>NW_027142359.1:10212294-10905400 GCF_026170545.1 Melanerpes formicivorus | reverse complement strand
AAGAAAGAAAGAAAGAAAGAGAAAGAAAGAAAGAAAGAGAGAGAGAAAGAGAGAGAGAAAGAGAGATCAAACACATTTCTGGGGTAGAGCTTTTTCAGAATACCCTTTTGGTGGCAGCAGGACTGCCGGCCCTAGTGCAGTTAGAGATCAGCCTTGGAACTGAACAGTTAGTAGGGAACTCTTTGTTCTCAGTGGTCTCTGAAGTACTAAACAAAACATTATTAGGTTACTCTACAGGCATAGATTCAGGCTGAGGAAGAAGAATGAGGAAATGTGAAAACATGGGATTTAAAACCCCTACATTAAATCTTATCCTTTTTGGATTTTCCTTGCCACTTCTTTTCTTTCTTCCTGTGTGTTGCAGCAGCATAGTCTCCAACAAATGTTTCAGTCCCATCTTACTACACACATAATAATAAACATCTTTTTCAACTGATGTTCACAATACTAGAAGATAGGAAAATTAATATTTTCTTCCTAGTCAAGTGAAACAGGCATAGGGATTGTCAGCAATTCACTCACAGTCAATCACTAGGAAATTCCAAAATTGTTTATGTGTCTTCCCAGTCCTGCTTTGCTATCAAGAGGAAAAGACCACCCTTTTTATTTGACATAACATTAGTTTCAGAGGAGAACCAAGTGTCTCTGACTCAAAAGAGTCATTATTTCATTCAATAAAACAGAAATTTCTTCCAAAATAATAACTTAAATTTTGTAGCATCACTTTCCCTGCAATATGTGCACAAAACATACAATGATTCCTACATTTGTTCCTTTTCTTTTTTTTTTTCTGTGTGTCCAATCAAACATCTGCAATAAACATACACAGGCTTTGCAGGTTACTGTACATGTGTAGCAAACAGTCTCACAGTACATCATGTTTCCTATCATCACAAAACACCTAGGAAAGTGTGATGTTTACAGCTGCTCCTGTAGTTCAAACCTTGACTTTTTGCACCTCCAACACATAACAGGCTCTTTGTGATTTTTCACATGAGGACCAGATGACTGATTGCTCACTGCTAGACGTAGTCCCTTAGCAGATCACGGGACTGACATGTGGGTTAATCAACCTAGAATGACAGTAACCAAGCCAACAAAACAGAGGAGGTTCAGCTTTGTTTTCTGGTAGAATTCTATGAGAGAAAAAAAAGAATTTTTTTATTTTTTTTCAGAGTGTCAAACAGTCATGGTTCCAGTACTAAAACCTCCACACTGCCCATCTGGAGATGAAAATATTAGCCAGACGGATTGATCATTCTCATCAATAGCATTTGCTGATCATTGAGAATCCAAATCCATGTTAACCTATATACAGAATCACTGAATTATTGAAGCTGGAACAGACCTCTGAGATCGTCAAGTCCAGCCTATGATCTAACACCACCACATCAACCGGACCACGTCACTAAGTAAACATCTCCAGGGATAGCATCTTCACCACATCGTACACAATGAAGACTGCCTGTATTGGTACAGAGTGCCTAAACACTCAACATTTTAAACAGAATAAAAAGAAATTACAAATGTCATACACTGTACAAGGATAGGTAAAAGTCCTCAAGTGCAATAGACTCTCCTGTGCATGATAGGGAAACTAAATTTGTCTACATAGTGATTCTCTAGGAACATTTCTATTAATTTCTAATGACAAATGAAGGTCCAAATGTTTTGCATGTACTTAGTGCAACCTCACTGACTGCAGAAGTGTATAACAGGATTGCACTTCTGGTAAAAAGTATACACCCACAATTTAGTTCTAAATGTCTGTAATTATTTGTGTGCTTTGCTGATAGCCTATTACTTAAACCAAGAACAGATTGCTGTCAAGTGACAACCCTGAAAATCAGCAAGTATTTTGTATTTGGCAGTCAAGATCAGGAAGGCAGATTGATGAATAGTGTAGAACAGGGTAATAGAAGAGCTTGATTCATATCAGGAGGAGTGTATTTGATGGCAAGTGTTGTGTTTATGTCACAGTAACAAGTATGCAGATAGAGTAGATAGCGTTAGCATCTTCATCATTCCATCTTATCCACTCCAATAAACAATGCTGTTTTGTGGTCGACAGGACTCTTTTCTGGCAGTATCTCAAAAGGGAATATAAACATTTATACATATAGCTATACTGCTTTCCTTCCTAAGAGGAAATAAGGTTCAATTCCATTATTTATTTGCCATGAACTTGCCCAAGGTCATTAAAAAGGCCTTTGGGAGATCCTGGAATAGAGCCCAGGTTTATTGCACGTAAATCACCAAAACATTTAACCCTCAAAAAATGCTGAGTAGAGCAATATCAAATATAAATAACATTAAAAGATTTTCTCCATGCAAGCTGATAAACCACTGGCTGGCTTTGTCTTACATTTACCCATTTTCAATGCTATCATTCAAATAGCTAAATCTTTCCTTCTGATAAATAATAAATATGAGTTGAGTGTTTCCTACCATATTTGGGCAGTCTATATTATCTATGACTAGGTAAAAGATACACCAAAAATGAGATTTGAATTATGAAAGAAGACTAAGTGACATAAGAGCTTGATTTTGGCACTCTTGGTCTTCAGCTGCTGCCTAGAGACCATAAGAGTTGTATTTCAGTCTCAGCTGCAGTCATTTGCAGGACTGCATTTAGCCACTAGACTGGAGGCTTTGTTAATCGTTTATCTTCTCTAAAGCCTACCAGTCGGCAGACCTAAAGGCAGCACACTGAACAGCTCTTGCTTGATATTGTCCCATGAAATGAAAGTATGGATATTCATAATTTCAAACAAACTAATATGTCACACACAGAATAGAAAGAAACTATCAGCTGCCTCAGAAAATCTGAAATCACTTTCAATGACTTTGCAAAAGAAAAAATGGGAAAAAAAATATATATATATACATAAAAGCCCGAAACAGAAAGCTTCTAGTACTTGCAGGGGGAAAAAAAGATACACAAAATACATGTAAGCTACTGAAGGATCTACAAGACCAATAATTTTGAAAACAAGCTAATTATATGCTGGCTCCTCCAAACTGCAATTGGTGATTGAAAATGGTCATTACACAAATTATTGTAAGTATACTTTCTGCAAAGGCAAGTTGGCTGACTGCCCTGTGGCACTCAGAGCAAAATATTCCACAGAGTTAACAGATAGTGTCTCAGGAAATGAACCAAGAACAAGACATAAGGGAGTCATTCTCCATTCCACCTTCATTTGCTGTTTAATTACAGGGAGATTTTCCCTTACTGTATGTTTCATGATGCTGAAAATGTAGAAATACAGCAGGAATTTCTTGTCACAGGTTGCTTTTTAAACTAAATTGTTCTTTAATAAAAATACTAGTACTAGTTTAAAAAATAGAAAAGTGGCAGTTTGTAGGAAAAATTAACAGCTCAATGCAGAAAGTGAGGATTGGCAGCATTACATTCAAACTCTGGGACGATGTTTTACCCCACATAAGATAACATAGAAAAATTAATCAATTTTTTAAAACATATAAGGTGTTAAACTTACTCTGTTTTAAGCAGTTTGGAGCAGCCTCACAAACCAGGTGATAAAACCTTAGAAGACCTACAAAGGATTATAAGAGTAATACGTATCAAAACCAACATGACTGTAAAATACTTTGTGATAGTAAAAAGTAATATGATATTATAGCTGCATGATAGTGTAGTTGTATATGTGACAGCCTAAAAGACTAACTGAATATTGCCCATTTAGAAGTGTCCTAGAGGACATACGGAGAGAACAAATGCTCTGTTAATAATGAGAGATTTCAAAGATGATTCCTGGCAAAAGCAAATTTAACATGGCCCAAAGCAATAGAATTAACAAGAGCAAAGGAAACAGGAAAAAAAAAAAAACCAAAAAGCAAAAAACCTACTAGGTCTACTCTTAGAATGCAAATAGGCAAACTAATTCCAACAAAATGAGAAGCTAGGTGAGTCTAAACTTTTCATTAACTTGTCCTTAAAAAAAGGCAAAGATTACAAGCAGTCAATATCCTTGAAAAGGCAGTCTCCAAAACAACAGAGGAAAGAAGACCAGCTGTCTTGTGTTTGACACTATACTGTGTCAAACATTGAAGAAAATGAGACTTTACCACAGTAAGTAACAAGAAGGTCCAATAGTATACTGATGTGTTTCTCTTATCAGCTAATGCATGTATTATCTGGACAAAATCTGACTTACAATACTTGAACCCTTTTCTTCCCTCCTTTTAGTAATTCAGAGACCAATTAAAAACACTGGCTATAAAAATCTAAATTGAGCTGTAGATAATATGAATTAGTTATGATCTTAGCCATATTTCTCAGTTAAGATTTAGGAATTGGAAATCACTCTGGAGTACCCAAACTCTGCACTCACCCTTATTTAAAGAAAGCCTGGAGGCCTTAGAAAAGATAACAGATGGTATTTATAACTGAGACCAGAAGCAGAAGACGAGTGACATATACAAGTTCTTGTGCCCCAGGCACACAAAGTGGGGTCAGGTGACATCAGGTGATCATGGTTTCACTATTTTAACTCTTAAGAACACCACACTCTGATATTAAGGATGCCTGCAGGTCTTGAAAGCCATGGTGAAGTGGGACCCCAAGATAGAAATTAATGTCCCATGAAGAGGCATTAGGTAAGCCTTAACATGATAGTAATCTAGACATCTTACACAGCCAGAAAAACATAAGATAAATAAATAACCAACAAATAAACAAAACAACAAAACAACCACAAAACCATCAAAAACATGCCACTGTAAACATTCACCAGGTTGTGATATGGAATATTGTCTTCAGATTTTCACAGACACTGAACATTTGTTTAAAGATACCCTGCATCTTGGAGTCAGAATTGACAACTCTTTTGCCATTTTGAACTATGATGCTAAATATCTGTCAATGTAAAGAACCCATTTCAAGTACTGGAAGCAGTATGACAAATTGCATCCTGCCACTGTGTGAGGTGTCCCTGACCACAGCAGGGGGTTGGAACTGGATGATCTTTGAGGTCCCTTCCACCCCTAACAATTCTGTGACTCTGTGATTGTTACTGGGAAAATCAAAAATGAGCTAAATCACAGCAAAGGAGGAGATTCATCCTTCAGATGAATAAATCCAGTTCTTCAGAACTTTGTCAGACTACGGGCATATCACGCATGCTACTCATGCTGTTAGCACAGGAGTTTTCTGAAGAGTGTCAGCTTTGGAAATTGGTAACTGGCAACCAGTTTCTGGTGGCATTCCTCAGTGGTCACCCCTGAGTGGGACACTGCATAATTTCTTTATAACCAGCTGGACACTGGGACAGAACACACCCTGAGTAATTTCAAGGATGACACCAGTTTGAGGGCAGACAGGACTGCCAGTCATAGGGATCTCGGTAGATTTCAGAGATGAACTAACAGGACTCTCATGAAATCCAGCAAAAGCAAATGCAAAGTTCCTCCACCAAGGACTAGATAACTCCATAAACAGGATAGTCTGGGGAAAAAGAAAAGGATCTGGGGGAATTTGATAGATAAGAAAATGAACTTGAGCTGGTCACATGCCAAAGGCGACCAACCATACACCCTGTGAGCAAGGTTGTAGTCAGATGATCATGAGAAGTGATTATTTTCTTGTATTTAGTATTCATAAAACTGTACCTGAAGAACTGTGTTGAATTTTGGGATCTGCACAAGAAACATGACATTGATTTTTTTTCAAATTAGCTTCTTACTATTTACCTGATTCTTAAGATACACCATTTATAGATTGTGTATTTGAAAAATTTATTTGTAACTGTTACTCCCTACATTACATCTTGTTTTTTACTGAGTCAAAGTAAGAATTCATTTGTTAAATATGATGATCTTCCTCCAGGCACAAAGAGAAGAAGCTTATACTCTATGCAGGGGACAGCAGTTGTCTTCCTTCAAGTCCCCACTATTGATTTTAAATCTGTGGAAAGTAAGCTCTTGATCAATTCTACTCCACTGTTCCTAATGCACTCCCAAAGAGACTGATGTCTTCTGAAAGTTCAGATCTGGACATAATGCAAGAGAAAAAAAAAACCCACCAAAAATCAAGATTTCATAAGCAGCCAAAATACTATTTTGATAACATTATTTGGCTTAAATATTTTTTCATGAGTTCTTTTATTGTTTCTATCTTTTATGCACAGCCATGAGTGATAAGCAATTTAAAAAAGATCCTTTATGAAATGCCATTACATTGTGTTATGCTTTGTGCTATATGTAAGCCAAGACATCATCTCCAAAAAAGTCAAATCAGTTAAAATATGTGATGGTTGGAGAATATTAAGACCTAGCCATACTACTAGATCACATTGAAACTGTTAAGTCTGATTTTCAAGGTAATATGAAATGTAATAGATTCTTTCCTTGCTGATTTTGGGGGGTTTGGTTGGGGTGGGGTTTTTGTTTTGTTTTGTTTTTTCTTCTTTTCTGTTAGTTCAAAACCCTAGAAAATAATTTGTGAAAAATATGACAGCACTGTTAATTATATTCATCTAAATCTAACCTGAAGGTAGCTGACTCACACACCACTTATCCAGTGATTTCCTGAAGTTACCTTAAAGTATGGGTTTCTTGCTATTTGCATTGCTGCTAGCATGATATATCACAGAATCACAGTATCACTAAGGTTGGAAGAGACCTCGAGGATCATCGAGTCCAACACGTAATATCATGCTGAATTCTGTAACCTGACAGTGTGAAGTCAAAGCAGGAAGAGCAGAGGTCAAAAATAATTCACTTTAATAAAATGAGATTCCTGGGATTAAAATACCACTAAAAATTCCAGCATTTTGCCTGCAAAATTTCACAACTTTTCTTCACAGTATCCCAGTCTTCTGAAAACTACAAATTCTAAGTACTGTCTACACCTCTAGAATTCGAGATAAACACCAAATGGCTCTAAAGAATATTTGAATACTCTGGAATATTATCACAAGTCTGCTAGGGCTGATGCATTTCTATGATACCTTCCTGCCATAGCAAGAGAGAAATCAGCAGCTGGCCCATTTGCTAATATTTTTTGTAGATGACAATTACCTGTTCCTTAAATAGATGTTCTCCAAGAATACCATAGCCTTTTACACAATGAAATACATAAAGTACCTTTGCAATAGGCAAGAAACCCATCAGAACATTAAGGTCCAGTCCACTTATTCCCATAAAGCTCACAAGCATTACTATAACATTCTCCTTAAGCAAACCTTTTCCTTGCTTTCATTCAGCTTGAGAGTCCTATCCAATGAATTACATCTCCATAGTCTCAGCAGTCCTCTAACTTCCCAACTTTCTCTTTTTCATCCTTAAAACTGCAAAATGTTCCTTCACCATCCATAGTAATCCAGTAAAGTTACTGAAACTATTTTATTTATTGTACCCTAGATTTTTAGGACATAAAACACAGCATGGCAGAGAATCAAGTTATCTTCCAGACTAAGCCTTCCAGAAAAATCTCTGAAAGCTTCAAAGATTTTACCATGAAGCTAGTTTTCAAAAAACAAACAAACAAATAAAAACCCACAAAAAACCCCCACAACCAAAAAAAAACACCCAAAAAAGCCTACAACAATCAAAACCAAAGTTCTCTTTCTATTAACACAAGAGAAGGCCAAACAATTATTTAAACTGCTTGCAAATACTTTTCTACTCCAGACCCAAACCAGGCCATTTGAAACACTTCTAAGTGGCACATGCCTCCACCAAGTGAATATGTGTATTGCAGCAACATTGAAGACCTGCTGTTTTTCAAAGGACTGTTTAGCACTTTGAAGTGGTTGGTCTCTTACTTCAAAATATCCTTTAAAAACCCATCAGCAATTAACATTGGAGATAGGAGAGAAAGGAGGACTGAATTAGTGGTGTTGGGATATTGCTTTCTGGACACACTGCAAGATGCGTTGTTTGGTGGGCACAGTGTTAGGCAGCCCAGCAGCCATTCTCCACCATATGGCAGCATAAGAAGTGGGTCCATAAGGGGGCTGTCATCTCAGCTTGCAGATGGGACTGTCAAACTGAGTGATCTGGGACAGCAGAACTTGCAACATCCAGTCCAAAGGAAAGGTCCATAGGATCAAAATAGCCTGAAAAGTCTGGGAAGAGCTACACAGTTATCTCGCGAACCTGGCACTGTCACAACCAAAAAGGCTGGCCAAAAACTATGCAATCTGGCCAGCTTTCCTGCCAGACCTGGCTTCCAACAAATGTTTTGATGTAGTCTCTGTAATCTTAAGAAATGTTTTGATATCAAAGACTCCTGATTTTCCCGGGAAGACCACACAATAAAAGTGAAAAGTGAAAGTGCAGGAATGCAGAATTAAAGAGAGAAAAAAATTGAACCATTTTACACCAATTAGAATTCTCTAGAAAAAAAAAAAAAAAAAAAAAAAAAAAAAAAGAAACTTTACCACTGTAAAGTGCTCAGTGAATATAATATCAAAACTTAGGCATGTTCTTTCTTCATACATCAGTGATTTAAGTAGTGCCTTAAACAGTGGTAAAAGCTGGTAAGTGGCAGATGAGGTAAAAGCAACCTAAGCAAATACTATCTGAACTTGTTCGCTTTGTAATTCCACCCTCTTAAGGCTAAAAATTTGGGGACTGCTATGAGAAAATACATATGGATCTGGGCTTCAGATCTAAAATTAAATCTTAAACAAACAAGCAAATAAGAAGCAAAAATCACCACCAATAGACAGCAGATAGAGGCATTTGAGAGTTAAAACTAAGTTTTCCAAAATCTTTAATGCTGCTTCTGATTTGATTTATTCCATCCTTTCTTATTTACATGAGCTGTAGTTTCCAAAGGCTCCATTCAATGCAAAATCCCTAACAACTGGACAGGTTAAAAAAATTAAAAAAAAAAAAATATCATAAGGTTTCTTGAATGCACAGTAAAATTGAAAAACTCACATGTAATCTTAAATCCAATAAGTTATAAAAATGGTAAAGCTGATAAGAAACTAAACTGCCATTGGCCACCGAGAGGAAGCCAAGGTTGAACACTGACATTCACTACTACTATCAAAATGATAGCAAACCCAGTCTTTTCAAACTCTCAGCCTGGAAGCTTCCTATTTTACAACCTATGGATCACAGAGGATATTCCAAAGACCAGATCAGAAGAACCCAGCAAGTATGAAAGTAGTAAAATAAGTAGTAAATTTTATCAAAGAATTCCTGTGCCAGGGGACAACTCCTGTCTTGCAATTTGGCCTTCCATATATATACTGGAATTATGGTTCGTTATTGCTGCAAATTTATTCCTACTCATTTTGATGAACATTTAAAACTTAAATTTTGAGATAATTTGCCCTTCCTCAGTTTTTTGCTTACATTAACATCAGAGTGTGATATCATCTAATGGCAGTCTGTCCATCCAATATTTTATGTCATTAAAAATGTACAATGGCCTCTCTTCCTCTTTCTATCACAGAATCATAGAATTATTTTGGGCATACACATCTTTGGAAGCTGGTGGTAGAATCACAGAATGGTCTAGGTTGGAAGTGACTTCCAACAATCACCTAGTCCAAGCCCCTCTCTTCAGTAAGCAGGGGCATCCTCAACTAGATCAGGTTGCCCAGAGCATCACCTTGAATATCTCCAGGGATGTGGCCCCAACCACCTCCCCAGGCAACCTGTTCCAGTGTTCCACCAACCTCATGGTGCAGAATTTACTCCTAATATCCAAAGTCCCTAGTTTGAAGCCATTACCCCTTGACCTATCACTACAGCCCTTTGTAAACAGTCTCTCTCCATCCTTCTTGTAGGCCCCCTAGGTACTTCAAAGAGGCTAACAGGCTAGAAACTGTAATAACTTTCATGTCTGGGTAGTGATGGTCATCGCCTGGCTGGTGTTCAGTTAGGGCTGCTACCCATGCCCAGGCCTGAGCACACCTAAGCATAGTGAGGAGGTACTGCACATGCCATGAGAAATTACTTGGCATGACAGATCATAGGATGAGAAGCTCACAAAATTTACAGATGACAGCATTTCACTGGTGGTTTAGGCGGAGTTTGAGATGGCCAAACTTTACAGGTGACTGAAAGGGAGTACTGGGGATGCTTTGGGAAGCAAAATCTTGCATGGCAAAAAGAATCTGCATGACTGTGTCAGGAATACTGTATGGAGCCAAGATTACCTGAGGAATGTTACCAGAAGCACCAAACAAGTGCATGGGGCTTCCACAGAGCACAGTTCCTGTCAGGAGAACCTGCTTCTCTGTGGGTTCTGTGCAGGCTGTGAGGAATCTGCTCCAGTGCACAGATGGCCTCCTCCTCTTTCTCTCCTCCTTCTCTGACCTTGGTATTCATGGGCATCTTTCTCAACATTTTCCCCCTCATTTCTCACTGCCTGTGTGGCATTTTATAATTTCTTAAACATACTTTCACAGAGGCACCACACAGACCGAGGGGCCCAGCTGTGCCCTGTTGCGAGGCTGTTACAGAACTGGCTGGAACCAGCTGTGCCCAGCACTGGGCAACTCCAGCCTTTCCTCATAGTATCTTCTCTGGCAGCCCCCTGCTGCCATCACCTGCACCCAGAGTGTAAGGCTCCTTCACAAACACCGTGTCATGAGGGCAAGGATTTATATAGAAAGAGACCAAAGGTTGGGTTTAAGGAAAGTAGGAAAATCCCCTGGATGTGTGATGGTAGGACTGGTCTCACTGATAACATAGAAGGATCAAAAGCAAAGCACAGTTAAGTGGAGCTCCATTAGCATAAAACCTCCTTACCTCATAAACTGTTGCATGTTAAACTGTTTGCTCTTAATTTCCCGGTAGTTACTGCCTTTACGATGAAGAATGTCTGATTTTGTTTCTAAGTAATGAAGTATTGAGCGCTACCATCATCCTGTCAGTCTCTTTACATGACCAGGACTGCCCTCCTTGACACCATTCAATTAACCCATCATCAAAGTGTGCAATCAGAGAAGGCACACAGCAATGCACATTATAAATGGCTCTCATGTATGCTCACTCAGCTGTTGTAGAATTAATAGGCAGACCTCACATACTAAGGGCTCACATAAGGACTTTGTTTTTTATTCTTTTCTTTGTGCTTAAACCCCTCTCTGTAATAACATATATTATGCTCTCTCAGCTCTGCCAATTCCTCTTCAGTCAAAACAAGTGACCATAAGAAAGCATATCAGACAGCAGACACATTTTTTACTATTGCCTCAAAGAATACCCTGAAAATGATCTTTCAGTTAACACGACTGACAAACTATTTATGCGCCCTTTTCTGACAATAAAAAAGACATTTGCTAACTACTTCCTTCATATAGCATCATGCAGTCTACACAGATTTCTAAGTATTAGTGAAGCTGGATTTATCTGCTGTGAGGGTACACTCTACAGTAATAAAATATCTGAACCTGCCAATAACCTTAGCAATCAGTACCTTTCCAATTTGTAACTGTGTAAGAGAAAAACTTCATTTATTAGATTTTATGACTGTCAATCCTACCAGGCATCAAAATGTTTCCAGATACAGACAGTTAAAAAATAACCAACACATAATCCCAGCTGGCTTCAGGGGTGTTTATGAGTCTATATTCCTTGCTCCACAAGAGTGATAACAGAAATGACACCATTCAGGCACAGTGCCCTGTGGGTTATTGGAGGTAACAAAACCTTTCATTCAGAAAGAAATAATAATCTAATTGCAGGGGGAAAAAAATCTACATCCTGAATTTGGAGAGACATAATTTTTTTTTTATCCCATTGAAAGGAACATATCTTTTCTTTCTCCTAAAGAAAATACACACCCCTGTCTAACAGTAATTATACTAAACATTAGAAAGCTCCACTGATATCCAGGCAATATAGAAAAATAAATTAATTCTATTATTGAGCTTTCTTGAACATATTGTGAATATTTTCCCACATAACAGACTAAGATAATCATCCCTGCCATGAGCCTCCTCATTTTTCTATGCTACTCATTCAAAAACATTAAGTTCATAATTCCTTCCCTTTATAAAGTATTAAGGCAGAATAACAGAGAAGACAAAACAAAATATTGTTAATGAGCTCTAGGAGCACTAGTTTCAAATGCCACCCCAGTTTCCTATTTTGATAATGATGATCTTTGACTCTGCAATGCTACATTCACTACTTTCTTCTAAATCTATTCCCTATATTTAAATTTCTTAATGATAAGCACATAACTATTACTTGTCCTTTAGTAGAACACTGTACATCTTCATTTAAGGAGTTCTAGCTTTTTGGGTTTTTTACTGATCTTGTATGAAACAAATGGCTAACTGGATTTTACAGGAGGGGAAGTAAGGTAGAGAGGAAGAAAAAGGAGGTTCATGCAGTGGGATTACATGGCTAATGTGAACGTGACCTAGCAACTAATATTTCAGATGATATCACAGCAAATTTGTACAATTGCCCTTGAAGTCGATGCTCTTTTATTGGCACCAAAATCCTCCTAAAAGGTTCACAGAAGGCTTAATGGTGAGAAAAGAAAGCTCTGAATGTCATTGCCTCTCCTCATTCATTTTGTCCTCTTTATTTCTCAAGGCGAGACACAAATAATGCTGAAAACTCTGCTCCCAAAGGGCATAATCAGTTCTGTAGAAGCCTGAAAGCTGCTGAAATTATTTTGCCAAAAAATTCTCACAGGAACAGTCCCCAGAAGTTTTTTCCCAAAGCAGTTATGCTCAATGAGAAAGTTTAAAAGTGCAGTCTCCTATGCACTCAGCTGCAACTCCATTAATTAACGCAATCTTCCAGCAGGCTGTAGGAGCCATTTCAACCAGGCAGAAACCTGGAGCAGGGTTTCACTAACACACCCCATCAATGTCTTTACATGTATCCCATGTCCAGACTGAAGACCAAAGTAATCACAGACAGAAATCAGAAACCTACATTAGAAGGGAATAAGAGAAAGAAACTTATGGATTAGGAAACTAAACTACCTTGAATGAAAACAAAAGATGATAACATTAAACACATACAAATATATAGAAAACCAATAGCAAACTCAGCCTCCTTGATGGTAATTACACCACCACCATCACTGATGCTGTGGAGCAGGCAGTAAACCAAAACCAGATTTAGTAGGTGGATTCTGGAACTAGGTTCAGGAACACATGGATTGGGATCAAAGGTAGACTGGACATAGTCCTCCCTGAACACAGGTCATTGAAGAAAACTTGATCCTCATCATCCCTGACTTTTACACTGAATATATCTTATATGGAATAACATATCTTGTTGCTAAGTTTAGGGTCACTGTCCTGTCTGCTCCTCCCTACTCTTACACTGTAGCATCCAAATGTGATACACAAGACTTAACAGTCACATTTGTTTCTGTATGAGCAAGTATAAGCAAGAGCCTCTGTACATACCAGACCTTGGCAGTAACTATCGAGGGTCATCGCTACTAGAAGCAGACGCTGCCTGTGAAAACATGCCATTAATTTCAGGGAGTGCAGTTACTTTGCAAAGACTGAGATGAAAAGTAAAATTACTGAGCAGAATTAGTTCTGTTCTAGCTCAGACTGGGATAGCACTAAAATATCCCAGTTTAACAGTTTCACCATTTTGATATATTTACATAGTCTCACACATTAGGAATCTGATTTCATTCAGTGTGTACTAAAATCTGAGGCCAAATAAAAAGCTGGACAGGTCCAAAAGGTTGTGCAAATGCCTAAATGTATGTAGAAAGCATGTTAGGTTTACAGGACAAGTTTCAAGGATAATGTCAGGATTTTGGGAATGTTATTAATGTGATAAGATTCATTCAGAAGTAAAATATTAATGTGACTACAATAAGGACATGCTGAGTAACCCTGCAGACAATTATAATGAACATGACTACCTGATATATTAAAATTGTTAACCTAATTCAGCAAATATTCAAATTTACAAATAAGTTCTTTTGAAAAGGGGATTTCTTTTTAAAAATCTGTTTTCAAAACATAGAATGATATAAAGTCATTTTAAATACAAATTCAGCAGATTTTATTTCTCACGTACAAGAAAGAGAAAACTCTTCCTGGCTTTAGAAATTAAACAATTTTATGGCTAAGTGATGAAACTGAAAAAATAAATATTTATATGTGAATTATTCTGTTAATCTATTACTTTACAGGAGAAAGGAATAGGTATGGCAGAAAAAGCAGCTTGAATTACATGAAACAGAACGAGAGAGAACCCCTAAAGTAATTCTAGACCTTTACTCTGTTATTTGAGGGCCACTGAAAACAATGTGTCTTTCACAACAGCTTGCAGTTCAAACAAACTGCACTTGATCCATAACTTTCGTGAACTAAATTAGTATCAGAGTAAAACCTGATGAAATGCATAGCAGTACCATCACATTACATTTCAGATACAGGATACTGTATAGCTGGCATTTTTACACTGGATTCTGTGAAAAGTCAACTTGGTTCCTTGCACCAAGTGACTAACACGAGGAAACAAGGCAGAGAAATTAATGCCAATTAACACTGTCTATAGCACAGAATGATCATTAATCTCAGCTGACACTAGCTAGAAATTCACATGTTCACAAAAAGTGGAACAAGTCCCCAGGCACAGTAGGGAACCTACAGGAAATGCTGAAATTTTTAACTTCTAGCATTTTAATTAAAAAGTGGTGCCTTTACCACAAATACAGAGAAACATTGCACCAGAAATTATTTCCTTCTTGAAAAAGAAAAAAATTTTAAAAAATCACATTTTAGTTATTAGTGTTCATCCTTGAAATTTAACTGCCTTTGACGTTCATTTCTTTAATCCACGCACTTTTGTATGTTGCATTCAAATTCTCAAATATATGGTAATAGGTAAAGTTAACTATAGCTGAAGTTATCATTTTAAATACAATTCCATGATATTCCTAGGAAAATGTTTTCCAGTGGCTTTCATCTGAACTGCATTTGGCCCCTCAACCTCATGCACTACACCTGCATTAACTAAGAGTAGCATAGAATTTGTTCCCTTGTCTTATGTAGCCTGGATAGCTCCATATGTAATAAAATACCACCAAATGAGATCAATTTATTTTTTACAGCTTCAATGTACAAAGGCACTTATAGCCCATTACAGCACTAAAGATGAAAAAAAATAAAATCTATATATACATAACAACCAATATCACAAGTGCGAATTCAATCCATAAACTACATTTTTATCTTTGCATGGTATTTTATTTTCTGTTCTTTAAGTATTTTCACAGTGACTGCTGCAGATCACTGGAAAAGAACATCAATTCACAGCCTCCAGGCTCCATATTTCCCTAGATGATTAATAAATTGCCCTATAGGTCTGCCACAGTTTAGCAAGAAACATTAAAATGTGTATTGTTAGAAGTTCTTAGACTTGTAGAACTTCTCCATCACAGCTGAGATGTAGAATTGGCCTGCTCTGAAATACAGGAAAGAGACATTCTTCCTTTGTAGATATTTCTATAGAAATTGCTAAAGGATAATGACTGTCAGAATGTTTTACAGCACCAAAATCTAGCCATCAGAAAGGTTTAAGATAAGGGCTTGAACTACAAACCATGATTTGTAAAGAGACTGAGCTACTCCTAAATATTCTATGACATTATTTGCAACAGTGTGGCCAGCAGACTGCTCCAGAAAACTGCAATTTGGATTTTATTAGTCCTGCAGTTTTAATGTCTAGCATCAGCTGTGATTATGATCCATGTAAGGCATAATCCTCTTCCCCAGTATGCATATACTGGAATGTCTGGTGTGTGTATCTAATCTCTGATGAGTAAGAAGAAAAGCATCTGAGATGGCTGTTGCTTTCATATTAGGCTGGCAATGTGATGGGAAAAACAACCAAACAAACTGGTGATACTCCATGAATGTTAGGAGATACGAACCTGCCATTTCTTTTCTTTTTCCTGCCTCCTAAGTTGTTAGGTTGATAGAGACAGGATTATCCTATCTAAAGTTTCATGTGATACAATTTCTCTTTATTAATAACATTTCATCTTCCCAGGAGAGATTTATTGAAGCATATTGTCCAATTTCATCTTTAAATCAATTCCGAAATTTTCAGACTGGGATTACCCTGAACACTGTCCTTTTAAGTGGGTTTCTGCTATGGTAGATTTTACCCCAAATTAACTGCAAGATCTAAAAAAGCAAACAACCAACCACTTAAAAATATTTAACAAGATGCTGCTGAACCCATCTGGAAACTGACAAGTTCTGATATTTGAAATATGCCTGTGCATTAAACAACTTGCTGGGAAAATGTGCCATATTTTCCTTAAAGATAGCCCTTTATTAAATACATACTCCTATTTCTTTAGGAAAAAAACATTTCTAAAACGAGATTTCAAAAGTTTTCCTAAATGAGGCATTCCACAAAGCATTTAAGAAATATAGAGTTTGCCACAGGGCAGAGACTGTAATATAGATGTAAATAACAAACCCAAATGCAATCATTATTTTAAATGGAAGGAAAAAGATATAGAAGTGCTCCCTGTAGTAACAGTGCTTAGGTTGTGAGGAGGTATTTCTCCTCCTCTTCCTCCTCCTCCTTGTACCTAGGAGAGTGAACATACCTGAGGCAGCAGACCATGCTCCTTGCTTTCCTTGCTCTATGATTTCAGTGCCCATATATGACCACTAGAAACCTGCTTTATTTTGGTAGAACTAATGGCAATATTTGCTGTTCTGTGTCATTAAAGGGATTGGGAGCTTTTCTGTATGAAGCTTCCTGTCCTGCAGAGAGCAAAGAGGATTGTACCTGCCATGGTAAGATGGGGAAATCAAAGGCAGGTTAAAAAAGGAGGAGAATGAAAGAAACCGTGAGTATGCTCACAGCTCTTTTCAGGACCACAAGGAGAGTTTTGAACAACATTTAGACTGAGGCTGTAGAAACTGTTGTGTAGAGGGACACAACAGATTCAACAGTGGCAGCTGCCAGTAAGTGATTGCCTTCACACAACCTGAACATCAGGATTATTAGCATCAAGACAGCTAATACAGCTCTGCAGTTAAAAACAGCTGTTTTCTATAGAGCTGGTATAATTATTTCTGGTGATTTTCCCCAGGTTTGCTGCAGTTTGTGGTTAAATGGTAAGGAATTTGTTTTGTTTTGCTTTGCTTTTCAGTTTGTTTTGGTGTGGCTTTTTTGCATATTTCAAGTCACATCTCTAAACATAATTTGCAGTTTGAGATTGGTTTTCAGACCGTACCACCTGCACATATCTTTCTGTCTCTTACATAATATATAGTCACATAGTTACTAGCGAGCTACAATTTTTTTTCAGGACTTACAAACTAATGCTGTGGTGTACCACCATGACACAAAAACACATCCCAGCATAAAAAAAACTTAGTAAGAGTGCAGTGACCACTATGAGCAACATAAAATTAACTCTTCATAAGTACAAAGTCTCAGAACTACATTAAGGGCCAGATTTTAAGTCAGAATATTGTCCTTCAGCACTGTGTAGACTACAATACAGGTTTACCTATAGGTCAGATGTATAAAAGTTCCCTGTGAAATAACGTATCTCCTCATTTCAATAGCATGATAGAATGAGGGGCCTTCCAAGAGAACTGATACACATTGCATTGAGGGTAATAGTGAAAGGTTATAGCGGTGTTTCACTGTAGCACAGCTGATACAACTCTATCAGAGCAGCTAAACTAAAGGCACAAATAAAGAACTCCAGCAATGCTGGAAACTGTGCTGATGATCAGGGAACCAAAACAACTGCTCTCCTACATCAGAAAAGAGTCAAGGTTTTGGTATTCCATTGGGTGTCTTCAAGGAAGCGAACTGCTAAACATGTTACAAAGTTTTCAACCTGATCAGCCTGGCATGATGTAGAAGGAATGCAGCGCAGTAGGAGAACCTACAGTGTATTATTTTAAATCCTCCCATAGGCTCCTGTTAATCATGCCAGACTACTGCTCATAACTTAAATTATTCATTGGGGAAGAATAAAAGTTTAATCAATAAAACCAGGGTCAAGTCACCCATATTAGAGGTAGTGAAAAAGACGCCTTGAAATTCAGCTGTAAAATATTATATGTTTTGAATGAAAGCTTAATATCTTCTCTTGTTCCTATATTCATTAATAATAATAAACCACAACCCCACCTGACCTTTGCCTTCACAGATTTGAAAGACAGTTTATAAAAATCTTTAACGTTACTGGAGTTCTCTACCACTACTTCAATACTTAAGGTACCTTCAAGAATACTTAATGTTATGAAGACAGATCTTGATCTTCCTCCAGAGTGTTTTGTAAAACAGCAGTTACAAAAGAAAACTTCAAAGTGAGTAAGGCATACATAAAGATGGTCATCCTTGTTTACTTTTGGTCTTCAATATTGAGACTTAAATTGCACAGCACCAGATTGCAATATGTATCGATACTGCATCCCTTTATAATTGACATGGCTATAGGCAAGTGTTAAGTTTTCCTACATCGCTGTAATTATAGTGCAGACCGATCACTCTCCAAGTCTGCCTGAAAAGATGGCAGTTAAAGTCACTGCATACAGCAATCATAACAGCACTGACAGGCTGCTGTCAAGCAGGCAGGGGCATTCTAGAGATAGATAGCAGAAATGCCAAATCTAAGACAAATACTCTTGGAATATGTAATAAATCATATTAGCTGTCTGATGCTTCTCCTTGGTGTATTGATTGTGATTAAAATAACCTAATTACAATAATAATCGTGATACTCTAGAACAGGAAACAAAGATGTAAGCTATGCAACATGATCATGAAGTGTTTTTTAGCAATCAAGCCAGATTAACCTATTAAACAAGTAGAGGAACAAGTACACTCTGCATCAGGTTAGATAAGTGTCAGACAGATGCATGGATATATAGCTCTCATCTGAGGAACTGTATGTCGGTGCTGTATTATGACCTCCATTTGGTCTTCAGTTACAGGGAGCTATAGCAGCCATTTTGACATGAAGAAAGCAAACTCCTTCTGAAGCCTTGCCATGGCACAAGCAGAAGACAGGAACACAGTGCTGGCCTCCCTCAGTCCAAAAGCTAGAGATAAAGATAGGCTGTCACCAGCCACACATACAGCAGAGGCACAGGGGTGTCCATCACAGCAGGAAGAACCTGCAGAAAATCAGTACCTTGCAACACAGATGTTAATTCTGGGATTTGACCTAATGTATATTTCTACATTTATTTCCAGCTAGACAGACTAAAAAAGGACCAATTATGCAGCTGGATTTGTCAGAGCTTGCCTTTTCTTACCTTAAAAAAAAAAAAATCTATTAATTCTTGTCTTAATATATTGAGATGTGTTTCCCAATTTTGTAACTACCTATGCCCACAATTTGAAAGATTTGACACTTTCTCTTGCTGTGTCCTGCAGAGGAGAGCATAGTCACATTAAATTGCCATGTATTGTCTAACTAAATATGAACACTAGGAATGCCATGATAAGTTTACACAACCTTTCAGGACTCCTGAGATAACTCCTAAGAACTGATAACTCTTTTGAATTTCTAGCACTCAAGTATTTTCAGTCCCCTGACATGAATATTCAAGATACACAAAATACAAGGATGTCCCAGTGGCTGGTTTGAACAAAACCACAGGAATGACTTGCATCTGGAAGCAGGTGCCATGCAACAGCCATAAGAATGTTTGCATTTAACAGGGTTTGTATTTTTCTCTGAACTAGCAAGTCAGTATTACACCTTCATCTTCTTTTCATGCCAGTTTCACACTGACTGAACTGTATTCACATACTCCCTTGCCTTTAAATGCCTTGCTTCAGATTCACATTAAATAAGATGAAACAGAAATCAGTTCTTCCTAGGGTGGGTTCTTCTGTTGATACTGTCACCAGCAGCTTAAAATAAATATTTCATTTTTTTTAACTTCATTTCACCTACTAAAAGTAGAAGATTAAAATCATTCAGATTTCACAGATATAAAAAAAAAAAAAAAAAAAAGAAGATCTATAATAAATTTACTCCCTGCTAAATATACATGCGGTGGAATGGTGGCATCAGTGTTAATCCATTCATACAGTTGTAGTTAGACAATTCTACAGAAATATGCTTGTTTTCCAGAAATTGTCATTGCTAATTCTTAAAATGTCACACAATTTCATCTCCCACCTCTCTTAAACCAGCATCATTGCACCTTGATGAAGATAATACGATTTTGATATTTTATATGCTTGACCAAAATACTCTAACTCCTCTGACTTGAGGAAGGAAGATTCTATTTGCCATGCATATTCAGACACTCCAAAAAGAAGCTGATTAGTTAAGTAATTAATTTTAATAGTGACTTCTCTGGGTAGCTAAACTGGATCCAAGTGACTGAGTGAAGATATTTGAATTTTAATGGATTGGACCCAAATCTAAATACAAAGTAAATGACAGAGTGGAAGATATAGCTGCAACTAAAGAGACTGCTTTGCAGCAAAATGAAGATAGTGGTAGCATTTCAAATAATTTGTCTTCACATTATGTGCAGAGAATTGAACTTTAAGGATTCAATTATGTATCTGGAGACTGCATAACACTAGGCAGATGAGAGGCACAGAAAGAGCCTGACAGCCCTGAAGAAAGGATGCCCTTCACCACACTTTGTCTGCTACTGATCACAGCCTTCCTGGGATACAGCCTGGCAGATTCATGGCTCCATACTCATCCTGTCTTGACCAGTCCTTGTGGGGAAGCATGCTTATGCTCCCTATGTTGAAAGTCTAGATGCCTTTGTCCACCAGAGAGAGAGAATAAAGGGGTTTCCTATGTAAATATAATTTAGCCCTACAAATAATGGTACTGATGCTAAACTTATGTTTGTGGTAGTTAGTTCAATTGACATAAGGAAAATGTGTGATGAGGGTTATGGGGGTTGGTTAACTCAGTGGAAAACAAGTCTATAGGAGATAAACATGGTTTTACCTGTATTGCAGTTCACTCATTTAGTATCAAGACCATAAAATGAGCTGTTCTGGATGTAAAGGGAAATGACAGCCCAGAACTACTCTCCAAGATTTTATAATGGCATAGCTAGACATACAACACAAAAATCAGCTCAGTGTGGATAAATTAAGATCGTGGCATTAATTTAATGAAGGGAAAGACCTACCCTTTGACTTTTATCAGTTGTATGGCAAATAAAGGCAATTGGGGGCTGAGGGGGGAGAAGTAAGAAAATTAAATTCAATATGTATCTGCTTATTTGGAATTTTAAATGTGTCCTTTTTTTCACTTTCGCCATTACAAACTTCATATTCGGTAACAGACTCATAGGTATCAAAGTTAAGGTCAGTGAAGCTACACTGGTTTTTACCTACCAAATTAGTCAAGATGACCACAAAGGCAGAACTATACAAACAATTAAAATGGAACTTAAACCAATTAAAATGAAACTTACACACTGAACCTTCAAGCTCTGAGCATTTGGTTTGTTTGTTCCCTGCCCTCTCCCCCCACAACAGATCTTTTTGAACATAGGAAAGACCATGTTCAACTAATTTATTTCAATGAACAGATCGAGATTTCCAAATGCCACAAAAAAAGCTGACCACAAGTTCACAAATCTTCCAGTCTATTTTGGAAATAGATGGTACAGAAGATGCTTCCCATAATATAATGAACATTAATGTTGTTTTTCTTCAAGTCACAGTATTTCATAGGAATGGAAAGCTGAGAAATTTGCTATCTTCTTTCCTTCCCTCTCTTTGCTTCATATGGGCATAACCTTTTCTGGCAGTAATGGGAATGCCAACGTTATGTGTTTCTAATAAAAGAAAGAACCTTTTTCAGATTGTACACCAGCTGCTGAGCAATTCTACAAAGTTTCATTTCAGAATGAATGTATTTTCTTGAATATCTTCTGCAGATTTTTAATGTTTTTTTACATAAGAGTCCTTTTAACATGACAAAACAGCACTTTCAAAGAGGCATCAGGAAGATCTCTATAAGCTCTGCTAAGGCTCCTGCAAATAAATGTTCAAGTGGACTGTAACTCCTCTTGTGGTGAGGAGGACAAGATCACTTTAGAAAAATTCCTGTCAGTGAGGTTCAACAATTTGGTTTGAAGATTCAAACATTGGCCACTTCTAGAAGTACTATGCCAAAAATAATAACTAAAAATAATTTATTTTTTTAAAAAAGAAAGAAAATAAAAAGACACCAGAAAGTATCCCTATGGATGATTTAAAAGCACAAGTGCCATACAAGTTAAGTGGCTTCAATAAAAGATCTTGGCAGATGGCTTATTTGGGAGTGCAGAAGCAAACATGTCAGGTGTTGGAAATCATCTGCAAATTGATACATATGTACAGCCAACACATTGCTTTAGCTTCTCACCTCCTTACAACCTTTATTTCTATTTGTTGAATTGTAAACCTAGTGTATAATTTTCTGTTTATTTTTTTGGAGTGTATTAAACACTGATGTCATAAGGCAGAGAGTGAATGGATTTTGTTTCAACTCAATCAATGATTTTACTTTGCTCTTTCTTCCTCTTTTAATCCTTTTCCTTACCTTTCTTTTCTCCATTTTTGATATTCTACTAATACAAAGTTTCACATAAGTCAGTTATGTTACCCTCACCATTTCTCTGTCTTTTCTCTTAGAATTCAGAAGACAGTTGTGCTGAAAACAAGTAATACCCGGCAGTACATGAGAAAAATTCACCAGCTGTTGACAGCCATGCTCAAAACTGGCTTTTAAGATTCAAGAGTCATTATTGCCAGCTATATATTCTAAATAAATACAGGTAGCTCCAACTTCAAAACCACCATGAACTCTATCAGCTGGCTACAGAGACATTCTGCTTCAAAAATGGAGGTGAAGGAGAAAGAAGCAGCAGTAAAAAAGTAATGATATAAACACCAGCAAGGCAACATTTTGACTTCAAGGATCCCAGTAGAGAATGTTTCAAAATATTCAAACTAAAAATCTGTGACATTTGCATGAACTGTCAGATGGCATCTCACAACTGCACACACAACACCCAAATCAGATTTACTTAAGCCATTGTGAGAAAACTCTCTTCTCTGTAATTGCTTACTACTGAATCACTATATTGTCACAATTTAACAGAATAATCCTGGTTTACACATAAGGTTTTCCCTCCCTGCCTCCTTTCTCATTATTATGAGGGTTTCTGTCAGAGAAGCTGGATGGTCAAAAGTATATCCCTAGTTCTGACTTAGCTTCCTTTGTCTACCCTTGAAACATACGTGCAGGGGAAAAATCACAGATGTGTACCACAACAGTCACTGGTTTTGAAGGCTTTTTGTGCAGAGATTTTTCTCCTGTTCCTTAGGTTCCTTAGTGCAAAGGGTAGCAATTATTGCTAATTTCTTTTCCTGTGTAAAAACTGAAGAACTACAAGAATATTGATCATTAGTATATACCAGGATCTAAATTATTACTAGTGGAAATGAAACCTATATGGGAAAACAACTGGTTTTGCCTCTTAGTGGGCTAATTATATGGTCGAGGTAGCAAATTGTATAGGGATGTTTTCAATATAATATGAATAAATTTTCACAGAAGTCCACTCACAGCTGAAATAAAATTCAGCACAGAAGTCATCTGACAAATGTTCTTTCATCAGTGTAGATATTTATCTATTTTTTCTTTTAAAACATTTTCATTACCTTTCAAACAGAATAATTATGGGACAGAATATTTTTTGCATGTAGAAGGTGGGTGACTTGGGTCATGTTCTTCAGGCAGACTTCAACAAGTTTTCATAATAATATTTGGAAGTGTAAATGCAGGTGCAAGTTTGCATCAGCAATGATACATATGCATGGTTTATGACATATAGGTGTCATACACATTATGTGTAAATTACATAAATTGTATTTCCATGATGAAAATGACAAACAAAGGGGAATGATAGCTAAGTTCATGCTTGTGGAGTGGCACTTGCTGGAAGGAATACTTCATTTGAAAAAGATTTGCTCTCTGTAACATGGAGATTAGGTAACATGGAAAAATACTTCATGTAATGTAAACAATCAACAAAAATTACTATATGATGATATCCAAATATTCAATACGGTGCACATATGAGATCAGTTACAAAGACAAAGCATATTAGAATTACCAGTATTTGCAGATTGCCTCACTGTTCCTTCTATTCAACATCATTCTTCTGCATAGTTATATCAACATCTATCTTAACGTTTTAAAGACAATATTTGTATAACAAAGGAAGAGAGTAGAGAAAGAGAGAGAACTTAATTTGAACCCTGGCTGGGATTTTCAAAGTCAGGTGACACAAGTTCCATTAATATTCCTTAGCAGTTGGGTATCCAGCTGCATTTTTGTGCCTCAAAATGTGGGCAGAAAGAAGAGAAAGTTACTTTTACCAAGAGCAGAAACATTTAGTTTGGTAAATGTGTGTGAAGATAATCCTTGAAAATTAAGAAGAGTTTGAAAACCCATAAACTGACTAACAAAATGAGTCTTCCTGTTGAACTGGCTAATTTACATATTCCTAGCATAAGCAACACTATTAAAAAAACATATATGAAAAGCTATTGGAGAACCAGTAGAGCTGATACTTTGCCTTTTTTCTTTTTTTCCCAGTGGTTTCAAATGTTTGTTTCATAGAGAACCATATCCTTCTATCTGGTCTGGAATCTACTAATTTTTGTGTCCACAGTGTAACCACCCTGCCCTTTGCCCCCTAAAAGAAGGCAGAGTGAGAAAAAGAGAAACTAACAGCACTATTTTGCAGCATTATGCTAATTATCTGAATACAATAAAAATAAAACTATTTTTTTTCCAATGATCTCAAAAATATGTCACTCTGCACTTTTGGAGAGTGCAGAGAAATGTTAGCTTGCTGCAAATGAAAAGATCTGGCATTTTCACTCAGCCCTGGAAATGTTGTGTGAACAATCCAAAACATACGTTCTGAAAAAAGGAAGACATTATGAACACTCTCTATGTTGCAATCTGTCCTTGAATGATACGCCATAGCATGAGTTACTATGGTAACTATTTAGATTTGAGATCATTGGATTGGGGCTTTTTTCACCCTTATTAGGTAAGCTTCATTCCAAACTGACTATTTTAGGTTTTGTTAACTTCTTGCAAATGCCATTGGGGTAAATCTCTTTTGAGTCAGCAGGCTTTTCTTCGGGCACTTACTCCACACTGCCTAAACAAATGGGTAACATTGAGCAAAAAATCATCTGAATTTAGGAATCACTAAAGCAGATGCTTTACCTGGAAAATGCTCAAGTTGGGCAAGTTTTGTTTTCTTCAGGAACAGGTATTACTTCCATCCAGAGTTCATTCTGTAACACTTCCATCCACAGTGTATTCTGTAATATAAATACATATTTGGAAGTTCCTCCTTGTACTGGTTGAAGAGGCAGTGACAATAAGGCTACAACATTAATCTGTAATAGTGCAAAATATGTAACCTATTGCCATAGCTAAAGACAAAGCAAAGAAATTGATAAGTCATTTTGACTTTAAGCAAACAAAAGGCAGAAGCAAAATGTTAAAATATATTAATATCTCCAATTTTCTCATCATGCAATTATGGTTTTGTAGTGGTCTGTATAATTGAAATTTATTTTCCAAGATCAGACATAGGAAGGAAACGAATCTGCAACAATGACTTTTAAGAATCATTATTACTCAAAAATTGTATTTTCAAGGTAATAGTCAACTGTGTTTGAAAACTTCTCTTAAAAAGAGCAGTAATTCAGTGAGGTTATTTTAGTTACACAATGCCACGAAAGCTAAACATTTCTAAAGCTACATCTGGAGGGCAGAAATAATATGGATCCGAGGAAATAATATTCTAAAGAAATCAATTTTAAAAATGGCCAAAGTTAACTAACAGTTCTTGCCCTACACTTGAACACATTTGCATATAGCAGGTACACACGTAAAATGAGATGGAAGACAAGCAAACAACCCATGACACCCAGCAAATATTTTCTCATCTTACTCAAGCAATTTTATAAAAACCACTGAGTTCAACCAGTGAAAACCTCACATTCAAATTAACTTCCCTCTCTATTCTCTGCTGAGCACCTTGAGTTTCACCTTTTAAGCTGACTAAACAAAAATATAAGTGACTGAATAGAAAAGATTATTAAAGCAGTGTATTTTTAGGGGTTTAGAGTTCCCATCTGGGCTTGTCCGTGTAATCTACCTGAGTTTGGTTTTGGTTTGGTTTTTCATTTTGGGTTGTTGTTGGGTTTTTTCCTTGTTTTGTTTGTTTGTTTGGGGTTTTTTGGTTGGTTGGTTTGGTTTCTTTTTTGTTTGTGTTTTGGGGGGTTTGTTTGTTTTGGAGGTGTTAGGGTTTATTTTGTTTTGTTTTGGGTTTTTTTTGTTTGTTTGTTTGTTTGTTTTAATAAAGCAAGTAGTTATAGAGGGACTGATTTTGTCCAAAGCCCAATGGTGATCTTTTTTATTTTTCAGCTGTTTCTCACTCTTCTGTAACAGCCTGGGAACACACAGGCCCAGAAGCCACAATCATTTAGTGTATTACAGACATATTTTTCAAGGCAAAATTGACCAGGGTTCATGTACTTGAAAGCAATAATTCACAATTCCACAACCCACAACCTCGATAATTTAGGACATAAGTGGTATGTCAAGCCACCACACAAGATTTGATATATTTCTGCTCTGGATATTGATCAATGAAACATTTTGCATTCTCTCTTATGCAGAATATACAAAAGTTTTTAAGCTGATTTTAATCAGTTGTCTGTATATACAAGAGAGGAGAATTATTCCTGAGCTGTGTTTTGTTTTTTGTTTTTTGGGTTTTTTTTTAGGAGAATTATCAGAGGATATGATGCCTCATTTGCTGGATAATAAATGTTCCATCATGGTAATAACTGCAGGGAAGGGTATGTATCTGAAACACTTTTCTAGCTGCAGAAATGGATTAGAGAGATTACCATTTCATCAAAGTAGCAGAACAGTTGAGAGGAAATATGGAAAGAAATTTTTTTGTATAATTTCTGTAGAGTTGCTATTTGTCAAACCCCACTGGCATCAATCAGACTATATCTTTTCTTCTGATGCAATCACATCAAAAAATGTGAAGTTTCTCTTTAATATGCATATGTTAAAGTTAAGGAAGAAAAGACAGCAGTACAGGAAGTAGTGGATGTTTCTTTGAATTGTACTATCACTGAGATAAGAAAGGTGCAGATGATACTACAATTTTAATTTCTGTTTATAATATTGTCACAGTGAGTCTTTGACAACATTAGAGAAATTTCTTTATTTTCTATAGCATGTTTTTAAGCTAACGATGTGCCATGATTTCCAGTGAGGTATCTGCTTCTATATATAAAGAAGAAACACATTTATTCTTAGATATGAAATTAGCATATAGAGGACTGGCATAGCCTGACACTCTTGAAGAGTAATGATGATTAACATGCATGGACTGCATTCAGTCAAGAATCATGTTAATGGATTTTGGAGAAGGCATTCCTACCAACCCATGCAACCCTATAGTGAAGCCATTTAAGAACAAGAAACATCCAATAAAAGGATTTGCTGCACATTGAAAAAAAAAAATAAATAAAAATTTGCTGAAATAGAACAAGGAAGAAGCCAGATCACAAAGTTTTTTGGTGTCTTCCTCTATCTTTTGTTCTCTTTCTCCTTATCTCTCCTCCCCTCCAAGTTTCAAACAGAACATTTATTTTTCTTTAGCAATTCACATCCAAAAGATATAGTTAGTTGTAGGATGACTTCCATGGGTTGATCAAATGAGATTTGAGAGGCATCCAGAAGCTTAAACTGGTGGAAACATTGCCTACTGCCAGCAGTGCTGTGTCTGTTAGAACATATAATGTTTGTACTTGGGATATAGCATAAGTATAGTGGAGATTAGCATATCAGAGGGGAAAACTGGGGGGGGAAAAAAAAAGAAAAAGGAAAAAAAAAAAGGGGGGGGGGGGGAGGGAAAGAAAAGAAAAAAAGATCAGCCCCCAAACTAAAACACCATATATTTAAAAAACAAAATCAGACAGTTTATCACTAAAAGTTTTGAAAATCAAAATATGTAAGAGCTTACCTGAATAATCACAGATCTCATGTGCATTTTGGACTGACCATGCAGAAATTTGAATGCAGGCTTCTGAAAACTAAACACCAGTAAGCAAAGACTATGTGTCCTTGGAACTTTTCCTAACAATAAAAAAATAAAAGGATTAAAAGAGGCAAAAAAATATAGCATAGAGGCACAATCACTTCTAAATAGTGTTAGAATTTTCTATGAGATGTCCTTATTAAAAGGCAACAGCATGTTTGTGTTTCATTTAGCTATCTGCATAATTTAAAATTATTCCATAGCAATTAGAGTATGTGGATTATATCATAGTGATGCTTCTGTGCAAGAAAGTCTTCATTTCCCTGCAGATATGTTTGTTATTGTGACTATAATTAAGCAGTTATTCTCCCCCTCCTCAAGGTATTTAAGTGTCTCTGTAAACAGTGTTTGGATCTGTGCTCCCTCCTTACAGGAGGATGTTCCGTACTCTGCAGCTAGAGTTTTCCAGTTCTCTCTGTGAATTGAAGCATAAACCTGGAACAATAAAACCCAACCAAACTGATCATATGACAGTGAGACATCCCTGGGTAATGCTCCAGGACACTCATTTTCCACATCTTCAGCAGGATGCCAGTGAAGATGTCACATGCCATGCAATGTTATCATGCAGTACATGTTTAAGATTGAGGATTATGCCTAATACATGAACAAAATACATTTCCATCTTTCATCCATGCATCCTCTTCAATGTCAGAAGTGCAGCAGTTATAAAATGGGGGTGGAATGTAATATGGTTTTGTCTGCTGATGAAGTCAATCAGAAGTTTAACTTGGTTAAATCAATGTTTAACGAAAGTTAGATGGCTAACAACAAAATTCACACCACTGTACCTGATCTACTCCCACTATTACCTGAGGATGCCCTCCAAACATGCAGGTCTTTGTATGACCTATGTACACACTCAATGCTTTTTCACAAAACATTCAGCTTGAGTGGACATTAACACATTCCTCCACATAACACATTCCTCCACATTATACAGGAGTCTAGTATTCTCAGTGATGGCATCATAGTAATTTGATAGTATGGTTGACTGTACTAGAAGATATACCTATATGTTAAAATATTTCACCTCCCCATTTCCAAAATGTGAAACTTCCTTGTGTTACAGTCTTAGGATAGTTTTACACCACTATACTCAACAATTACATTATTTGTGGGGATGTACGTTCCATTGGTCCCTTTGACCTGAGAGACAGGAGTGGAAAAGATGAAGCCTTTACCCACATGCAGAGAATTCAGTCTCATTTCCTTGGACAGATGGTTCATTTGGTGCCAAGCAGTCTCAAGTCAGACAAGGGAGATCTGGTTAACTGAAATAATTGCTGCTTTTGGACTTTCAGTGCAGACAATGTTATGAAATCAGTTGCAATGTATCAGTGTTTTACACTCTCTTCTGTGCCAGAAGAAATGCACCTTGGTGGTTCCAATTTCATTGTCTACCTTTTTGTCATTGTCGTTTGTGTTAAATGCCTTAAGATTTTAAGTTACAAAACTCATAAACCATAATCTGAAATCAGAAAAGCATATTAGCTGACTATAATGTAGCATTCCATATTTTCATATTCTTTGATAATATTTTTTTTACACAGATTTAAAAGGGAAAACAGCCCTAAGAAAATTGAGAAAGCTATGAGAAAAAGTTAGGTAAAAAAAAAAGTATTTCAGGTAATATTGAAACTATAATTCTTCATAGCTTTTGAAAAGTATGCTTCATTATTTAATTTTCATAATTGGCCAGCTGTATTCCTTCTTTGGCTCTTCTGATGCCACAGTATTGCACAAAAAATATCTAGAACAAGTGGCAATTTTATTTCTAATTAACAAATACCGGTTTGCAATGGCATTAATGTTCAGTTGAAAAAATAAATTTCTCTCTACATTAACCACCCACTTTTTTTAACAAGTTAAGTTTTTACAGGCAAAGAATGCACCATGGCAGGCATTTGTAGAAACTATTTCTGCACAAGTAAACTCTTGACTTTTCTTTTTCTTTTTTCTTTTTCTTTTTATTTTCTCCTTGTGTTTTGCCTCCTATAGTGCTATCAGGAAAACTTAGACTCTTTTCAGAGCGCATTCAGCTAAATAAATGCATATTTCCGTGCTGAATGCAGCATATCTGGACACCCCCATCTCTGCTGAAAAGCCAAAGAGACTTCAGCAGCACAATTGCAACACCATTTTATCAGACCATCTGAAGACTGAATGTAAACAGCTTGGAGTATGAGGAATGAGGAGCACACTCTAGCACTCATAGCACAGGCCCTGGCAATGAAATCCTCTTTAATTACAGTTGCGGCTCAAGATATTTTTGCAGGCTATAGAAAAAGTCCCCTGGGAGAATGGTCATGCAAAAGCTGCCAGGCCATTCCTTGGCTCCCTTTACTGTAGGTACAAGCTGCCCTCCTGGAGAACAGCACTGAACTATGGTAGTGAATTCAAACATTCATCTCATTTTGTAGCATAGAACCTGTGAAACATGATTGCAGTGCAGAAAAAAAGCACAAACATTTGCTGTTGCTACGTATCATTTAGTCTATCACTGGCCTACTGAGGCATGCAAACACTTTTCAATTCTTTGCCAAGACAACAAAATTGCAATAAATATAACACTGCCAACAGCCTGCATGCTAGAAAGAGGAAACAGACCAAAGCTGAAAATGTTACAATGCATTCCCCAGGAAAAAAAAAAAAAAAAAAAAAAAAAAGCTGTATTTAGGGAGACCAACAGCACCTGTCCTGGTGGCCAGCAGCAGTCTGTCAGGATAGCTCCTGTCAGCTCCACTTCCTCCCTCTTGGCAGAAAATGACACTGATTGGGGCCTCCCAGATTGTCTTGCAGGAAGGCAAACCTAGTTGGTTTTTTTAATGGCTAGTCAGTGCTTGCCATAGAAAACATATTGCTAAGTGGAATTTCTTTTCTTCAGTAGGATATTTGCAGGCAGCATGTTATTCAGCAGAGTTGCCTTAAACTGCTACATTTAACAATTAATCCCTCCTCAAGGAATCATTTAGACAATGACAACCTCACAAAGAGATATCCTTTTTGAAAGCATTTTTCACCAAGGGCCACAGGATTTTTGCATCTCTCAGAAGATAATTTTAGTGTTTGTCAAAAGAATACCACAGCCCTCAAGGCCACAGTTACTCTGTCAGCAACAGGCCTGATGTAGGAAGTTACTACATTAGATTCTTCATTCCTATCCTCCTCCACTGAGTGGGGGTGACTGAGCAATGCATGTGGCAATACCTCTAAGGTATGAAATTATATAGTTAAAAACAATCGAACCAAAGACAACTTTGCTTATATTAAGTTAATTTTAAAGTCAGATGTAGATTACACAGTAGCTGAGAAAATGTTTTCTAAAAAGCTGTAGACTGGTACTTAAATTGGATCTACTGCCAGCAAGATATTAGTATTGTATGTTAACACAGCCTCTTCCAAAATCCTCTAGCTCTTGTGCTTCATTTTCTATCTCTGAAGAGATTCCTAAGTCCTTATTAAAGTTATAGACTACTCTCCTTTAAATGGAGCCGTAGCATGTGCTTCATAGGACCAACCACAAAGCCATGCAGAATGACTTGTTGAGTTCATATTTACTGACAGAAGTAAAATTTGAAGTGAAAAGTCCTCAATTACTCCCTTGGTAATTAGATAAAAATTCACCATGTTTTTATGGTTAACAACCACTCAGGATGGACTGAACAGCAGCCGAGATAATAAAGGGAAAGTAAATTTGCCTGAAGGGATTATCAGGACCTCACCCTCTAACAGAAGCTATGAATAGGATTAAAGGATTAGTTAAGCAAACTAACAATGGTGGCAAAATGTTTGAACCAGCTTTTTAAAAGCACCATAAGGAAAGGTGGGATGAACTGGCCAGAAATATCACTGCTCTAAGCCAAGGGCTTCGTGCCAGAAGAGAGACCCGAGAAGAATATCTAGGGAGGGATAGATATAACTGCTCTAGTCTTGTTTTTATGCACAAATAAAATGCTTAAACGATCAGTTGAAACTGTTTCAATAATGCAGTGACTGACTGTGGCATGTTGCTGTGCACACATAGACAGCTAACAAATGGCTAACTACCTGCTTCTCTCTTTTAGGGCATATCACATCACAGACATAACACTAAAAAGTATCTACAAAGAACACCTCAACCTCATTACAATGACATTGTAAGGCACATTTTTTCCCACAGTATGGCCAAGGAAGTGCACTCACACTCCATTTACAAATCAGTAAGAATATCTGAAATATCATCAGAAAACAAAGCATCTCCTTCACAAAAATATAAAAGCCCAAAGACTACACTGATTTTTTTAAACATTTTTTTCCTTCTTTTTCTCAATATTTAATCATTGAGGAAAGCTTCATGGATTCTATAATTTTTCTGGTAGACTTCACTTCATGCATTAAAAGCCAAATAATTCTGGCTGGCTGCACAACATAATGTGACTCTAAAACACACCAGTAAAAAGAGCAACCCTAACACACAATATTAAAAGCAGTGTTTTAGCCATAAGCCACTGTTTGTGCTTTGGTTTTTTGTTTGTTGGTTTTGGTTTGTTGTTTTTTTAAAAGATTAAAATATACCATAAATAATACCAACATTAATTCTTCACACAAATGAACACACTAAACTGGCAACAGGCCTGCTTATCAAAGGTGCCCTTGTTGTGTCAACTAATCACACCGTGACCCCAGTGCCCTTTGATCCTGTCAGGGGTAGATCAAAGCCTGTCAGCATATTTTCCACCTGGCTGATGATGACAGAATTAAATTGTGTCCAATGTGCTAAAAACAGACATTCCTCTGATTTCACCTTCTGGCAGCCCAAATAGTACCTTGCTCTACTTCTCCAGGGAGATCTTCAGATCACAGCTGTACTTTGCGTTCCTTTCCTGTTCCTTCTTTTCCTGCCCCAGTTTAATGACAAGGATGCTTAAAGATAGTAATGTCGCAGGGCTTTTGCAGAAGTAAAACATAGGCTCCTGAAAGGTAACAATGCATTCAGTCAGATTTCCTGGCTTTCATTCCACAACAAAGATGGAAAACCACAGATTTTATGGAAATAGCATCAAACAATATAGCTACAAAGCTCTTGTTCAATATCACAAAGTTACCAAAGCCAAGGAGATTTAAGAGATGAAACACTCTTTGTTTCCCCTCACATATGATCCAGATCTTACAGTATAAGATCTGACCATCTTCCATAGTATCTTAAGCTATTAAAATAGTGATGAAAGACCTTGAAGAAAGTAGTCTTACTCTTTTGAAACCAATGTCACGCTGCTCTAATTTTCAGTTCACCAAACATTAATAAAAGAATAATTATACTGAAAATTTATATAGTATAAAGTGACAGCAGACCTGACTATCTCATTGCCAGAGGATTCTCTGACAGGATCCTAACACTTGCCATCTAAACATGACAAGTATGTGAAACCTAAACTATGTTGTATGAACCATCTTTCATCTGCAAAACTTTCTGAGGCCTAATTGCCAAAGGAAAAGTGTAAATGTTTTGCTAGGTTGTAGCATGGATTTTTCTTCGTCTCTGTAAGTCAAACAAAACATATGGGTCCAAAACCTATTGGCCAATGTGCATCAGTAATGAAGCATTTTTATTTCATGCTCATGAACAGTGGCTCAACTTCTCCTTTACAATTATAGCTTTAAAAACTGCCTAGGTCACTTGACAGACTCCAAACTCAGGTACAAAGAAGTATTGTCAGACTCACATGTCAGTTGCTGTCCTGGCCTCTGTCCTCTTCTCTTCTAATACCTAGCACTTCAGAGTTTCTTTTCTAAGCAGAGATGTGAAAATGACACTTTTAAAATAAAAATTTGTTAATTAATATAATTATATTGGAATTATATTATATAATTGGATATTTGTTCTGCCTTCATTGGATTATTTCATATTTTCACACATAACTAGAAAAACAGAAAAAGATGTGGTTTTGTTTCAACTGTATTTGTTTTAATTGGAATGTACAAATAGACTATGCATTGGAAAAGGTGGTTCTACAGTCTTGCCATCAAAACCACAGTCTAATAATTGGAAAAGAAGGGTAGTTATTCAATCTTAAGAGAAAGACTGGAGCTTATAACTCCATTTTGCTTTTTAAAGTAGTAATAATCACTGATTTCTAGAGTTTGTAACAGTAGAGTTTATCGTTATGTAACAGGCATCTCCAGTCTCACCTTGCAAACATCATACACATTGGAATTTGCCAGAGACAAGGTGCTGTTAAACAGTATATTTTATCCATAAAACTTGCATTAAAAATATTTTTTTTCATAATAACAGTTTTGAATGTAGAAGAACATAGAGATCTCTTGAATTTAGTACCTAAAAAAAAAAAAGTGTGGCTCAGAAAATGCCTGTAAAGTAAATCATAATGTGGACAGGTTCCCTTTTCCATCCTTTAACAGGGAAGATGTTCTACTTAAGAACTACTCTGAAAATGCTGAAGATTTTCCTACTACAAATAAGAACTCTGGAGGTTATCAGGTGAAGATAAACATCAGCAGCTGGCAAACAATATGTTGTATCTTCCAACTGCACTGCTTTTAACCAAGCAGAACAACAATTCCATTAAGAAATATATTCAGTGAAAAAACTGGTTACCCTTACTTCAAATTGCAAAAACAAAAGGTTCTGTATCAGTAGAATTAATCTCTGCAAAACTAGCTCGAGATATTTCAACTATTTCTCCCCCCTCTACACCACTCTCATGACAGCCCACCTGGGGTACTGTGTTCAGTTCTGGACCCCCATTATAAGAAAGATATAGATGCAATGGAAAATGCCCAAAGAATGACTGCAAGGATGATCAGAGGGCTGGAGCTCCTCTCCTAGAACAGGTTGAGAGAGTTGGGATTGTTCAGTTTGGAGAAAAGAAGGCTCTGAGGAGACTTTGTTGTGGCCTTCCAGTATCTGAAGGGGGCCTACAAGAAAGCTGGGGAGGGACTTCTCAGGATATCAGGAAGTATCTTCCAGGCTAGAGGAGGAGAGGTTCAGATTGGATGTCAGGAAGAAGTTCTTCACCGTAAGGTTGGTGAGACACTGGAACAGGTAGCCAAGGGAGGTGGTAGAAGCCCCTTTCCTGGAGGTTTTTAAGGCCAGGCTGAATGTGGCTCTGGGCAGGCTGATCTAGTGGAAAGTGTCCTTTGCCCATGGCAGGGGGTTTGGAACTGGATGATCCACAAGGTCCCCTCCAACCCTGACATTTCTGTGATTTATTACAGTTTTGTCTATCATTTCTTTAACTTAAAAAATGTTGACATTTCACCACTAAAATGAAGTAGCATTGCAAACTGGAAATGCCTTTTTCCCACCTTTGTTTGCATAGCACATGGGCCTTTACATGTCATTATGCTCTCCTGTTTCTTTATAACCATAAAAGCAAAACTTCATCCATTGCATTTTTGTGAATTTTCCATGTTGATTGAAAGAAAAGGAAAAGTGATCTGAGGATTCAGGATTTACCAGGTGATGTCCACCTTTCAGATGCAGCAATAAAGCCACAAGAAAGCACAAACACAAGGTACTTGGATTTACTGTGCAGTACTCTTCTGTCAAATGCTGGGAATTTATTGTTCCCATTAGGCTCCATCAGTTTAACGGAGTTAGCCTACAAAGCAGTTCTCAGATGTTGTTCACCTGAACAGCTGTTTCTGTCATCATTTCAGTCTTCTCTTGGAGCAGGATGATTAATTCCATTTTGAGCATGTCTAAGGCTGTTATCTTCTAAGAAGTATTTCCTATCCTTTGATTCATTCAGCCCAGGAGTTGCAACTCTTACAGGTTTCAAAGCAGTTTTTATTATTGCTGGCCAAAGACACTAAAACTAAATTCACACGTTCAGGGCTTTGTTTTCATTAGATGAATTGGTAGAAAGCCCTGTTTCAGAGCTACCTTCCTAATTTTGCTGGGTTCTCAATGGATGTTAGCTAGCAAAAGATTCCTGAAACAAGCAGAAGCGTGAGGGCACACAAACGGTTTCTGAAGGGAGTCTCAAAGGGCAACTAATAACTTTGCAGTTACTTTCAGATACCCTTGTTTATTCCTGGGAATAGGACAATCTTGACTGTATCAGAGCCAGGTGCTGTGCTTTCTGTCAAAGAAATGTCATTTTTTAAAGCATTTTAATCTCTTTGCTGAATCACTGAAACTTAGTAGCATAAGGTGGACAAAGGACTCAGCTTGTTCTCTATGAGTGGTGATGCAAATAAGGAGAAAGCCCAGATTTAAGTAACCCTAAGATTTCATTCAGGTATAACTAACAGTTCACTTCAGAAAAACTGCAATTAAAAAATGAGACCAGTTCTATTGATCTATTTGATGAAGCTCTTCTTCAGGCAATTCTATGCCATACCAAAGATTAGGGAAGCCTCGGTACCCTCCAGTTTCCTATATAATAGCTATGTCTTTATCTATAGCCTGTGTTTTTAGCTATATAGCATATGACTGCTACCTAGACTAAAACTAGCTCAGAGAAATGGTGCTTCAGGCACAGGGTACTTATGTCCTAAGGCTTCATTTCCTTCTTCTGTTGGGATACAAACTGCTGATAGTTGCACTGTATTTGACCTGAAGCAACTCTGTACTAAGTTGATTTGTTCTACATTTATGTCCCTGAGAACATTTAGCTCACTCCACAGTTACTTTATCAGTGAAACAAAAAAACCCAGCAGGCATCATCTCAGTTCCTTTTCTCCCTCAGTAAACAGGCACCTCCCTTTATGCTGATACTTCTGTAGAGTGCACTAAAATTATGAATGGCAAATTTCTTTGTGCTGTTTGAAAAGCAATGGAGGAGGGAAGCTGCAACTTATACTGTTCCCTGGCATTTACTAAAGTTTAATTTTAGCTAGAATTCTCAGGCTAGGTCTCATTATTCTTAGTGGGGGAAGAAATGACACAATTCTCCTGAGTTTTAAGTATATTTCTTGGCGATAAGTTCTACTTGGACTGCTGAGACAACACTGTCATCCTATTCATTTTACTTTATGCTGAAAGCATATCTATGCTTTTAGAATTAAATATATGACTGCACTTTACCTGATGTTTGTGGGCAGCAGATGAGACCATACACATGTGATATGTGCATGGCATGATAGTTAATATAATAATATCATAAGGCAGAGGAACACTGATTAGTTTCAATTTCAAAGCATTAAAAAATTAATCAACATTGGCTGGAATACTGAAGTGAGAAAAAACACCCAGTCAACGATATTTAAAGGCAGTATACTGAAACACACTGAATACAGTCTAAAACTAATAATGTTAATTTCATTACATCACAGTATAAATTAATTTGGCCTCTTGCATTTTTGGTTACATTAATACCTGTGTCTCCTCAGTCAAAAAGAAAAAAAAAATCAATTTTCAGTGGTTACTAGGTTAAAAAATATTAAAATCACTCTACAACATCCTCCTACAACAGAAAATCAAATAAGGATTTTGGTAGAACTGTACAAGATCTGTTGCATGCAAAGGCCTTAGACTCTAGAAATATTTGTAGCAACTCAAACTTGTAGATGTTCCAACTGAAGTTAGAGAGAGTGAACTAAATTTAATTCACACCTCTAGTGAAGCCAGTGCCAGAATCTTAATTTTTGACAATGAAAGTAGGATCTGAAAGTGAATAAATTAAAAGAGAGGTTTTGTTTGTGTTTAAATAAGAGGTAAACTATACTTCAGTGTAGCAAGTGAAATTTTCTGACACAAAATCTTTGAAGAGGTATACAGAAGCATTTAACCTGCCAAATGGTTTGGCTGGAAACATGAAAGTTTTTGTGGTGCAGTCCTTTTTCCATTGGTCACCTACCCCTACTAAACTTTGGTATGGTATTTTCTTCTAAAGTCATTTATCACTGTGGAATTTAAAAAGCATTTGCTGCAGATGTAGGAAGGGGGGAAAATTGCTTTTCTTACTATTTGAATTAGTTCACTAATCATTGCATTTGTTTTGACATTTTATATCCAAAGCACAAGCAGGGATTAGGTCTGGAAAAAAAAAAAAAAAAATCTTTGCTCTAAGTCTGGCATTAAAAGTGGGGGTCAGGCTCTTCTCCCAGGCAACTACTGACTAGACAAGAGGGTATGGACTGAAGCTGCACTAGGGCAGGTTTAGGTTGGATGTTAGGAAGCACTTCTTCATGAAAAGGGTTATCAGACACTGGAATGGACTGCCCAGGGAGGTGGTGGAGTCACCATCCCTGGAGGTGTTTAAACAAGTATTGGGTGTGGCACTTAGTGGCACCATCTAGTCGATATGGTGGTGGTAGGTCATAGGCTGGACTTGATGATCTCGGAGGTCTATTCCAGCCTCAATAATTCTGTGATTGGATCTAGACAGTGTTAGCTATATTTTGGTCTTATCTCGGATACTCTACTACATCCTCTGACTCTTCATACTTATTGGTTTTTCTGTTTGACACCCCAAAAAAAACAATTTGCCAACAAAATTTACAAAACAGGGTATTGCTGAAAGTCACACAGCCCTCTTTCAGAGTTTCTGTGCTTAGATGAAATTCACCTGCCTTTCATGGTTTCCAACCCCTCATCATTCTTGATCCAAGCTGTAGTCTGTCTAGCCTACTTATATCTCAGCTTGTACCCAACCAGCCTATTCAAAAAGCCGCTGCTAAAATTATCCTTTTCATGCTGCTCAGACCCTGTCAGACATTCATATTCAAATCAAACCCTTCATCCTCTGCCTTCAGTTCACAGTTCTTCCCTTAAATCCAAAGCCCAGAAAAACACAACACATACCTACAGCTTTGCTTTCAATTTGCTGTATTCATTTTAAAACTTCCACTCTCCCCACTATGCCCTTCCAACTTTCATATCTGCTTTATTTTCTGTACCATCTCTTAAGTTTAGTAGTTTATCTTGCTGTCTGGATGTGAAATTCATCGTATCTAAAATGTAGGTCCTTCCATAAAACACCTTTATTTGAAGGGGTGGAGGTAGGGTGGCAAGAAGAGGAGTTTAACCACCACCTCCTGTTTGAGCCGACAACAAAATCTAGAGAATGAGTCACCACTGCATTGTCACAGGCATCATTACGCTGCTGAACATTTTAACTTCCTAAGAGACTTTCATCTTACTTTAAAAAAAAAAAAAAAAAAAAAAAAAGATAAAATCCAAGTAACTTCAGTCTAAGATGGTTCTCAAATGATTATTTTTATAAAATATTGACAATCTTTTACAAAGTTGTTTAGCTGCAAAAAGCAATTGGTGAGAGTGGCTCTTTGTCTTGAAGCATGTGTTTTATCTTCACTTCTAATGACTGAAAGAGCTTCTGACTGCCAGTCCAAAGAGAGCACTGATAAAAAGTACAATCCTCGTCTTAGGCCTAATTTTATACTGCTCTGATTTCATCTCCTATATCACTGAATTCAATTAGCTTGCATCTATGTCATTTAATCTATCTAATCTCTCAGCACTCAGATGAGACTAGCACAAGGCACCGTTGCCATTTCCCTGCAACACTGCTTGCTCACCCATGCTTTCATCACCGACTATCATCCTTTCCATTTTGTACCCATCAACATTCCAGGCTCCAAGACAGAGATAGAAAAAAAGAAAAAGATCAGTTATAAAAAGAAAAAAAAAAGAAAACCCAGACCAGTTTTATGAAACTTCCCACCTGCTAATAGTTGTTCTCAGGCACAGCCTTGTGTGTCACTGAGGCTGTCACTGCAGCTTCCCAGCGTTATCACAAGCGCTGAGAGTCCATAGGTGGTACCCATCATGATTTTCATGCTGAAGGCTGAAAGGATATCCATTCCTTGACTGTGCTTCACTTTAATTATCAGGTCTCAGTTAACACCCTGCCACTCTTTTCTGTTTGCTCTGCTTTGCTCCATTTCCTGCAAACTGATTAAAAAAAAAAAAAAAAAAAAAAAGAGCGAGAGAGAGAGAGAGAACCTTAGTTTATCCAATAACATGATTTTATATCTGAAAGGATTTTTTCATCTTTTAATTCTTTTTCTAATTAGTTTCTGTGCCTTGCATTCAGTATTTCCCTATCAATTACTTAAAAAGATTATCTTTTTCATGTTGCTAGCAGAAAGTCAGAGACCTCAGAGTTAAATCCAATTTCTGAAACGATACTAAACCTTTATCTTATTTCTCCCACACTTATTTCTTCCTCTTACTTCATGACTCCTGTGTTACCATTGTTATTGAATGCCTAGGGTGAACACTCATCTTCACATACTGCAAGAAGTTTAAGACTTAAGTAAAATTATGACATACTATTAGGTTTTTACTGTGGGGAAAAAAAATACATATGCTGAAATATTTAAAGTATTAAATGTTTTATCTAAAGATCAAATATCTTTTGAAAAATGATAGGTAAAGCACAGCAGAAGCTCTGTTGCTTGCAGAATTCTCTTTACTTAATGTGTCTTTTTATTTTTTCCTTCTGTAGAATGAAGCCTTACAAACTCTAAAACCACAGGCATCAGGATAATTTAATTCACTATGTTTCTACTTAGTTTCTACTAGGACTCAGTTTTCAGAAGTCTGTAAACCCCTGGGAATTGTTCCATAATTCTTAGCTTTATAGAACACAGGTGAGATGCAAAGAACAGTACAAAGAAGGCTGTTACACAGTCCATATAAGAAACACAATATCCCCTCCCTGACCTGAGATATAACTGTGTGCACATAAAGTAGTTTAACTAAGCAAATATTCTATGAGAGAAAATGTTTATTTAATATTAATATATATTCTGTCTTGAAGAACAGACTAGACCTCTTAAACTAGCATGATACCTCTGCTGACTTTCAATATAGCAAACCCTATTTCCCAATAAGTTAGGGATTACACTCATATATGGACAAGGCCCCCCTGGTTTACTTCACGTCTGTGTTGTCCATTTCCTGGATGCAGGAAATGGACAACACAGTCTGGAGTTATTCGCTCCAAAAGAAGAAACATACTATGCTACTGAAGTAGGCAGAAACAGTGCCATCAGGATAAGAAATCAGCAGATACAGGATAGAAGCTGACACTGTGGGAGGAGAAATGGTTTAGAAGTTGTTTTGCTGTTTGCTTGGGCTTGCCTGTGAGGGGTTTTGTTTGTTTTGGGGAAGGTTAGTTTGGTTTATGTTTTGAGATTCTGGGGTTTCTTTAGAGGCTGTGTTTGTAGCACTGAAACAGAAAAAAGATGTCATCCAGCTTCCCTTTTTTCAGATCAGTAATTCCTCTTCTGATACATTTAAAGACTTTATTGGCTGTAAATAACCAGCTTAATAACAAAAAGCATGGGTGGAAATTTCCAACCATGAAATATACACCTTCATTGAATAGATTTTCAGAATCTAATTCCCTATACATATTTGACTAAAACTCATAAAACTGGTCTTAATAATCCTTACTCTTTCAGCTATATTTAGTGCTCAAATTGACTGAACAAGGCATAAAGCCAGCAGTCCACAACTATTTGCAGGCCATGGCACTGCTGAGACAGCAACCTTTGGGCTTAAACACCCATATTAGGCTTCTCCCAGTGCATGTCTCTACTGAAATCGCTTCCTCAAACACTGCACCCTCCCTATTACTAAAGCTGCCTGTGCAGCAGCACATCTGCCAGCTTCTCCCATCAAAGCACTCTGTCCATCTTCCCCAGACCCCACAGAGTTTGGCCACCCCACAAGGAGCATAGAACAAAACTCCTCAGGTGACAGCCACCACCAGAGGAGGAGCTGGAGCCCAGGTCTTGTAGAAGCAAAACCTGCATCTGTAAGTCACTCTGCTTTTAAGGTCTTAGACTCTAGCTACAGACTGTATGTCATAGGTTGACTTTTCATCCACTGTTATGGTATCATCCTGCCTCATGCCAGCTTCAGAATGGAAGTGCTGGCTGCAGCAAAGTATGATAGGGCTTGAAGTTCAGATTGTGACATGAGGGGCTTCCTGTTCTAGTTGCTGTCTTTGGGTTCTGGGGTTTGAGGTGTTGGCTTTTCCACTGAGATGGCAGCCAGACAAGGAGGGATGGGGGAGTAGCAACCTGGATTGTGTTTGTAGCTCTCTGGCTTCTGCTTGCTGCTGCTTTTTGAAAATAGTCTAAGGTAATTGAGCATTCACAGTATCACAGTACCTTAGAGGTTGGAAGGGACCTCAAGAGATCATTGGGTCCACCCCCACTGCCAAAGCAGGATCACTTAGGGTAGTCTGCACAGGAAGGTATCCAGATGGGTTTTGAAGGAAATCTCATTTATATTAAACTCTTATCTTACTTCAACTCTTTATCTCAACTCAGAGGGTTCTTGTGCATGTGTTGCATTCCCTCACTTCTCTGTTGTGGGGAAAAGACTGTGTTAAATGAGCACACTGTTCTTCAGGGGGCGTAAAACTAAAACCAATTTGACAGCCCAAGTTACCTGTGCAGTGTAGGCATCCCTTGTAACTCAAATCTCATGGCATGCATCATTCCATCATCTCACTGCTCCTATGCACTGATCTTTTTAGACTACTATTGAGGGATTTTATGTGTTTTTATGTGTTATTTCATCTACAGCATCTTATGAGAATTCTTGCCATTTAAAGAAAGGTACTAATCATGTTTCTTTTGACAAGTCAGATTTTCATGATAATGAATAAAGTGAATAATTACTATACTGCTCCCTTTAGAAGTAGCTAAGGGCAAGTTAGATGGTCAAAAGGGGAAGCAGCACTTGTTTTAAGGGTGTAATTCATTCAGAGAAGGAGGTAGCAGGAGGGTATCATTTGCAACTGTAATCTTCAGAGAAATTATGGTGAAAGGACTATTAGCATAACAATACTTCTCATGTTCACTGACTGCAAGAAATCACAACAGGCAAACTGATCTACAGCATTATGGTGTCACAATAGAAAGGGGAAGAAATAATTGTAAGGGCCAAATAAGGCCATTTTTTTAATTCTTCCCAGGGGAAACGTTACACCAAATGATAGCATGAAATGATAGCTATTATTTACAGAATTGCATGTTCTCAATCAAAATTAACCAAAATCAACTATTGGATTGAAAATTATGTTCCACATGTAATCTTTAATCATGAAGAATTAAATATATATATAAATATAAATATATATATATAGTAAGTTACTCAGTTGTTTAGAAAAGTTCATTGCTTTCAGTTAAAAAAAAAAAAAAAAAAAAAGTTAATATTTCTGTAAAGAGAAAATGTGTAAATTCTGGAGCAGCACCTTGCTTCACAATCCATGGTCTGAAAAGTATTCCTTCCATGTCAAAAAAACACAGCTGCCTGTTTAAAACCGGTGTCCAGTGTGATCATACAGATGTTTATACATTTCAGCACTGCTAACTGAAATATCTGCCTTTCATATACAAAACACTTACCTTTTTTCGGTAGCTTCCCATGCAGCTTTTTATTGCTGTAAGCTGAAATAGAGGATTGCTGAAGATCAGGTTTATTTCTTAAGTTCCTTAATCATTACCCTCCAAATGTCCATCATCATCAGTTTAGAACCTTTGCATAATGAGTCATAGCAGGTAAGGAGGGCTGTACCTCCCACGGGAAAGTTTGGAAGAGCAGTTGTTACTTCTAAACTTCCAGAGATATGCTGCATTGATGAAAGAGGAGATATCAGAAAACCAACAACAGGAACGTCAATGACTGCAGCAATTGTGCTACAAGTAAATGTCCTTCCAAGCTGAGTCTTGGAGCACAAGAAAGCAAGAGTGGCTCCAGTCTCCACAAGTATTGTAAATTGGAAAACTACTTCACTTGACCATTGGACTTTCCCTCCTACAGAACACCTCTCTAAATTAGATCCTCTCTTCTGCTGCAATGCTCAAGATGCTTATTAAACAGGAAAAAAGCCGCAGTCATGGTGCTGCATTTAATATGCATCATAATTTTTGTCAGACATTAGGTGAAATGTGCTAATAGATCATTTAAAATTTGCATTAGAAGCCCTTCTTCAATCGTTTATGGCCTTTACATGATGAAAAGTGTAAGTAAAATTCAGTTAATACAGTTCATTATGAAGAATAAGGCTTAGGAAAAAGCCAATTATTTTGGCTCTCCTCAGTTGAACTTTTAATAGTACCAGCTTTCCACTGGTTTAGAACAGGACATTTTATACTGGGTGGGGAGGGCAAAGGTTCTCCTTTTGTCTTGAATCCACCTCTTGCCATCTTTGTAAGAGTGCAGCCACCAGCAATCATATTACAAGGTTCCAAAATCAATCCCATTTGCACAAAGCTGCTACAACTCTGCATGCCAGCTAAAGCAAGCTTCCTCCTGCCCTTTTTCCTCTCCATGCATGTATGGGCATCTGTGTCAGTGCCCTGTCTCCTCCAGCCACATTACCAATTTGCAGCAAAGTAATAAAAGAAAGAGGAAGCAAACTGCCTGGAATGAAAGGATAATGGAGGAGAAACAGAATAGGAAATATGATACATTTTAATGCTGCAGTAACTGCCTGCTCCTAGCATTTTTTGGCCCCATGACTGTCTCATCTAAGACTCAGACCTCTTCTAAGCTAGCAGAGTTGCATAACCCCCCGCACGTTTCTGGGTGTTTGTATTTCCTTCCCTCTGGGGAGCACTGTTCTCTTTCTGAGAAAGACAAAGGTAATGTGTCAGTGTGACAGAAACTTGGGAACTCAGCTCTGCCTTAGCCAAATCCCCAGCTGAGATTAGAAAAGAGTTTGAACCTCAAAGCAAGGGTGAATCTGAATTTGTATCCTCAGCTTATGCTGGAGCTCAATACAGAGAGCCAAAAATCAATGCACTAAAGCTAAAAGCTTCAGTATACTGAGTCCCCCCACAACCAGCTTGCTCCTGTTTTTTTCACCTCCTTTGTTTGGCTTTAAGCAGTACTTTTCAATCAGTACCATATTGGTGTCACAGGAGGCTGTATATTCTCAGAAACTACCCTGAGGACCCTCATTAACCTGAGGAATTCATTTTAGATCTTGTCCATTATGCAAATAACAGGTACAATTTGTTCTCTTTTTGTGTGTAGCATTATTGATTTATGCAACTCCAGGTTAGTCTCAACATACTTTCTAATTAGCAAAAAAAAAAAAAAAAAAAAAAAAAAAAAAAATTCGTTTGAAACTAAAAAAAAAAAAGGAAGCTGAAAGGAAATGCACCTAAAGGCCCAATGTCAAAATTACACTGACCACATAACTTCTATTTGATGCTAATCGCTAAAATAAATTGGATGGAATGAATGATAATGTATTGTCCAAGGACATAAGCAAAATACACTTATTTTGATATCTCCAAAATGAGTGTTCATGGGGAATTTTATTAAATGATAATACCTCAAACTATACACTGTCTAAAACCTACAACAACAGGTCTTTCCAAACAGATTAATTCTCACCAGCCCATTTATATATCTTGGACACAGATATATAAATGGACACAGGTGTGATGCAGCTGCCACAGGAAAGAGGAAGCAAGTCTTCAACCACCCCCACCAAGGGGTGTGCCCTTGTGGCTAAGAAGGCCAATGGCATCCTGGAGTGGATGAGAAGGGGTGTGGCTTGTAGGTGGAGAGACATTCTCCTCCCCCTCTACTCTGCCCTGGTGGGGCAAAACATCTGGAATATTGTGTTGGGTTCTCAGGCCCTCAGTTCAAGAAGGACAAGGAAGTGCTTGACAAAGTCCAATGCACAAAGATGGGAGTGGAACACCTCCCTTATGAGGAAAGACTGAGGGAACTGGGAAACTAAGGGGTGACCTCATTCATGTTTATGAATTGGTGAAGGGTGAGTGTCAGGAGGATGGAGCCAGGCTCTTCTCAGTGTGACGTCCAATGATAGGACAAGCAACAGGGGGCGCAACATAGAGCAGAGAGGGTTGCACATGGACATAAGGAAAAACTTTCTCTGGGAGGGTGACAGAGCACTTGAACAGGCTGCCCAGAAAGGTTGTGGAGTCTCCTTCTCTGGAAACACTCAAGATCCACCTGAATGTGTTCCTATGTGACCTACTCAAGGTGATCCTGCTCTGGCACGGGGGTTGGACTGGATAATCTTTCAAAGTGCCTTCCAACCCCTAATATTCTGTGATTCTTTGATTACACATACACCTTGGTACTTGCTTCTCTACATCTCACCACTTGTCCCATTTTATTCAGTTAATGTGAAAAATGCACTCAGGAACATGTTAGAAACCCACACATATAAAATCATTTTCCTTGAAGCTCATGGAAAAGCCTGCAGCAATCCAAGAGCAAAAGTCAGTCAGCTGAGAAGCTGTTACTGCAGCAACAGTAAGCCTGTGGTACAGGTGCTGGCATTTGAACACGATGCTTTACCAATGGCACATGTACAAGAGTTGGGACGTCTCCTGCTTGTGTCCAGACAGAGACAGGAGGGAGACCAGAACATATAGAAAGGTGGAGGAAGGAAAAAATCTTTGAATATTAAGGAGCTGGAGAGTATCATCAAGGAGAGAACAGGGCTGCATATTAGCAAGAAGTGAGTTTTTCTTCCACCTGAAAAAGCATTCAAGCTTCCCTTTGACTTTTTGCCCTCACAGAAATACAGTTCACCACAGTGTACTTTCTGTAAGCAGTTACGTAGATTTTATCCTATGTTTTTATCAGGTTTTTACACACCGGCTGTTAATCACAGAGGACCCAGGGTCACAGTTATCATGACAAATAAGAAAGCAAGTTAAAGCCAGTAGAAGCAAGAACATAAGGTAAGTTAATACTCATCTTTTTTCCCCTCCAATGAAGGTTAGAATTTTTATTATTTTTTTTTAATAAAGAATTTAGGGATCCTGATGCAGCTATGAGAGATTCACTTACAGAAGCTTAAATAAGAAAATGCAAACACCTAATGTGGAGCTATATGAAATAAGAAACATCTTCTACTGAAATAAGAAAGAGATATTGTGCATGATCTAATAACCTCCTGAGTCCAGGTTACAGTCACAAGGCAAGGCTCCTTTACTCCTTGTTAGCTTTCCAGCTTAGTGTAGATGAGAAGGATGGGTTACAGAATGGATAATTGTGGGAGAAACTGAAGAGCACACCATTGTGATTCAATGTGACAGCAAAGAACTGAACATGCTCCAAAGCACCATCTTATTATTTTGGCTATCAGATAAATCTCCTGATAAACTGTAGCCTTCAGGAAGAACTGGCATTGCTGAAGTTCATGAAGGACTGTCTCCTGTGAGAGAAATAGCACAATGGAACAGGGGAAGAGCGTGGGGAGTCCACTCCCTGAAGAAGGAGCAGCAAAGAACTGACCAAAAACCCCATTCTCCATCCCCTGCACTGCTGAGGAGGGAGGAGTAGTTAGAGAAAATCAGAAGTATTTACACCCAAGAAGAAGGGAGGGTTGGAGGGAAGCTGTTTTAATATTTTATTTTGTTTCTTATTACCTTTCTCTGATTTGTTTGGTAGTAAATTAAAACTACTTTCAAAAGACAAGTCTGTTTTGCCCATGACGGTAATTGTGAGAGATCTCCCTGTCCTTATCTTCACCCATGAGCCTTTTACTATTGTCCAGCTGAGAAAGGGGAGGAAGAGTAATAGACTTGCTTCAGTGGGTACCTGGTGTCCAACCAGGGTTAACCCAGCACAACTCCTGAGTTCTTGAGCAATTTGATTATTGACAATGTCAGGAATATTGTTTCTGTATGCTGGAGGTATACTTTTTTCTGATATGTCTGATATGTAAATCTCTTATCACAATATTCTTACTAGGGAAAGCTATTTAATCACATAAAAAAAAAATCTGCTTGTGTTTTAAAAAGGAGGCTGAAAGTTTGAAAATTGTTATTAGACATATCAAACACAGCCTGTGCATTAACCAGTCACTTGCTTTACTCTCTTGAGAGCTGTGAAATACTCAGTTCTACTGTAAGAAAAAGAGACTAGCAATACAATCTTTTCATCTGCTTACGCTTTCTGTCTGGGATTTAATCCTGCATACAGATACACAATATTATTCCCAACCAAGCTATCTGTTTTGCATCACAAAATGAAGCATGCCCTATTTGAAGGGGCTGTCGGTTATCTGAGTTTTGTTCAGCACGAAGCAATACTTGCCATTTCAAATCCTAGACTGCTGACAGCCCCTGCTTAGGAATCTGAATAAAGTGACTTGAATTATTTAGAATAGTGAGTAGATTGGATTATCCCATTGTTCCATTTCTACCATCAAATCAAGATAAGGTATGAACCTTCAGCTAAGTGGATGCTAACATTTAACCCTGACAGAGACTCAGGTAGATTCAACCCTTGCCTCTTTAAGGAGCAAATGATGAAACTCCAAAATAAGGGAGGCGAAAAATAGGGTAATCTGAAAAGCATTTTAAGAACAAGAATGGAGATATTCCAAGCAGGTGGGACATGTTTAAGCAGAATATCAAACTTAGTTGAAGCAGAGCTTTATTGGTACAGGCCTGCCAGAGACTAGAGCTCTTGGATAAAACTGTCTGTGAATGCTAAAAACTGCTATTTACACAGCCCAGAATTAATGTTTCCAGAAAGAATTAATTCAGCTGAGAAATATACTGGTTGTGGTTTGGTTTTGGGTTGGTTTTTTTTAATCAGCTATTTACTCTTTTAATTGGGAAATTAAGAGAATAAGATATCTCTGTATTCTTCAGCATAGTACTTAATTTCATGTTGAATTTCTCATTTCTCCATAATCAGTGTGACTAATTCACAGAACTCTGGATGCTCTATAAGTGCTCTAAGTAATCATTTGTGAGGGGTTTTCTCCAGCCTTTGAATCTTACTATTCAAAAGTGCAATGTATTGAAGAAAAAAGAAATAAACTTTCCTAGAGACATTGAGTCCACAGCCAGAGACACGTAGTAACAAAGCCTTAAAAGAAAACACCATGACATTAGTAAATGAAACCTTAAAGCAGTCTTGAAACTCCCCATCATAAATCTCCTCTGTTTAAAAGGATCAGTACTGTGGAAAAGAAAGCTGTGTACAACTTGTACTTTATGAGACTGTTAATATTTGAGATGCACTTATTTCTAAAGCATCCTTTTATTTTCTTTCTTTCTTTTTTTTTTCTGAAAGCATAAAGCAGTTTTCATTTATGTGTTACTATCAAAGATGAGGAAAATTTGTAATATAACTCAAAAGCTAGAACGCAGATTTCAAAGTCAGATTTGATGGGCAACTTTTCATTTACTGTTTAGAGGTATTCAAAGGATTATACTGATCTATCCCAAGTTTGCTGAAGCCGCTTCTACTAGTTGAACTGACTTTTCTGACTACCTGTAGACAATCACATTATGAGTCAAAACCAGTCTGACTTACCATTTGCTATTGTTCATGGACTATTACATGTGATGCTCCAGCAAAAATCCATGGAAACAATGAAGCATCCAAAAATTGTCAGATGGTATCTTGATCACACTCATTGGATCTGCATCTTAAAACATAGTTTAAATAATCTCTAAAGGTGCAAAACAACTGAATTCTGTAGTATCAGTAACTTTGCTCAGGGATAAAGATTACTTGGATAGCAAATGAGGTTCCTCAGAGGACAACAGTAGCAACCCTGGAATGAATTCCCAGAACCAAGGAAGCAAGCCAGCTCTCTTCTGAAAGCTACCTTTTCTAACACTCTCCTAAGTAACAAACATTCACAAACATAAGCAACGTTTTGCCACAGAAAAGCAGTTTATACAAATTTCCCATGGAGAGAACATGATAGAACAAATTATACCTAACACATTAACCCCATTGCTAAGTACTCTGTTGGGAAACACCCTGGGCCAGCAGCAGAACTAGATGGAACAGACCAGCAGTCCAGGCTCAGTGCTTATTTAACAAAAGAGAGCCTCATGATTTTTATAGCATAACTTTCCTGAACGCAGAAAAAATACCTTATAGCAAAAAAAAAAAAAAGTTTAGAGTGTAACTAAATATAGTACAACAACAACTAGGTGAAGTAAATCTTTACCACCAGGGAGTTGAGGATAAAGCCAAGTAACAATGAATACCTAAATTTCCCTAACTTACCCCAATTACAGAGATAAAAATAAACTCTGCCACTCCAGAAGACTGCAGTGTGTCCTGTGTTATTACTCTTTGTACACAGGTATGACAGTTTGGAGACTATGCCCATGTCAACTTCTCAGTTCCACAATTCCATCTGATTTGGAAAATAATCTTTAGTATAGAATGGAGTATTTGTTCTCTAGCAGCAGCTTGACACTTCGGCAAAGACCATGTCTAGAAAATCCTGACAGAAAAATCAGTGCCCACAGTTATTGAATGGCTTAACCCCAGAGAAAGAATAGATTTACTACGAAGATTTACTACCAGAAAAGCCACTAGTTTTCCGTGTGTTTCTTCACAGAAACTTATCTAAGAGTCTGGTGCTCCTGCTGCACATGAACAAACATAAGAACTGCAGTTTCTCTTGCTGTCAGTCCAAAACCAACACCAGAGAGTCAGTTTTAAAGGTAATTCCTTTTAGGCCAAAGAATTCAGTTCACCACTAAAAACAAAAGCCTGGCGGGAGGAAATGCGGAGAGATCAGACACAGGAACCAGCTCCTGGGAAACATGAGGTCTGAGAGTGTACAGAGTAAAGCCCCAGTGCGACTTGGGGCATAACAACCAAGCAGGCAGATGGCCTCTGGAACAGCTGTGAGGAAATCCAGAGCACTGGCAGCCACATGCCAAGGCAGCAAACATGGAAATCTGGTTTTACCAGACACAGCATATCTTGGAGACGCAGATCTGCACAGCATGACTGGGAGTATGTGCTTGGATACTGGATCTGCCCATTGCTGTCCAAATAGTGCCCTGGCTGCTCTTCAGAAAAACATTCTGACCATTATGTTTTGGAAGAAGTGCCTGGTGGGGCATTTGCACAGGGAAGAATTTCCCTGAACCTCATGTGCATTTAAGCTTTCCCCATCTCCACATTTGTATAGAGTTTCAACAAGGACATACATTTGCCTTCTGTCCTGGTTTTACACCTTCTTTTTCTCCATCCTCCTCAACGCAAATTATGTCTTAAATGGTGTTTCCCAAGAAGCTGGGGTCTGCACAAACAATTAGCTTTTGTCTTGTTGATTAGCCAAAGTAGGACATAGTGGTTAGTATTTTAACACAATCTTATTTCCTTCATTTTTTTCAGAGCAGGATCAAGACTGTACGCCTACGATCTTATGCTCTTGGTGGATTTCAAAGCTCCCATTTGAAATGGTATGCAAATCAAGTTTCAGTGTCTGGAGTGCCCAGTCTAAGTATTCTATTTTAACAATTTCAGAAGTTGATGCTCTGTGCTTTGCCACATATTAAGTATATCTGTCTGCTATATATCCCTTATAAAAATTTAAGCTCATGCTCTTGAAAAGTACAAGTGCTAAGAAAAGAGAGAACACCTACAGGATAAAAAATTATTAGAGCTATAAGAGTTCAGGCAATCCTTATTCTCTCTTGGCTGTTTCAATTATGACAGGTTTGAGAGGGAGGGATTCAACCATTCCTCCAGTAGTCCACTCTGCATAGAAGGCAAGACACAACATGGTCTTTAATATTGAGTCGAAGAGATTTTAAATCTACAACACACATTTGGAAAATAACTATTTTTGCTTCATATTTAACCTCCTTTGCAACTATGCATTGCTTTTAAAAAATGTCCCAAACTTATTCTCGGTGCTGTATGAACATGAAAATGCTTGGGAAGTTCATGGCTAAATCCTGGCTTGGATGTTTATTGTAAAGATTATAGTAAAAATTATTGAAAAAATGTCTATCTTATATCATGGTTTTCCCTTCCCTTGATGTACAGAGTACAGTTTCCCAGGCAACAGACTAGTCCAGAGAGTCTGTAGACCTCTGAAGTTTTTCCACTGAAAATATGAACCATTGTAAACTGAACTATGTCAGCTGACCCAGGTTTGCTTTCCTTAGTGTACTTGCTCAGCTCTAGTCTCTGTACATGCTGTGATACACACTTTCCAGGTCCAAACCTACTGTACTAATTGATTTTCCAAGATAGGAGAAAACTTTTAAGAAATGAAAGTATAAAAAAGGGTGTAGAGAGGTTTGTGAGCCTCTTTCACTCCCTCCTTCCCCACTTTTTTCCTAAGGGCACACAGAAAGGAAAAGCCTTTCACAAACCCCTGATCTGACATCTCTTAAGTAACTTATGGGCTGAACAGAATAATTTTTTCTGTCCCATGAGGTCAAAACCTACCTATAATATTGGTGAAAGAAAAAAGCTGACAAAATGGATATTTCTGGCACTCAGAAGCTTCATACGATTGAGCCTTTTCTAAGCATTGCTATTATGAAGAAACAATTTAGTTACTCAAGGTTTACTATATTTAATTAGGACCAATGACAACATCGACAAAAGAAAATGTACCGATTCTGTTAATTGTGCTGTCATTGCTGTAAAGGATACTTGAGTACAAGGCAATCTGTGACCTGCAAACGTAGGCAAAACATCTTTCTGCTTCCCAGTTGTCCTTTGTGGAGAGTGAGGATAAACCAGGTCTACAGGAAGGAGTTTCACTCTTACATGCTCATTCCTTAGCCAAACTAAGCATATATGATAGATTGAATTAAGGAGCAGTGTAAGAGCCAGTTATGTCTTCCTGCTTTGGGATTTTTAGTTTTTTAAATCTCTCAGGACTGCTGTAAACTATGGCCCTTGAAGCCTGACACATGTCATAACCTGTTTCTTCTTACATTAGTCATGTATCTTCTTCACAGTCTTGCCAATGAGGCACTTCAAGAATCAGCACATCAGAGACTCCTCACAGCAGTGACATCCTCATTTGGCTCCATAGGCTGCTGTCTATCTCCATACAGTAGGCAGATGGAACACAAGTTCATAAACTGAAGACAATTTAACAAGATCTAAGAGTTCAGCTGAACACTAAACATGGATTTCTCTTACAGATCACTCACATGAGGAGGCTAAAACTTCTCTATGGACAACAGTTATATATAACACAACTGAATACTCACTTTTAGGTTGTAAGTCATACATAAAAGCTCGCCTCTTCTAAGTCATCCACTACTGACTATTTAAAAATAGTGGTTCACAATAAAACAGAAACCAGGAAAAGACAACATAAAACAGATCAAATACTGCTTTCTGATATTTTTGAAGTCTATCATTGTAAAACCAAGATGATTCTTCTTTACTATTACTGCTTTTTTTTCTCTAGATCACTGCAAATATAAGCTATGATACTTGGGTTCTATCTGCATTCACCATCACTATCACAGTGTAAAACCTCTAAGCCTAGCTGAAAACATTTTAAGATCCCTGGAGCTATCTTCTGAAGAGACTTTTTGAATCTCAAGATAAGTCTGTATGGTTTCACTGGGTCTAAGCCACAGTTCTATTTGGTTTTTTATTTATCTATTCTGATTATACTGTATGAACAGGAGAAATATTCAGCTTTTTTTTTTTTCTGGCTAAACAAGGATGACAGAAATGGAAACTTTCCTTCCTTACCAGTCCCCCCTCTAAAATCAGTCACACTGTGTGTATGAAGGAGCCTTGTTTAGAAGCAAGGTATCATAAGGACATAGTCACGTTTCAAAAATGGGTGCTGTTCATCTGAGCTGAAAATCTAGTATGAGAGTTCTTGCTTAGGAAAGCGCAATGTCAATTCTTTGTGTTCAAAAGGAGACTAGCAATGAAAAGGAATAAAGTATTTGCCTCACTCCTTTTATTTTAAGCAATGGTTATTCCCCAGTGTGATAGGCATCCAAAAACAGTGGTTGCCAAAGAGTTAAAGGCACAAGAGCAATTAACAGTTCAAATCAGAAGCGTTAGCACACCAAGGTGAAAAGAGTGTGAGCTTCTGCTGTGTATCCTGAGTTTCTATTGCTGTACAGTTTCTGTTTTCCCACTTCCTCTTTTTTCTCACTTTCAGGTTTCCACCGCTGGGAATTACAGTGAGATAATATGAAAAACTTAGTATATAATGGCACTGCGCTGTTTTTATTCAAAGTACCTGTGTACATCATGTGCACCCACGCTTTCCAACAGCCATTTTAATTTTAGGAGCAGTTATTTTGATTATTTTAAATTCAGAGTACAATGAAGACGCAACTTTATTGTCAGGAGGCATTTTACAAAAGAGAAAACAACAAATAAGTAAGAATTTGTGGAAGAGCTCTCAAGTCTGATAATGTCTCCTACTGAATTGCCAATTAGCCCAGGAGTATAAAACAACATTGAAAGGAAAAGGAAGGGAATTTTACCTACAGGTACACTTGCATACAACAGCTTTTACTCTCTACAAAAATAAGAGCTACTGACAAATACTCTCCTTGCAAAAAAAAAAAAAAAAAAAAAAAGAAAAGGCAGAAAAGATGAGCAAAGGCAAGGCTTTGGGGAACTAATACAGGAATAGTGAGAGGCAACTCTGGATGCCACTGAGGTTAAAGACCTAATTAAGAAAAAATGCAAATCAAGAAAGAGTTTATGCCATCAGAGGACCTCAGTGTGGCCATCTTCTGCTAATCTGGGAGGTACAGGAAATGGATCAATAGGAAATATGGAGTAAATATATTATACAAACAGCTAGACTGATAAGCACATAAAAGCTCTCAGTAGCCAAAAGAATTAAAAAATTGGAATTTTTTTTTCCTTCCTTCTAGCTGTTGTCATTTCATAAGAAGTCATCTGTGAATTTCAGCCATCCTCCAAGGAGGAGGTTAACAACCTCATTAATTATGATGGATTTTCTCTTAAGCTTTATTCAGCACAGAGATACCTTCTGCAAGACTTGAGATCACGCTAACAGTGGCAATCTCAGGAGGACACTGAGCTGCTAATGCACTATTCCTCTTTCAACATGTTTGTATCCTGGGAACAAATGGGAACATAGCAAACGCTATCATGTTTGCTTCAGCACTCTCAGAGCAGTTTCATGGACACCAATGTCCTGAGAATTTGGCAGGCAGGGAAGCAATCTGGTGTTTATACTATATGACACATGTATGAAACACTTCTATGCTAGTGACAAAGATAGTAAAGAAGGTCCCAGCTGTTAGACAAACAAGTATCAGCTGTCATACTCGTCAAAATCTGTGCGTTCCTGCACTTCCTTGCATGAATGTACTAATGTACCTTCCCCAAGCACCCACAACCTCCACTGGCTTGTCTGAGACACTACTTAAGGTCTTCAGACATTCTGGTAAGCAGCTGGCCACTCTTCTGCAGGGAAATAATACTTATGAACTAGGCAGAGGAACTGTAGAAAACAGCTTCCTGATTTCAAGACATGTGTACAGATATGGCAGTCAATGCATCAGGGACAGCCCCAACCTCACTGCCCAGGCACTGCAGCCTCTCACCTCCACACAGTTTCTGTTTCCCATCCACCCAGCAGAGGATGGTGTCAATCTGTATCACTATACTGACATGCATGTTCTACTGAGAGCAATCAGATATGACTGTTACCATTTGTGAGAAAAAGATTCTATCCATACATTTTTTTGTCACTGTTTCATGCCTTTATTTTTTTCTTTTGACTTAAGAAATAAAACAACTTTTACTAAGTCGTTTGAAAATACTCTGAAGAGTTGTATGTTAGAAGCCACCATTTCTACTTAGGCTTCTAATAAAAAATACTAATAGAGCTACTGGGGATCCAAATTTCTCTCTGAAAATTATCAAATCCTCAACATTTATCGGGCAAGTACAAAAAATATTTCTAATTAAAACTAGAATATTCCTCAAGAATATTGAAGAATCGTTTTGCAAGTTTGCCAGTAGCCCTGTGGCACTCTGTATTCCATGAGATACGAACAATCCAACTGATCTCTTCAGCTCTTGCATTTCTATTTCACTGTCCAATATTAAGCAAAACTATTACAACAGGATAACTGAAGGAGAGTCCAGCATTAAAGAAAGGTATACAAAGCCCATCTGGGGCACGAAAGTATGGCTGAGGAGAAAATTGTACTTTGCTCATCCATGCCCTCAGAAGAAGCTTAGCTAAGGTCCAAGAGGAAAGGATTGTTAAGTCCAAGCCAGCAAATGAGAAAACCCCCACTACAAGAATGTGAATCTCAAACTCCCACATCTTTCCCAGTAAGACCACTTCTGGGAAATAATCAAGATTCATTTTTATGGGGGGAGGAAAAGCTCAAATTCAATTTCACAGCAAGGTAGAAAAGAAAGAATTTTTATGTCTTAAAGATTTCTAATAAGAAAATAGTTTTCATCCATTTATAGTAATTAGAATTCCAAAAGCTAATTTGTGCTAAAGAACTAAAAATTCCTGGCTTTGTCAAGGTTACTAAGCTCATATCACACAAACAGCTATCCTGAAATATTGCATCACCTTAATTTTGCATTTGCAGTTGATTTACACTCAAATGGTTGAGCTGCTCATACTGCCTACTTCAATACATTTCATTGATGATTCAAAGTCTGCCTTTAAGTTGGTACATTATAAGAGGACTTGAAAGACACCTTCATTCTTCTTCCCCAGACTCCTTTTTCCACTCCAGTCACATGATCCACTCCCCTGGCTCCTGGTCTCTGTCTCACTCTTCAAAAACTTCCACTCTTCTTAGGAGTTTGTAAAGAAAAAATAACAAACTACAGTCTGCTAATAGTCATGGCCACCCAGCTCATTACAACTGCTCTGGCTCTCCTCACACTCTCTTTCCCTGCTGCTCATGAGCTGCAATGAGTCACTGCTGGAACCACAACTTCTTCCTCTAACACCGGCTGCTCTCAAAATCAACAACAATCTGCAAACTGGAGATAATATCATCTCTCTTTCATAGGATGGAACGGTATTTTTCTGGCCAGCCACCCTGGTTTTTCTCAGCTTGCAGTTTCAACTGTGTCATTCCCTCTCCCTCATGCTTGAAAACTGCAAACACAATTACACCTCATTTTCAAGAAACAGCAAGTAAAATTTTATTTTTATAATATCCACATGCAAGTGCACAGATGGGACAAAATAAAGCAAAAAAACCTCTCATCCACCTCATCTGTTTCTCCTAAATCCATATACTCTCATGGCACTACATACCTTAGAAATGCAAGTTATGTTCCTAATATTTCAGTAGAAATAATTGTCTCTCCACTGACAACTTGTCAAGTTTCAGGATGACGCAATATGAGAAGAAAGAGATAATCTTCCAGATTTATAACAGAAATATTTCTTACAGACCCTTAACCAGTCTTGAGTGCCACTGCAACACCTGTTGATAGCAAAAGTTACGTTATCTGAAGTAAAGGTCGTCTTCATGCTCCACATAACATTAGAAATTATCTGTGACAAAAATATAGAAGAAAATAAGTGCTTCTCACAGTAGTCTTTGCTACTTACATGAGTTCTTGGCTTTCTGGATCAGCTTTTTTTGTGGCTTTGTTTTGTCTTTTTTTTCCTGTTACCTGTCTCACTTAATCAGGACTTCTCTATGAATATTTCATCCTCACATTTTCAAGTACACAAGCAGGCTGCTATAAAGAGAAGCATTAAAAGAAAATCAAAAGGGTGTGTATGTATGTATATGTATTTATACACACACACCTGACAACTCCTAAACTACATTTCTAATTGTGTATGTGTGTAAGCAGAGTACCCACCAGGGTCCTGTAAGGCTTGATGAGGAACTAAACATACACAACTGATGTTTTCCATGTGACAGATTCTGTTCTTCTCAAAGGGACATTTGCGTCTGAGAACGAGCATCCAGTGACTAAAGAAAATCATAAACAGGGCACTATGGTCCAGCGTCACAGCACTGCACTAGGATACAGTGTTTCAACCCATGTTAAACTGGTTGCAGCCAGAGCCTGGCATGGGTGACTGCTGTGTGCTGCCCAGCCTGACCCCTCATCTCTCTTCTGCTGGGTGCAAGGTGGATGTGCAGACCAATCAGTTGCCATTAGCGAGCAGCACAGTATGTCTTCCAGGGCACAGCACAGATCAGCCTGTGCAAAGGATGGGAAAAGGAGGTGTATTGCACCTCTGAAGGCAGATTTACAGTTCAGTAAAACCTTTTACCAGCAGTAGAAGTGATTCATATTCCATGGCTAGCTAGATCAAAAATTCCACATAAGGTTAATCCCTGTTTCCAGGAGAAGGCCAAGAGATGTGCACAAAGGGATTAGGCAGTAATCACAGCAGATTTCTAAAATAATGTAATGAAACAGACTCAGGTATTGAGGCCTGCTGGAATAAACCCAGCGCCCAGTTTAGAAAGAACATGTGGAACAGGAAGATACACGCAAATGACACAGTACCTGGAAGCTGGGGAAAGGGCTGCAAACCTTAGCATTCCAGTCAAGCCTCAGAAGAGGCTTAATCAGAGCTGCCCGCTTTTAATGATAGGAATTATATCGCAACATGGTTTTACTTCAGTTACTGAGGCATGCACTATGAGATTGAACAAGAAAGTGAAAGTTTTTCCCAAGTTTGTTCATATTGAGCCCAGAAGTCCGAGGAACAGTGCAGAAGAGTTCAAGCAACTAAGAAACAGAATTTGAACGTTTCCCTGCTTCCCTACAAAGCAGCAGTAAAGCAGAGCTGACACTGCACTAGGGAAATGTAATAAAATGTATATCATTTTTCTCATAAAAATACCCTTTCATTAAATATCAAACCCAAGACTCTTTCTAAAAAGAGGTCAGTTCTGATATATCTCACAACTGAGATAACTACTTGATAAAAATATTTAAACTTCTCAAATTATCTTTTTCATGCTTAGTAAATAAATGCAAAGACAACACCTTTCCTTTGGGAAATGCCTGCCCCCTTGTTGCCAGATAATAGGAGAATATTGAAGACAAATGAGTATGGCTTGGTTTTTGCTTTTCCCTGAGCATCAACTCCTGATCTCTGCTAGAGAGAAAGCTTTGATCAGAGTAGCCATCTCAACTCAATTCAATTGGAAGATGGTCTTGTCTTGTCTCACCTCTCACTTTCAGGAAGACCACAAATGCCAGACCTGGCTAGCCATTGTACTACCTAAACAAGTCCCAAAAACCTCAAGAGATGAAAAAATAGCCAAAAAATCTCCTTGAGCAACCACTTCTAGTGCTGTACCACTCTTCCCAATGACCAGCTTGAATCTCCCAGGTTGCCCCTCATGTCCATCATCCCTTGATTTTTCAGCTGTAATTATCAAGATTTACTTGCCTTCATGATCTTCCTCTCTTCTTGCTTAGCCCAAGCCAAGCTCCTGTTGCTGGATCAGCATGAGCAATGACTGTATGCTATATGCTGCCCACATTAAAAGTATGGTGTATGCATGTTGTGCGAACTCTCAGCCTGTAGGAAGTACCTCACAGGGGTATGGCAGCAGCCTAGCACCCCAGTGGCACTCCGTGGTCAGACGCAGCTGCAGTCCAGCTGAATTGGTACAAGGCCAAAGATGTACATGTACACTTACAAAATACTGCATGGGGAAATCTTAACAGGCAATCTGCCCTTTGGTTTTGCTGTCAGGAGGAGTCAGACATAGCCTGGATCTAGCTTTTTGAGGCCAGGTGGCTACAGTTCTAAGCTGCAGCCCAGAATATAGACAGAGCATGGTAGTGACAAAGATGCCTTCCCGACAAAACTGCATCAGCCAAGGCTTATACTGAACTATAAAATAAATCTTTGATAACTATACAGCTATACCAGAAAGTAAAAACTGTTTCTTTCACATAACATGTTTAGTGTTAGTTTTATGTGCAAGTCAGTCAAGAATGGGGTTACTCACATGCTTATAGTCAAACACAAAGACTTGCTGGACCAGATCCCAAGTGCCTCCATTATTATCTCCATATCTCAAAATTATGATTACCTATTCAGCCTGCTCAGTTTCTCTGTGCTATTGTATCTCCTGCTATGCTGAATAGATTTTTTTTCCTATTAATTTTAGCAGATGTTTTAATTTATTCTTTATATTATATTTTATTAATGCCTCTCACACTGGCATCTAGGCAGATGGCCAACTTCAAAACCAAACTTTTATAGAGGAATTAAAAGAACAGTCAGGCAAATGGGTCCTTCACAGCTGGAAAGTTGTTACTGTACGGTATATTTATAGTATATAAAAGATACTTGTGAACAGAACAGATGGTAGCTTAAGAATTTACCTGCATTTGGATTTTGTCCTGAATTTCAGTAGGTCCTTGCAAGTTTGACATTTGGCAGTTTTATTCTTTCAGTCTCTTCATTTTCTCTCCTAACATTGCACATTCAGGTTTTCTGAAAAGAGATACTTCTATAAACTCTTCCAAAAAAAACCCAACCAAGAAAAAGCTTTTTAAAAGGTTAAGCAATAACTCTAAACTGTTAATAAATCCAGCAGGTCATCTGGATATAGTCCAAATTATGAGCAGCTGCAGTTTCTCCCACAGATGTGATATAACACTTTATAAACACGTGGCTTCCTAAATATACAAGCATGACAAACAATCTCTTCACCTATGTGTTTCACAAGCTATTTGAAAGCAAACTCTTAACTGGAAACCTACTCAAGTTTTAAAGTTGAAACTTTGGAAAACGAGAGCAGCTTTTATAATAATTTCCTTATCAACAGCATCCAAGCTTAACCTTCCTTTCTGAGGTGACTGACAGATTTCTACAGGCACTCAAAGTCTTTGGGTGTTTGCATCATGATTTTTGTACATATATAGTAAGTACCAGCTCTTGACACCAAATGGTGTACTTTACACTTGCAACATCCAAGCCTATCAGTTGAAGTCAAAGGAGAGATTTATGACTTCCAGATGGGTATGAGACCCTCATCTCCAGTTGATTTACAAGAAAAAGGTCATTGGTACTTAAACTTGAAAATCCACTTCACAACAATCAAGCTGTGGCCTGGTGACCACTGTGCTGTAAGGTCTCTTCATTTGGCACACTATCACTCACAGATTGTTAGATTACTTTTAACAGCATTTTTAGGACCACACGGTCAATATTTCACCTTGACATAGACAATTCTTTACATCTGATATCTGGCAAAGCGTGCTACATTACAGGGACAAAAAATGTTAAGCTCAAAATCAACTTTAAAACAAAAAAGCTTCAATGTTTTAATAAAAAATATAATAGTAATATTATGATCAATAACTTTCAGTATTATTTGTATTATCATTAACATTGTAATTATTGTTATAATATTAATTATACATTTGCTCCAGAGGGATATGCAGGCCTTTGCTGTGAAGCCATAGAGTCCAAGTAAATATATGAAAGTATATTACATTTATCCCTTTGTTCTTGGATGGATACAACAAATCTATCAGGCTTCCCATAACAGGATCGCTCTGGACTCCTGTAATTCAGCCGTTGTTTGCTTGGTTCATGACAGATCTGTTCAACTCACTGCATACCTCTGTCAGCTAACTGCACAAGCAAGCCACCATCTCTACACAGACAAATTATACAATATAAGCTTTTCAACAGGCTTTGGGGGGGGGGGGGGGGGGGGGGTGGTCATAACACCTAATCGTATGCTAGGATTTAAGGAAAAAGCTATTAGTATTGTTATCATGTAACGAATAGAATAGAATACAATAGACCAGACCAGGTTGGAAGAGACCTTTGAGATCATCAAGTCCAACCTATCATCCAACACTATCTAATCAACTAAACCATGGCACCAAGCACCACATCCAGTCTCTTCCTAAACACCTCCAGTGATGGTGACTCCATCACCTCCCTGGGCAGCCCACTCCAATGGTAAATCACTCTTTCTATGAAGAGTTTCTTCCTAACATCCAGCCTAAACCTCCCCTGCTGCAGCCTGAGACTGCATCTTCTTGTTTTGGTGCTGGTTGCCTGGGAGAAGAAACCAATCCCCACCTGGCTACAACCTCCCTTCAGGCAGTTCTAGACAGCAATAAGGTCTCCTGTGAGCCTCCTCTTCTCCAGGCTAAGCAACCCCAGCTCCCTCAGCCTCTCCTCATAGGGCTTCTGCTCCAAACGCCTCACCAGCTTTGTTGCCCTTCTCTGGGCACGTTCCAGCAGCTCAACACCTTTCCTAAACTGAGGGGCCCAGAACTGGACACAGGACTCAAGGTGCAGCCTAACCAGTGCTGAGTACAGGGGCAGAATGACCTCCCTGCTCCTGCTGGCCACACTGTTCCTGGCCTATATTGACAAATAACATTTTTCTTTTACTGGGAAGCTGGGATGGGTCACTGTCTTTGTTCAGAGAGAGACAGATGTTCTTTCACCTCTTCCAAAAGGGGTAAAAGAAAAACCTCCCCACAAACGATTGGATAGAATTGGAAAGTTGAAATGGAAATGCTATTCATAACTACATAAAACGGCATAAAAAATATAAAATACACCAAACCTATAGTCTGGGCTTCACTCATAACCCCATAAAGCCAAAGTTTCACACAAACCTCCCTGTAAACCAGGCCAACAGACCCAGGCCTTCCTACCCACCGCCGCCTCCACCATGCCTCTCTACACCCCTGTATCAAACCAAGGTGACAAAACAGAAGTTCAGCTTGGTGGCTCCAGGCCACAATTAGGCCACTCTCCAGGCTCAGTTGGCAGCACTTCCAAGGCCAAAACCAGGTCTCACTCCTCTGCAACGGATAACAGCCTGTGCGTCCTCCCAGGAGAGATGGAGGGGAAAAGGAAGAAAACGACTCTGCAGCCAGACTTACGGGAACAAAATACACTTTCTGGTCTACCTCCTGGACACTCTAGACTATCTGGACATCTGTAACTTCATGGTTCTTAAAGGCACCTAGCCTCAAAACCATCACAGTGGCATGTCACAAGCAGCAAATTCTGCTTGAGACATTGAGTTCCTTCCAAGAGCTTTGCAAGGGGTCTACATGCCTTTGTGTTTATAGTCTCCCAAAGTACCACATTTCCCTTCCAGTCAAATATGTATTCCACTAGGAAGAAATGGATCACGACCTTTGCACAAAATGCTGTTCCCAACAAGCTTTCCTGAAGTTCATACAGCCCAGGCACGAACAACGATAGCACAGCCCTGTTGTTAATGCTTTTTGTTACAGACCATTCTAGAAACACCTTGTTTGTTCTAATTATTTCAACACTGCTGCTAAGGTAGCTAGTATGTGCTATTAGTCAAATCTGGTTTAAATATAGAGCAGCTGAAATACAGTCTTTAATTATAAAATACCTCATATATTGTTTCACATACTGGAGAGAGTGCAAAGCAACCAGAAAGACATAACTCACTAACTTTAAGTCACTTACAAAAATAAAGCTTTATTTTGCAATGAAGTTAGTATCAGAATGGAGTTAAGACCTAGTGCTCAATTCTCCCTTTAGTTTAGTGTTATTTAACTCATAAATTAATTTCAGTTTTTCCCTTTCTGTCATAAATATCACCCTTTAAAATCCTGATGTTTTCCTAATTAGTCAATTCCTTTTTACTAAATATTAAATTGCTGTCTGGAAAACCTCAAACCATCCCAACCTTTCTCCCAACTCATTGCAGGGGTGTGGGGTGTGGTAACATTGGTTTTATTCTGTTGGGGGGGGTTTGAGCATCCAGACACAAACTCTACATTCTCATATTTCCACTGACACAATTTGGAGCCAGGTTCAACAAAGGATTGAAGTAGGCAAGCATGTACCTCACACAGGGTTCTCTGAGCAGGAATCTACTGATAAACTACTGTTATTCATTGGGAAACAAAGGAGTAAGCCCTTTCAACCCATCAGCTGATCTGCCTGTCACAACAATAAATGCTAACAGCTTATTTTCCCACACTGGAGCAGCACAAGAGCTAGGGTCTTGCCTGCAAAGACCTGGGTCTGACTGCCTGCTTTCTTGTCCACAGACAGCACTCTGTGTCCCAGCCCCGCTGCAGACCAGCCTGGTCTGAGCAGGGATGAAGAGATGTGCTGTGGCCGGTGCTGTGGCACCAGCCTCATCAGTCTCTGGATCAGCCAACACTGTGTGCAAGAAAGACCTCCTGGGGCTTCAATCTTCTCAAGCTCAGATGTGAGTTGCAGATGTGACCTCTGCACAAGACAGGCATGCTCTGGGGTATGCACACAGACACAGCTACTGAGAATAGCCTTGAGCCCACCATAGCTCAAATAGGAGAGCTCATAGATGTCTAAGGATATCAGAATAGGGGGCAACTAGGGCCAAAATTAAAACTTAGCATCCTGAAAAACCCTTTTCAGTTACTCCATCTCCAAATTCAAACTCAGAAGTGGCTGTTTAGGTATACCCTGACACTGGTCCCAAGAGCTGGAGTATAATTGCCTTTACTCACCTTGCCAACTTTTTTCACAAAGGGAGTTCATTAATATTTTGACTTTCTGCAGTGGTAAGCATTGCTCAAAGTGAGCAATGGTGGCAGGATCTATGCCAAGGGAATAATAAAAAAAAAAAAAAAAAAGGGGGGGGTTGGGGGCAGATAAAGGGATAAAAGAGCCATTACAAACCCTGTGAAAAACTTAACATGGGCATTTTGTAGATTCAGAAAATTCTGGAGGTTTCCAAATATACTCATAATTCAGAAACATTTGAGAGAGCAATGCATCAATAATAGATTTTAAGTAGGTTATATCCTTGAAAGTAGGTAGATGCTAGAGCGGACAAAATAAAGTTGTTGGTGGTCTAATACATTGCAAGTGGTTTATCACCTACAGCACTGCATTCTTTAAAGATATCCAACACACACACACACAAAATCTCTCAAGTGAATTTATTGACTAAAACCAGTTCCACAGAACCAATTAGTATCTTACACAGGCTGCCCTGCAAGGCTTATGAGGCCATCCATCACTTGTCCATTTAACTATTTAGCATTAGTTCCAGCAATTTGTCACACTGTCAGAAAGGTAGCATTTCAGAATAGGAGTTTTGGGTTGAAAGAAATCTAAGTCTGATAGTGCAGATATTTCTTTTTTAATAAGACTTACACAAGATTTATGTTTCTCTTATTTGTAACCTTAAGCATCTTGTCTAAAAGGTGAGGTTAATCCTTTGTATTCCAAAGGTTCCACATTTAAATCAGTTGGTTTATATGAGAATTAAAAAATACAATGCAAAATGGAATTACTTCAAACTTTATCAACAATTTATAGTTCTGACATCATAGAGTACCTTATCCTACAGCTGCAGTGCTTATGCTTGTGTCACTTTTTCCATCTAGTCATTTGCTTTTACATTCATTTCTGGCGACTTTCTTAATTTCACAGCACCAAATTGAATGAAAGACAAAATATCAACATAACATTAGCATGTCTACTCCTGAGGTATTTTAGATTTTTCAGGCCCTATATATCTAAAAGAACAGAAAAAGTAGTGCTGCAGATCTTCCATTACCCACCTCCAGATATTTATAAACACAAATTAACATGAACATATAGAAAAATAAAGCGCAAAAGAAATATTTCAAGCTTGGCTATCTCTAAGAGAGAATTTAATATCTTTAACACAGATATTGGAAACAGTTTCAAAAGGCTGGCATTCAATTTAAAACACATCCAGAACATTTTCTTTGAACAACATGTAGGAATTAGACTAACACCATTTCTACATTAAATGAAAACAGCTACAATGAGTATGTCAGCAACCTGTTAACATCCAGACACACGGCCGTGTCCATGTACCTCCTGTTGTACTGCTTCCCATATTCCACTGAAATGAAAAAGAGTTATTCAACAACCTTCAGATTTGGTCATTGTTTCAGAAGCAGGAGTCAGTTTTTCAGCGCATGCAGATCAGAGGTCTGTTTTCCTGATACCCTGTAGAGTTTCATGATTTAGATTTCTTCTAAAGTGGCTGCAGCAAGGAAGCCTGGGAATCAAATGTCATCTCTGCATCTGAATGCAGTTAAGCAGCTCCCATGGCATTTCTCCCTGACTCTCAGTATGTGCCTGTCACCGAGCTCACTCCCAGAGATAAAACATCAAATGTGAACTCCTGTGGGAAAAAGTGCCAAGTGAAAACCTTTCTTGAAGCCCTAAGAATGCTACAGCTGAAGTCAATCAATGGGCCTTCAATCGGTGTGCCCATCTCACCTTGTACACAGAAGGGTTTGCAGTGCTGAAGTGTTAGGTAGGGATAACTGAATGTTTAATGTATACAAAGTAAAGTGAATATCTATGGGTAAAAGGCTTAGCAAATTGTGCTAGATAGAAGAGTCACTGTTCAAAATCTCCCAAAATATGCCTCTGCTGCTTTGCTGAGTAATCTCCTTAAACCCCTGGCAGTTTTAAGTTTGGGGTTTTTATACCTCTACCCATTTATATCTATAATTAATAGCCTCAGCCTTATCTGCTGAATATAACTGTTATATTAGTCTGTCTGTAAAGGATGTACCTACCTTAGATCTAGGTTACTCTGCCCCCACAAAAAAAAAATAATAAAAAATTTCCAGCTACAGTCAGAATACCACTGCAGTTCTTTCAACGTTCAACGTGGAATTAAATGGTCAGAAGGAGAAAAACTGACAGACAGGCCAGCAGTTAACAAAAGCCAAGGTGCCAGTGCCTAACAGACACACTGAAAAGCCCAGTTAGAAGAGGAGAAGGTGTATGCACATGTAGGGATGCTAAGCACAGCAAGCAAGAACATCCAGTTAAAGGTCTTGGGTTTCTGTAAGAGCTATTTACTCACCCTCAGAACAAGGTTTGCTTTTCTGCCTTTTGGAATACACATCCAACATCAAAAAGCATAAAATAAATATGGAAACATCTTCCTGCCACAGGCACTGACATAGGGGAAAAAATCCTGAAAAGAAAACTTTGTGGGTCTTAAACACAAGCCTGCAGGGAGAACTGCCCACAACCAGCAATCTATCTGTTCCTCTAGCTTCTGTCTTTAGGGAGAACTTGAAAAACCTATCAGTAATGACTGCCAACATGAGCCAGCAACAAATATCATGGGCTGCCTTGGGCCTAGAAACCATAGCAATTCCTTCTGACAGAAACCTGAAGAAGTTAAAAATTAACCAGGAGATAGGATACCATAATATTCATATTCTGTAGTCCACTCCACCCTCTAAAACAAAAACCCACACAAATCCTCTGCAGCTTTGGATTTGCTTTTCATTCCCTTCTCTAAAGGAAGTTTCAGGTCAGATCCCAGAAGATGCAAGAAAAATTTTTTGAGTTTAAGAGTCCAGAGTTAATTGCTATTCATTTGGCAGGTTTGGTACAGAAGACAGGTCAGAATTTCTCACTTAACCAAGGATGAAACTCACATTTAAAATATAAAAAGCTATAGATGCTATTGAAGTCTTATTCAGAGAGATGATCGCAGCAAGAACCTTTCCTGCATATAAAAACATCTGGGATCACGTAATCATCTCAAAGGGTCCAAACCCACCTCTGCCTGCCTGTCTGCATCTGCTTTCGATGACAGACAATTGAGCACTAAACTACAGCTTCTCCATCAGCCAGCACATGGGGCAGCTTGGTGCACAGCTGATTGAAATCACATAATCAGGTCAAGAAAGGTTTTGCAATGGCCCTTAACATGGTTTCTATCAGAAAGTGGGCTCAGAGTTATAAGGATCAATTACTAGTTAAGCAACCTTCATTACCATTCATTAATACGTGCATCAAGGTGGGGAGAGGAAAGTAAGACTGTGGAAGCAGAGGCAATATTTCAAAATAAGTGTAGCAGTGCTTTCCACAGTTTAACATTTCTAGAAAAAGAAAATGCTCAAAATAAGACAGCATTAGTAAATAATCACATTAAGTATTAAATTTCCTGAAAAGAAGATGGGGAACTATGAAAGTTTATATAAACAAAACAAAATAAAAACATTGACTACAGAACTGCCTTCTCCTAGGATGCCTTACTTAAATGAAAATATTCTTCCACTTCATTTTTACCATGCCACCTGCCTGTTGCCATCTGTATTTTCTTGCCCCATTGCAGTGGTGACCTGTGGATGTTATAATTTGACAACTACTTTTGAATTTTCTAGGGAATACCAGGATTACAGAATACAGAATTAACCAGGTTGGAAAAGACCTCAGAGATCATCAAGTCCAACCTAACACCTCATGACAACTAAACCATGGCTTCAAGTGCCACGTCCAATCCTTTTTTGAGCACCTACAGGGACGGTGACTCCACCACCCCCCTGGGCAGCACATTCCAATGGCAAATCACTCTTTCTGTGATGAATTTCTCCCTAACATCCAGCCTAAACCTTCCCTGGCACATCTTGAGACTGTGTCCTCTTGTTCTGTCATTGAGAATAGTAATTTTTTTGATACAATAATAGATACAGCTGCCTTGTCACACAGCTGTATCTTTTATAATATCACAGTTGCAATGGTCACAAGAAGGAAAAGGGCAGGTTAGGGTTTTTTGTTGTATAGTGTCAGACTTCTATTTTTTAATAAAAAGGGGAGAGAGGGAGATAAGTTTCCAAAACAGACAAAGTCCATCCTAAAAATGCAATTTTAAAAATCACCATTTTCTGCCTGAATCTAAAGATATGTGATATGGACATCTAAGGCTTTGAAAGTCAAAACAACATTTTGCATAATCTAAACCTTGGTGGGATTAGATAACAATTAAGAATTGCTCTCTCTTGGGCTGCCCCTGCTACAAAGTTAGGTGTATATGAATTACCATTTGGCTAATTCAGGAAATTAGTTGTATTTTCATTCATATCAGGTATGGAAAGATAAGTGAAAAATCTAATTCTGAATCCAACAATGCCATATTCAACTACAGACATCTTTCAAGTATAAACAGGTTCTCAAGTTTAGGCCCAGAGGAATGTGTAAAAAGGACCAACATGCAAGAGCAATGCTGCTTGTGGTGTGTGTCAAGAACAAAGTCGAAAATATTTTGGTACAACATGCAGACAAGAATAGGATGGATGCTCTGATAAAGGAAAAGCCAGAACATACATTACCATTCTTCTGTTGTCTTCTACTCTTCCTCTCTCATTTGCTCTCTGTTCCCAAAATATCTGTAGTTTATTGACTTCTTGAGATAAGATGGAAGGCAAAATTCTAGATGCAGCTTTAAAATCCACAAAAATAGTATTTTTAGTAGCAACTGAAGCAGCTTATTGGAGTTTACACATTTCCAAAGTTTTTAAAGCCATACAACCCTGCATAGTTTCAAAGCAGACAAACTATGTGAAAAGCATAGAACCTTAGATAATTTCAGGCTGCAAGAGACCTTTAAAAGTCATCTATTCCAAACCCCGTGCAAGAAGCTGGGATATCTTTAAATGAGCTTGCTCAGGGCTCCATCCAACATGGGGGAAGCACAAAAGCCTATAAAATGCTTTTTAAGGAGTTTTTCCTTTTACAGCTATTCTGGCAGACAGAAGTGGATGAAGCTTTGTGACATGGCAGCTTTATCTTTTATTATATCAAAAAAAGGGCAACAAAGTTGGTGAGGGGCTTGGAACACAAGCCCTATGAGGAGAGACTGAGGGAGCTGGGGTTGCTTAGCCTGGAGAGGAGGAGACTCAGGGGTGACCTTATTGCTCTCTACAACTACCTGAAGGGAGGTTGTAGACAGGCAGAGGTTGGTCTCTTCTCCCAGGCAACCAGCACCAGAACAAGAGGACACAGTCTCAAGCTCTGCCAGGGGAGGTTTAGGCTGGAGGTTAGGAGGAAGTTTTACACAGAGAGAGTGATTGCCCATTGGAATGGACTGCCCGAGGAGGTGGTGGAGTCACCATCACTGGAGGTGTTTAGGAGGAGACTTGATGGGCTGCTTGGTTGCATGGTTTAGTCGGTTGGGTGTTGTTGGATGATAGGTTGGACATGGTGATCTTGAAGGTCTCTTCCAACCTGGTTTATTCTATTCTATTCTATTCCATTCCATTCTCAATCCCAGTTCTCCCTAGAAAATTGAAATAAGTAGTCAAATTTTAACACCCAACATAACATATAAGTTAGAAGTTCAAAATTTTGTTGGAATGGGTGAAAGTGCATGGAGTTTTATTCAACAGTTCTTTAACTGAAAATCAAACATGTTATTCAAAGGAAGAGTGGTTTGGGTTTTTTAAAAGATTAATCATCTTTGTTTCTCATTTGAAGTCTGGGGACATAGCCAATCTTTTCCCCATGTTCTCAAAGGGAGATATTTCACATTAAAAAGAAATAACAAAATTGTTCTCATCTTCTTTATACGTTGTCATGGAAGACAAGTCATCCCAAGAAAAAAAATTCATGTTTCACATTTCTTCAGGTCAATTTTTGCCAATATCAGTAGTGCTAAATTTTTTCTGGAGCTAATACAATCTGATCTCTTACCAGTTTATCCACAGAAAATGCTATCTACAAAGGTGTTCTTGTAATGCTACTCACAGGAAAAAAATAAATTGAAAAGAAATAGTACAGGAAATGAGGGGGAAAAAAAATTATTACTCCTGCATTTTCTAATTTCCTTTGCAAACTAACATCTCTAATTAAACTTACTTCAAGTTAGGAAGCCTAGTAAATCCAGGAATTTGTTTCCACAGTGACCTATCAAAGCTCCAAGCACTTCCATGGCTCTGGAGTCAAGAATTTTCTTTAATAACCTGTGTAGCTTGAAACATCTTTGCCAGTATGACTGATTTAGTACTAGCCTCACAACCTCCCTTCAAGCCTCACTCAAAACTCAGGATTAGTTGATGCTGGTAGCAATATAAGCAGACTCCAGCATGTTAGGGGTTGGATGGGACCTCTGGAGATCTTCAAGTCTAAACCCCCTGCCAGAGCAGGGCCATAGAATCTATTACAGGTTGCACAGGAGCAGGTCCAGATAGAGCTTCAAAGTCTCCAGAGAAGGAGACTCCACAGCCTCTCCAGGGATCCTGTTCCAGTGCTCTGTGACCCTTACAGTAAAGAAGCTCTTCCTCACTGATTAGATCTCCGCTCAGTCTTCTCCTCTCCAGTCTAAACAGCCCCAGGGTTCTCAGCCTTTCCTCATAAGGCAGTGCTCCAGTCCCTTCATCATCCTTGTAGCCTTCCATAGACTCTCTCAAGTAGATTCCTCTCCCTCTTGAACTGGAGAGCCCAGAACTGGATGCAATATTCTAGGTGGGCCCTCACTAGGGCAGAGTAGTAGTATCAAATATTCTCTTACATAAACCACTAAAATTTATAAGATAATTTTCCCTGTTAAGGGTTACTGGAGTTCTAACAACGAAAAAAAAAAAATCAAAAAACCAACTAGACAAACCTAAAAGGGCACAACAAGAGAGGCTCATTAAATATAAAGAAGTCCATGGATTACGAGTGGATGTACTGCTCATTGCACATGTGCCTTGACACACTTCATTCTTTTCTGGACAGACTGCAGGAATATCTGTGGGGCTTGAAAGCAAAACAAACTGAAAGAGTGGATTCCTTATAAATTACATGCACTATTTGTTGGTGTATTTGTTAAACCCATGGAGAAATCACAAATACTTCAAAATAGAACTGTCTTCTTGCTCTGTGTTTATACAATGCCTAGTTCAGAGTGCTGATCAGTGACTTGGATGACACCAATACACAAATATTTCCATTGTTTCTGTTTCCTTGACTCCAAGAAACTCTGGTAAAGACAATGGTAGAATGATTCACTTAGCAGCTCAATAAAGACCTTTTTCTGAAAAGTTAAGAACAGTTAGATGATTGACATGAAGAGGTGTGAAAAAAAATTCCCTCAAGAAACCTGATTGAATATAGCATTGCCTATAACCTAAGTTATTTTTTTACCCATGGCAAGACCTTCTGTCTTAAATTTAGTTTTCACTAATTACATTCACGTGAACTGAACACATATGCTGCAAAGTATGCCACCAAATCTTTCTATTTAATAGCCTCTGTTCTCAGGCTCTAGGAGTTTTGCAGGCTCCTTGACAGGAAAGAAACAATAATCCAATAGCTTCATCTCTTTGAACTATAAAACTAGGGATTTGGGGAAAAGCCTATATTAGAGTTTTAAAATAAAGCACTAAGGCTCCAAGTTAAAAAATACATTTACTGACAGTACTGCTCTCCAGACAATGCCTATTCCCAAAATACTATAAATTAACAGTACTTTTGTGCATCTCTCTGGAATGCCATGATTGGAAAAGATTCTCAGAATAATGGGGTTTTGCACCTATGTCAAAAGCCTGCATATTCCTTCATTCCTCTTTCTTTTTTTCCTTCTTGCAGCAATCAGAGATGCAACAAGGAATAGGTAGCTGTGAGGAGGGAGAAGAGGCTAAACACCATCCCCCTGTGCACTTTGGAAATGCACACGAAAGACCTGGCCAAAGCAGCTGCATTTGTCAGCACAGCCTACTGCTTCTCCTAGTTCACAGGGACTTAGTAGACTACTTCACTGGCCCACTTTGCATGCTGTAGCTGGAAAGAGCTATCCGCCACAGGCCAGTTGTACTGGACGTCCTATCAATACTTTTATCATTCTTCATACACTGAGCTGAGCTATGCTTTGTTTGGAGGCCCAGAGCATGCACAGGTACTGGGGAGAGCTGATGGTGACCAGCCTGCCCTCCTCCAACTTCTAGTAGATGACTTGTAGCAGAATGGAATTTTCTTTTTATCACTCTTCCTGTGGTATTTCCACTTCTCTAAAAGGGAAGTCTATCCACACCTTGAAATAAGGTCCATAAGAAAAGGATGCAGCATGGATTTTTTTTTTTTTTTAAGATTTTCCTCCACAGCTGAAATCTTGTTTCAAGAAACAGGTTATATGCATCAAATAAGCATCACAGCAAAAATATCACAGTATCACAGTATCACTTAGGTTGGAAAGGACCTCGAGGATCATCGAGTCCAATCTATCAACACAGACCCCATGACTAGACCATGGCACTAAGTGCCACATCCAATCTCCCCTTGAACGCCTCCAGGGTCGATGACTCAACCACCTCCCTGGGCAACCCGTTCCAATGACGAACGACTCGCTTGGTGAAGAACTTCCTCCTCACCTCGAGTCTAAACCTCCCCTGGCGCAGCTTGAAACTGTGTCCCCTTGTTCTGGTGCTGGTTGCCTGGGAGAAGAGGCCAACCCCTTCCTGGCTACAACCACCCTTCAGGTAGTTGTAGAGGGCAATGAGGTCACCCCTGAGCCTCCTCTTCTCCAGGCTAAACAATCCCAGCTCCCTCAGCCTCTCCTCATAGGGCTTGTGTTCAAGGCCTCTCCCCAGCCTTGTTGCCCTTCTCTGGACACGCTCAAGTGTTTCGATGTCCTTCTTAAACTGAGGGGCCCAGAACTGGACACAGTATTCAAGGTGCAGCCTAACCAGAGCAGAGTACAGGGGCACAATGACCTCCCTGCTCCTGCTGGCCACACTATTCCTAATGCAAGCCAGGATGCTATTGGCCCTCCTGGGCACACTGTTGGCTCATATTCAGGTGGCTGTCGATCAGCACACCCAGGTCCCTCTCTGTTTGGGAGCTCTCCAGCCACTCCGACCCCAGCCTATAGCTCTGCACGGGATTGCCGTAGCCAAAGTGCAGCACTCGGCACTTGGACTTGTTGAATGCCATCCCATTGGACTCTGCCCGTCTGTCCAGTCGGTCGAGGTCCCTCTGCAGAGCCTTTCTACCCTCTAACTGACTAACATCTGCCCCTAACTTGGTGTCATCTGCAAACTTGCTGATGACTGACTCTACCCCTTCATCCAGATCATCGATGAATATGTTGAAGAGGACAGGGCCCAGCACTGATCCCTGGGGGACACCACTGGTGACTGGCCTCCAGCTGGATGTGGCACCGTTCACGACCACTCTCTGGGCCTGGCTCTCCAGCCAGTTCCTAACCCAGCACAGAGTGTAATGGTCCAATCCACTGGCTGACAGCTTAGCCAGCAGTTTGCTGTGGGGGACGGTGTCAAAGGCCTTGCTGAAGTCCAGGCAGACCACATGCACAGGCCTCCCCACATCCACCAGGCGGGTCACCTGATCATAGAAAGAGATCAGGTTGGAGAGGCAGGATCTGCCCTTCCTGAATCCATGTTGGCTGGACCTGAGCCCTTGGCCATCCTTCAGGTGCGCATTTATTGCTGCCAGGATAATCTGCTCCATCACTTTCCCTGGCACTGAGGTCAGGCTGACCGGCCTGTAGTTTCCAGGTTCCTCCATCCGACCCTTCTTGTGGATGGGGACCACGTTGGCCAGTTTCCAGTCATCTGGGACCTCACCAGTGAGCCAGGACTGGAGGAAAATGATGGAGAGTGGCCTAGCTAGCACATCTGCCAGCTTCTCTCAGCACCCTAGGATGGACCCCATCCGGTCCCATGGACTTGTGAATATCCAAGTGGCTCAGCAGGTCCCAAACTAATTCCTCATGGATTTCTGGGGCATTACACTGCTCCCCGACCCCATCGCCCAGCTCCGGAGGCCACTCCTCCTGAACTCCTGCCTTGCTGTTAAAAATTGAGGCAAAGAAGGTGTTCAGGACCTCAGCTTTCTCCTCGTCTTCAGTCACCGCGTTCCCCTCCAGGTCCACTAGGGAGTGCAGGTTCTTCCTGCCCTTCTTCTTATTGTTAATATATTTATAAAAATGCTTTTAATTGTCTTTGACTGAGGTGGCCAGCTTCAGTTCCAGCTGGGCCTTAGCCTCCCTAATTTTATTCCTACATAATCTAACAGCTTCCTTGAACATACCTCGAGAAGCCTTCCCCTCCTTCCAAAGGTGATACAGCCTCCTCTTCCCCCTTAAATCCTCCAGGAGCTGCTTGCTCATCCAGGCTGGTCGCCTTCCCCGCCGGCTTGCCTTCCGGCACGTGGGAACCGCCAATTCCTGTGCCTTCAAGAGCTCCTGTTTGAAGTAGGTCCAACCCTCCTGAACCCCTTGGTTCATGAGGGCTGGTACCCAGGGGACTTTGCAGACAAGTTTCTTAAATAGGCTGAAGTTCACCCTTCGGAAGTCCAAGGTGAAGGTTCTGTTGGTGCTCCTCCCTGTCTCCCTGCATATCGAAAACTTCACTATCTCGTGGTCACTGCACCCTAGGCAGCCTCCCACGGTCACGTCTCCCACCAGCCCTTCCCTATTGCAGAACAGCAGGTCAAGCAGAGCCTGTCCCCTGGTAGGCTCGCTTAACAGCTGTGTCAGGAAGCAGTCCTCCATTCGCTCCAGGAATTTTCTGGACTGCCTCCTCCCTGCTGAATTAAGTATCTACACAAATGTTTTTCTACTCTAAAACTCACTTGCTTTCTCAACCTGTTTTTAATATTTTTGCCAATTATTAAACAAATATATGAACTAGTTGAAGTGCAGCAACAGTTGATGAATTGCTTTGGTATCTAGGGGCAGAGATAGAAAATTAGCCAAGAGACACAAGATCAACCTCAGCTAGCCGAAACAGCTATAATCACTCTTACCTCCCATAAAACATACCTGGTTTTGCCAAGATTTTCCTCTAGCTATCAGAGAAATCCTTAAAAGAAGGAGAGATGGCAGCATTCACATGGAAACTTGCAGCTAGCTTTCTCCCACTCCTGACAAGCATGATATCACACCCTACTGAGAAACTTCAGAGGTCTTTCCCTGCTTATGCAGGCAGATGCTGCTTAAGTGAACCAGTAGGCATTTAATTTGTGCAAAAAACAGATGAAGCACCATACACATATTATTTCATTTTAGAAAACTTCTTGATAAATGCTAAAACACCTTCGTTCATGCAGTATTAAAAACATGCTCTAATCCGCATGAAATGCCAATAAACCTGCTGACTCTAATAATCCCAGACTCCTTTGTTAGGTACTGAGTGATCCTCCCTGCTTCTCCTCCCTCTTCACTCTTACTTTTCCTCTTCCTTTCTTTTCCTGTTTCCCCTTCATTTCATTCTTTGCTAAAATTGATCTTTCCCCACAAAACCCACAGATGAAATTCAAAGATAGCTTGTTACAGCCCTTTGTATTAGAAAGGTTTGATTATGAGTGCAAAATATCATTTCACAATTAGGTGAAATTCCCTTTCTATGTGCATTTCTATGAGCATATACAGACTACTCAAAATGCAGCTAGCAATTTGGCACAGTTTTTTCCCCCACACTACTATAGGTGCATTTCAAAAACTGAGAAAAACCTAAAAAGAATATTTGAGCTCACAAAAGCAACTAGAAACAATTCTAAACTTTGGTAGCAATGTGGCAATGGAGAAAAACTGAGGAACAAAGGCTTCCTTTAAGAAGCACAAATACAATTTATGAGAAATTTGCACTACACACAAAGCAAAGTGAAAAATCTTGAGAATATTTTTAAATGAAGAATATTTATTATAGTGGTAAACACAGAATTAGGGGTTCTCAATTAATGTGATTAACCAAATATGTAACCAAAGAGATATTTTACAGTTAATTACTGTAATAATCACTGTTAATTAATAATTACTGCTGTGATCTCCAGTGATTCCATGAATTGGCTTCCCTTAACTGAGAAACTACTGCAGTTCTCAAATAAAATCTAAAAATCGGATACCCTTAGTGTTTAAATCTGTAAATATTTATGCATATCAGGAACTTCATTTAATCACACATCTGAAGCAAGAGGAACTCTCAGTTTGGCATTACAAACCCAGACATTTTTTACCATGCACAGACCTCCAAGGCCTGTTGTCTAGTAGCACTCACTATCCACTTCAACACACCGTCTTTAAGCCTTCCCAGCCATAGGACAAAGAATATGATACCACATATCAGTGTTATTCCTTTCCCTACAACTTGGCTCCACATTACTTAAGTAGCAATGTTTATCCAAGAAGTCTATGCCAGCTAACATAGCTTCCTTCTACTCTTAAAAGTAATGTTCCAGTCACAGGAAGACAACCAAATAAATTGTCCCCTTGAATAGAATGTCTCTTTTCCCTTTGGCCATGTAAAGGACACAATCAATCTTTGTCCTCCAAAAATCTAAAAAGCAAATCTGCTTTCCTATGTAGATCTCAGAGTTTAGGAGCAAATTGGCTAATAAAATGCACATGGTTGGATGCCAGCTTCCTCCTGAAGATCCCAAAAGCCTAAACACATTTGGCACTGCTCTGCTTTTCCCAGAATTTGTTCTAAGTATGGATAAAAAACAGGCTCCTTTAAAACAAACAAACAATAAAAAAATACTTGTGGCTTCCTATGCTGTTCGAAAAAGCTTTACCTAACATTCTCTAATCCAAACTTCCTTGAAGCACCTCCTCTTTGCCAGTACCCTTTTCTTGCCATAATTTCCTTTGACTGCATTTGAGAATCTATGCCAAGCACATACAGCTATTCACGCATGAAAGTTTTAAAACAGCTTTGCATTGATTTTCAGCCATTCCTCCTTATTACAAAAGTCATCACACAGAGCCAGGAGTCAAAAAAAAAAAGGCAAAAAAGCAGAGGGTAGATTCATATTGAGAACAATACAAGTAAGACATCAAGTTTTCTATTAAGTGGCAATTTAGCATTTTAGAGCCAGCAGGTGTTCTGCACTATGCAATTCCAAATTCTCCCTGCCTATACAGTCAAAAGAGTTCTTGGCCATAACAGAGATCCAGACACATTCACAAATAAAAAAATTAGCCTGGCTGTGGGCAAAAAGAAATAGTTACTGCCTCCAAAAAAAAAAAAGCCCACACAAATGAAAAACCCCATTCCACACACCAACATGAAATTAAAGGCCCAATGTTCCCTTAGCTGGCTGATTCCTATGCTGGTTGTATTTGCCCCTTTTTTCTGACGTAATTCCATGGTAATTTTAAAATTCAGTTCATTGAATAATTACAATTATTTGCTCATCACCATCCCACCAGGACTTCATTTTCCATTGGCAGTTACTCTTCCCTTATTACTTTCTCAAGACAGCTTTCAACTAGTAAATTCAGGCTCAATGCTGAAACAGCTGGGACATTGAGGCTTGGACCTCAGCTGGAGTGAGCAGTTGTCATAGAAAATGAATGTTCATGAACTGTTGAAAAAAACAAACTCCTGAAACATTTCTTCTAACAAACTTCTAAATCCTTAAGGAAAACTTGCTTGGTTTCACAGAAGCTCATACACTAAAACCTGAATTTCTGGTATTCCAAGGTCTGTGACCTGCTCCTGCATTTTAAAAGCAATCATCACTCAGGCATCTCCTCCACAGCCACCTCTGTCCTTGCACTCCATCAGTGCTGCTGGGCACTTGGACCTCAGAGTCCAAAGCTTATCTTGCAAAGGGAAAATGTCAATACTTCCAAAGATAATGCTATTAACTCTCCACTTCAAAACTGCTATTTTTCCTCTTTTCACAACACCAAACATCTTCAACTTTGTAGCAGCTTTAGGCTCAGCTCAACCTAACAAGTACCTCAGAGCAATGGTTTTCAAGATGTAGTCTGCAAAGCACTCAAAGCTTGTGTATATCTATACGGATGACTTGAAAAGAAAACATTAAAAATTCAAGCTGATTGTCAGCGGGGTTTTGACTTGCTGTACAGGGATCTGTATTTTCAGTGGAAAAGGTTGAGAGGTTCACATATCAAAAAAGGTTGAAGGCTACAAGTTTACAGTGTAAAATACAAGAAGGTTAAAGTGACTTGATAATTTCAGACCCAGATCTAAATATGTCTTTCTACATGCAAACACAAGTATTTTCCCTCACTGAGCTATACAGTTCAGAGCAACTGCAGTTCAGACACAACTAACATTGCCTGTAACGACTTGTGCTGGGGACTGCTGATAGGCTTACCCAACCTGTCAGCTCATCTGGTTTTGTTCTGTCTTGCTGCTCTTTTTTTGTCTATAAACAAAACTAAGGAGAGAAGCTGAGATCCACAGTTTTCTCTCTATCAGGACGAGCTCTTGATGCCACAAGCACAGTTTCAACAAACCATTCTTTCTAATGACTATGCTAATTACTATATCAAGAGGGGAAGCTCACCCCACCCATTCACATCTCCACAAGACCCACACTCTCCAACAAACCTACGGCTACATCTGGATTTCTCTCCAGATAACTAGATCTCAGGCGTGCGTTCCTTTGTTTTAAGCCATGCACCCGAGTAGGAGTAGGGAAAAAATTGTTAATTGGGGAAAAAAAAATCTCTTGCACCATTAAAATGAAAACAACCTCCCTCTCACTAACAACCTTCATTAAGGCTCCCTCTACCCATTTCACTGCTGTGTTGATCTCCTTCCCCTGATGGCAAGGACACTGAATCATGACAAGCCATCAGGGTTGAAGCCTGCTCCAAGACTGTCATCTTGATTTAGGCAACAAGATCCTAGTATTTGCTGTTTCAGATATAAATGGCACCAACAGTCAGGCAACATTTAGGGGCCAGTGTGCAGCTATGGACTGTCAGGACACTGCATCTATTGCAGTGTCAGGTATGGACTTCAATAAACACATTAGAAACAGGAACGGAAACTTTCCCTATCAACAGACAATGAAAGATTTTTCAATAATTTAAAGAAAACATAGGAAGTCCACAAAGAATCAGATTCTCAAAGTTATTTGGAATAAATATTACAGAAGTTTATAGAAACCAATTCACAGATATCCCCTCTGATAATGTTATTGTTCTCTATAATTCACATATTTTGCTTTGTTGGTTTCTTGGTTCTGTTTTGTTTGGGTTTTTTGTTTGTTTGTTTGTTTTTCCTGAGGAAGGACTGTGTAGCACAGAATTTGTTGAGTAGACATTCAACTGGCATGTTTTGCATCACTATATTCAATAATAGAATCTTAAATTGCAAAATCAATATTGAATATAAATATTCAGAATATAGGGAAGGGAGCCCACATCAAGCACTGTAAGACATTTCTCTAACACAAAGATATAACAGAGCTTTACAAGATATTTCCCTTCCCCTCCATATGCTTACCTGGAAATAGCCATTTGAGGATTTATTACTTTTTTAATGTTGTTTTTAGTACTAATTCTGTGGATCCATAAAAAACTGATTTCTAAAGCATTTTGCAACTGTTCACCTTGCTCTCCCTTTCAATATACTAAGGAAATAATAACAACAGCTGCTAGAGAATTGTGCTACATAGAGTGAGCCACCCAGTGATCTTGCACTGTCACCTCCCCGGGTCACCACCTCTCTTTTACTGACTGGCACAGCAGCCCTCAGACACAGTTCTGCCAATCTCCTTGATAGCTTCTCCCCCCCTCCCTCAGACCTCCCAAAGGCAATCCCCAGGACTCTCTGCTTTGTCCGCTCCTTGGGAGCGGCTAAACATTTTCATGAGGAGAGGACAGAGAGGTGAGAGAAAATGTCAGTCATCCCTAGAAATATTGCAGTGCCAGCTGCACTGGTGATGAAGGAAGAATATAATTTATGTGACTTCAGCCTAAATACTTTTATTTTCAGCTTGCAGTTTTCAAGGGGGAATAAAAGATATGCAGAAGGATTTGGATGTAGCTGACCGTTACATTCACCAAGTTTGTTTCTTGCTCCAGTGACCCAAATTGCCCAGCATGTAACAGACTTCAGAAAAACACAAACATGATTTCTCAAAAACAGTAGAACATACAGAAAAGAAACATATAAAATACATTAAGTCACTTACAGAAAACAAACAAACAAAAAACAACATGCTTCACACTCTGCATATTAGCATCTCAACTTTATGGTTATAGGTGTTCAAGAAAAACTGCAAGAAATTCTCTTGACATAAAAATCTTTTTTCTTCTGAACCCATGTTATCTGCCATATTCCCTGGCAGCCAAAGCAGACATTCCTATGACCACAGGGAGCAACGACAGAACTTTTCTGGGGAATAATTCAATCAAAAAGAGAGCAGATGAGGGATGCAGGGAAGAGATTTCTTCCCACATCCTGTCCCTTTGCATACCAATAGGCACAAGAGACAAAAAAAACAACAACAACAACAAAATTCTCAGAGCAACTGGATGCTGCCACTAAAATGACATCTACAAAATTTCTCTCCTTTACTGTGAAGTAGTTCTGCCTTAACGAGATCCTGTAAACCAGTGACGAACATGAAAGAATTTGCTACTTAAAACCCCTGTTAGGTCTTTTAAAAGGTAATGTTATCAATCAGAAAAGACTATAAATACCTCTCTCCACACACAAGGCAATTTAATTCTTCCTTAGTACAGCAATCAGGTCTATAAGCACCAATCTGCAACGACAATGACACTTTTTCTGCCACATCATTGCATTCATTGTCTGTTAGAAGTCTGGTGTGTTTTATGAAGTGATTTGACTAACTCTGATGATAGTATGAAATATATATGCTATGAAATGTCTTCATTTTTTTGATCAATGTCATTAAAATTATATGGTAACAACTTCGTTAAGAACTGTTCATAAGGGAAGAAAACACTTTGTTACATTTGTTGCATGTGCTTCTCACTGTTGTTGCTAGTCTGGTTCTTTTGAGCATTATCTATTTAAAGAAGTTGTATGATGCAAAGAAGACAGCAGGTAGGGTGATTGACTGAAAGATTCAGATGTTAAATTGCCATATAGCTGTGGAAAGGGTAAAAATACTTCTCTAGCTCAATTCATTCCATAGGAATGGTCTTGGATTTTGTATCCTGTATCAATTTTACACTTAAAGGTTTCAAAGTGAAAAGACAGTATAAAGGGTAGTGTTTAAAAATAAAAATGTGCTTTTGCACAGCTTCTTTTTTGTTTTAGAAAAGTATAATATTGAAGGAGAAAAAGCCTGCTTGCTCTCAGTTAGGTTTACTAAATCAGTCATGAAGACAGCTGATCTAAAATGCATCAGCTGTCACCTGCTCAGTCTCAGTTTGACAGTTCAATACCTCCTCATCTTCTGAGAATGGCAGTGCTGAGACCTGAGTAAACCATGTCTGTATGCAAACTGTCACAGAGTTCTTGGCATACCATTAGGCCTGACCTCCATGGCTGCAGTGACAACAGGGAACATCACAGCCAGTTGTCACCAGAGTTGAAATTAATGTACAGGTCTCCAAATTCAGCAGTGGGCAAGGTAAGCCTCACAAGCAGTGGCCAGTTGATGAACTCCGTAATTATAGTGGCCCTTTGGAGAATGCAAATGTATGTCACAAGTTCAAAGCACGTGTCTCTACATATCTACAGGTATATTTTTTCCTTTGGCATTTATCTGGACCAAATGTGACATATAAATGTCAGTATATCCTAGTTGTCAACTTCAGGTAGTAAAATGAAACATTATTCAGGGCCATGAAAGGACAATCTAAGGCACATTCCCAAGCAGTGACAGTCAGGGTCACATTCTTAGAGGTTAGAAAAGTTGTACCTGATCATTTCAGTAGCCCAGGTACATGTACCAACATAGCAACACTTTTCACTTTGAAATGCCACTTTCTGGACCACTGCATCTGGTGGCAGGACCTCACACAACCACAGCATGATGCTTCCAGCAGTAAAGGAACCCCACAAGGGCTGAGGCCTTCCGGCAACATTCCCCTGCGTCTCCACATCTAACTTGGCTAGGCAGACATCTTCATAGCTGTTTAAGACCTAGGAAAATATGTTCTGAATATACATAAAATGGGCTTAAAAAGATAAAAACTCATATACAGATCCCTTAGTTTTCATGGTATTATCTACATCTATGGCTTGTGAGATTTAGCAAAGATTGTTTGATTTGCATTTCACAGTGAATCTCATATCCCTTCTGTACCATTTTATTCAGGTTGCAACTTCTCGACTTGTTTTAACTTGCCAAGCCTGAAAGTGCTAAAGACCCTGATTCTCCACTACCATCAAAGTGTCTACACCCTTTCAGTAACATATCAATACTCACTTCAGGTATCAGATATAAATAGCTTGTCTGAGCACACTAGTTTTGGAGCTTCTTTGACTAAAGTAATCGTGAAAAGCAGCATAACATCAAAACCTGATAAACTGGAGAAGCTACTAGACATATTTCCATCCTGCAAGATCCTGAACTGAGTAACATACACTATCTGTATTGATATCTCCCAAACACTCAAAAGTATCTAACAATGTGTGGAATACTTAACAGGGCCATTACACTTATCTGTAGTTCCCCATATAGATGTTTTAATCCAGTTACCTTTTCACCATAATCATAAAAGCAATGTTACAATGTCAAGAGTTCTACAGTTGTTGCCGTTTTTTCACTGCAGAATTGCCACTTCCTAGTCTGGGAACAGTTTGGTCTCTTATATAAATATTGCTGGTGCTTATCTGACTCTTCACCTTGAGGTTTTCATAAAAGAAGAGAGCAGCTTATGAAGTTAACCCAGAGAGCAAATAACTTCAAATGAACCATTGCATATTTCTAGACTAAATTTCAAAGAGCTTCCATTGTCTTCATCAGGAGAGAAAGCTACTTTCATATAATCCTTTTCCTTTACACTGCATCACTGGATAGATGTCTGGTAAAAACTGCTGTGAAAATACTGGAGTTGTTGTTCTAGTCTACATGGAAAGATTTGTAGAAGTAGCAGTGTCCACCACAAGCTTCATATTAAGCAAGTTTTGCTTACTGTATGTTTCCTTTCCACAGTGGAAGTATTTTTCTAGAAAGAGACAAACTGATATTTAATCTGCATTCCTACAACCCTGTGAAGGAGAAATTTTGAGCATCATTCAAACTGATTAGTTGTACAAGTTAATAAGAGTCAGAGGCAACAAAACATCCTTATGACACCCATGAGGAAATGAAGAGTAATAAAGACTGAATTTTACAAAATTACTTCTTTACAGAAGCAGTTTAAGGTACTTACATCTATCTCAGTGTAGGAACCATGTTTCAGAGACTCTACAGCACTGCAGAAAGCTCTCTGCTCTCTATCTACTCCACAGAGCTTTTGCCATAATGTAAAAACATTGCAGATCAGCTGAAAAAAAACCCTGACTTACTAATAACCTTTTATATTTTACGTCCACTAGTCGTGTGGCTTGTATATAAACTGTCCTTAAGGGTGTCTTTCAGAAGCTAAGCCTCAACTGAGCAATCATTTAACTAAAAGTTGTATTTCCTAAAAATGATTAAGATATGATTCCTACTGGCTATGAAAATGTAGTTTAACAAAAAATAAAAATCAGCAAGATTAAATACAGATTAAAAAATCTGAGCCTGGTTTGAAAAAAAAAATATTAAAAATCATATGTTTTAATATAAATTATGATCTAATATTACAGTAATGACAAAATGTAAATGGCCACTAGCATTACCAGAACATTTGAATGCATGGTGACACTCAAATCCATTTGCCAAAGATCACTAATACCTCATGGATAAATAAACAAAGCAGCCTGAACTCCCCCTGTACAAGCTTCCACATTTTTTTTCTTTGTATGAATTGAGATATGAAATATATTTCTGCTAAGCTTAGAAATTCTGCCACAAATAGAACTTGATCAAAACCAACTCCTACTCATTAGGATGTCCCCACATAATTCATTCGTAGTCTCACTTCATACTACAATTCATGAATTATGAGGTCATTCCTAACTGAAAAAATATTTCATCTCATGTCATCTCACTGTCATATATCTCTCTACACTAGACTTCTCCACGGTCAATCAATAGTAAAAGCAGACACAAAGTCCAGCAATTCAGCAGATATTTGGGCTTTTCTCAATCTCCCTTTCCCTTGTAAGTTTGGTTCTTTTCTATCAAAGACGACGTGAGAAACAGCCCTGCAACCCGCTTTGCAGAGTGCAAAAATGCCACACTCCCGCCAGAGGGCGAGTAATGCTCCTGCAGAATTTACTACCCATTAGAAAAGCCACTTCTGCCCACCCCGGCTCTTCACATTTCCACGGTAATGAATTTCCAATCACATTTCCTAGGCTTGAGTCCTTATTATTGACAAACTACCACATAGGAGACTATAGAAACTGGGTAGCAAAAAATCAGACACAGAGACTCAAGACAGTAGAATGGTTTTGGGTTTGTTGTGGGTTTTTTTCCAAGAAAAAGGAAAATTGTTAGGCATATGTCTTAAAAGAGTTGAGACAGGTTATTCTTTTAACTTTGAACTGCAGTGAAGTGGATTTTGAAAATACAAACTGGTTAGAAGCATGTATTGGTAACTCCCTGTATTTTGGAAATTATTTTATCTTGTTCCTAAGAGAGAACTGCCAAGGTGACTGCTTTCAGAGTGGTACGATACTCAACTCTGGTTGAGTTACAGTGCTTTGTCTCTCAGCTGTTTTCAACTAATACAACCACACATTGATATGTTATCCCTCTCCTTTTTTTTTTTTTCCCCTCCATTCAAAAGAGAAACACATTCTCTTAGTATTATAGTAAGGCAACTGGTACATCACAGGAAGTATTAAGCCTACATATAATATCTACAAAAAGAGACAAATCGAGAAGTCTTAAGTTTACAGCTTTCTCTTGTCACTGTGAATGAGCCATTCTCAGCTTTTGGGAGGGGATGAAGGGGAATATCTAAAAAAAATTGTCATAAATCTTATTTAACATCAGTATGAGGAGATTCAGAGGTATTTTACATTAATGCCACAAGCAGTTTTTAAAAGATTAATGACTTTCTTAATAGCTGGTTTACTAAAAAGCAGATCAGTGGACTGTTTAACAGATTGCTTACAGGCATAGCAGGTCTAAATGATTTTACCACTTATTACTGGCACTGATGAGCAGTATTTACCAGAGAATACTCTTGTACGGATTTAATGTATGTATTTCTATTAATCATTTATAATCCCTTTATCAAGCAGTGTCTTTTAATAATACGGGTTTTACAAGATTAAAACTCACCTCAGACTCCACTAAAGTTTTCTTAGTTTCCTCCACACATAACCTGCTCTTCTAGTTCTTTCTACTGTCTACTTTGCTAGGTCTGTCCATATTTATCCAGTCTCCTTCAAATGAACAAATACTTTTGTGTCATTAAACTATTCCCCACCTTCTTCTTAAAGATAATTGAAGACAACAGACTTTTTCCCTTCTAAAGTGGTTATAACAATCAAACAGAACCACAGTACAGACAGAGGATATTCTGTATAACCATTATTATAAAGAAAAATTCATAGCCATTGTGTCTTACCACATCTAAAGCAAAGCCCCTTCTCATCACTGTGCTGCTCTGGATAACTTGTGATGACTGATTACTGCAGAGATAGCTTTATTATTATGAGTGTTTATCAGAGCTGAGAAGTTTAGATCATTGAACAAAGACTATTCTAAGTATACCATACCTTCACTTAATTTTCTTAAAGTATCACAAAATCAGAAGAATTAAAAGATAATTACAGGGTAGTGAAATTAACTTAAATGTAGCAACTTAAAGACATGTAATAATGCTTCATCTAATTGCAGAATTACCCATTGAGGCAGCTGTACAAATATGACAGTTATATAGTGTCCATGGTGTTTAGACACAGAGAAACCCCAAAAGTGTTCAGTTGAATTCCTGACATATGCAATTTTCCATTGCAAAGCCTGCACAATATTTTCAGTGCTGTAAGATCTCCAGGAAAAGGAATCCCATATTATAATACAGAGTCATCAATACTTTGCATTTACAGTGCAGTAGATGTGGTTTTCCTTCTTGGGCCCAGCACCTTCTGAAGTCAGGATGTCAGATCTTCTAGTTCTTTACATCAGCTCTTTCTAAAGAGGAGGCATAGGAAGTTCCATGTAAACATGAGGGAAATATTTTTCACTGTGAGGGTGACAGAACATTGGAACAGGCTGCCCAGGGTGGTTGTGTAGTCTCCCTCTTTGGAGATATTCAAAAACCACCTGGATGCATTCCTGTGTGATCTGGTATAGCTGCTGTGGCAGGGCAGTTGGACTGGATGATCTTTTGAGGTCCCTTCCAGCTCCTAACATTCGGTGATTCTGTGATGGAGCTGCTGTTGGAAAACCCTGGCTCATGTACTGTCCCAGACCATCAGTACCCAGCTGCAGCTCTTCTTGTCAGGAGAGGGATCACAGTGCAACATTCCCATCCCTTTTTTTATATTTCAAACCAGATTTATCAAGCTATAAAACCCCACTGATGCTGCTTACCCTCCCTTTTTCATATCAATATCTTATTTTATTCCTGTCTTGTTTTTTCCTGGGAATCACTAGTAGCCAGCCATCCACTAAACACTCCTTCATTTTTCAGCCACTTTAGTGTTTATTTTACTTCAAAGATTCTACTCAAAATTTTAAGAATAATCAGTAAATACATCGTAGCATGTGCATTTATGTACTTATAAAGACAGCTTAAAAAAAATACGTTTGTAAGACAGCTTTCAGTTCTGTAGGAGTATTTGATGCTGGGAAACACTTTAGATTAGAGAGAAATAGGCCTTTAAGAAAAAAAAAATAAAAAAGAAAGAGAATAAAAGAAACCCTACATAATAGCAACATAAAATTCTTCAATAGCCTGACAGGTTTTTTTAAAAGCAATGCTTCTTTCACTGAGAACTCTACAGGGACATTTTTGACCTCATTGCGAATATCAGTGCATGCCCTCAGCTGAACACAAACGTTTATATTGTTATTACTGCCAATAACAAAACTTCACAATAGAGCTGTTTACAAATGATTCTATTTCATTATAATTATGTGCTGTCATTTTCTGTTTTGTCTTAGATTTTTCATAAGAGAAATAGCAGGGAGTCTATCTGCAGTTTGTCCTTTACAGATTTTCTCAATGGACTCAGATTTCAGCCTTCACAAAACAGTTGCTTCGACTACCAATTGCCTTGGTGCTCAAACAATTCTTGAGCAATTTTGGATATTATTTGCATACATGTATTTAATTGGAAAATTTTTATCTGAATGGGACTTTTTAAAAAAACAGCTTATTGAATAATTAATAAATACTAACAAATCAAAAGATGCTCAAAGAATTTTGCAGTGGGAAATGTTATAAGCCCTTCTCCAAACAGAAAAGCTGTTCTTAAAATCACAGTTCAGGCTATTGCATGGGAGAAGACACAACTCTAGCCAAGACCCTCAGAAATGAATGGAGAAGAGCAATTTCTTTCATGTTTCTTATCATCTATATTTCTGTTTAAGTATAGCAGGAGGAGACTGGCTTTTTTTTCCATAAGAACATGACACCACTGATCTTCACCAAGAAAACAGGATACCCAAAGTGAGTCACTGTCACTCTGTGTACTCCCAGCCCACGTGGAACAGCAATGTAACACAACTTTGTTTTGAAGAGCTGCTACAATATCACTACAATATCAGAAGTCTTCAATGCTGCCATTAAGTGGGGAAAAAAAAATTACAGCGCTAGAATGAGATACATCTTTTTGTCCAGATCCAACTTCCCCCATGTAATAAATTAAAACTATGCCTCCAGTGTTTTTGTTCATCTATCACCACGTCAATGATTATTACAGCATGAAAAAAAAAATTAAAAACAAAAGCAAACAAGGAAGATTTATGGTGAATGAAACATTTTGAACAACTAGATAAGAGTAACCAAATAAATCTGGGGTTTGCTCAAACAAAAATTTTTATAACAACTACAACTTTAAAATATCAGTGCTGAAGTACTGCAGTATAATTGTCAGTGTTGGAAAGAACAATTACCGGTTAATAAAAACTGAATCAAATACATTAGCTGGATAAAAAAGACTATCATGCAGACTATCCAATTGTCATTACAGGTTAGTTCTCTATAGTGCAACCTTCAGTACTGTCCTACCTAATCCTACATGCCTGCAATGTCTTAAATGCCCTGCATTTAAAAAGCAATAAACTTAAAATAGCCTCCAATTCAAGGTGGGGGCAGCAGGGGGGGAGGAAAAAAAAATCACTGTAAAAAAATTTGAAGGCTACTGTTGAATTAGGTAGCATCACTGTCCCTCAAAGCCACGGAAACTGCAACATGAAAAGGGGGGAGATTTTTCCCTTTGTCTGAAGTTTCCCACTTATCTTTTCCTTCTTTGATATTTCACCAAAATGAACTATTTCATATACTATCATCACAATGAAGAAAAGGTGGCAAATATATAGACATTTCTGAAAGAGGAATTTGTTCTCCCACAGTGCTGAGGGTATCCACCCCCCAGTTCAGCATTCTGTGCTTTAGTTCTTTCTCATACAAAGCTTGGCCATTCCTGCAGCCCTGTATTCACCCTCTTTGTTTTCCAGCAAGACGACAGAGCAGGACATGGGAGTGCTCATTATTATATTCTTTTTCAAAGTGTTTTTCTGTAGTTTCTTGTAAGTGAAATACATCGTCCCTCAAGCAAATAACATGACAGGACCAAGGAGAGGTACTGGGCACTCAGGACAACCACAGCATCACTTAGAGTTTTGCAGAGGATGCATACCTGAGATGGACTAGCTGTGCAATTGGATCCAACTCTCAGTCATCATGTTAGCTGCCAAGCAAATTTATGCTATTAGTAGCATAATGAAATGATGATACAGATCAAGTTGTACCAGGATTAATTAACATGTTATCAGCCATGAAAATGAGATTTCCCAAACTATGAGTTACACTGACAGTGACCACACGAATTCCTATAGCACAAATGGTATTAAAAGTGTCATGAAATATTTGCTATGAAGTGATCCATCTTTGTAACAACTAGCTCAGCTATCTACTTTGCCTTGCTTTCTCAAAGTGAAGTCAAAGGGATAGCAGAGCAAGACAAACTACCTCTTAAAAAGCAGAAAGACACTTCTGAAAGTGAAAGCACACACTTTTGGTCAACAGCGTGACTGAAATAGCCTGAAGGCTGTGAAAAGACCACAAACGTTCTTCCCAAGTCCTATTTCCAGTGCAGGAAAGATAAAGGTGTTATTTGAAGAACTAAGCTTCTAACTGAGAGTCATTCATCCTTTTTTAAAGTATACAGGTAGTAAGATGGGTATAAACACTTCAGTAAACTCGGGGGGGAGGGTTAACACAAACCAACACACAAATCATCCCACTGCACAAAATGTTCAAGAACAGTGACACATGCATTGTGCATTCATCTGTGTTAGATCTGCAGCTTCGCTTTAGTTTAAGAATTTTCCTATTATTCTCCATAACTGAAAAAGTTTTCAGTCAGGATCCTGAATCTCTTGCAGACTAAGCAATTTTGAAAACCCATTTTTACAGGGACAATGCTAACATTGCATTGTCTCTGCAACTGGTTAAACTGCAGTTTGACAATCCATTGTGGGAGGTCTTAAGTCTAACTGCAAATGCCCTTGAGCATGAAACGTCTGTGGGCTGAGAAATAAAGAACAAGACTTCAGCCCAACAGGTTTCCCTAATAAGCTCTCTATGCTACACATTTTGCAAGTTCTCTGTACCATAAAATGAAATGTAGATGAGTAGGAGAAGCATGAAAGAGAGCTGGAATGATATGGTATTTATTTTTCCTCTGTACCGTTAAGACACTGACATACATCAGACACAGAGTGCAATGGAGAAACACAGAAAAACCTGGAGGCTGTAAGAGGCCTCACATGACTCTAATTAAAAACTGACACTTGACTCTAAATACAACATAATCATTTTAAATTCAAATATACAAACAGTAGAAAACATTATTCTCTGTGGTCCTCTGTTGTGTGGACATGCAAGAGCCCGCCTAGATCTTGTGTTTTGAAAACTCATTGCTGTTGCTGCTTACAGGTTATTAATAGGACATGCTTTAACTCTACATATATCTTTCCTGACTGTAGTGAGGCTGAAGAGGTATAAGAGATGTTCCACCCGGAAGAGGTATAAGAGATGTTCCACCCAGAAGATTATAATTTTGAAAAATTATTACTCAAATTTTTAAAGACTTAATTATCTGCATTTACTTGATAGACTGCCAGTGAGCTCTGAAACATGATGATCCATGAACTACAACTTTAAGACCATAAAGTACTATATGATAATGAATCCAAAGGTACAATAATGGACTACTGAATAGATAATTATACATTCATAATGGGCAGGAAGAGGGGTTATGGTTTATTATGCCTATCTTGAAATTTATATAACAGATTATAACAACGAATACAATTCCCACTCTGCATTTGGCTCCCACAATACATAGAATACATAGAACAAACCAGGTGGAAGAGACCTTCAAGATCATCGCATCCAACCCATCAACCAATCCAACCCACCTAAACAACTAACCCATGGCACCAAGCACCCCATCAAGTCTCCTCCTGAAAACCTCCAGTGACGTCAACTCCACCACCTCCCCGGGCAGCCCATTCCAATGGGCAATCACTCTCTCTGTAGAGAACTTCTTCCTAACATCCAACCTAAACCTCCCCTGGCGCAGCCTGAGACTGTGTCCTCTTGTTCTGGTACTGGCTGCCTGGGAGAAGAGACCAGCCCCCACGTGTCTGCAACCGCCTTTCAGGTAGTTGTAGAGAGCAATAAGGTCACCCCTGAGTCTCCTCTTCTCCAGGCTAAGCAATCCCAGCTCCTTCAGTCTCTCCTCATAGGGCTTGTGTTCCAAACCCCTCACCAACTTTGTTGCCCTTCTCTGGACTCATTCCAGCAAGTCAGCATCCTTCCTAAACTGAGGGGCCCAGAACTGGACACAGTAGCAAGACAACACAGTGGACCCACACAACATCATCACCACCCTTACAGGAGTTTTCCTTTTTCCATCACTCAAAATGGCCCTTTCAGAGGTCATGAATGTGAACAGCTATAAACAAAAGGCAGCTGCCCCCGAGATCATTACCCATGAGTAACTAAACGATGACACATTGTGTAACATACTTCACTCAAGTAGAATCCTACTTTGGGAACCATAACTTTCACAAGTTTCCACAAAAGACATGGTTCCTCTTACTTTCTGTACTTGGAAGCACCACAGGTAAATTTACAGAATCTCTATTTCAGGAGGTCACAATGTTTAACAAAACTAGCCTTGTCTTTCCTTCCATAACATAGCACTAAATTAATGTAACCTTTCAAATACATTGAATTATACTACACCCTCATCAGAGAGCTAACTTCAATGTTTAAGATTCATTTAAGTCCCACTGTTTCAATGCAAAATGGGAGAGGAGAGGAAAGGAAAAAAAATATCTAGATATTTCATATTAATGCAATCTGTCATTCATTGAAACTGCTTTCTTTTATTTGTCTGCTTTGCTACCTGTGAATGCAAGAAACTAGTAAGAAATTCATAGAAAAGATCAAATACACAAGAATACAGGCATTTTGGTTGTTTGGGGTTTTTTTTTTCAATCTTAGAAAACCAGCCATGGAATAATAAATAAAATAAAAAAAAACAGTAGAAGGAAAAAAAAAATCTTATCTATGAAAAATGCCCATAGTAAAAGAAGTTAGCTGATAACACACACTGAAACAAGTATGTGATCTAAGACAGTTTTATCCACATAATGTGTTCATTAGCAAGAAGACAGCCAAATTTTAAACCTGAATTATTTTGTATTTCTGTTTGTGAGGGGAGGATCAACAGCAGTTCTCTGCTATCTCAGAATGAATCAGAGTGCTATACAAATCCTCTATATTTTAAGAACTCTGAAAGTGTGATTTCAGAAAAGTTAAATAATGTATGAAAATGAAAAATGTCATTCTTCTAATATCTTTCTCCTTGTGAAAATTTTGTAATTACAGCTATAAAAACCAATTGTAGCCTTACTTTAAAGCATTACAGAAGTTGTCATTGTTTAGTTAACCAATTCGGATTCAGCAAATGTGACCTTATCATATCCCGAGGGAGAGACCTATTGTAGCAGTAAGCAATATATCTCTATACACTTGTAATTCAAAGGCACTGAGGCAAAAATTGTCAAAACATTACTAAAGTCGACAAGGATGTATGGTTCATTAGTCTAGGAACTGATGTGTTATAGGCCTGTTTGTGATCAGCCTGATAATTTAAATCAAGTTGCTTGTTTATGTAAACCTAGTAGTACTCTATTATTAAATTTCAGATCATGCCTTTGACAAAGGCAGTAGTAATTGTAGACATTTATCACAAAGCCATAACTAGCCTCCTATCATGCCAACTTAATCAATAATCAATTTATAAAATATCATTACTTTAATTGAAAATCTCTAGCTGTTTCCCTTGTATTGACTTTGAGGGACACACTGCTGCATAAGATCAGTAAGCTAGTCTTTGCTCATTTACATAGAGTTAGACTGCAAATGATTCAATATTTACAGGCAGTTACATGTTCAGAAAAGAGCAATATGCAGCTGCAAATCTAGCTGACCCCTTTCGCACACTGCTGTCAGCCTGTCCAAGCATGTCTGATGCTCACAGTAGACCACACCTGCTCTTGGGTCCCCACTGGAGTACACTACCTGAGTATGAGGTTTCTTCATTCCCCCACCTTCCTCAGATTGATATTTAAAATAGGCAGCCACTCCCCCAGTGTTCTACAGCCCATTTTGCTGCTGAAACAGGACAAAGGCTTAGGTGCAATTAGGTTAAAGACAAGATGAGGGAGTTGGACATGTGATCATTGTCACAATATTTCATTCATCACAACAGATCACTGCAAAATAGATCAGCTCCAGTGGCAGTGCTTGCATACTTGATTGCAGGTGTCAAAGATTTTCCCTAAGAGACAACCTCAATGCTATTACATACAGATAGCTGTTTCTACAAGGTGAGCTTTCTATCTAAAGAAAAAGCAAGCAGAAATGACAACATGCTGGGGGACTGTAACCAGCCAGTGCTACCAAACATAGTTCCTAAGATACCTCTGATTCCTAATATAAAGCTGTAGCTGTCCTAGAGTTAATTGCTTGTTTATCATTTGATATTTTTTTCTGCATCACAAATTATTCTAGACTTAGCTATTTCACATTGGTGTGATCTTTCCAAGTCATCATTAATTTAAATATTTATTTCTAAAAGTGCAAGCACAAGCATTTTGAAAGAACTCTTGTCCCATATTACTCCATAACCTAAATACTTTCATACACAAAACCAATTTCTGCAAATCAGATGGTGCCTAATGACCGAGTGCATAGCAGGTGTGTGCTGTTTCTGCCAAAAGTCTCCAGTATACTCCACTTCAAATAACCAGAGCTTCTGGGATTCTTTTTGTCAACCAATTCAGAACCAGATAAACCTGACAATGCACTGGGTTTAATACCTCAACTAGATTTCACCATTGCTGTAAATGTGGAGTGGTGAAGAACCTGATCTTCTCCTACAGACTGGGTGGGTGCTAATCTTTGTGAGCAGGTAGAAGGGGAGCAGAACAGGAACACCATGCAGATGGATACAAGAAATTAAGAACTAGCAGTACATGCCAACCTTTCAGAACAAAGATTTTGCTTCAGAACACATACTAGTCAGACTACAAGTCTAAAGGGCTATCCATGAATCAACACAAGATATCCCAAATTCCAAAAAGCTTATTTCTACTGCATGTAACCAAAAAATTTCCCACAGAAACACAACAAAAAGCAAAATCTTCATACTTAATAAGAAAATGTTGCACTTATGACTTAGCCATAACATGAAAAGCTCAGGGGCCAACATCGCTTTTCCAGGTGCAAGGCCCATTAGCCACGGCTCAGACACTGCTGGTTGTCATTGTCCCAAAAATGCCCTAGAAACAAATCAGATATTGTCTGGAACATCTCATTTTGATGAGGGATGAAACTGTCTCCTTCTAACTGCACCACTTCACAGTACTATTGCACAAATTGCAAAAAGGGTGTTTCCCTGCAGGCCATGATCAGAAGTCACTGATGCAGAAGAACTTCGAGAAGACTATAGAAGGCAAGAAAACAAAACATCTGCTTGCTCTGAAAGGCACTGCATTTATTTTTCTATAAAATGCAATTATTATTCCTGAACAGCACTGCACCAGCACTTTTTGTTCTTTCAGAGGTGCTCATCTGAACATTATTGTGGAAAACAGACACATGCACACACAGAGCAGGAGACCAACTAGAATTTGTTTTGATAGACACCATCATTTCAGAAAACAGAAAAAAAAACTTGGTTTCTTTAAAGTTGTTTTATAACCTGTGTTGCCCATATTGTTCTTTGATGTCAGTCCTTAGAAGTAGTGTAAAAGTAAACACTAAAAATAATAATAAAAGTGTTCATGGCATGCCTAACCCTGTTCCGTAACACAGTGACAAGGCTGCAGTGACAAAGGCTCAAGTAAAGTGTATATGTGCACTGAAGCACAGCAGTAGAAAAACATTTATCTAATGATACAGCTCCAGAAAAATAAAATAGGTCTATATATTTATGAGAATTTCCATGGATGGAATTTTTAAACTCAGAAATTCATGAGAAAACCTCTTGTAACATGCAGCTACGAGATTGGATATCAGATTTTTATGTGAGCTCAGGGTTAAAATTAAATCAGCTTCCAAAACAAAACAGCGTTAGTTTCTTCTCTCTCTCAAAAGCAGCTGAGACAATGATGGGGGAAAGGAGCCTCATCTTTGTTTCCCCAGAAGATTGGTGTGATATCTTAAATACGCTCTGTTTTGTCAAAAAGAGAGGCAATATCACAGTTGTGGAAATGCAGCATACTTGCTGAATTTTGCTTGCTTACTGGTCTTGATGATAGACTTTCACATGAATCAAACTTCATCTAAATTTTCCCATGAATGTCAGTAGGGAAAGACTAAAGGAGTTAATAACATATTATTAAACATGTCACATTGCAAAGGATCTTAATAATTAAACAATATCACTTTCTCAGTGGAGAAAATTCCTAGCTGAAATTTAAATGTAGGTACTCCAAACAGAAATATACATAAGTAAACATTTGCTGAAATTAGCTGAAGACCACAAAATCACCAGCAAAGATTTTCTATTAATATATTTTGTTTCTTCAGCTTAAATAAAATCTGTGAATTTTCCCACTGACAGAACAGTAGTGAAACAAAATGTTAACAGGCAATGCATAACTTTGTTTTCAAACTACAAGTTTTTTTCCCACCGTCAATCTAGTCTCCTTAGCCTTTTTCCTCACAGAACAATTCTTTTAAAAGAAGATAAAGATTGCCATTTTCACAAGACTCCATTTGAAAGTAGACAGGATCTTTTTGCTCAGAATCTCTTTCATGGCTCCTATGACTTCATGGTAATTTAATTATTTGCATTATTTCTTTGGCCTGAACCTCAATATAGTGAATATGTATACACCAATTGAAATTGCCTACCTGCCTGCTGTATGTAATTATGATCATAACAAGGTTTACAAGAGTCTTACTTTTCTCACCAGCAAGCAGACTCATGCTAGAAATAAGTAATACATCCAAATTAATATAATTTACTGGCTTGGTGAAATCATCATAATTTTCCTTCAAAATGCAAGGATAAAAATCCCCTTGATAATATCAGGAAGACAAGTATATTTCCAGTTCTGTCCCTCTCCAGGACTTGGCGTTCAGTTGGTGGATTTAGTTCCACAAGACACCTCTGAGGCTGTGACTCTAAAAGCAAGTTTTAAAAATCAAAAGAAACAGTTTGTGCCCCAATACACCAGCTAGAATACTGACATTGAGACACACCTTACTTAAACCTCTCCTACACCCAATTTATCTCAGTTGGCACCTTCATTTCAAACCACCATGCTGCCTGATTTGTCTCATAGCTGAAATAATCATTGGGCAAAGGTGTTTGTGGAAAACTGAATGATAGTGTCTAACCTGGTGGGTAAATGCTGCAATCACTGAACTATTTATAGGAAGAGGTCCTTGAAGAGCCTCACTTAATCTTTCTATGTTTAGGTAGGAATCAGTCTCACAACAAGCAGTGGCAGAAGGATCGCACATTGTCAATCAGTTTTCAGGTGCTGTGGGTTTACCAGCACAGCAACCATTCAGAGCTTAGGAAAGCAGAAATTCAAACTTCAAAAGAACATTAGTTTTGGAAACTGAGAGATATCCTGGTGGGGGTATAAGACAAGCTGAGGGAAAAGGAATCCAGTTTCAGATTTAGATACTTAAAGTGGCTGACAGGTGCCTGAGTTGTGTGAGGAATGAAGGTTTATGTCTTTACCACAGGATTAACTTCTGCTACTTCCACTTGATGGATACCACTAAATACAGCAGAATTATAGTGAGCAGTCACACAGGGAGATAATACTTGAACTGGACAAAAAGAGATGTGCATTTTAAGTCTCTTTTCAAGGACATACTTAGCATTGGAGATTTTATTTGCAACACTGAGACATAGAACAAAACAATGATTGTTCCAGGCCATAGACCAACACAACTGTGGCTCATGATAAATAGTCAGCAAAGGGACAGACTGCGTTAAGAAAACGTGATGAAGAATTGCAAGTGTTAAGACTAATCTGTCTTGTGCAGTTTTCACTTCAAACTCATTTTGACAGGAAAAAGATAGGTACAACCTTTCTCACCTGCCTCTCACCAATGCTCCCAATACCCACAGAGCATTGTATCACAGTATAACTAAGGTTGGAAATGACCTTGAGGATCATCGAGTCCAACCTATCAACATAGACCCCATGACTAGACCGTGGCATCATGTGCCACATCCAATCCCCTCCTGAAAGCCTCCAGGGACGGTGACTCAACCACCTCCCTGGGCAGCCCGTTCCAATGATGAACGACTTGCTCGGTGAAGAACTTTCTCCTCACCTCGAGTCTAAACCTACCCTGGCACAGCTTGAGACTGTCCCCCCTTGTTCTGGTGCTGGTTGTCTGGGAGAAGAGACCAACCCCTTCCTGGCTACAACCACCTTTCAGGTAGTTGTAGAGGGCAATGAGGTCACCCCTGAGCCTCCTCTTCTCCAGGCTAAACAATCCCAGCTCCCTCAGCAACGTCCCTCAGGACGTTAGCAAAATTAAGTTTAGGCTATTAGAAAAGTTGCAGTTAGAGCAAATTCAAGCATAAAGAAAAACTCAAAACATGTAATGACAAGTTGATTGAAAGTAAACACGACAAGCCTCAGCCCAGAGGCCTTGCAAACACAGTACAAAGCCTAGGGCTTCTTGCTATACACTTCATGCAACACCATACTTGCTGGACTAGAGAGCTGTATGCTCCCTGCCTTCCTACACAGTCCCTCTGAGCAGCCCTGCAGACTTTGGTCCTGTATTCCCAGTTGAGCTCATTGTCACAGAACAGTACTCAAGCAGGATCTGTATAGGCATGTTCACTCACAGATACAATCTCCCCATGCAGCTTCTTGACATTAATCTTGATTTGAAAGGAGTGCTCATTTTCTTCAAGGATATATCCATCATGCAACACACATACTAAATATTTGTACAAGAGTTCAAATGGATGAGCTTGTGTTCAGATAAGAGGTTTCTTCCTACTGTAGAAGCTTAACGACTCATTGTTCCCAAATTATTCTTTAGACTTCACATCAGAGAAAATGCAGAACATAGATGAGGGCATCATTTCTTTTCCTAGACCTTTTACAGACACAAGAGGCGGTGTGTTATAGGTGTTGATGTTTAGGAAGCAAAACCAAAAATCTTAGGCATGTGGTGGTGTGAGGATTTGAAACTTGTTTTTTTCATGTATTCTGGGAATAATTCATATGGTAGTGGCAAACTGTTAGCATAAGAAATATAACGAAATTCAACAAGGGCAAGTGTAGAGTCTTGTGCCTGGGAAAGAACAACCCCATAGACCAGTATAGGTTGGGGACTGACCTGTTGGAGAGCAATGAAAGGGAAAAAGACCTGGGGGTCCTTTAACTGAGGTACTTCTATGAACCACTTTGGTTCATTTACAAAAGAAAACAAAACAAAACAAACCCACACCACACAAAGGACCCCACCCTACTGCATTACTTAGTGGTGACTGTGGTAGAATATGATTTGTACTATATAGGGGGAAAAGCCTGGAAAAATGGGTTCACTTGCAAAAGACCTCTTGGGCAATAATAACTGCAAATGATAGTGTTTAGGGGGAAAACCTGCACTGAAAACCATTATATTCAATATTTCAATTTCTTGAAATGATTATTTGATATTTTGGAGTTTTTGTCTTGATAGCAGTAGTTCTGAAAAACAATTACATGAGTGCAGTGAGATAAACCTCATTGTGTTTCAGATGCATTTATTCATTTAACCTGCTTCATCAGGGAAAAAGAAAACAGCAAAAATAAAGGAAATCATCTCTAACTAACATATGAAGGCTTATGAGGTGCTGGAGTTTTCTGTGTAAATTTTAAACTGCTTGCAGCTTTTTATTGAGAACATATGATTACTGGTTAGAGTTGTACTGTAGTATTTGCAAAGGTAATGAGCTATTCAGTGTCTATTCTGACTGAGCTATTTGTGTCTAGTTAATGCATTTCAAATGTAATTGACAAAATAATGTCTCTAACTTCTCCCATTAGCAGTATTAAATAAGGAAATCACTGTTCCAGAATTGTAACCTTTTTATTGATTATATCAAAATTCTCTTGTAACATATTAGTTGATCTAAGTTTTCTTCTGATAAATCTAACTGGGAAAACAAAACCAATTTTTTTCCCTTCTGTTTCTGTTCTTCCATTTTGGCATTAATGAAATGTGTATATGGTCAGGTTCTCAATACTGCAGGGATCAGTTTATCACTGGTAAAGGTTAATTGCATTTTAAAAAATATATTTTTTTTTACTTAAAATACACAAATTTATTTTATTTATATTACTAAAATGACACAATATGAAACAGTTGTGTTTGTCTTGTTGATTTAGCCATGTTTGAAACAACTTTTTTTAAAGTAAAGCTTTTGCACAAAAAAAAGCCCAGTAAACTATTAAATATCACTGCAGCACTCTGACTGTCAACCTGTTATATGTAATAACTGAGGTAATCAAAAAGGGGTCAGTTCTTCCTCCATTTTTAATACTTGAGTATCTCAATAACAAACAGTGTGAGCAAAGATCAGAACTTCCCTCTGATTCAAACCCTCAAGCCTTGTAAGGACCCCAGATTAGATATTCTGCTATTTTCTTTGGACACAGGTTTGCACATGGCCGTTTCTACTGCCCAGCTGCTCAACTCAGAGGGTGGCAAAATAACATCTCTTTAGAGATTAGGTGTTTCTAATCTTCATACAAGTCAAGGCTACTTATTTTCATGCCACAACAGACTTAAAAGACTGCCATTTTACCAATGCACTATCAACAATCCTGTTGGTCTTTCTCTGTTGCATAGCTTGGGTTATTAGCAATACACTGAAGATTTATTCATATTTTAAGGTACTGAAAATAAACCAAACTTCAGTTTGTGCTTCTAGTAAAGGAAATAGCTTGAGATTCCTATTGAATAGTCAAAGTACATTTCCCAACACTTCGGGTCTTTATAAGACTTCAGAGCTGAGAACACCACTTGATGATAACATTTACACCTTTAGCCATTTACTGCCAATAAATAAACCAACAGCCTAGATATTCTAGAAGACAGCTGGGTAACAACTCTGATAAAAGTAAACATGCTACTACCATTTTGGAAACAATCTAATTTAAACAACAAATCCAAACCAACTGTATTCATCACTTGCAATTAAAATCATATATACAATTATTTACAGCGTGAATAGTTTCACAGTGGGGAAATAACAACTTACAGTTTACCAAAATACAAATTGATTTTAAATGAAAGAGTTGAATTACCCACCACACAGCTAAACTAAAAAGGTCGATTTCAGAATTATTGGCATCCTCTACAGAAAGATATTTCATATATGAAAACATTTGCTAGATAAAAGAAAGACAATTTTACGAGCTATCTACATTTCTTCATGTACTTTGGGTAGAAGAGAGTGAATTGAAGAGCCAAGGAACATATTTGTTTTATCTACTGTATAATCCCTCCTCAAAGACACTCACACAAGGTCAAAAATACCAATTTTGCATCTGATTGTTGCTAATAATAAAGTTTCATCATGCTGTTCAACAGTCCACAACAACTGGAAGAATCCTGTGCCCTAGATAAGTGAACTTTCCCATTAATAAAATATAATTCCTTAACCTGAAAATGTTCATCTTCTCATCCTACAGAGCAGCAAATGCAATATGACGGAGCTACTGGAGTCATTCTTACAAATTCCGAGTCAAGCATACCGAAAGGAATGCAAATACATCCTCACCTCTTAGATAGAACACAAAGACTCTGCTGCTCTGATCCCTACATCCTTTGTCCTAACAAGCGGCTGTGTTAGATGTCTCAGCTCTATAAGCAAAACTGTCATTTACATCTCATTTCCCAAAGTCACTGAAATAAATTTTTGTGGCACCAGGCAGACAAGCTGGAATAGCAGGCATGAACAGGATTAAGCAAGTCCAATAAGCAGCATGATCTTAAACTTCTCTTCTGCCACAGATGTTGCTTTGTTAAGTGATAGTTGAGTATCTCTGCTTTAATATGCTTGAACCAGCACAAGTGCCACTTCATTCCTATGTGATGTTTTCATTTGGCAGGACAGGTGTTCTTGTCACAGAGCAGCTCAAAAAAGAACATCTAAAATATGTATTCGCCAACATCTGTCTTGCTTTGACTTAAATGCATACTTGAGTAGCTTCTTTAAGTATGAGCACAAAGTTTTCCCCTTACTTTGACCTTCTGAAGAGGCTTCAAGGGGCTGTATGCCAAAAAACACTTTCATAGAAAAGTAACCTTGACTATATGTGGGCATTGAAACTTAAGTTGGGAAGAAGAAAAAACAATAAAACCCATAACAAAAAAAAGTCTCTCAAGCATCTCTAAAAATACAGAGTTTAAAGCAATATGGGTTTCAACCAAGATTAGTGTTTTGGAAGCCTTTTAAAAAGAAGGTATGATGAATATGTTGACTACATTTTTTTTTCAGTTTCTAGACATTTACATATAAAGCTTCTATTAGGTTATGTCAGAAATACCAACAGTGTCAGTTCAGAAAAAATAAATTGATTTGGGGCTTTGGAGGGTTTTGGGTGTGTTTGCTTTTCCTTCCTATGTGTCTAGCACAGCTTAATTTTGTAATAGTGTTTCACATGCTGGGTAAAAAAGTATTGCTGGAAATAAGGAAATAACTTGCTTACTTATCTCTCAAATTTTACTGTCAAATTTACACATCAGTATCCAGCCCAAAATCTTTTATAGATAACATGTAAATATATTCCATCACCAATGAAATGTGGTACAAGAACTTAATGGGGAAACATAACACTACAAATAGAAAACATAGAAGGAAAATGAGGAAAGGCTGTTTGAAACTGAAGAGAAGCTAATACCATACACTGCTTCACACTAAAGTTACATCCAAGTTTTGTAAGGTGAAAGTTGGATTAGAAAACTTTGTTCAAAAAGTTGCTTTCAAACCTTAAGATCATGTTAGTATCATAAGGAATCACATTTACAGTGTGAATTTCTGTGTTAGAGTCTATGTGTTCCTGGGTTTATATTTCTGCATAGTAAGCCAGACCCACAGAAATACATAGCCCAGCTCAGGGCTAGTTTTCAGTCTGGCATTATCACAACAGTTGGTCGTATAGAAAATCATTGCATTGCTAGTGATGCCAAGTCAACTAACTAAAAAAACAGAATCCCTAGAAATAAGAAGTATTTATTTCCTCCAGAGCAAAGTGATCTCTCTGATACAGAACAAAAATATGTATTTCTCAACTTCTGTCTGTTTTTTCTTGAGCTGTTTTACTTAGGCAAGTGCTGAAAATGGGTACCGAAGAGCTGTTAATTTCTAAAACAGGATGAATTTTCACATTGTTTTTTATTCATAAACCCACCTTTAGAAAAAGATGTGTGATATCAGGAAACTGCTGAGATAACAGCAATTCAAAGTGTTTTGGTTTGGGGTTGTTTTTTTAAGAAAGGAGGGGGAGGGAGGGGAAATTTACCATGCATTTTTCAGTGTGAAGATCATTAGCCCTATAATTCAAGTTCTGTTATAATGCCACATCACAAATACAGTAGAAGCAGAGCTTTAAAGCAGAAAAATAATTTAAGTCATGGTAAACTGACAAAACTAAATTAAAAAAAAAAAAAAAAAAAACATCAACAACAACAACAACCAAAGCAACAACCAACACAAAAAAAAAAGCCCCAAACCTTAGAACTTCCTCAGCTCAGTCTCAATCCACTAATGTGATATTCAGGAAGCTTTTAGTGGGGGAATACTGTAATGCTGAATGGAAATGCTAAACTACTAATGCTACCAACCTTTAGATAAAGAAATGCAAACTAAAGGACACTGCTCTCTCAGGATTCTTGCTGGAAGATACAGTTTTATTCCTACTATTTGACTGTTCAACCCACTTTACAGTGGGAATGGGGGTTAAATTTATCAGTGAACTTCCTGCAGTTTTATGAGCAAAAATTACTAGCAAAAAAAATAATTATCTGAGTGAAACAAGTTTGAGAGTTAGAAAAGAGATATAAAAATATCCATATAGCTAAAAAGCTTTTCTCAAAAATACTTTTAGATATCTACATTCCATCAGCCTAGCTTAGACGCACCTCAGAATCACACATAAAATGGATTCCATATTCTATTTAAGGAACATGAAAGCTACTGGCCTTGCTCTAAGTTCCTTGTTTTGGAGCAATTGTAACAAATCTGTTAATTAAAGTTTTACGTATTTTTGCTTTAAAAAGTAATTGCCCATGATGACAGAAGTAAGAAATAAAATACAAACTAAGATATTAGAATTGTGGATAAAAAAAACAAGTGGTATTCTGTGAGGGAAATTGTGAGCCAGAACGTTTAATGGAAACCAGTTATACATTTACAGAAGCCATAATGGATAGGAAACAAACATACTCATAATTAAGGAGGGAGCTGGGTGTCTTTAGCTTGGAGAGGAGGAGACTGGGGGGTGACCCCATTAATGTTTATAAATACATAAAGGCTGAGTGCCAAGAGGATGTAGCCAGGCTCTTCTCAGTGATTCCCAATGACAGGACAAGGGGCAATAGTGGAAGATGAGAAATAGGAAGTTCCATGGAAACACAAGGAAAAAAATTTCTCTGTGAGGGTGACAAAACACTGGAACAGGCTGCCCAGGGGGGTCGTGGAGTCTCCCTCTCCAGAGACATTCAAGACCCACCTGGATGTGCTCCTATGTGATCTGCTATAGGTGATCCTGCTCTGGCAGGGGGGGTTGGACTGGATGAACTTCTGAGGTCCTTTCCAGCCCCTAACATTCTGTGATTCTGTTAATTCAATATAACACTAACGAAGATCTACCCAAAACTGTGATTTCATAAAAATCATGTTGAAGTGTACTTACCTGGAAATATCCAAAAAGACAGGAAATATTTGCATGCTTACAGATTCTTCTGCAGAATATATTTCCATTATTTCTGCAGGAGGAAAAAAGATAGATTTACCATTAGGAGTAATATGCTATTAGCCAGATCTGTTAATCTACTAAAAATCTTTCAAGGAATTGGTAGGAATTTTATAACTTGGATAATATAAAATTAGATTAGGCACAACACTAGAATCTGCACATTATTGTAAACCCCCACTTTGCAAGGAGAAAAATCAGAAAACATGAGAAGGCTTTATCCCTCACTAAATTTTAAATGAATTATTCAAACAATGCTATCAGTGCTACAAGAAAGATACCAGCTATCTAAACAACTAGTTCCCTTTACATAATCAGTTTTTGCAAATTTATCTTCTACTGAAAAAATTAGCAAGTATTAGTATGCAGTATATAGATTAATTTTTAATACTGCTTTAGATGTTTGAATATTTAAGGAGAACATTTTCATTAATGACTACAACAATAAAATGATTTCTTACGGATCAATCCTTGAACATCTCATCTCATTACTTGATCCCTCAATCTCCAGTTTCAATGAGAATAGCTATTACATAAAGGGCTTTCTCAGTAAATTCTTTTTCTGAGGAGCTCATATGCATTATCAATTCCCTCAGCCAGTGGGTTATCATGCAAAAGAAAGACAATAGCTTCTGTAACATGAACAAGGTTGTTCATGAACAATACTAGCTGTTGCTTTCATTCTAATGACTCATTTTATCCATTTCTGTTATCAGCAATAAACAGCAGTTCTTTTGGGATCAGTGTATTCAGATGAGCCTTGTTCGTACCCACAATTAGTTTGTTACCAGTAGGGTAGACACATCTGAAGTCTTGACTTTTTTGATAACAGTTGGGAAATTCTGTTTGTGGCTTCTATGGCTCAGCCTCTCAAAGAATACAGAATTTGCAAGCATTTATGTTATGTATACACACACACACACACACACATTTTAATACAAAAGTTATATAGAAAACCCACTTATGCACAACAAATAAACAGCTCTTTCCCCCTTTACCATTTTCACAAGAACAACAAAAAGCAAAGAGATATTCAGGAAGAATTAGCTTGCTTTTTGTTGCTTTGGGGTTTGGCATTTTTTGTTTGGTATTTTTATTTGTTGTTTGGGTTTTCTTTGTTTTGTAATCAGAATGGCTTGAAACACTGAAAGTAATTTCAGTGGACTGCAGCTGGTATTTCACTTTTCTCATTGTTTTTAACAAAATGAGACCTTTTGTTTTTTTCCCCTCTAATGGAAGCCACCCAGAGTTTTCTATTGACTCCACAGCACTTTGCTTCAGGCCCATAAGAAGCACTTGATATTTTCAATCTAACATACACACTGGACACTTACTCCCTTCCTTTTAATATTAATTTATAAATAAAACCATAAACAATTAATGTAGCAATCATAACCAAGATAATAAACATTTTAAATCCAAAAGCAATACTCTTAGAAATACAATATGCCATGTCATTTCTCTGAACAATAAATGCAAGTTCCCCAAACTTTCAGTCTTGCACTATAAATTGTAAGTTCCCATCCTAGATTTGTTTTAACATTCTTTGTAACAACGGCTTTATTGGAACTTATTAAAAATAAGAGCTCGTTTGCTGTTCTTCCCTCTTGCCTTCAGGACAGATGCTTTTTGGAATTGCTTGGACAGCAGAATTTGAACCCTTTTATCCCTCTCCTAAAAGCTATTGTTCAAGGGAGGAGCAAATCCTCATGTTGCTCGACTGACATTCGTCCTCCCTAGAAGTCTTCCAACTACATCAATATTTCAATCATCATCTGGGCATGAGCCATTTTATAATTAGGAGGTAAGCAGCTTACCACCCATTTGTTCTCCTAATGGCAATTGAGCTGGTATTAGGAGCTCATTTGCTACCAGAAAACAGAAGAGGTTCTGAGGAATACGAACCTTACAAGAGAAAGAACTTTTAAAAGGTCTCATACAAAAGCATAATAAATGAGACTTGCTAGATATTATCTATAATGCACCACCATATATAGTGTGCCAATACCCTCTAGTGGAATCACTTGCTTGTGTTTATTTCACCCTGTATGAGCTTGCTTACAATGTCCTAGAGAGCTATAAGCCTTCTTATAAAAGTTTCCCCTGGCTCATGTGGCAAATGATGACAGTTTTGGAACACAGATCCCCTTAATTCATGTTCTGCACTCTACTACGTGTGAGGTTTAGTTAACACAGTACCTACAACTGCTTCTCTCTCTCCCAGCACATGTAACTTGATTAAAATCTTGGTGGAGTGTTATGAAATACTGTGTGCATTCATACAGGGTAATAAATAGATATAGCTGAAGGCTGCTTGACACTTCTGTCTTTATTCCTTTCAGTACACCAGCCTAACGATATCTTTTTGTTATCACAAAGTGACTTAAACAACAATGTCAAACTCTGAACATGTCGAAGAGGCAGCTCACATGAGCCAGACCGGGGGTGAGGCAGAAGCTTCCATTACCATCAGAGAGGCAGAACTAAAATTGATTGCCACACAGAGAGAGCTCTCCGAATTGGTAACGTTTCTTTCAGCAGCATGACAAAGTCCTTGTGAATAAATGGATATCCCTACAGCTTATCTGTAATTATTTGATATCAAACAGCATAGAGGAAAACACTCCCCATCTTACCGGCTTGCAAGGGGTTCCTTACTTGTCAGCTAATGTAAAGTAAGGATTCTACATAGCATTTCCTGGAGCTGTTGTATATATTTCTAAATTTAGCAAATGTGCCTGCATAAAGACAAGAGACTCTGCTTAGCTTAAGGAATTTATGGTCTTCAACCTGAAATTCAAGTGCAAGGTATTAGAACAACTAAACTACATGCATGCATGTTAAGGACAAAAGAAGAGGTCTTTGGCATGCAAAATGCTTTCAGAAAACTTTAAAATTCCACATTAAAAAAAAAGAAGTAGTAGTTATTTATTTCTACGAAAACATTACTAGAAGACATGAGTGGTGCCATTGCACTAGATGTTTTTCCAAAGCATGATTAAAAAAGCAGCCCTGCTTACACATAATACACCATCTAAATGACAGACAAGCCTCTTCTAGTATTCTTTTTGCAAAATGTACTGATGAAGAAGTTTATCACACTAATAGGTCTTCATAAAGCACCTATGTTTCTTAACAAATAAGATGTAAGCATATGGTCTATTAAAACCACTGTTGCAAAAAAAGCTTTATAAATGGATGTTTGTATTTATGGTGCATCTTCTGCTCTAAGGAACTAATGCCCTCCCCACAGAAAAACAAGGATATTTTCTTGATGACTCAGTCCTATACAGTATCAGATAATTTTCCATTTCAGGGTTAAAGTCAAGCCAGAGAGAATCTGAGTAGGTCCTGGAGGGAGAGCCAAGGAAAAAGAATAAGACAAGGGCTTGACTTCTGCTGCATTTTCAAAGTGGTGGGAAAGCACAGCACTTCTACAGAATTTGTGCCTTTTTTGCTCTTTAATTACCACTTTATTCCTAAACACATGAGGAGTCTGGAAAAAAAAAAAAAGGTAAAAAAAGTTTTAATTAATCACTACTAATGAGACAAAATTAAAAACATTTCTAAAAGTCATATTATTCTGTATTGGGAGGATTGGGTTTTGATTATAATTACTTTTCCAATCAGATATGTGGCCAAAACTAAAATAGAAGAATGTAAACAAAGCAGCAGCAAGCACATTTTTAGGACATAAATAGCTGCCTGTACCGCAAGACAATACAAAATTTGGAATGTTGACAGAACTGACCACTATCAACGCTGAGATTTAATCTGGTGTTTCAATAAGCAAAACTAAAATATTTTAAAATTGCCCATAATTAAAGGGCCAAATGCCCAAAAGAATGTTTGGAGTTTTACTCCCTTGGAAACATGCAGTGTTCAGATCTATCCTCCATAGTAATAATCTTCCGTCTGACAAACAGCAGATTGACATTTAAGCAGGTTTCACAATATTATTTTTTTTTTTGTGGGGGGGAGGATGGGGGAAAAAAGGGGGGTTGAGGAAAAAAAAGGCATGAAATAGCATGGGACATTTAATTAATCTGTTACAATTAAATAGCATTCTTCTATTTTAGTGTTGCTTCTCTAACAATTCAGCAGTCTCAATTATCTGTATATAGGTATTTGAATTGTAAAGAAAAGACACACTTACCTAAGTGTTTATTATATAGACAATAAAATTAAGAAAGCCATATTTCTGTTAGATTTTTTTTCTCTGCTAAGGGAGTATATAATTAAAAATGCACTAGAAGCTAGGTTAAGTCCAGAGGAAGGATCCTCTTTGATTTAAGACCGGGTCAATTTCTGTACAACCATTACAAGGAGACTGTAGACCTCTGTTTTTCACACAAGTTTTTCTTTTGCCAGAAATTTCTCTGTGCCAAGCTTCTTCTGAGAATGTAGGGAAATAAAGCTATTGAAATAGGTTAAATTGGGCACTTGTAAATATGTAAGAGAAACTATACTGGCACACCTCCTCTGCAGGAGTAAGAGAAGCTGTCATTAAGTGGTAAGCTGTTCCCCTTTAGGTTGCCACTTCAAGTGAGACCCAAGAACAAGATCTGCTACGACCCTGATTGCTGCTTCATGGCCCATTTTTAGGTCCTAATCAATTTTCACTAGAAAAGATAGAGCACAAACACTACTAACAAGTCTAGTTGGCAGTATCCAGATCAGTGTTTGGCAAGAAATGGAAGGAGGCTGGAATCCTTGAAATTTATCCTGGATCCTGTCAGAAGCCCTATGCCACCCAGAGTGACCCTGGGGAAGAGATGCAGCCCTCACAGCCATGGCTGCTGCTTCTCTGGGGGCAAGCACAGGACTGTCAGCTTGGGTGACCTGAGACACTGACAAGTTATTCAAAATTAATTCAGAGAGATTAAATAAATAAATAACCAATTTTGTCATACATAATATTTCAAGCCATCACCACATGTGCTGAATTCTTAATTTTGCCTTTCAGAATAATGCAGAAGGGGGAGATGAGTAAAACAAGGCAAGAAGTCTGAAGGGCTTTTCAAAGGAAGAATTTTGTTCCACCAATAAAGTCAGAGTCTTGATAGCACACAGCCACTCTCAAACTTATATCCCAGCTCCAGGCACACCACTTTGTGGCCAGGAACAAAAAGAAAACTAAAAAAAAAAAAAAAAAAAAAAAAAGAGTATTTTCCTTCCTGCATCTGCTGGCAGACCAAAAATCAATACCGGTTGCCTAAGTAAAATCTCACCCTGACAGGGCCTCCCTGCTGGCTACGCAGCAATACTAATGGTCTTTTAGTGGTCTTTAGACAACACAGGGATGTCAATATAATTTTGTTCCACTTTTCTTGCTTGCCAGCTCCCATCTGCAACCAATTCATAACCTCAGTTACTCATACCTTTGCACAAATGGACTGACTCTCCACCTACACATTTAGCTGTCCCTTTCCTCACTCCAGTGCTTCCCTGATCATTGTGACAGCCTTTGCAGCATGTCCCTCCAAATCTGCTTTGCCTTTAATATTTCACTAAAATGCCAATGAAAACTGCCTTCACCTCCCAGGAGCACAAAAATCTTCCTTTCTTCTTCAAGTGCAGTAGACAAAGCCTATTCCCATCAGGCTAAACAAATAAGCAAATCTGAAAATCAGGGGCATATATTGAAGACTTCTAAAATCTTAACCTCAGAATGCTTCAGAGATATTAGTTAACTCTTTAGGGAAAATCTCAGGAAGAAACAAAATTATTATGCATTTAACAAAAGTTTGGGGAAAATACAGCACATATCTTTTTGTGAGCAGTAACATAAAACATTCTAATGCTTTGTATCTAAAGTATTTACATTTTCTAAACAGGTAACTGGCTGTAGAGACACAGCCTACCAAACAAACAATGCCTGAAACAGGGTGGGTGCTAAACATATCCATGAGGAAATAGAACCACCTTTTTTAAAGTGAGGTCTGGTTCTTAAGCTCCATTGAGGGTTGAGGAACCATTGAGCCTGGGCCAGGGTCCACACCACAAACCAGCTGCCCTAGCCCCTAGCTGGAACAGTGCCTGGTCAGCAAGCTGTCTGTGGGCATGGTCTGCCAAAGAACAGCCAGCTCCTGTAAAACCACCTTAGTTAATGCAAATGAGCATGGAGGGGAAAAAAAATCAAGCAGTGATACATAATTCATTGGCCTCACAAGGCCACTGTGAAATTAAACCAAGGGGGCTGGGGGGGAAATCCTCTTGCTTTCACCTGGGTTTCACATGGTGCCCCAGACAGGCACAGGGTCAAGTGCCAGGGCTCTCCCACAGGACATAAGGCAGAACCTGCCGGCCACAATCCCCAGAGCCACCACCACTTCCAGCTGAACATAACTGGAACCAGTAGCAAAACATGTAGATGACAGTTCCAGCAGGTCTGTGCCAACACTCCACTAGGCCTTGCTCTTTCTTCCTTAGCCTGAAAGGCAAACACTAGCTTTGTGGCAGAATATTTCCTCTGCTGTGATAGCGAGGCACATGTTCCAATACAGCATTTGTGATTTTAAAGCACAGCATAAGAAGTAAAGAACAGATTATGAGATAATGCTTCCTTAGTTGAAATTCAAAAAGTTAATCTTATTTTTGTAGGCAACCATAAGGATATGCAAAATCAACAGTGTTCTATAGCAGAAAAGTTTGGGAGCAGCTTGCTTTGAAGGGTAAGAGGCTCAGTTCCTCTATCCTATTCCTCCATCTTTCTCTTTTTCAGCCCTGCCTCCGTGCACCCACTCTATCCCAGCTATCCCAGCTGCTCAGAGGAGATGTGCTCAGACTCTTGAGCCTTTGCATTCAGTTACTAGTCCTCAGTGAATCAACACCTCACTGTACTCCAGAATTCCCTCACACGAACTTTAACTGTGTTGTATGGAAACCTGATGCAAGTCCACCTGCATCCAAGCATTGTAAGAATTGGGTTCTGAATTCTCCAGCTATTGCTAAATATTGTTTTAGACCAAATGAGGTACATCAGAGTAACAATAAATAAAAAAATCATTGATTTCAAGGAGATTATCCTAAAATATCAATGCAGTAAAATCAATCTGGTACAAAATGAACAGGGTAAGAAGACCCTTATCCCTCCCCTCACTAAAAGTAACTTTTTATGTGCTACTTACATCTTAATCATCTGGAGCAGTTCTTGCAAGAGTTAACGTATTGTTTATGGAGGGTGAGGATTTGGCCATGGTACTGAGAAATCTGCAGCATTTGCTCATACATTCAGGCACAATCTAGAAGAGTGGTTCACGTTATTTCCATAACCATGATCACTTAAAGAGTTTTATTGCCTTTTTTGCTTCCTACAAGGCATTTTGACAAAAAAAAAAAAAAAATAAAAGTATTAAGCATCTGAGAAGACCATTGCTACATAAAGATATGGATTTTTAAAAAGCATTTTAAGAATCAAGGAAAGTGAAAATTAGCATGTAAAAGTCCTATGTGAAGTAGAAGCACGAAGAAAGATTAACACCTTGCAGGGAAGAAGTGATAGACAAATGCATTATAAGAAATGAGAAGACTTTCAAGAAGATCGTAAAAGGAGTTAGAAATAGTGGGAATCATGAAGAGGATTCAGGAAATAGAAATTTTGGGCAAACAATAGTCTGAGAATTCTTATTGCTTGGATGGAAATGGTCGATGCACACCACTGAAATGAAATTAAAGATTGAACCATATGTTTGTTTTGTTAGGATGCACCATCTTATTTTGCTACTTTACATTATTCATGGAGAGCATGCCTTTCAATTCAAAGTCCTTGTTAACGATATTCAATGCAGGCTTCCTAGCAAAACTGATGACAAAACCATTTATCTACTGTACTGCTTTTAGCATGTTGGCATACAAGTCAAGTATTTTTAGTTTTATTTCTGGTACAAAATTTACTTCAGAACAATTAGCAAACATCCCACTATATTAGTGCTGGATGAGAGGATCAAAAAAAATTTATTTGTTCTTCTAAGCTTGATACTATAAAATAGAACAAACTGTGAATTATCACCAAGATAAATGCAAAATATTTTGCATTTGTCTCATTTAGAAACAATATGAGTTTTCTTCCTCATGGACAAAATAATCGGGCCTAATCCCTTACAGGTAAAAGTTAGTTAAGTTTGTTTACTCGATCCTACACAGTTCACAGTTCAGATCTTGCATTATGACCTGACTCAGGGACTTATACTCAAGGAGAACCCTATCAGCAATTGATAGGGTGAACTTCTCTCAAAAGCTGTGAAATCACTTCACCCTAAAATAAGTAACTTCCATACAAAGCCAAAACTTTTCACACTGAATTTGCAATAGTTTTCTTAGAAAAACAAAATATTTGCAAAGATTGAGAACTGCTATTTCACAATATAATAAACCAGGTATGATCCAAGCATGATTCACCCTGAAAACAGGAACATTTCTTAGCAAAAGTAGTATTAAATTCTCACCAGGACAAATTTGCTCAAAATTTGTTACTTTACTTAGGGCAGAAATGTCACATTGAATTCACAAGGTAAGTGTTAGAACTGCAACTTCTGTCAGATTTGGCCAAACTCTCCTTAAAAAGTCCATGGGTTAAAACTCTCAGTCAAACAGCTTTCATCGATCTGTAGGTATAATAAAACATCCAATCTTCAAATATGCTGCAATTAACATGGCTGGCTTCATTATTGGCATTTAGCCAGTGAAAAACAAAGTGAAGGGTATTAGGAGCTCCTTCTTGTACTTAACCTAAGAACAACATGTAAAGTACATGGTGTTTTGCTTAACCTGTGGCGATATGAAATAGCAAAAATTTCAACAAAATTCTAAAAGTGCATTTTCATTATAGGCAATATTTCAGAGGGGAAAAAAAAAAAAAAAAGGTGTCTTATGTTGGAAGTCCCATTCCTGAGTTTAAAAATAATTATGAGCCTCGAGTAAAAGAAATAACATAAAGCATGGTTCTCATCTCAGAACAATCCAAAGCACACAGCTGCCAGACCAGCATACAGCAGCGGGTATGAGATCTAATTCAGAGTACTAGCACCTAGCCTGTTTCAGAGGTAGCAACATATGGCCCAACAGAAAGCCTAGAAAAATCCAGCTACTCTGCAGTAGAAAGTCAGAAATCCAGAATGTATGATAACAGGACTTGGGGATTTCATTGACAAGATTGCAGGTTTCAGATTTATATTTTTAAATTACCTGGATACAGTGGAGAGGACAACAAACAAACAAAACCCTATATGTTTGCATTGATTACAGTTTGGGGAAAATTATAATCTTTTGTGGAGTCCATCTCACACTAGTACAAAGTCTTTAGCCAGGTATGAGCATGGGCCCTCAACTTACCAGTGAAGACCAAATAAAGGAGTTGCATGTGCAGCTACAAGCTCTCCATTCCTAAACACGTCCCTGTTTAATGTCTCAGCATCCATCACACAGCATTGAACTGCTGCTGGTATAATGCACGAAGCAGGAAATCTAGAAACAGATGGAATTTCCCCAGTTTATTATTTAGTCATATTTTAATTCAGTTATTTTATAACTCCTCCAATGAACCATACCAGACTCTCAAATACAATGATGTACATTCTCACCACCTTGATTGTAAAATTGCTATTCAAAGCTTAATAGCCCTGATATATAGTAGTAGTCATTAGTATTATAATATTGTTTCTCTGTGTACTATATTCTTAAATTGTTTCAATTTTAGGAAAGTGAAAGTTTGAAATTTTCCCATCAAAAAAAAAATGCAAGGATTTGCCTTTCAGTTTTGCTTCGTATACAAACATACAGTGATACAATAAAAGCAGGTTAAGATAAACAGAAGAAGAAAGCAAAGCAGAATTAAAATGTTAATTTCAGAAGCTTCAAGGAAATGTTTTATTTTCACGTGAATATTTTTGGGAGGGGGTGGGAGAAGGTGCACACAACCAGGATGATGCTTTCAGCAGGATTAGATACTGTATTTGCTCCAGAAGCAATTAGAATCTAGTTCTGGTGCAATTATGGATCACACTTAGAGCTCACCCACAAGTCTGCCTCCATGAAGGGAGAAAAGCAGCCTGTAAGCCCCACGTAAGGTCCCAGCACAGCACTTATCCCTACAGCTGACAGAGCAGAGCTCTTTAACGTAAGAGTTAAAACAAAACAAAAAAAGATACAAGAGTATGGGCTTGCCTATGTAAACTAAAAAGAATATCAACTCACCATAATCCTGGGTGACAGATCACAGAGAAAGCATCACTCCTGGGTTTAGGCTTATCTGCCTCTGAAGGAAATTATACTCCTTATTTTAACATTGTAAGAAAGATTCACATTTTCTATTAGAAAGCAGTCTTGCTCTTTTCCTGACTGTTGGCCACCACTGAGACTTAAATCAGCCATTGCAGAGGTAGAAATAGCAGCTTGTAAAGAATCATTAGAGGCTATTTCCTCAGTTTTCCTATTAAAAGATACTTTACTATCTCAGGAGTGACTATGTGGTGCCTGGCCATCAGAAAAGAAAGCATTACATATGACTATCACATGACAGAGAATCTGAAGCTGATCTGGAAAAAAAAAAAATGAAAAAATAAGTCAGTGTAGTGTGGAAAAAAATCAGAGTTTTTACTTTCTAATGTACTTGGAGATATATGTTTCTCTTTTTCTCGAACAAAGATCATTACGTACATAAACACAGTTTTGGGTACACAGGTTCCTGTGAGTAAGTGTCCTATTAAATCAACACCTGCACAAGCAACTCAGCTGAATTTTAGTTCAGTACTTTGAAGAACAGAGAGTAATTTTTCTACCTCCCTCTTCCTCTATACCTAATCTGTAACAGTGTATAGCTTAGGAGAAGGAAAATGAGTTAAAACTACATGGAGCTGCTCTTTCAGAAGTCCTCAGCAATAAGACAACCTGTAGTAAGTTCACCAAGGCAAGGATTACTGTGTCCCTGCAACAGGACAGCTGATGTTCCTGTGGCACAGTTGCAAGGCCTAGGAAACTCAGTGTTCATTAACCTGAGTCAGAGGTGGCTTCATTAGAGTTAAGGCAGAACAAACAAACAAAATTAGACATTTTTGAATTCTGACTGTGGTAGAGCAGCAACCACCAAAAGAAATTGCCTGCCTGCCCTGGTTCCTTCTCTTCGTAGATAAAAAGAACAAAAAGAATTAGAAATCAGCTGAAACACTGTAATACTTTGAACTCTCATGATTTCTCACTCTTTTTGCTCATCCAGCAGACAATTTTTTGCACATTTGTAAATAGTTCCATCTCTCCTGGAGATGCATCAATGTATAGAGGTGGGAACAGGGCCCTGAAACTCTACGACTTCATGTATTCAGGTGAAGGGCTGAGAAAAACACAAGGATACAGTGAGAAGCTACACAGACACATCACATTCAGCCCTCAGAGGCTCAAGCAGCATCCTTATGCTGCCAGGACACATCATTACCTTGTGAACAGGGGCTGTGCCACACAGAAAGAGGCATCTGCTCCATAACCACACCGCTGTAAGGCACTATTCCACAGCTGGACAGTGGTGAAAGGCTTTGACAGACAATTTTTTTCCTTGATTTGCCTCAGAACTTGTTTCATATCAAAGAAACTACTGGTGAGTAAAGCTCTAAAGGTTCAGGGCTCACTCACTTTGTTTTGGATTTACAATTTTATTCAAGTAACCCTCTCCATGATCTCATGGCAGGAATAGTCTTCCCAAGAGATTTCTGGCATTGCAACTGTATTCTGTGTGGGAGTGTAGGGATATGCTCCTATCCTTAAAAAGTGAAAAAAACTTCTTCAAACATTTCATGGCATTTAACAAAATAAATAGGGTCTGTGGCCACTACTCAAAATTTATGCTATATGAAGGGCAGCCCTCATTTCAGATATACTGAACTAGTTGTGAAAGTTTTCCCAGTATATTCTTCTTGTGTTTTGTGAACAGATGTTTTTCCCCTAGAATTAGAATTTCCTGAATTTCTCTTCTTCCACCAGAAACAAAGCTTGCACATTTTTATTACTGGTGTAACAAATATAAGTCACAAAGCTCCCTGGTTCAAGAAAAACCTGATTAGAGACACTAAAGGCTCCAGGCTTCACTTTATATTTCACTGTATTGCCCCACCCCCCTCCCCCAAAAAAGCTATATTAAGAATTTTGAATCTCCCTCTTCCATTCTGTATACATTTTCATTCTCCAACAGCTTAAGAAAGCTTTTCTCCCTTCCTTTAAATGCCATGCTACTTTTATTTCCCTGAGAGATGAGCCTTCCTTATACACAAATTCACAATTACAAAAAATGTTTTGCGTGATTTCAGGCAGCAGCATCCTACTCAGGCCTCCCAAAATACCCTTCATTTTACTGTGTCTCCCAGGTTGCTTGTAACTAACAAGAAGTAAATTTAGACTGATTCTCATTTTCACAAGTGCGTAACTGTTTGCATTTCTGCATTTCCTCAGACACAGAATCTTTATTGTTATTTGTGTGTTAGTTTGGCAAGTCTAAGTATAACCTGGCATATATCTGTACTTGCAACATCACACTGTCCCTACACCAAACAAAGCTTACCAAAAAATATCCTAAAACAAAACACTTGTGATTAAAAACCAGACACTTATTTCATCAGGAATTTTGTTCACCTTGACATTTATGCAGATTGTAAAGTTCCTGTAGATTTATAAAACCGATGATATATAACAAAAAAACCCCAAACCAAACACACGCACAAACACACACACGCTCAAACAAACAGAAACCCACCCAAACATTTCAAGAGACCAGGACTAGAAACATTTCAGGTCAAAATACAATTGAGGTACAGTCACCTGAATTGCTGTACTTACTACTGACCTCTTCATTCATCAGCTCCTGTAGATTCCCAGTTTATATCACTCTCATGACAGATCACAGCTCTAACACAGAGTGCAGCAATTTGTGCAGAAGTGGAAAACCACAGACTCTTTCAGGAAATGTAGGCTGTGCTGTCTTTGTGGACCACAAGAAAAAAAAGTAAATTGCAGAAGCATGAGAAGTTTGTTTTCCTAAAAATGTGATTTCTTTTTTCCCCCCTTTAAGATATTTTGACAGAAGAATCCCAAAAATATTTATGGCACAGCTTGAAGGAAACAATATAGATATCATCTCATTACACACACACTGTAAAAACAGTCTTTTACTAGTAAGAGTTCACAAACCAAAACAACGGGATAGATAAGAGGAGAGAAGAAAGACTATTATCCCTACAGGTACAAGTAGTTACAAGATCCCTATAGAGATACACAGAGTCTAAGCAACATGCTAGAAGGCACAAAGTATTTGACAGATATAAGAACAGAGTCTTCATTCCCTCCCTCTGTTCTTCTCTCATCAATCTTAGCCACAAAAACATTCATCTTTAAAAAAAAAAAAAAAACCTGGACATCATTTTATGACTTTCAAAATTCCAGATGCATAGACAAACTTGAAGTAGAAAAATCAGCCTTTTTATATCAACAAGCATCTGATAACCATAGCAAGATCTGAAAACACTTAGGTATTTGCAAAATGAGACCTAACTAACATTAATACGTAGAATCATACCATCATACCATAGCTTTATATGGCCATGAGAAGCTCAGAGATAATTTAAGAAATGAAAGGAAACTCATAGTCTACAAACAAGTAAGAGAATGAAGAAACCATTAGTAGCCAGAATCACAGGAGAGAAAAACAGAGGGAAACAAAGGGGCATTTGTTGCATTTTCCTCAGAAAGGTTGGGGGGAGGGTTGGGAAACAACAACAAAAAAACCAACCCAAACCCCCCCCCAAAAAAACACAACCCAAATACCAACAACAATAAAAAAATGTCCAACCAAAGAAGTTATTTCCCCTTCCCATATATCTTCTTTTGTAAGACACAGTGATAACTTCAGTTAACTAAGAAATCCCAGATTGTTTGCCCAACATTACCCATGTCTCTCTTTCTAGGTACAGGTCTAACTCATGACAGAGACAATTTCAGGCTCCTTTGTAGTTTACCAAACAGCACAGCTGTAGCAATGGCCTCATTATGTTACCTACTGTTTTCACTCCTGAATCCATTTTAAAGTCTTCCATGTACCTATTAGCTTAATAATGAAGAGGTTATCAAAGAGTATGTTGCTAAGTTGACTGAAAAATTCAGAGCAATCCCAGAGAGACATAGCTATGGAAACCATGAAATAGAGAGGTTACCCAGTCCTGTTTTCATTGTGATGTTTCTAGTTATATTCATGACCAAAACCTGAAGAGCTGAGACAGGCAGAAGATGAGTTTTTGTATCTTTGGTGACAACAGATTTGCCATTGAATGTAAGAATCAAAACATTCATCTAGTCAATTGCCTGGCTGAACATCATTTGTCTCAGCTGTTTTGCACTTCAGCCTAAAATCTGATAAAAGCTTTAAACAGCTTGCCTATGAGTAAGGGAGAGGAGTAACTACTGATTAAAGTACAGTCCCTGTGCTATTACTGCTGTAGCTACAAAGCAGAATTTCATTGCAGCATGCACCTGGAATGCAAAGAATCTCTACTTCATTAGCACATGTAACAACAGTAGTGAGTTTTTAACTTTTTTCTTTTTTTTTAAGGTAGTAGTCAAGACTTCTGACAAAATGAACAAAAAAAAAAAAAAAAGAGTCAGTATTTGGAGCAAAGCTAGGTTTTCTATACCAAAGTACAAGGTAGTTTCTGACTAGATTTCTGGCAGCTGCTTATCTTCAGTACTGCTCTTACCCATTTTAGCTAGGTGATGACGGCATCAAAGCTTGTTTTTTTCTAGTGCTCATCTGCCCTCATATTCTGATTTAATTTATTTTATAGTGATATCTGTTTTAAAAGAAATGTCACAAGTTAGAAATTAGAGAACATGTGAGAGTAATGAGATATTACCAAGCAAAGGAGACTGGGTAGCCTAAATAATTTCAATAAAATGTTTAGATAAATGGTTAATGAACTGCACTACAAGAAAAAGCAATACACTGATTTAGTTTTAAGATTTACTTTTCCAACACTTATTCACTCTGAAAAAAATCAAAGATGGCTCAAGTTCAGAGTAAATATATAACCAGAATTAGAAGTATACAGTGGAAAACTTGTTTTGTGAGAGTCCTCAGGTACCAGGGTGAGCATGCCAAGACTGAAAGAGGAGTTGCTGAAAGATTCCACTTCAGAGAAGCACATGGTACAAGCAAGGAAATAAAGCTACAGGAGTTTAGATGAGTTGGCACTGCGTGGGATAGAAGCTGGTAAAACAGTGAGAAGGTTATGACAGGGCAGTGGTTCCTCTGAACTACTCTGAGCACAGATATGCAACTGACATAAAAATGGACCCAAATCAGGGTGTGAAAAAAAGTAAAGTATCACAGAAATATAAAACTTCAAAACCCCAAGCACCAGAGCCAGTCCGCCTTTCTAGCTACCTCCAGTTTTGGCGTGCTGACGGGGTTTGCAGAAACATATCTGCAACTCACCAGAACCACTAAGCTGCGTACAGATGAAATTGTGGCACATGGAGAAGGTTGGCATCTGTTATGAAAACTCAGAGTACCCAGTTTTGGAAAAAGAACAGAAAATAAGTAGGGGGGAAAAATACAGATTTGGTGGCAAGCAAGCCACTGACATGGAATATTAAAGAAGGCACACCATCGTTTAATACAGTTTCAGGGAACACATCACCTGCTGAGGGAAATATCACATCTCAATTTGCCACAGGATCACTATCTCTCACACAAATAGCCAAGGTTAGTGAGAGTAGCAAAATAAAAACACTGACAAACATAATCTCTTACCTTTACAAATGGGACACCTGCCAGCTGAAACAATATCATTCCGCTTTCTTTACTGAGAGAGATGTAAGGCAGGAATACCTCACAGTTTATTTTAGTGAAAACAAAAAAATTGAATGGAAATATTTCAATGCCTAATGTACAGTAACAGAAAGAATCTTAACAACAACAACAACAACAAAAAAAACCACCACATATTTTTAACCTTTCTTTTTTTTTCTGTCTTCACAACTATTGACTTCTCCCTGCTCAGTATTTACTGCTTCTAGAGCTCTGTCTCATCATCAGGTCTCACTGCTTCCCTGGAGTAGCAGATTCAAGAAGGAACTGCAGAGATTATTGTGCAAATGGGAAGAATTTCAAAGATTCTAAGGCTCAGAGAAACGGCTGTCCCTGTGCTACCAATAACATGTTCTTTTATTTCATGTGTTATTTTTAAATACTTGAGTTCTTATGGTTATGGCTGTGGAGGGAAGCTTACATAAGTACACTCCAATGATTCAAAACTCAGAAGAGGGCAGAATAAACATAATTAAAACTATTTAAGGCCTTATTCCCTTCACCTTCTTGATCTGTACAGTTTAGTTGGTGATGTTGTCGGTTCCAGCTACCCTAAAATGCTGAATACCTCCAGGACACACACAGAACCTAAAACTACCACAACAAGAAGAGAGGAACAGACATCTGATATTTGCCCACACAATAAGGAGGGAAATATTACCATTTCTATAAGTATTAGACCAAACACTGAACTTCAGGGACAGTCATTGTTTCCCATGTAGACAGAAAGAGGCAGGAAAAAAGAATAATCTAAGTACATGAATTTTGGATCTGATAACAAAAAAACATAATCCCATTTCTACACTGCTTATTATTGGTTGGAGAAGTACAAACAATGTAATGTTTGCTTTTGTGTATAAGACTAACAAACATAACTTCAGATTCTAACAGAGAGGAAAGTACTTAAGTACACGCACACACAAGTTCCTGCTACCACTTCCAAGAAGCAGTTAATAGATTCAGATTTTCATTCCTATACAGTAAGAGCAAAAATTTAAATTGCATCATCTCCTTAAGAAGAGCAACATTTAATGTTCAGTTCCCACAGTCATGAGGAGACTTGTAAATATTTTTATATACTTTAATATCATCTGATTGTAATTTCATGCTAATTGCTTTAATCAGTCCAAGCTGAAGTGTTATAGTATTTTTCCATAATTAAGCAATATCACATGACAAGCAGTGCTTTTCAGAGCTATTATAGTACTTTCTAATGCTATAATAAACAAAGATCATGCATCTTAATTACAATCAATAAAAATTCCATACACATTTAATTATATGCCACAGTGAAATTCCCATAACTATAACAAAAAGCTTTGTCATGATTATTAACATGTTGCTAATATGAGCTCACACTAATGGGCTATGCCCACTATTAATGCCACTGCAAACAGTTTACATCAGGAACCTGTATCTCCAATTTACATGTTAATGGACTGAGTCTTTTTCATTTACAGTGCAAGAAAAGGATAAAGCCACTGAAGTCAATGAGATTATGTAAACCTGCTAACTAGAAAACTACTGGCTCAGTTTCCAAAGGGGCAGTATGGAGCATAACAAAGTCTCACATATTTTTACCCCTCGGTGATGACAATACAGAGAAAAAAAAAAAAACAAAACCCCAAACCAAACACCAAAAAAACCCACAACCAACACAAGCAAAACTAATAACATCAGTACACACTGCCTATAAATCAGACCAAAATTATAAGTCTTTTCATGTGAATGAGGCTGATAAAAATCAGTTAACTGTCGTATGTCCTGGATAACCTTTAGGCAAAAAGTTAACAAGGCATGCTCCAGTTTAGCATCTGAAACGTGTAGGCCCCAGGGCATTAGTGCCATACTGGTTATTTCTTCGGCAACTCCCAAAGCAGTAGCTTTTTCTCTGAGGGGTCTATGTGGAAAGAGGGGAGTTAAGTACAAGCACTGAGCTGTCAGAGTTCAGTCTGTTGGTCATTTGTGATAACTGCCACAGAGTTTGAACAGATACCACTCTCACTTTTTAAAAGATTAGTTTAAATGTTACTGTGTGAATAAGCTTCATTTCTGAAGTTTCTCAACCCCTTCCAGTGCGTAAATGACATGATAACTACCAAATGCATGCCCTAAATTCCTTGGTTTACATAGGTTACACCTCAACACTATCATTATTCAGACATTGGGTAATGTACTTTGATAAGCTCACAGTAGCAAATCAGATGATATAAAAACAATGCCTAGAAAAATAATTTGTAATATTATTGACCATAACTAAAATCTGAACAATCTTCTAGTGCAGAAAATCTGACATATTCCTAAAATAATTTTTTCCCTGACAGTGGATGCATTTGCCTAAAAACAAGGCCTAACTGAATAGTGAACAGCTGCCCAATTTCAGGTACTGCCTATTCTAGTTCAGTCCTGAATCTTCACATAGCCAAACAAGGCTATACTCTTCTTCTTTCCTTGGCTTTAGTGAAACCTAGACAAAGGCATGTCTCTTGAAGCCTGTTGCCAGCTCCCACAACTTAGATCAGATAATAATCAATCCATTACAAGACTATAACGGGACAAAATTCACAAGAAAACACAAAGAGATTTTGTCCTTCCTCACCCTGACACTGATGTACCCCAGTTTATGACCATTTTCATCATGCAGCCATACTTCACATTTGCAGTGTCTGGTTCCAAGAAGTTTCTGCAATGTTTGCTAATGGCAAGCAACAGGCATTGGCCCCACTGATGAGCTGTTCTGCACAAATATATACCAGGAATCCTTCTTTGCCTCAAAGAGCTTACAGATTACCTCCTCTTCCTTATCTTTTCCTCCATTACTCTTTTTTTTCTCACTGCCTTTTGCCCTATTTTTCTTTCTAACCTTTTAAAATTTAACACAGATTTTTGCAATACCACTTTATTGAACTGCGAGAGCTTCAAAAAATATTAGTATAAAATTCTATGTTCTTTTATTTAAGACTTCTCAAGACCGAAGAAAGCATTATTAAAGTCATGGGAGAAATTTCTGACTCCCAACCAGAAAAGTTATGAGCAAAATTCTAGTCTTGAATTTCAGTGTTAAGGAAGGAAAAGCATTCAATATCTTTCCTGTTTGGGGTACATGCTTAAACAACACACATGGAAACTCTTAATAATTTAGTGACTTACTTGCTACTCAGTGTTAATGTCCCAAAGAGATAACAGTATTTAAAAGATGATCTTAGACTACTACTTATTCAGGCTACTTCTTAGAGCAGACCTACTTTTCTGGCAAGTAATGCTCTCAAACTCTCAGCCACAAGCCAGTATGTTCCCTTCTGCAACTATCTTACTGTGTTATGCATCAAAGTAGGACAGTTCTAAGGGAAAGGATGTAATGCTTGGTTATGTCTATGAAATTGTAATATTTATTTCTCCCTGGCTACAGAAGCTTATGAGTCCTATATCTCTCTCTTTCTTAGAAGCTACTTCAAGCTTTCCAGGTAACTCTGAAATTCAGGTTTGGCCTTTGCAGTTTCACTTCCCTTCTTTCCATTCCAGAGCAGCAGGGGTCAAATTTCCTGAAACAGTATACCAGGAAAGAAAGACATTACAGTGCAGGGCAGCCAAGTGCTTGATACCTTTATTTTAATTGGTAAGATGAAAAAGAATCATTTCTGAAGGTTCTGTAAGGTCCTAAAAGAGCTAGCAAAACATAATTGCCTGGAGATTAATGGATTCTTCCTTAATCCCCTTTATAACAGATGGACCACCACGGGCTATCAGTGATCCATGAACCACAGCTGGCCCATCTTATTTTAGACAATCAGGGATTAATACTGTTAAATTGTCAGTCTCCTAAGAGACTGGGACTTACTACAAAAGAATGAGTTTTCACCATAGTCTTACTTAACTGTTGCTAGATTGATCATAAGATGTTCTGGAAAAAGAGCTTTTCCCACTTTACAACATTCACCACTTAAACTGCAAATGACAAATTTTGTCCCTAAAAATTTACATGGTTTTGATTGTCTTCAGTGTGAGTTAGGTCCAAACATACAGGTACCTAAGTGCAATTAGTGATATACTCTGAGAAAAAGCAGATTAACAATAAATACTGAATGTGTTCATTAAACACTGCAATGGTCCAAACATCAAACAATTAACAGTCCAAGGCATTTAAACAGAACAGAAAGCAGATCATTTCCTTCCTCATAATCTAAATTGTAAACAGTGTTTCTGCTCCCTCTGCAACAGCTGAGCACATTACTCTTCATTAAAGGCTTTCAACTCAGAAATCACCTCTACTATGATGAGATCATATTGGACACCTTTAGGCTGCTGGTTTTGGAGGGCTTCATAAGCAAGTCAGCAGTTTCTGTTCTCAGCCAGGGATTTGCCAGAGAGCACAATGCAGTGTCCACTTTTTCACTGGATTGTTAATACTAACATTACCCCCAGTGTGAGCAATCATCATAGTGCTCTTGCTCCAATTTAATATCTCTGTTTTGGTTTCACACTCAACCCCAGACAGGAGAGGACACCCAAATGTGCTTGCAGTAAATGAAGATGTGAAGAACAATCTGCAACGGTGTAAGAACTATTAAGGATAAATCAGGACTGTGTCATAATTGAATATATGTCATTCCTGGGATATATTACTGGCGCAAGAACTGGTAAGAATTTTATAACAGGCAATTGAAGGCCTCACTTTCCCCCTTTCATTTTAATGTCTTACTCTAGATTGCATTTGGAGTACAAGTTATTTAAGGTCCTCTCCATCGTCAGTGAGGGAGCTTAGCAGAATTTGTACCTGATCAAGACTTGTACAATGAGGACCATAACAGACCTCCCTGTCCTTGTAACAAATATTCTATTACTGGCCTCGGTAAGTACTCCTTATTTGAGTATCTGTCAGCAGAGTTGTTATAAACTCTTACAGAGTTTATAACTGTAATTTCAATTGCTTTGGGATGAAATATGACCTGTTTTCATCAGAGCAGAAGCTTTTCAGGCTGTCTTTGGGAAACGGACCAGAAATTGAAGTAGATGCACTTTCTCCCACTAATCCTAATTTAAAACAGAAACATCACAAACAAATTTAAGAAGTGCAGACTTCAAGTCAAGATTATTAGTTTTCCATTTGGCAATCAGATGGTGAGTTAGTGCTGTCTGTTGCAGAGGAGAAAGGAAATGTATTGGCACTTTTTGGAGGGACATTGTTCAAACATGTACTCCAGAACAACAGTAACAGACCTAATTGTGGAATCATGTTCATTGTGGCAGGGCTTGCCTGGGTTTGAAGGTCAGTGTCTGGCTGATGAAGCCCCTCCAAATTACAAGTCCCTGATAGAGACCCTTTGGCGCAGATAATTCCAGCTACCTTTGTTTACTCATGGAGTGAGCTTCAAGAGGCACAGCTCCACTCCTGTGTTCTTCCAAACTGCCTAAAGATTTGCAACAGCAAAATCTGTTCAAATAACTTAATGTACCCTTATTTAGATGGAGAGAATTTCTCATACCCCCTTATTGACACAATGAACACCAAAATGTTATAAACCAGTACCTTGAACAAGCAGTATATTTCTGGATCATTAGGCAGTCAACAAAGAACGTGTCTTTGCAACATTCCTCTTTTCTTACTCTCAACAGTTCAGCTTCTGGTGACAAACAGAGCATATTGGACCAACCTCATCCTGTGTTCCATTTTCATCATTCAGCAAATTATGGCTTACATGCTTCCAGGCTTCTGCAAAGTCTGCATATGTGCCACTTACTCATACAAGCAGTAACACATTTCAGAGTGAATGCCAGTGCCAGGAATCCATAAGATGAGACAGTTAAACAAGGAAAGATGAAGAGAAGCTACTATCATAGTATTTTAATGTGACCTAGAAACTGGTTATTGAAAGTGTTTCTGACTGTGGGAATTCAGGATTTTGCAATCAGAGGGTTCATAATAAGCTCTGAACACCAGGCAAGGAGTGGACTGGTTATTTTGTAGCATAGAAATGGTTACAAGAAATTTCTGCAGAGAAAAAAAAAGTTGGAAACATAATGGAAGAACCAATTTATTAATCTTTGGGTCCAGGTTCTTTAAATGGGTTTCATAATTGGAAAATATGTCAAATAATCTATTAGAGTCTGGCAATGAGATTTCATTCTGTGTTAAAGAAGAACTAGCACAGGTTATCTGAGTATACTTTACTATTTATAACATCTGTTTCTTAATTGTACATAAAATATAGCTGGCCTTAATAGCTTAGTATCTACATTTATTGATGCTTTTGATGTTGAAAGAGACTTATTGGATTAAGAATGGCCTTTCTTTGTCTTGAAAATATAAAAGTTCAAAAGTAGTTCCAAGGTTATGTACTATTAAAAAAAAAAAAAAAATATATATATATATATATATATATATATATATAAAGAAAGAAATAAAATGGGTACGATCAAAGCTTTCTTTTTCAGTCTTCAAAGAAAGAATTTACAACAGAAAACTCAGAAATGTCCAAAGCCTGATAAACTCAATAATCACAATGAAAATGAAGCTACTCAGTTCCTTTGTGACAGCCAAAAAGACCAATATCCCAAATTCTGCCAGAGGAAATAAAAAAAAGAAAAAAGGGAAAAAAAAACCCTCTACAATATTGTTCAGCTACAACTAATTCACCTTAAACACCTCTCACAGCACCACAGTGAGGTAAGCTATAGATAATCACGTTTTTATGCATTCTTCCTGCCCAACCACTACCAGCTAAATCAATCTCAGCAGCAACCAGTCCAGAAATGCACCATGTAAAATAGTTACAGAATCACACTACACCAAGCTTTGCAAACACTATCTGAGCTTAATTTCAAAGACCAGATCTACTTTGAATGAAGTCTAAGATGATTGCATAAAGAGAGAAAAAGTGTTTGAACATGTCACATTTCAGGGAAATATCAGCACTTAAATTTCTTGCTAATAGCATAGAGTGGTCTGTTTTATTAGACAGTGATTTTGCAACACAGCAGTAGGACTTGCATATCACTTTAGTCAGAAACAAATTCTAACAAATGCAATTTCAATACCCTCCATGGAAAGCAAATACAGGCAATGTTTAGCTTGCAGCACTAAATTCATGATCAATCCATACTGACAATCTTGTAGGAAAACTGAACAATGAATATATCAAATGAGTTGAAGTCAGCTCTTGGACAATGCAATAATATGCTGAAAAGAAGACATTTTGATCTGAAGAGTTTTCATTAATAGAATAGAATAGAATAGAATAGAATAGAATAGAATAGAATAGAATAAGCCAGGTTGGAAAAGACCTTCAAGATCATCACGTCCAACCTATCACCCAACACCACCTAATCAACTAACCCATGTAACCAAGCACCCTGTCAAGTCTCCTCCTGAACACCTCCAGTGACGGCGACTCCACCACCTCCCCAGGCAGCCCATTCCAATGGGCAATCACTCTCTCTGTGTAAAACTTCCTTCTGACCTCCAGCCTGAACTTCCCCTGGCACAGCCTCAGACTGTGTCCTCTTGTTCTGGTGCTGGCTGCCTGGGAGAAGAGACCAACCTCTGCCTGTTTACAACCCCTCTTCAGGTAGTTGTAGAGAGCAATAAGGTCACCCCTGAGTCTCCTCCTCTCCAGGCTAAGCAGCCCCAGCTCCCTCAGTCTCTCCTCATAGGGCTTGTGTTCCAAGCCCCTCACTAACTTCATTGCCCTTCTCTGGACTCGTTCCAGCAAGTCAACATCCTTCCTAAACTGAGGGGCCCAGAACTGGACACAGTACTCAAGGTGTGGCCTAACCAGTGCTGTGTACAGGGGCAGAATGACCTCCCTGCTCCTGCTGGCCACACTGTTCTTAATGCAGGCCAGGATGCCATTGGCCCTCTTGGCTGCCTGGGCACACTGCAGGCTCATGTTCATCCTACCATCAACCAGCACTATTAATTAAGCTTATTAATTAAGCTATTAACCACCTAATTCAAGACTACATAATTCATAATTGGCCAGTAGAAAAATCTTCATAATTGGCAATGAAAAGATTTACTGTTCATCCTTAGTTTAAGAAGAAATGTATTCTTGAGTATCTGAGACAGCCTCTCAAAACATGTGTTTATCATGTATTGAACCTCTGATAACTTCCAAGAGAATCTGCACCATTCGGATGACAACCAAGTTAAGAAACTCTCATTTCAGAAATTCTTAAGTTGGACATTTTCTGGATAAGTCTACTATAATCTTGCACAGGATTACTTCACATTGGAATTATTTAATAAATGAATAATAATAATAATTAAAAAAAACCACAAAAAAAAAAAAAAACCAAACACATGCCAAAACAAACAAACCAAATAAAATGTAGCAACCCAGCAGCACAAGAAGCTTACTTCTGGCTTGTTTTTTTCTCAATCACCTACTAGTTGAAGTACTAGGGTCAGTTGTTTTCTGTCACTGTGGAAGAGCTCAATTTCATAGTACTAAAACTCACCACTTCACAGCAACAGTTTTGATGACACACCAGGGTATAAAGGCTGTAGAATATAAAGCAGAGGATACCAGGAGCAAATACTCTTCTGAGGTCAAGGGAATTGAATTGCACAGAAAAATAAGACCTCAAAAGCAGTATAATAAGGGTATTCAAGATGAAGGAAGTGCTCAATAAAATAGAGATTTAGATATTTTTATACTGATGAAATAAAAAATTTGAAGGGTCACTCACAATGTAGAAAGAAGGAATAGCAGAAGTATTAAGCTAGGTAGTTAAAATGTAATATGGTGCTTGTTTCATTTATTTTCACAAGAAATATAAGCATATATGCAACAACCATCTAACAAGAGATTCCAGAAAATAACTTCCTGAATGGCTCAGTTAGCCAATACTACAGCTCCTCCAGGCAGAATTTCATGTCTTTAAAAAAAAGGGTTGTAAAGCTTCACTGAAGTTGTTCCAGCTACAGAGATCCATCAGAGAGGATGTGACCCTCCTCTACTTACAGCAACGGTTACCCCACCTCCTTTCTTCATGCACCATGTTTCTTTGGCATGCTTAAATCTATCATCTTTTCTGATTCATACCACAATTGATGCTTGCTTATCACCTTAGTAAAGAGGCTTTTGTGCTGTGGGAAGGGCTGAAAAAGCTCTAAAGTTAAGGTACAAGGAAACAGAAAGAGACAAGTAAGGAGTTCCAGTTCTGAGAGAATACCCTTTCAAGACATTTTCCCCCAGGGCCATGGTGGCAGAATGCTGTATTTAAATCAGCAGGTCATGCACTAGAAGATGGTTTAACTGCTAATTAACACTAAGTGATATACTGAAAATTACATGCTAATTAATTCTCTGTAGATCCAAGTGCCCTTCATTCTATGTCATTTTCAATGAACATATTAACATTGGGAAAAGAATGGCATTAATTACTAATTCATATGACAAACATGTGAAGCGATATTAAATAGCTGATGGAGGTTAACTAAAAAGGAAGATGTGGGTCAAAGTTGTCAACCACAAGCCATGGTATCATAAAGATACCACACATTAAAAAGAAGAGGGCATACATTACCCATTCAATCTTCCTGTCACTTTGATGTTGTTCTCTTATATTAGATTTTCCTGCAAGACCATCATTATTCAGAAAATAGGATTTGGTTGTTCAGAATACAATAGTGAAAATCCCACAGAATGAATGCAAGTAAATCAAAAGGAAATAATCTTGTTCTTTTAGAAAGTGACAGCAATTACAGTTCTCTTTAAAAACTGTTAATTATCCAGACATCAAAAGAGTTTGAAAATGGCAAAGAAACCAGGCAGGCATAAGTTACAGAGGTAGCTAAGGAATTGGTTTGCACCATTCCCACTCTACAATAAGAGAGCGTTTTAGCTTATATCCATCATCAGTATCTAGAGCTACAGCTTTAGTAACTTTTGTTTATGAGGTCTGGAAAGACGTCAGGTAAAATAAAATCCAGTCACTAAAAGCAAAGAGCAAGCAATTGGATGCCAGATGTTGCCCAGTGTTCTAAAGTACCCCAAACTCCAAGTACTGACTACAGGTTGGTTCAATTCAGGGTCTCAAAAAGCACACAGAAGTAATGATAATGTTAAAAGTACATTGTCTGTTTGTCATATATGGGTACACCTACTTGCAGCATATATGGGTACACCTACTTGCACAACTATTTTGGTTTTTAAAAAATTTGAGTTTCTCCCTTCCAGTACCTTCCTGGAGGAACAAGTACCCTTGTCTGGAGAAAAAGAGGCTGAGGGAGGCTTCATTCCTCTTCACAACTACCTGAAAGAAGGCTGTAGACTCATCTCCCTAGTAGCAAGTGACAGAACAAGAAGAAATGACCTGAAATTGAGGCAGGGGAGGTTTAGATTGAATATTAGGAAAAATTTCTTTATTTCACATCTTGCACTTTTACACTTATGAAGAGAATATCAGCATGATTGCTTTATTTAATGAAAATATTTACTTGAATCTCAAATAAGAAAGATGGTTCAGTCACAGCACACAATGGAACTAATATATCCACTACCTGTTTAACAATAAATTATTACTGTTCAGCACAAAATAAGTACCCAGTGATGCCAGGACTCCCATGCATTACTTATGCATGTATTTCTGTTTAAACATATATTTTACATTCTCAAATGCTTACTGTTATTTTTTTAGCCAAAGTATTCCTACTCAATTTTCTGCAAGACTCTTTAGCAGTCATTCAGCTTATGGAATTCTCTTGGGAAGTTCCTTAAATGGGATTGTTAGGACTAAAAGAAGGTGATAGTACCTGCACTTGAAGACTAACAAAAAGACTCTGTGTGTGTGTGTGTGTGTATATATATATATATAAAGTCTAAAACATGTAAGCATATATTGACTGCTAAACTAGATATTAAAAATTGAAGTTATTCAGCCTACTCTGACTAGGATATTGTTAGTATAGAAAATACAGTCATATCCAATGGCTTTATTTCACCAAATTCAGAGCCAACAGTTAAGAAATACAATATTCATTCTAAACAATGAAAACAGATTTTCTAACAAAATCAGTTAAGTTCACATTCCTACCTGAACTTTAAGGTGTAGGAAAAGCTTTAAGCACTCACAAAAGTGGCATCTCAGGATACGTTTAGCTTTCAGGGCAGGTAGAGGTTCTCCAGACAGAACCTCTGAGGTCAGGTTTTATGCATTCTTATGCTTCTCCCACAGTTGCTGTGGAATTCACAGGCTGGCTTTTCTTCCTGCAAGCTCAGAGATGCTGAGAGCACTTTCCAGGACATGCTTAGAGTCCTGCTGCTCTCTAGACTAGACCATGGCCAGGGAGGAACTAAAGACTCCAAGGTTTCTTTCTGGCAAGAAAAGGCTTTTACAAAATCCACTGCTCATCTGAATTACCTCCTGCAATAATTAATACCTACACGATGCTTTTATTTCTCCCTTTCTGCTCTTGCTCCAGTCCCTGACGGGACGTTGCAAGTGGCTGATCTCCAGGTCATTGGTTAGGGTGCAGCTGGGGCCTGTGTCCCTCGCAGCCACCCATAGGGCAGGGTTTGCTCTGCTACCTTTCCTGTGCAATCCCAGCAGCTAGGTGAGACAGACAAGAGTTTGTGACTCCTAAACTCACAGAAAATATGAAAAACTGTCGAAATATCACAGCTATCAGTGTAACACAAGATGAAGCTTTCAAATTCTGAGCAGACCTCTCAGCACAAGCAGCAGGCATTTTGCTCACCTAAGGGCTAAAGAATTTGGATTGGAATACATAAAATTTAAAGTCTTTTAAAAAGCCTGACATTTATGATTCATGCTATAGTGCCCGGTTTGAGAGTTCTCATGCACTAGCAATTATTTCCAGGTACTGGACTCCTCCTTTCATTTTTGCCCTGGAGTGTGGAGATATTTTCCAGTGCAGGATAACATGAAAATAAGCACCATAATCTCACTGGTCTCTATTTTTTGCATGAAAACCAGAAGCATAGCTGTCACTAAGCTATTTATTCAGCCCAAATCCCCAGGGGGCTTGTAGCAGCCCCCCTAAGTGTTTTCTCTGTGCATGGTCACAACCCAGAACAGACAGTCTCCCCTGGGCAGCATTTCATCTCCTCTGTTGAGTTTCTCTCAGTCTCTGCTATAACTTCTTAAACTTCAATTCCTGCAGGAATCAAATTTAATCTGTTTCAGTATATTTTATGAATAAAAGCATTTCAGTACTTACGTTTCCTATTTTATTTTGGGAACTATATCATTAGTAGCCCCATTCAGGAACCAGATTAACTTGAGTCAAGCAGATTAAAAACCCAAGCTACACCTGTGGTATTCAGCATGCACTTTAATCTTATCCACTAAATTAAAAAAGGTCTGGATAAAAATGAGACAGATTAACCTATCACTTGTCTCACAGAAGATTCAGGTCTCCTGAAAGTCTGGTAACTTTCCCCCTTCTTCGATGGAAAATACTACCTCTGTACCAAACTATTCCATTTCATTGAACAAAACAAAGTAGCCCTTTTGAGCTGTACATAAAAAAAAAAAAGGTCATTACATACATTATATATACCCAAATAAAAGGGAAAATACTACAGGTTGACAGGTTGGACTTAATGATCTTTTACATCTCTTCCAACCTTGGTGGTTCTGTGATTCTATATTTCTCATGTTTGATTGACACAGTATTTATCCTGTAACTGGTAGCTTTATTATTTGGTACTCCTTTTTTAATGCGATTATTTATCCTGTAACTGGTAGCTTTATTATTTGGTACTCCTTTTTTAATGCGATTATTTATCTTTCTAATTACACTCTGATGTTATGTAAGTGAGCTTTGTGTTTTAAATATAAAATTAAATTGAGCAAGTGATTGAAATAATACCTATAAGAATGGTTTTAACACCACACGTGCATTTATATGTATATAAGCATATATAAGCATATATATATGAGATGATCAGCTAGAGAATATTTAAAGTTCTACCCTATATAATGTAAGACTTCTAGATGAGCTCCAACAGATTGAACAATAAAATGAACATGACAAAATGGAGTTTAAGTCAGGAAACAGAAGAGTAAAGCAATTTCCTGAGTTATTTAAATGCTTTCATTGGAGAAATGTCATTACATACTTGAATTACACTAGGATATAATTATATAAACACCACGAATATCAATGTTTTACCAAGAAAAATCAGAAGTCAAGAGAGGACAATTGTTTTCTCTCATATTTCTTATTTAAACATCAGGTTCTGGTTGCTGTAAAAAATAAATCAAAGGAAAGGTTCTACATTTATTGTAGAAGTCCATGTCCTTTACACTTATGCACATACTTGAAGTATCTGATATATAAACAGCTCCAAACATTTAGTGCCCTGCAGATTTAAGATGCAGCCCTTAGTCAAAAATGCTCCTTTTGAACTATTCTGGTGACTTTCATCAGAATTTTAGCTTCATAATTTATTATCACTGAGGATCACAGAATCACAGAATGTTAGTGGCTGGAAGGAACCTTGAAAGTTCATCCAGTCCAACCCCCCATGCCAGAGCAGGATCACTTATAGCAGATCACACAGGAATGCATCCAAGAGAGTCTTGAATTCATCTCCAGAGAGGGAGCCTCCACGACCCCCCTGTTGCAGTGCTGCATCACAGCGAAAAACCATTTCCTCACTGATGCTTAGGGAAAGACTCTTTATTAACTTGAATCTTTTCGTAGGAAAAGTCAAAAGGCAATTTTTTCTTCTCACGTCATCTTCTTAATTTTGGTACTATATGTTTTATGAATTCATCAAAACTATCTACCTACTGTGTTTAACTGAAAGATTGCAGAATAATATTACCCAAACTTTGAGAGGTTGAAGTTGTGTTTCCTCAAGAATCTGGAGCTCAAGAGAACTTTAATAGCTTGAGAATGGTCAGAGGAGAAAATAATCATGAAATGTGTTGCAGAATGTTTGTCATCACTTAGTAATGTTAACGTTACATCTATTGTAACTGTGGACAAACTTACATACATTTAACTAACCCCCACTGATGTTAGAGATTCCCACAAAAATACCTTTGAGTAGACTATGAACCTTATCCAGCCCCAAAATATCTGATACTATTTGGAAGCCACTTGTAGCTTTTCCTGCTTATTCTCTCAACCACTCAAACAATCCTGATTCATAGGGTATCCTCACTATGCGTAAAGTTCAGTTTCATACTCATAGCAACACTATATTTCTAGAAGGACTTAGGGATGTATTCCATCACATTGTGAGCTAAAAAGGAGGCCTGTATGGGAAAAAAAAAATGAAAAAAATCACTTTAAACACACACACGTTCCTCTCCATTAATTGTTCCATAAAACTGTATGTTATGGCCAAGCAGCTCACCTTCTCAAAAATATTTGTCAGACATATCTTTTGGAAAAGATTAATTGCAAATAAGTGACACACAGCCTCCTCCCCCAGGTGAAACAATTTCACTCCTCCTCTCTCTCCTCCCTTAGTCTTTATTGATAAAATTTATATTCACAGAAATATCTAGGGAATGTGTTGGAGATAAGAAAAACTAAATAACAGAGAAATCCTTTTTTTTACTCCAGCCCTTATTACAAATTCCCATTTTAAGCCAGTCATTTAGGCTTGTTTTTTTTTTTCCCAGAGGCAAACATTGTTTCCCACAGTGTCCAGCTGTATCTATAACTGGTCATCAACATTACAAAGGGACAGTCTTGCCTTCCACTGTGCCTCAGTTTCCCCACTTGCAAAAGGGGGTAATAAAAAACCCACATATTTTAAAGAGATATTATCTTTGAACAATGTTTGAATTTTATTTCTGTTTTATGAATAGATGACTTCTAAAAGGACAACTCATTAAAGCTAGTGCTACACAAGAACACTGGCAAAATGCAATGCATCATTTTAAGACAGGCTGTAAGGGAATTAACTCTTACCTGAGAATAGACAGCAACTGCAAAAATTAAAATATTTAAAACATTTATAAAATCTGTATCCAGAATTTAACAGCATGATATCTTAGATAACCATTAATGAATAAAGACTGCTTTCCATCAACGCAAAGTTACTATTCAGAAAAGAAAGAAAAAACAATCTAGTGTTTTTCTAAGCAAGCTGTAAGTAAGTTGAAATTTCTACTTTCTAGGAATTTCTTACTCTTTAAAAGAAGGAGTATTCTTATATTTAGGAGCCACAGTATGACACTCAAAAGCTTCCAGTCTTATAAGCCAACATCTATTTGAATCTGACCTAAGCAAACCTGTATCAGCAGGTGAGTTGGACTAGGCAGCTCGAGAGATCCTTTCCAACCTCTACCATTCTGTGATGTTATCTTGTTTCTGAATCCTTTTTTTGTAAGCTTACTGGAATCTGATAGTGACATTATACACATGAAATGTCATAGGGGCTCTATAGTTCAGGCATGGTTTGGGAGTGGAAAATAAAATAGGAAAATTTGTCTGCTTGTGGTTTGAATTTTTGTTAATAAAAAATACTTGTTTTTAACAAGTTACTTTAAGTATTTAAAAAGCTGTTTAGCAAAAGTCTTCAAAACTTTTATTCTTCTTCAGACAGACATGAAACACTGACTTTTAAAGAAAATAGTCAAGCTTTTACGAGGACACAGTCTCAAGCTGTGCCAGGGGAATTTTAGGCTCAAGGTGAGAAGAAAGTTCTTCACAGAGTTGTTAGCCATTGGAATGGGCTGCCCAGGGAAGTGGTGGAGTCACCACCCCTAGAGGCGTTCAAGAGGGGACTGGACGTGGCACTTGGTGCCATGGTTTAGTAGTCATGAGGTCTTGGGTGACAGGCTGGACTTGATGATCTCTGAGGTCTTTTCCAGCCTTATTGATTCTATGATTCTAAGTTAGGTGAGCATAGTCCCTCAGGATAGAAAGAACTGCTCTCTAAGAAAAATAAACCAAGTACAAGGGGAAGTGAGGTGAAATATAATACCATTTGAGGGGGAAAAAAAAGGCAATAATATTCTTTTCCAAGAACTGGCATATATTCTTAGCCATCAATAGAACAATCTTTTCCTTCATAGTACATGTATTTATATCCTGATATGAAAGCTACATATGCACAGCAGGGAACAAGAAAATATGATGTGTTTTTATTATCAAGAGAACATCTGGGCACTATTGTTTCAGATTAAGATTCTGCTTGTTTAATAAAAATACAGCCTGTCCTTAAATAAACTAGTCCACTCAATCAATAAATGTTAAATCAAGCAAAGACAATTTCTGGAAAATCAAAATGCAGACTTCGAAGGTAACTTGTTTAGCACCAACAACATACTTGTTGTTATAGCATGTCCCAGATACAATATGACCTTTGTTAGATGACATGCTCATGGAGGGTCCCTGAATACACCTTAAGAAAACCGTTCACTTGAACCAGTGTACAGAAGAACCACCTAAATCCTACAGAAAGACTTGAAAAAAAGAACTTATGTATGTAAGCCACATTTTTATTAATTCTATACTTTGTCTGTGTCAAGAATTCTCCTGTCAGAAGCGGAGAGGACCTGGCATACAAAACCCATAAAATATTCCAGGCAAAGCAGACAAAATTGAAAGAAGTTACGGGAGTACAAAGAAACTAAAATGATTTTTATATTTGAGGAGAATAGAGAAGAGATCTGGATTCAATATGAAAATATTTCTTCTTCCTAAATAGTATGTTTAAGTAGTATGACATGTTTCTATAGTAATAGGACTGGAAGGCATACAAATCTGTATGTGTTGGGACTGTCTTCAGTAAGTGGCAGTGGAAAATTATTTTATCATTTAGATTGGTTAATGACAGCATTTTAAATCTCTAATTCTTATATGGCCTTGATTTACTACAGTCTGTCCATAAGTTCCACAGAGGTTTTTACATTAGCCATACTGATGCAACAGCAAGTGGAACTCCATGACAATGGGGTGGGAACGGTGGGGAGCCACACAAAGATATTAAAAATGTGGTGAAAGATCACACCAGATTCAGAGGGATAAGGACAAGTTTCGTCAGGGAAATTGTTCTAAATTTGCAATGGACTCATGTTCTTGAGCACTGCAGAGCTGATTATAGTAGAAAACGTTCACAATTCCAGCTGTTGGTCAAGCTGAAGTTAAGGCTGCAAACATTCAAGTTTCCAGAAGATTTTCTGCAGGAGGAAAGGAGAAGACAGCTAAAGTCACCCCAGTAGTGTATCTGTGTGTGGCTCCATAAGTGTATCTCCATCACTTAAAGAAAAGTCTCTCAAATCTGCTATTGATACATATTCAGTTCCACCTACCTTCAAGGAGCAAAGTAGGTTTATTTATGTGTTCATCCTAACACTACTTTAGGTTATAACAAAAATCTTTCTCTAAAGGAAACAAGCTCAAGGCTAAGAGTGCCTTGTATTTCAGACAAATAAATTCCCATATTTAACTTGTCATCAAAATGAGAGGGATATTAAAACAAACAAACAGCAACAAAAAACTTTTTTCTTTTGTCACAAAAGCACGAGAAAGCCAATTAAATGAGAAAAAAGAAAAAAATCTTGCTCTTCATTTTTAATTATTCATTTTTGTTAACAGATTCTGATGACCACAGATATAATCAGGTTATCACCAAAAAAAAAAAATGGCAGACATCTTATAATGATTTAGAATGCTGGCAGATTGTCAGAACCTTCATTTCAGGCAGAGAACCCTGGAAGAATCTTTTTTGCAAGTGCCTACACTACACCTTCTCTGTAAATTCCTTCCTCTAAGCTACATTCAGGAACTGCAAAATGATAGCAGAGAATGTCATGCAAAAATGCCTATGCACTTCAGAGATATGGCATGGAACTCCTGCACAAAAGAAGGGTCATCCCTAGCTGACAATACATATTGCTCATGCTGTTAATAGAAAAGAAGGCATTGTCACCAGAGCTAACAACGGAAGAATGTGCCCACTTCGCTTTCAGCCATGATAATAGCATTAACATTATCCATGCCTTTTTCAAAAGCTCTCAGCTTCAAGGGATGTCCCTCTCTAGTTGTGGCTACCCAGGTAAAGAGGTTTCGGTCCTGGTTTGCTTCCAACATGAAGCTTAGAGAATACAGTAAAATAAGTGCTTCTCTAAGCCCCTTTCAACACTCCTTACTCTAAATATCAAGCTGAATATTTTCAGTGAATAGGAAGGGCTCACACTGCTGTCAGGTACTATAGTTTACAGCATGTGTAGTTCAGGATCACAGGGCTGTTACTGTCTGTGAATATAACATGTAGAGTTCTCTAGGTGACAGCTTTTGGAGACAACATCTTGTAGAGATTCACTGCTAAGAGGCAGGTTATATCCATATTAAGGAGGAAAAGGTAGCAAGTGATGAGAAGTCCATTTAGTTGTAAACAAAGAAAGGAATGGATAGAAAATCACACAGGAGGGATTTTATTTTATACCAATTCAACACTATCTTTAAACCTTCCATTCACTCCAAGTATTTTGGTAATTCCATTCATACTCTTGAAGCAAGTCAAAGCATCTGTCTCCACACCTTTCACAGAGGCTCTGGATTTTCATGACATTCTCAAGCAAACAAATTTCAGTAAGAGTGCAACTATAGCGTCACAAGCTGCTCTGAGACCATGAACTGGATAGACACAATAACATACTGAAGGGTTTCCTGCTCAGTTTCATTTTTCTTTTACCTTAGGTCTGCTTGCTTCACAAAACTCTCCAGCTTCAGCTGGTTGGCCTAGTCTAGGGCACTGTTGGAGTCACATGCTCATCCACTAACAAGGATGCAGCAGTTTTCACTCCTTCCCAAGGCTAATCCAAAATTTCCATTTTTAAGAGTAGTTTCTATCACATTAGCAAGCTTGAACAGAGTAATTCAAGATATTAATTTCAAATAGCTGTTTTTCCAAAGATAGTCTTCTACTATGGCTGTCTTTTCTCCTCCTACATTTAATGTTCCTTCTGACCTTCTCTACCCCGACTGTCTCTATCTCCAGAACTGCTCCTTTACTGTTCAACAGCCTGTTGTTGTAATTATCCTTCCCTGAGGAAAGAGTCATAGTTGAGAAAAGAGGAAAATATCTACAATTACATTGCTCTTTAAGTTGTTCCCACCTCTTGGCAACTACAGATTATAATTCAAAGGTTTACAACTCTCCCTCGTCACTTTAGAAAGAATAAATAATGTAGTCTTACATTCATATTTTCAGTAGAAAAGGAATGTTGAGTATTATAAATTCCATTTGATTTTTTTAAACTTTCTGAACTGAGGCACCAAAAGATAGAGGCAAAAATTAATTTTGCCAAGTAGATCCAGCAAGAGTCCTGGGTTCTGAGACAGGAAAACATTGTGATCCCTTATCTTAACATGACAGCACAGGATGTCGCACAGCCTGCCCTCATATGACACATACTTGATTCTCTTGATCTTGAAGGCCCTTCACTAGACTCACTCCAGTAGATCCATATATTTCTTGTCCTGGAGAGCCCAAAACTGGGCCCAGCAAACAGACTTTTTTCACCAGTGCTGAGTTGAGGGGGAGGACCATGTCACGGGATCTGCTGGCAATGTTCTTGTCCACCAAGACCCCAAGGTCCTCCACTGCAGGGCTGCCTTCCAACTGGTTGACCTGCAGCATGAACTGCAACTTAGCATCACTCCTCCTCAGCTGCAGCACTTTGCTTTTCCCTTTGTCAGCTTATTCCTCTCAAAGTCCCTCTGAGTGGCAGTATAACCACCTGGAGTATCCAACACTCCTTTTTCTCTCCCACAAAACTGCACAGAAAGCACTCCCTCCTATTGTCCACATATTAAGGAAGATTTTCATCAGTAACAGACTCTCTATTGCTGAAGGCTAATCCTACCAGTAAAGACTGAGGCCAAAAAGTATTGAGGATCTTGGACTTTCCCATGTCTTTCACCAGATCACCTGCTCCTTTCAGTATCAGGTCCCCATTTGCCTCAAGCATTCAGCTGCTGTGATTTTAAATGTTCACTCCACCCAAGTCTATTCCAGTATCATAAAACGGAATGCATGTTCACAGCCTGGGAGTTCTGCCTTCAGCAGCAGATCAAGCTATGCCACTGGACATTGAACTGCATGACACATCCAGCCTTTTACCTCTGCTTTTCAGGTAGTTACTTCCAGCTGAGAAACAAGGTGTAAAGAGTTCTGCATTCTATCACCGCATCTAAATCTGTCACAGCTAATCCATCAGAGCCCTGACTTACATTTATAAAATGCTGGTGAAATACTGTACCAAAGAGATGCAACATAGAAGCTTACTAGACTAGAATTAACCTGTAACCTAAAGTAACCAATAAGTGAGAGTTTCTTCTCTTTTCTTTTTTTCTTCCTTTCATATAGTTTTCTCCCTGCTCTTACGATGCTCACTGCACAAGCATGGACCGAACTAAAATGTTTTTCCCAGTGCCTGAGAAGGTTTCACAGCAGTACAGGACATAGTCTGTGCATGACAGCGAGGTGAGTGACAACATGTCTCTCACTACACCACTTAGGATGTGGCATGTTATAAAATGGCAGTAAGGTATCACAAAGCAGATATGTGACATGAAAGTCACTTCGGTGACAGGCATCATGCAGATTACTTAAAGACTCTGCAGTTCTTTGCTTGCTTGTTTTCAGTTCCTCTTCACTTTAACAAATGCTTGTGTCAAATGTAAAATGCTTTTAAAATACTGCTTGGAATATATAATTACACAATAGCCTTTCAGGATAATTTATCTGGCTTAATTTTAGAACAATTATAACTAGTGTCCAGAGAACACAATCACCATCTACAGTGATACTGTTGGTAGTCTAAGAGGTTGCAACTTGGAGGAGAGAGTACAGCAGGATGACCTGCTGGAATAAACACAGGATTAAGCAGGAAATCACAGTTCCCCTTACGTCCTTGACAGGGTCTAATGTGTGGAGGAGATCTTGGGGATGGGGGGAAGGAAAAAAAAAAAGAGTACAGACTGGTAATTTCCCACCAAAATCAACAGTCACTAAGAATGAAAATTAGGCATAGGCTTCCATGACTTCTAAGTGGTTTCATCTTCCTCTGAACACAGGAAAGGTGTTGCAGAATGCAAAGAACCCTCTCCTAAAGAGAAGGCGGCAGAAATATTGCCTTCGGTATAGGAAGAAGGTGAAGGCTTGAAGGCTTTGTATAGCATCTTCATATACCTGCTAAAGTCTAGGAATTTAAAGACCACATCAGTGGAGAGAAACAGCATTGATCTAAAATGCCCTCCTATGTGTAAAACAAGCAAGATGCCTCTTGTAGACAAATAATAGTTCAAAATTATTTCTCTAGCTCTAATACAAGAACCCAAAATCAGAGAGGGGAGTTCCTTCCACAGCTCACTGATTGCAGATTGTCCAAATTAGTTTTCAGAGAAAGATTGTTATCTAGGTTTTGGATTTTAAAAAGTCTGAAGAATGAGCGCATTATAACAGAACTGAAATAAGCAATTAAAGAGCAAATACAGGATTCACACCTCCCATAATTTGTTGCTTGATTAGATGCTGACAAGAAGTGGGAAAAAAAAAAAAAAATCTCTCATCAATGAGCTTGGACAGTGAAAACTAAATAAACAGAGCTAATAACAAATACACAAGATTAAATTTTTCTTTTATCTCTAAATCTCACAAGAAGTTATTAGAAACAAAAGTAAAACAACGAAGCCTGAAACAAATGCATCTTGGCTTCCTGTGGATTTCTAACTCATGATTTAAGCTCTGATTTGAGCTTTTCCTCTGGTATGGGAATTTATAACCTCTCACAAAATATTATCTCACTTTGTTCTCTTTCCCTCAGTCAAAATGCTTATGTGGTCTTGTTTTTACAATACTACAGACAATTCAATTACCTCTGATACTTCTGCCCTTCTGTCAAATTTAGATGACACTGGCCAGTAGGTTCAAAATTTATTAGACAAGATACTTAGATAGTCACCCACAGCCCAAAGGCAAAAACCAGTATTGCTATAAAAAATATTTAAAAGTTAAACCATATTTTTACTATAGTGTTTGTTGTTTGTTTTTCTTTTTAGTGTTTAGTTTCATATACAAGGAAATCTGACTCCTGAATCCTCCTAATAACGAAATCCTAACAAGTCAGATTCCTGTGTAAGACTAAATGATTTCTAAGGAAAGAATAATAATACAAGATTTCCTAGCAGCTGAAATTGTTTTGGCAAACACTGACGCTCACAGATCTTTGCAAAATAACACCAAATGCTTCAGGGAACTACTGAATAGAGTTCAATGGACAGCTACAAGAATGATTAAGGCATCTGCCCTGAAGGGACAAAAAGCCTCAAAAACGCTCTGAATCAGACAATGGGACAGGAGCCAGTAGGTCTGGTTTTTCAGGAAAACACCCACATTGCACAGGCTTGTCTGAACATGCTCTGGAGTCCAAGTGGGCCAGGTGTGTGTGCCTTTGGCCACATTTGGAGAAAATTCATTCTATAGGTTTAAGTGTCAGGTTTTTATCTCTTAATCTTTTTTATCATTGGCCATCATATCAGGAAATCTATAAATACCATCCCAAAGAGCCAGTGCCTTGCCTTGCAATTATCCAAGCTCTGGGACAAGTCACAAGCCTTGCTTGGAATACTAGCTGAGCTTCAGTTTACCAAGACAAGACTGCAAAATCCCTCATTGTATAGCATTGTAAAGCACAGAAGCCAGGCTGAGAGATGAACCCCAGGAGGAGCCGAGAGTCCCTGGGACAGTTTTGATTTATTGGAAGAAGCAACAAGTACCACTGTGAAGATTGCAGCTGAAGAACATCTCCAAACAGGCAAAGCTACAAAGCCAACAAGCCCTGCAAACTTTGGTAGCAACCTCTTTTCTACAAAGCTTTCAGCGACAAAACCTTCAGAGATAAACCCTGTATGTGCCTTAGGTACAAGCTGCAGAAGCCAACAGAAAGTGAAACTGTGCTCCTGCAGCTCTCATGTGGTTGACGCCATTTTGGTATTAGTTAAATTCCCACATGTACCATGTGGTACCATGATGAGTAATTACAAAACCTGATATTTTATAAGCAGCTGTTAAAGGTCTGTTGCCCTAGAGAATTCTAGAGTTCTGCACTCCCAACTCCCCGGGCAATATTCAGTATTCCTAAGGTTGGAAGGGACCTCAAAGATCATCGAGTCCAACCTGTCACCCCAGACCTCATGACTAGAATAGGGAGGACACTACTGCCCACTGCAGGCTTTGAACTCACAACCTTCCCATTAAGGGTCTGATGCACTACCAACTGAGCCACTTGAAGGACCCAAACGAAAGCCTCTGGAGATGCCTCTGTTGTGATGTTCCCTTTTGTTACAGTTTAAATTGCTGTTTGTTGTTTCTGGATTTTGGCTCATATTGTTTAAATTGTTATATGTTCCTGCTGGTGAGATATCTGTTCCACAACCAAGTATTTCCAACCAGTAAATAGGTTTTATTAATATTTTCCACAGGATTTTTTTTATTAATAATGTTATTAATGTTTTTTATTAATCATTCCACCTATTGAATATTAATAACCTTCTTACAATCTTAACAGCACTGAAGAATCTCTTCTGAGGAAAGACTGAGAGACTTGGGGCTGTTTATTCTGAACAAAAGAAGGCTGAGAGGGGATTTCACCAATGTCTACAAATATCTGCAGGGTGGCTGTTGGGAGGATGAAGCCAGTCTCTTTTCAGTGGTACCTCATGACAGGATGAGGGGTAATAAACATGTAAATTCAGTCACAGGAAATTCCATCTCAACGTGAGAAAAAAAAATTTTTACTGTGAGGGTGAGAGAGGACTGGAATAGGCTGCCCAGAAAGGTTGCTGACTTTCATTCTCCAGAGATCTTCAAAACCCGCCTGGACGTGTTCCTCTATGACCTGCCCTAAGTGGTCCTGTTTTGCAAGGGGATTGGACTCAATCTCTGGAGGTCCCTTCCAACCCCTAGCATCATATGATTCTAATATGGCCTATTTTTATTTCTCTCTCTACACTTTTTACATCTAAACAACTTGTCAGTACCCATAGTTTACATTTTGCTCAATAAAGTACTTGAAATAAGATTTTTGTAATGAATACTGTGATTTTCAATGCACGTTATTCTCTTATTAGAAAGACTAATGTGGTATCTAAATATGCAAAGATTACGTCTGTAACATAGTCAATGCCTTTCTATGTATTCATTTACAGAGAAAAAAAATCATAAATGAAAATATTAACTTGACCACTGAGGAGATATTTAGCGTAAGTCTCTCTCAGGTTCATCATAAATTGTATGTGACTGATGACCTTGAAAAGCTTCCAGGTTAACCAAAAGGGGTATTACAGACCTAGGACACAGAACTCACAAAAGACATTGCCACCCAGACAATGTTCATCACTTTGTGACCAAAAAAAATGTCCCATTTCTTGTTTAAAATGACATTTTTTTGTTTGTTCTCAATAATTAATTTATTAAATAGCTTTAATTAGAACAAATAAACAGAATATGTATATGAAAACCAGGAGTACTTCTATGAGAAGAGCAGCTGAGATAAAAACATCACAGTACCTGACCTCCTAAGGCAGACAAAGTCAAAGACAGAAGGACAACTAAGGACACCTTCCAGCATCCATTTTTGAAGAGAAGTTGGTCCAGCAGGAAAAAAAGTAAAAAAAAAAAAGGTCCAGTGTGATGATCGTCATGAAAGAACAGGTTGAGAGATCATGAGCAGCAGGAGCGTGGCTTTGTCAGCATGGGGTCACCTGCAATGCCACAGTGCCAAATCTGCAGGGTGTAGAAGTCAGCCATTTGACAAATCAACACCTGCGAGAAGGAAGCAGCTTTCTGACAGGACAGTTTCCATGCTTCTGAAAACCCAGCCAGCCAGCTACTTTTGCAAACTTCTGGGTCCAGGCAAGGTCTCACTTTTCATCAAGCTGCCTTTGTAAGCACTGAGCAATTTCAGCTGCAGCATAAATACATTTTATAAGACTCTTTAATACCAAAGATAGAAACCTGTGGGGTTTGATTATTTTGCAGGTGAAAAGTTGCTTCAGTGCTGTGACAGTGGGTATCATTAAAAAAACATAAAATAAAATGGTGTACTTAACTGAGGATTAGGCTCCACTTGCATTGAATCACTGCAGTGTAGAGTGCCTCTGTGGCTTGCACCTCTGAAAATCTACCTTTTAGATAACACAGCCATTAGCAAGATAAATAGGAAATGCAAAATAAAATAAACATAGATCGAATAGGATGACATAATTTTAATCAGATGAATGAGCAAAGTCAGCAAATTCAGGCACAACTTGTCAGTAGCTAACACTTCTTTGTGATCTTCATGGTTCATTTTTCTTGTACTACAACAACCATAAAATGTCTTTTTTTTTTTTTTTTTTAACTTAAAAGTCATTATTCTTGTGCCTTCATTTGTAATGTGTTGCTTGCATTTATTTGACTTTGGTTTAAATGGATGGGTATGCTTTCAAAAGACGAGCAAGATTTGCACTTTGTCTTCTAAAACTTTGCTTAGCTGTGCCCAAAACAGTTTGGGATGGCTGAGCACAGAGACTGCAGTTAATTCTGCAATTCAAATAGTGAAAAGCAGAAACATCTGATAATTCTTTCTCCAACCTCTCTGTGACAAGACAACCAAAACACATTCTCCCTGGAGGAGGTGGGGGAGGGAAAAATTATCACATTGAAGATTTTTTAATTTTTTTTTAATCAGTATTTAAGCTGTGAAATATACAACAACAAAAAAGTTACAGCAGTAAATGACTAAAAAGGCAAAAAGGGCAGCACATGTAGCACTGTCCCAGGATACTTTTATCGTGAAGCTGCCTGGGCTAGGCTCCTCTCAGCAGTGGGCAGTTACCCTCAGTTCATGCTGGTCAGGTCTTTTACCAAGAGAGTTTTTCTTTCAGTATTTATGTAGTTCAGCAGGCGACTGTTTACCTCAGTGGCATAAAAGTAAATCCGGATGTGTTTGATCCATAAAGCCACAGCAGCTCTGTTGCCTATGGAAACAAAGGCTCCTTTTCAGGGAATTCACACAACAGGCCTGAGATGCCAGAGAGAGACATCAATTTCAGCCACTGTATTATGTGTAGCTATTTTGCTGAGATATATATATATACACACAATATATAACAAAATATTGTCTTTGTAATAATCCAATATGAACAACTGAAACTATTCTTGTGTCTCTCATTAATGTTACATCAGTTAAGCAGCATAATCCTAGTTTAAACAAATTGATAACTGAAATTTAAGAAATGTTCAAGCTATAACCATCTGTTTTGTTCCTCCACTTTTCACCATGTAGGCTGCTTTGTGAACAGCAGTTTGACAAAGCTGTTCCATGCTTCCTCACAAACGTGGCTTTTGAGGATGACCCTGACCATGGAGTTTTAAGATGCTGCAGAGAATGGATAACATACCAGGAACACCCTTGTTAAAAGTTTCCTTTAAAAAGAAAAAAAAAAAATCACTTACTCGCAAAAATACTGTAACTCCCTAAGTGTCATTCATGGGTAGACCTCCATCCATTTTAGAGATAACTGTTCAGGTCTGACCCGTTTCAACAAACCTCAGCGTACTGTTTGTTACAACCCTCCTCACTATGAGAACATGAGATGATACAGAAGGAACATGGACAGATCCAGAACCTGAATGCAAATTGCATGGTGTAAATCTTCAACAGTAGACATCAGTACTTCCAGTTTGTAAAGAATATAGCCCAATGCCTCCTCCCTCTTTAATGACATCATTAAAGAATAGCTTCACAAAATACATACCTGATGCGACTTTGCTTAAAGACATCTGCATGAATCTTCAAATTTCAATTTAAGAAGGCAGCTAGCAGCTAAAAGCACCTTATTAAATCTGTTTTATTTACAATTCACTGATGTTTATTACTTGGTTATAATTTTTTTTCTTCTTGGCACATGATTACACGTTACTAGGTAGCAAAATGAATCAACAGTTCTCAACATTTTCAGCTAAAATGAGCATCCTCGATTTTACCTTTCTGTGTATTCATTACTTTATACACAATGATGAAGTTTCATACTAACTTAAAAGAAAAAAATAATTTAACTCCTTTAAACTAGAATAATATTGTCCATTAAGAATCTAGGCTAAAGAGGGCTTGAAAATGCTGTCTCTAAATATTCACATACTTCTGAGCAGATAACTTTAGAAGCAGATTTGACAGTGGGTGCAAAGAATCACTTCTTCACATTGCAGTAGATGACTAAGATCATTTGAATGATTTATTGATAAGCCAATGTAAGTACAGAGGACAGGCTGGACTTGTTACCAAAACAAAATTGATTACAAGAATGTCTAGCATATGAATTCATAAGCACAAAAGCACTATGGGTATATTTGCTTTGCAAAAAGGTTCCTACATCATAAAATACAGATAGTAAAGATCTGAAATTTCCACAAGTTTTCCATTTTTGTTGTTTGGGGATTTTGATTTGCTTGCTATATTTTTTGCTTTTTTCACAACTGTTGGAATTCAAACACGAGCGTTTATTTAAGGTTTGTTTTTTTTTAAAGAAACCCACACACACACACACACACCTTTCTGTTAAGCCTGAATTACACTACAATTTGGAACAACACAGTTGTGGGTAAATCCAAGACAATAAACTTTAATGTCATAACAACCAAGCTCTGGGCAATTTAGATGGCAATTCTGACACCTTCCCTATATAAAGCGATACATGAGTAATCCCACTGAAAACAGAAGGGTGACTTGTGCACTAAGTGCTATTTAATGAAAAGGTAGCAGGCTGAAGGCAGACAGAACAAGGCTTATTAGTTGATAAAATCATTTAGAATACATGGAATAAACCAGGTTGGAAGAGACCATCAAGATCATTGTGTACAACCCATCAACCAATCCAACCCACCTAAACAACTAAACCATGGCACCAAATACCCCATCAAGTCTCCTCCTGAACACCTCCAATGATGGTGACTCCACCACCTCCCTGGGCAGCCCATTCCAATGGGCAATCACTCTCTCTGTATAGAACTTCTTCCTAACATCCAACCTAAACCTCCCCTGGTGCAGCCTGAGACTGTGTCCTCTTGTTCTGGTACTGGCTGCCAGATTCTTCATTTCTGCCTGAGAAAGGGCAAGAGGAACTTACAGGTAGTACCTAACCCCATTTCCCAGCAGTACCAACTATTTCCAACTGTAAAGGCTAAATATTCCAGAAATTATATGAATGGGCAAAATCTATACTGGACCAGCAGCAACTGCTCAAGATGGCATAAGATAAGCTTATAAGAAATAAATGTCAAAACTAACATTCCAGCTCCTCTAACTAAAATGTTTTGAGCCCTTTTTCTTTCAGGGCTACATCTACAGCTATGCCCAGTAGCTGGGTTGCTGGTCTGGGTACAACACAGAGATCTACTGCAGTCAAGAAAAGTAAACAGACTGACTTTTTGTTTATTATTCCTAAAACCATCTTCACAGGACTATGCTGATTTATTTTCTTAGCTCAGTATTATTTGTTATATTCTTTCTGCTCCATGACCCAGCAAGACCAAGGTTCAGCACCAGAATTTTTTGATGTCCAGAGTTGCATATACTTGACAATAATGATCCTTTAATCCGTTTCCATCACACATACACAACAAGCCAAACCATAACCTGGCCAGCAATTATTCATGCTGATTAGCACCTGGGGTGATTTGGGCCTTCTAGTAGACATACTTCTTCACCATGAGAGTGGTGAAACCCTGGAATGTGTTGTCCAGGGAGGTGGTCGAGGCCCCGTCCCTGGGGGTGTTTAAGAGCAGGCTGGATGAGGCTCTGGCCAGCCTGATCTAGTGTGGGGTGTCCCTGCCCGTGGCAGGGGGGTTGAAACTAGATGATCCTTGTGGTCCCTTCCAACCCTGAATGAAACTATGAAACTATGAAACTATAAAATAAACACAGCTCCTAGATTGTTAGTTTACTTACACTCTTGGATATTTTCTCACTGTGCAGACAATAAGGCAAAAGATAAACTGCTGCTTTCTAAAGGGGCAAACTGCATCCTCTATTGTAAGAGCCACAGATATTCTCAATGTTATTATTCAAATTATCTCTAGGATATCTCACACAGCAATAACTGTGTAATAAATGCATTATCTGATAGACCACAGAAATGGAAGACTGCAGCCATAAAGGATAAACATCAGACGAACACCTTCAAAAAGGGTGGAAGTGCTAAACTTTTGGATTACAAATTTAAAAGACATAGAATAAGAGAACAAATCTAAAGTCTATCTGGAGCTTCAAAGCTGAATACTATTTTATGCTGTGCTCTTTTTTTTTTTTTTTCTCTTTCTTCAATTTCAGCCTTTAACAAGAGGGGTTGAGCAAGAGCAAAACTTCAGGTGTAAAAGCAGGCACATTTGACAAGTTTGTAATACATGAATAGAACTTAAAGTATTCTATGCGGCTTAAAAGATCAAAAGATAAAAATTAATTAGCAAAGACAGATGCTCCATGCAATTAATCCTGCTCATAGGATAGCTTGTAATCACAATGGTATTTTAAAACAGATCCTGCTAATTCTGTTGTATTCTTTATTTCTGATTTATCTACTAAAATATTAGTAGTGGTATGAAGAAGTGCACTTCACAGTTGAAAGAATATCACAGAAATAAATTTGCTATTTCCCTTCCTACAAACAGGAGATAATAAACACAGCTTTACATGTTAAAGAGTTATCTACTGTGAAAACTAAGGAAATACAATTAAGAAGGGGAAAACAACAAATGCCATAGTATACTACCTTTACGATTATGATATTGAGCAGTGTTCAAATCAAAACAGGCCTGCAGTACTGCCTACACTTTCTAAAACCAGGAAGGTCATATGAGGTGTTTAATCCAAGCACATCTCACCTTAGTCTTAGGATAACCCTGAATTTCAGAGAATCACAGAATCACCAAGGTTGGAAGAAACCTCAAAGATCATCAAATCCAAACTGTCACCACAGACCTCATGACTAGACCGTGGCACCAAGTGCCACATCCAATCCCCTCTTGAACCCCTCCAGGGACAGTGACTCCACCACCTCCCTGGGCAGCACATTCCAATGGCTAACAACTCTCTCAGTGAAGAACTTTCTCCTTACCTCGAGCCTAAACTTCCCCTGGCACAGCTTGAGACTGTGTCCTCTCATTTCTTTCAAAAGTGAGAAAGGACCTTTTCCCCCTGCTTGTAACTGTGTTTATCTGAATGGGAGTTTTGACTTACGTTTTCTAGAATAAATTTCCATTCAGTAAAATTTATTCATATTTCTGCCTTATAAATGGAAATATCTTTAATATGTTATTTATCTAGAGACTCTAACTAATCACTGCCACCCTTATTCCTTCTATTAGGAAAAGGTAGTATTGTATAACACCTATCAGGTTCACAGATACACAAGCATGTTTTTATAACTAGTTGACAGGTATTGTTTACAAGGATAAATCACTTTTTTCTAGGTTCCAGACTTCCAAAATAATCCAGATTAGTCTGCCTATATAAAAACATTAATCAGCCCATACAAATGCTAGCCACTTGAGAACAAAACTTCTTGCTATGAAATTTAATATAATGTAATTAAATTCAAGATAGAAATTTCACTGTACTTTCAGTCCTGCAAGGCCTAGGTCCTCTCCCTTACTGCCCTCTCAGGTAAGGATTCTAAATTTTCATAGCTCATGGGTGCTGCCACTCACCTGTATACAGACACTACCCTACTGGTACACATACTGCACAGCTTATGTTCCCTTCAAGCAGCTGAAACAAGCTGATAATAGTTTTACTGTTCTGATTGCTGAGCAAAAAGGACAGGAAATCACTATACTCAAAACATTTCTAGCAAAGACCATTTTAATACAAAATTACATCAATCACCTTGAAGGGAAAAAAAAGTACATTTCAATTGATGTCATTCATTCCTGGGCTAATATCAGTTTTAGTTTTTAAAAAAGTTGGGCTGGTTCTGGAGAAAAATCATTAAAAATTAACTATGTCTTTCAACAGAGATTTAAGTCTTGTGTGAGAAAGCAAAATTGCATGCCTTGTGTCATCCACTGATTCAAATGGTGCCTTGAAAACTTTTTCCTGAAGACATTATTGTGAAAGTAGTTTTAATGCAAAAGAATCAGCTAGAGAAGATAACTGAGGAGAAAGCATTTCTCTGTATTTGTCCTGGTCTGGTTACATGCACCATAAAAGCCAGGCCTTTAGCTCACATACAAAGCAGTACAGAACTGAAATAATCCACTATTATTATACCTATAACTCATAATGCATACACATAGGCACAACTATTAGACACACAAGATGAGGTATCTAACTTTGTATAAAACTTCAGGAGTTGATTTTGACATGGTCATATTTCAAGAGCATCTTTTAGAATTGTGGATAAAACTTTATAGGCCTAAAACTTTTTAGTGGAAAAGGCTAACTGAATATGTAGCTATAAATGAGATCTCAGCTTTCAGCCATTAATACTTATGTGACTGCTAAAGTCAATAATTAAACTTCCAGTGACTTCACTGGTACAGGATCATACCCCTATATCTTCATTCAGACCATAAACCACTTCTATCTATATCAGAGTACATAAGGATGTGCTTAGAAATATGCATATAAAAGGAACTGGAGAACTTAACCACATGTTAAGTAATTTGATGAAGAAGAATGGATGGATAGATAGTTTGGAGACAGTGATACTGTCTATGGTGGTATTGGGGAACTGGATTCTATATGCATCCAAATCTCCTATTTAAATATTATCTATTTGATCTTAATATGGACAAAGAGTATAACTGGACAGAATTTTACAACATAGGGTAAGCATCCATTCTCAGTAATTTTGCCCTGTGTGTCATAACAACATCCACATTCTGCAATATTAAAAACTGTCTAGTACTTGCGGGGTGTCTGCTAGTGGGATTAGTCACCTGGCCAGTTTTAATCCCAGTGAAGGTTTTTTCAAGATTAAGGGCTAGCCTTGTAAATATATATATGCTGCAATTTTAAAACCTCAAATGTTTTAGAGTTGATTTATTTATAACACATTTGTGTATGGATTTGTAAATAGTATATTCAAGCTTCTTAATTTCAAACCAGCTGGAACACTCTGTATTGAAAAGGCTGTTACAGAACTGAATGCTACTTGATTGTTATTCTGCTTAGGAGAGACTACAAATGAAGGATCAGTGTGGGAGCTAGAGAAAACTCCATTGAGAAATACGATGAAAACAGAGCTGGGAATGTGAAGAACAAAAAACTGAGTGTGAAAAAGAGAAGGACAGAGGGAGGAAAAAAAATAAACATAGGGTAGCATTTAAGGGACAAAGAAGCTTACACAACCCACTGAGCTGTGCCATCATCACTTTTGAGGATTGGTGTACTCATACAGTGATGACCTGGCACAGTGCTTGCTTCAGGAGAAGGTTTACTCAAGAAAAGTTTACTATGTCAAAACAATAGTTCACAATCTGTAACTAATACCTGAAATGTGGTGTTGCTGAAAACCCGTCCACTCCATCCTTCTGTATCCTCTTCTTCAGTGTATGTAGTCTGGTACACATGACTAAAACAGATTTCACTCCATTTTAAAAGCAACCTCTTCTTTCTAACTTGCAGCCCACCCCAGAAGGGGTAGCTGAGATGCTATGTTTGCTGTTTTGAGAGCTGAGGATACACAACTCACAGAAAGGTTTATGTCATGTTGTTCTGGAGTCATTCTCCTTGAAGACATGGAGCCATCCTGAAGAGCTACAAACATGCTGCTGCTCCTTGGCCGTAGAGAAGGCATTGCCATATGACTGCAATCACAAGATAACAGGATGTCAGAGGTTGGAAGGGACCCAAAGTGATCATCAAGTCCAACCCCCCGGCCAGAACAGAACCATACAATCTAGCTCAGGTCACAGAGGAATACATCCAGGCAGGCCTTGAAAGTTTCCAGAGAAGGAGACTCCACAACATCTCTGGGGAGCCTGTTCCAGTGCTCTGTCACCCTTACAGTAATGAAGTTCCCCCTTGTCTTGAGGTGGAACCTCCTGTGCTGCAGCTTACATCCATTGTTCCTTGTCCTATCACAGGGAGCAAGTAAGAAGAGCCTATCCCCTCCCTCCTGACACCCAGCCCTCAGATATTTATAAACATTTATTAAATCCCCTCTAAATTTCCTCTTCTCTAGGCTAAAAAGCTCCAGGTCCCTCAGCCTCTCCTCATAAGGCATGTGCTCCAGTCCCCTGATCATCCTCATTGCCCTCCACTGGACCCTCTCCAGCAGATCTCTGTCCCTCTTAAACTGGGCAGCCCAAAACTGAACACAGTACTCAAGATGAGGTCTTACCAGGGCAGAGTAGAGGGGGAGGAGAACCTCCCTCGATCTACTGGACACACTCTTCTTGATACACCCTAGGATCTCATTTGCCTTCTTGGCTTCAAGGGCACATTGCTGTCCCATTGATAACTTGTTATCCACCAGGACACCCATGTCCTTCTCCAAAGGGCTGCTCTCCAGCAGATCACCTCCCAACCTGTACTGGTGCAGTTATTATTCCTCCTCAGATGCAGAACTCTGCACTTGCACTTGTTGAACCTCATTTGGTTCCTCTCTGCCCAGCTCTCCAGTCTGTCCAAGTCTTGTTGGATGGCCACACAGCCTTCAGCTGTATCAACCAAGCCTCCCAGTTTGGTGTCATCAACAAACTTGCTGCAGTCACTTTGTTCCCTCATCAATGTCGTTGATGAAAATGTTAAACAGCATTGGTCCCAGCACTGATCCCTGGGGGACTCCACTAGTTACAGCTATAGAAGGATCTGAATGGTTCTCCATTAAGTTTTTGAAGCTGTGGCTTCTAAAGGCAACAGCATTAATTAGTCCTAAATGCCTTATGAGGCACAGAGAGATGTAGGAGAATATGTCCAGCAGGCAAGGTTTTTAAAAAGTCTCTGCCAACACTTTGATCACAGAATGAATTGTCTGGAATGCTGCGAACTCTTTACTTATTAAAAATGAAACTAGGATATTGTATCAATGAAATATATTTTACTGTGTTCTGTCAATGAGACATATACTATTATATTATCAAGGTACACATTCAGACTATAAAATCAGCTTTCTGTTTCTCTTAAAGGCAGACTGAACCACAAGCAAATTACTGAGTTTTCAGCACTGTATTCTTAATAAGAATAGGACATTTTGATCCTTTTTGTTATAGAGAAAGATAATACAGTATTTATAAATTCTGTGCACTGAGCAGTCAAGGACTAATAATGAATATCTAAAATGTCACAGGATCTTCACTCCAAACAGAGCATTATAGCATAAAACACAAAGCATTTTGTCAAGAAAAAGTAACAGAAAAAAATAGTTTCTAATATTGGGAAAAGGGAAGGGTAAAGATGGAAATGTGTGGTAGTTTTAAGCTATGCCTTTAAAATTTAGCTGCAGATTTTGAGCAGAAAAGTCGAAAAAATATAAATAATTCACTACTGGGTGTAAAAAGGAAAACAAAAGATTATGCTAAACAAATTCATTGGGCAGTTGTACCACAACACCTTTCACATTTCACTTCCATTCCCATTCCTCATCTTTTCTCCTGTGGTCTCAGCTGTTCTGCTTGTCTCAGGGACGTAACTGCTTCTGGCTGGCCTTGAGAAAAGATAGGAACATTAACACTGCTTCTCTTTCTAACATCCCTTCCTTTTTTTGCCCTCTTTGGTACAAAGGGAAAGGAGAGGAGATATGTGGGGCATGGGGGGGAGGGAGGCAGTGGAACAGCTTCCCTGCTCTCTGGGGTGAGAGTCTTATACCAGAGGGGTATCAGGGGTATCTTCTAATTGTAAATATCTGTATAATATTGTAAATCCTGTATATTTTGTACATATTCATTGCATTCCATTGTAGGCTGAAGTTTTTGCTTGTAAATACAGCTTCCATTTTTTTCCAACTGAGTTAGTAGTGCTTAGTTAATGTGAATGGGAAACTTCAACCCACCACATTACACAAAATAATTGGCACTCAACTTTTCCCAATATTAGAAGCATTCCCCCCCCCCCCCCCCAAAAAAAAAACCAACCCTAAAATAAGGTGTAGGGTTTTAGAAAAAGAAAGATGCCTTCTAGACTGTAGTTGTGTTTTCAGGAGAGAAAAGAAACAAACTTGAAACTGTCCAAAACGACAGCAAATGTAGACACTGAAAAATCACCTGAACATTTGAAAAGAAATGGGATCTTATTTTATAAGCATAAAGCTATGGAGTGCTTCTTTTATTATTTAAGGGGTCTTGCATTTCTGTTCTATCAAGAAGACTTCAAGGTCAAAATGTCTGTGTGCTTAATGCCACTTTAGATGCCAATGGAAGGAGATAACATGAAAAATGAGAACCCTGAGGCTTGCCAGGCCTTTCTGGGATAAATGCACCTGGTAAAGGCAAGGTTATATAAATGAAGAGAATCCATCATCTGATATTGTTGTGGGGGATTTATTTACATTTAAAGAAAGATAGAATGAAAAAAAAAATTAATAATATAAAGTAGCAAAATGTTCAAAGGCAGTCTGTATGAAAAAGACAATTTAATAGTATAATATATGTAACAAGTCACAAATCCTCCTTTCAAGTGAGAGTGAAGCAATTTTTAGAAGAACAGAGGAAGGCATAGTTTGATAGAGGACTTCTGATTGGCATAGTCTGTTTCCTGGAAGCATGACAACCTGATGAAGGTAGACCAAGATTAAGGGGAATTTGGTTGGAATCCAAGAATGTAGGAGAAAACCCTCCTCTGACTTAAAGCTTAAGTCTATTAACATCAGGAAAGTGTACAAACCAAGGGATTGTCAAGGTCACCACGAGGTTCATTTTCCTCAAGGATTAAGAGGTTAATTGATTTATTATTATTATTATAGCTCAGTTCTATTCCATTGTTAGAGATGCGGCTTCATGTCTTATTGGTTGTTGTCCTATCCCATTTTAATCAGAAGCTCAATGTGCTGCACAGCCAATTTATTGTTAGGCACAAATGCCACACTAAACTCAGCAACTACAGTTCAGTGAAGAGAGTACAGATGTTAAGCCATTTAATTTCCTTTTCCCAATACTCTGGTGGAACTAAATGATGATTTCCTGGGAAGCTGAAGGTCTAAAAGGCATTCTTTTCATCCATTTAGTATCCTTGGTGCTCAGATTTGGAGCAACATCGCTCTTCAGTATGCAGATCTAACTGATGTTGACAAAGTACATCAAAGAGGGAATTACTCCCCTAGAATTTATAGCAAAATTCACTGTTAATTGAAAAGATTATGCCTTTGCTTAGAGACTATATACTGCTGCACTGAAAATTATACACTTAAAGCAAAGGAAGGGCTGATGCAGGTGTTGGGAAAGAGTTTGTACATGGCTTCCAGGAGTAAAAGCTGTCATGAAAGGGAGATGGGGAAGTGCAGAAAGGGACTGAGAGCAGTGAGAAGGAATGACTGAGAATAAGGGGAGGGGAAGAGGATTATGTTGCAGAATTTGTCTGCTGGTTCAGAGGGACAAAGACAGTTAAAAAACTTTCTCCACTAGGAAAATCCCTCCCACATGAGTGGAAAAGAAAGCCTCTGCAAGGACACAAACAAATAAATGAAGGAATGCTAATAATATTCCACTATAGAGCAGCTCTTGTTCATAAAAACTCCTTTGAAATCTTTTCACCTTCATACATCTGTCATGGAGGAAAAAAGTGCAGACAGAGTAATTCCTGCCCAAATATTAGCCTCTGCTGTTTGCTGTCTAACCACAGGACATTCAGAAAAGCAGAATCAGCAGCTGCAGGTGTTAAAATGGATATTCTGGAACAGAATGCTACACGCAGGAAAGGAAACACCTATTGTTTCCAAAAGGCATCTCAGTAATAGGCAGAGACTCTAGCAAGCACTCACATTCGTCCCAGTCTCATGACTTTCCATCAAGCAGCTTGTAAGTTGCTCTTTACTGATCTGTTACACAGAGCACTTTACCAACAAAAGGTGGGCTCTGAAGCACCCAGAGGAGCTAATATCCATCCTTACTTGCAGGAGCAGCATAAGGCCTCTAAACAAATTAAGCTGCAGATAGACTCTGCAAGATTCTCAGCTACAGTCTTATTTATTGAAGCTTAATATGTGTTTCCTTATATAAGAGCTGGAGGATCAAGCTGGTATTTTGATTTCAAAGCACTCCAGAAACGTGGACCTCCCAAGGCATAAAAGTAGCCAGAAAACTAAGTGCCAGTGACACACTGAGATTAAGCCCAAAGTCAATGAAAAAGCTTTTTGTGTTTTAAAACAACAGGATCTGGGATCGAACTTTAAATCAACTTTGCCAATTCAGCCCGAGCATGCCTGGTGTGATGCATTTTATACAAGCAGATGTGGAACATCATTGTTGTACCAGTTTCTGGGATAAGGAGGAAGGTACTCATAGGTGAAAGCTGCCGTCTAGGGATACTAAAACAGCAGAGATAATGGTTCCCCACTCTGCCCATGGCTTGTTTTTTGTTATATCTTCATTTATATAAAGTCTTGAAGCATTATCATCATCAGAAGAAGCAGATCTGTCAACTAGAATAAACTCTTGGCAAATTTGCTCTCACCTTTCACTTTCAGCTTCATCAGATATGACAAGTGTTTCTGTCATTGCCCAACTGTAGATACAAAACATCAGAAAACCACATTGTCATTAATCAGAAAGGTAAAACCAGAATAGTTAACCAAAATATTTAAGCAGGAAGAGGTTGGATAAAAGCCACAATAATTTATACCAACCCACTGAACTCATATTTTAACTCCAATCACAGTTGAAAGCATATTAGAGTGCTTTTGCATTATGCTGAAATGGTAAAATAATTAATAGAATATGATTTGTACCTAAACATTTTTCTCTTTGCAAAATCAATACTCTCACATATGGTTACAGATAGCAGCCAAGGGAAATGCAGGTAGTCCCAAAAGGAAAGCTTGACACATGCTTGCAAGATTATATTTGTGAGGGTCTTGTAACGTAAACCTGTTCCACCAAGGTAAATGTGCTCTTGTGCAAGATCCAGGATAAGGCCTACAAATCACTGGAGTCCTCAAAGCCTTGCCACACACCAAAGAACATTTAAGGCTATAAACTGTTTATGACAATATGTCTTTCAGCACAATAAATGTACATTTTTCACTCTGGGGTGTTTTTTAGGTTGAAAAGCTCAAATCCATACACATACCTCCAAGCATCCACAAGTATTAAGCTTGCAAAAAAGCAAGGAGATCTGAATTTACATTGAATATTAAGTGAAAAAATATCTACAATGTTTGTAGAAGAAAAGTCACCTGCTGGAATGTTGTTTGCCACCCAGAACTTCTGTAAACCTGTTGTGTTGGGGGTGTTTTATCATGGCAGAAAAGATGCCATGGTTCCATTCTCTGTAGTTGCCTTCCTATGAAACCGTAAAGACAGATCAGTCAATTGATTTTAACAGCACTGCAATTAGATATTGATTTATTGACATTCAAAGGCAGTTACAAACACGATGTTTAGAAAATGTCCTTCTATGCAACTAAATTGAAGCAAGAAGGCTGTGAGATACAAATAACCCAAATCTCATGACATGGAAACTTCCAATCTAATACTTCAGGTATAAAAAGTAACAAGATAGAGGCTCCACATTATATAATAATAAGAACAACAATAGCAACAACAGCAATAACAATAATATACTACTACTAACTTGGACCAGTTTTCTCCAAGAAAAAAAATAAAGAAAAAAAAATAATGACAGGACAAGAAAATTAGTCATAAGGGCATGATTTACTTGGGAAGAGGTCATGTAAGATTAGCACCCTGCATTGCCCCAAACTAAAATTTAATAATCATAACTATGAGCATCAGATTTGAAAAGGATGAATGGGTGAGAGAGCTCAGGAGGGGGTTTCTTTCCTTTTCTTTTGGGAAGAGGGATATGTGAAAAGAATAAAAATCTACTGAATCATACCTATCTATTAGTCATACCTCTGTTGTGCTGGTTGCTTATTCTGTAGACATTCTCTCTTGTATAAATAAGGTGCAATGCCTCAGGGCTTAATATACTATGTCTTTATACCTTGGTTTTCCAGTTTTCTTTCTAACCCCTTGATCGTTCTGCAGTTTCCTTCACATATTTTTGTAATCCAGCTAAAGATTTTTGTAACACAAAGATTTTGTGCCATTTACTAGTACTTTCCAATTAACAACTGCTGGATTTTTAACTTGTGGATGTACATCCATTTCCTGAAGAAAAATATCTGTTGCTAATTTTTAGAGCAAAAAAAAATATAATAATTCAGTGAATGTAGCAATAGAAGAAATAATATTTAAAATATATACATTATGAAAAATATATACATTATGAGAACAGAGGTTTATTTCCAAAACCCCTTCATGAAAATGTCATTTGAAATTTCTCACTGTACAGATTTCTGGGTTGTCTTTCTTTTTAAAAGACAGGCAGACAGAAAGAGACAGAAAAAAAATATATCAGCTTGGCCACACTTTTCAATGTAAAAAAAAAAAAAAAATTCATTTTGATTTAGACTCAAAGATATACCATACTATAAATTTGAGCAAACTTCAAAGCAAATAGCAAGGAGGGGCATAGAGGACAAAATCCAAAACTTCCTTGTCAAAGATTGCTAATCTCTCTGCATATACTGTTTAAGGCTTTGCAAAAGGGTGGTCTGTAACACTCACTATTTTGCATGTACTGGTTCATGTATTCTATCTTCTGTTTGCTTGTGTCTCTGTTTTAACATACTATTAGTTATTTTTTTAATCAAAAAGGAGTATTACATGCATTTAAGCTAAAGCATAGAAGTTACCATAACATAGGTATTTTTACCCCAATTTCTGCTCATACTGCATGAATGCAGAAGAAATCTGACAATTCATGCAGCCAAACTTGCAGTCAAAAACTCATTAATGATATGTGATGTGACAAGGAAGGAGTTTAACAGAGTTAAGTGATTGTTTCTGCATTAACCTTTCCATTTCAAGTCAAGGGTACAATAACCTTACCTGATGTGGTTTTGAATTTATTAGTTGTGACTGGTGCAGAAATGTAATGTTGGTGTACTTTAACTCATGCCGACATTGAGGTTTTCTAAATCAAATCTGTTTGGCTCTTTTAACCTTGACATAAATACAGGCAAATAAAAGAGTTAATAAAATAATTTGCTTCTGAAAATTATAGTATCTTATTCCTAGTAAAAGTATTGCCTTTTGCTCAAATTTCAGTGAAACAGTGTTCAACACAGACCATTACAGTGACTGACACCAACAAAGCTTCAAACATTATCTCAGAAGGGGGATATCACAAATTTGGCCTCAGTAATGTCCAATGATATGACAAGCAGCCTGTGGCTGTGGTGCAAGATGAGGCACAGGAGATTCCATGTAAACATACAGAAAACTTTTTCACTGTGAGGGTGACAGAGTAGAGTTGCAGAGTCTCCTTCTCTGGAGACATTCAAAACCCACCTGGGTGCATTTCTGTGTGACCTGCCTGAGGTAGTACTGCTTTGGCAGGGGAGTTAGACTAGAAAATCTTTTGAGGTCCCTTCTAACCCCTAACATTCTGTGAGTCTGTGATTACTGTATCAACAGCATTCAAGTCAATGAGAGTTTTTCTACGTCAACAGACACTGGATCAATTATGTAGAAATACACTGAATGGAAGCCAAAACAAAAGTATCCTCTCTCGCCATTTGGTCATTTTGACCATTTGACTCTTTGCCAGGCATCAAGCTGCAGTTTCCAGATTCTCCTTATGAAAAGTCACTTCTCTTTGGAGTTTGACTGGCTTCTTAGATGTGTTTAATTATTGCTACACAAAATGCCTATGCATTCATTCATCGTATCTCAGTCTAGTTATGTCCATTTTATGTAAATATAGTCATCTTTTACTTCAATTCCCATTTTTGATGGAGAGCAGGAAGTGTCATTTTTAGTTTAGTTTTCCTGGTTCCTTTTTTTGTTTCTTTCCCAAAGTAAATTCCCTCATGGCAAAAGCTCACAATCTTTGGTTCTAGCCTAAGCAACATTCTTTGATATATTAATTGTCTTGGCTAGAGGTATTCAACTCCCTGCCTGATTTTTGTCCTCTGTTTAAAGAGAAAAGCTTTGCTATTTTTTTTATTCTCTTAACATTAATTCATGTCTGTGTCAAACATGAATCATTGAGAGATTAAAGTAAATCTGTCACAGTGAGATTACCAAGAGCATAAAAAAGTTGCTCAGCATGTGCCATTTTCCTTTGCTAGGGCTCAGATGAAAGTACAGAAATCATAAAGATAAGTTTGGCTTAATACAAGATACAGAACCTCTTTTATTTACCTAACAGACTAGCAGGGAAAAATGTGAAGTCATGTTTAATGTTTCTGAGAATTCATTTCAACCCTGTTTTAAAATCCTCTGTCTTTGCCAAGGTTAGAAAAGTGTAGTATGAGAAGACTGTAGGATACAGGGGAGCAGTCCCCAAACGGGTTTCTGTAATAGTGCTGAAACTGAACGGAAATACACCAATCTCATTTGAACTGGCATATCACACTGGAAATACTGTAGCCTAATGAAAGCAAGTGACAATAATTTATATTTATCTAATAGAATATATAATTAAAATAAAAATGTGATTTCTATCAAGTAATATTTAACCAGGAATTAAATAATAAGGAAATTCTGAATCTTTCAGCAGAAAAATTATGAAATAAATATTGGACCAAGAAAATAGAACAAGGGCAAAATATCTTACCATAATTTTTTTTGTTGTTGTTTAAATCTATCAAAGTCTTTTCAAACAATGCCGTTCCTTCTCTTTGCAGATTTTGGGGCTTTGGTGGTGGTGGGTTTGTGGCTTTTGTTTGTTTGTTGGGAAGGAGGGGTGTTTTGTTGTGGGTTTTCTTCATTTTGGTTGTTGTTTTTCTTTTTTTGTTCAGACTTTTTTTTTTTTTTAATACTTCTGGTGATATTATTGAAATCAGCAGAAGTCATTTCAATAAGTACACTGAGTTTGGAATTAATTCAATCAACTGAGATTTCAGAGTAATCAAACTAATCAACAAAGTCCAGAAACTGGTATCCTACTGCACTGTAACAGCCACAATCTGCGTCACAGTAAACAGTATTTGCCGCTGACAAACGCCCTCATTCAACAGAATGATGAACAGTTAGAGCAAGAAATCTCATAGACAAGCAGCAACCTTCTTTATCAACTGATAGTATTTCATACTGCCAGCAAGATGTCAGGTCATTTTGAGTTTAGCTGTAAAATACTAGTCCAGGGATACTAACTATTAACATTGGAGCTATGAGGCAGGATGAAAAGATTTTTGGTGTTACTTATTTCACAGAATCACAGAATCACCATGGTTGGAAGAGATCTCAAAGATCATCAAGTCCAACCTGTCACCACAGACCTCATGACAAAACCATGGCACCAAGTGCCACGGCCAATCCCCTCTTGAACGCCTCCAGGGATGGTGACTCCACCACCTCCTTGGACAGCCCATTCCAATAGCTAACGACTCTCTCAGTGAAGAACTTTCTCCTCACCTTGAGCCTAAACTTCCTCTGGTGCAGCTTGAGACTGTGTCATCTTGTTCTGGTGCTGGTTGTCTGGGAGAAGAGACAAACCCCCTCCTGGCTACAACCACGCTTCAGGTAGTTGTAGACAGCAATAAGGTCTCCTCTGAGCCTCCTCTTCTCCAGGCTAAACAATCCCAGCTCCCTCAGCCTCTCCTTATAGGGCTTGTGCTCGAGGCCTCTCACCAGCTTTGTTGCCCTTCTCTGGACACGTTCAAGTGTCTCAATGTCCTCTTTAAACTGACGGGCCCAGAACTGGACACAGTACTCAAGGTGTGGCCTAATTAGTGCTGAGTACAGGGGCACAATGGGTTGCCTGCTCCTGCTCGCCACACTATTCTTGATGCATGCCAGAATGCCATTGGCCTTCTTGGCCACCTGGGCACACTGCTGGCTCATGTTCAGCTGGCAGTCAATCTGTAATTCACTCCGTGGCACCTTCTTTCCACAGAGAAAACATTGTTGGATATATTTGACCTTCCTCCATTCCTAGTGCACAGAAATCAGAGACTTTCTAATTCAATCTGTCTCTGATCCATTAACAATAAGAAGGAAAAAAAGAAAATCCATTACAACTACATTCTATACAAGTTAGTTTGCACTGCTCTGAATTTGCAGTGTATAAGAGGATTAAACAAATCTTACAATCAAACCATGCATGGGTAAGAAATGTGCCATTAGATGGAGGATCACCTGTGACTCTGAACCTTGTCATTTTCATGGCCAAACTCTCTTGCAGTTTAATGTGTTAGCAAAATGCCTCCACTTTTGAAGGTAAGAAAATCATCCCAATACATAAGATGAAAGTTTGCAAATGCAAAACATATAATGGAAAAGAGACACCACGTAACCCATACTGTGATTTGGCAGCTTGGTGGTAGGAATATGAAAACATCTCCAGACCACTGATGGAAAACAACAAATCTTCTTTGGTTCCATGACATCTACATTGCCCACATGAGAGGCTTCAGGCAGTTTTTGGCCATTACATGACGCTGCATTCTACAGAGAAGTAGCTAGTGAAAAATCACCAGTCATGGTCCAATCCTGCCAAGCCATTCACTTTTACCCTTTAAAAGACTTCTAAATTGGCTTTAGTTACAGGACAAGATGTGTCTTAAGAAGGAATGATCTCATGTCACAAGAAACTGACTGCTCATTAAATGTCTGACATTATGGAGGATTCTACATGCTGCCAAAAGAGAAATCTACATAGACTAATTTGGGTTTTTGTGGCTACCTAAATGAAAGAGGCAATTCAATTTAGTAACAAATGTTGAAAAAAATACTTTATTTTGAAATGCATTTTCCCCAATTTTAACTATGCTTAGGAATGATGAGCACTTCATTTAAGTCTATCACAAAAAGTATTGAAAAGTGCAGTTATATTTTACAGCTTCCTTGTGTCTATGGGATGATAATGTATTGTACTAGTGATACCACTTAAGATCAAGGGGATTGAATGAACTGCTGAGAACACCAAAAGAAAAACCATAATCATTGCCTATAAATAAAGGCATTTTCCCTCAGGACCTTAGAGACTACTTTAGTTTTCTGGGTTTTTTTTGTTTGGTTTGTTTTTTTTCCTTTTCATTCTCTTACATTTTTGTAATTTTTTACTTCTCCAAGTATTTTCAAAGATGTCAAGGCTCGGTGTGGCACCTTTCACAATACAGAAGTTTTGTGGAAAGTACCAGGCAAAGAGCAAAGGTCCTGTTTTTCTAATCTGACTCAGTGGCAGACCTCTCATTGCCTTCAAACAATTACACTTCACTTTCTTACTTGTTAGCCAATCTGAGTGATAGACTGATCCAAGCAGTCAAAGAGTTAGCACCATATGGTTCCCTGAATAACACAGCACATTCATTTCAAAGTTTATAATTTTCAGCAATACATTTAGACCCAAATTGTTAAACAAATATATGTGGGTTTGTTCACCCTATAATTGCATGCATTTTCTCACTTACTCATCCACTAACTTTGTAATGCAAGTTTTGGCAAAACTTCGACCCTGGGTTTTCAGGACTTGGGATTTTACATTTGTAAGAATGAGCTTTGATGAGAAAAGAACATGACAAGTTACACTCTGATGCCTGCAGACTTGATCTGTCATAATATTTCTCTTCCCCAAGTCTGAAGAAAGGTAGGCCCTTCAGGAGGCAATGGCCCTAAAAGAGATGTAAGGCAGCAGGGAAAGGGTAGATATTATTGGACATCAACATGTGATCAAATCTACAACTTGGTGACGCAGATAGGGCTCTATATAACTGTGAAAGTCTTGTCACGTAGTTGGACCAGACCTGTACTGCCCATAGGCAAATCCTGTCACAGTCAAAGAAACATAAAAGCCAGGAAATTCCACCTGAACCTGGTTTGATTTTAGATTACTGGGGGGGGGAAGTAATTCATACAAATGAACATTCTTCTAGCCAAATTCAAATCACTGCTATTGTAGGTGATAAACATATAACACAACAATATAGCCCAATAATATTTATCATCATTTAAACTATTCAAGCAGCTCACGTAAAGTCTGGATATAGTCAAAGCACAATCTTCACTTGAAGTGAGCATGAGAGCCCTGGCTCTGGGTTAATTCTCAAGAAAGAAGCCTTGTTTATAGAATCATAGAATTGCCAGGGTTGGAAGGGACCTCAAGAATAATCCAGTTTCAATCCCCGTGCCATGGAAAGGGACACCTCACACTAGATCAGGTTGCTCAGAGTCACATCCAGCCTGGCCTCAAAAACCTCCAGGGATAAGGCTTCCACCACCTGCCTAGGCAACCTGTTCCAGTGTCTCACCAGCCTCATGGTGAAGAGCTTCTTCCTAACATCCAATCTGAATCTACCCCATTTCTAGTTTTGCTCCATTCCCTCTAGTCCTACCGCTACCTGACCTCCTATAAAGTCCCTCACCAGCTTTCTTGTAGGCCCCCTTCAGATGCAGGATGGCCACAATAAAGTCTCCTCAGAGCCTTCTCCTCTCCAGACTGAAAAACCCCAACTCTCTCAATCTGTCTCCATATGAGAAGAGCTCCAGCATTCTGATCATCGTCATGGCTCTTCTCTGGACACATTCCAGCACACCCATATCTTTCTTGTAATAGGGACAGTTGTAGTATGGACAGCTGTTTCTTATGTTGTAGTAAATTATAGCTGACCTGGGTTGTACAACATAAAAAGGGGACTGATTAGCAAAGAGTAACCAGACCACACTGCTTCTTTAGCTGGAAGAAAAGCACTGCAAGTCTGACTGACAAAAACCCCACACCAACAGGGATAATTTCTTTCATGAAAAATTTTGAAAGAAAGTAGAGTATAAGAAATTCACAGAAATTAATAATTAAAAGCCTCAGGATGATGTGAATTCTCTTCTTCAACTGCTGAGTGTTACAGCTTTCTGTATACTCAGAGCAATTCTTTTTAAATTCAGATTACATTTTTCCACAAGGGTATGGATTCTGAAGTGCTTATTCAGAAATTGGTTTAGGTAAAAGTCCTACTGAAGCTGCTGGGAATTTTATTACACACGAGACTGCATAAATATTGAGAGCAGATTTCTGGATTTTAACCTCTAGTGTAATAAACTGTGTAAACTAGACAGAATGATCGGAGGGACTAGTAAGCAAACAGGCTCTTTTATGTAATTAATATTATTCTTATGAAAAAAGCCTTGCTACTGTGCTTACTGTGACAATTATTGTCAGGGCAAAAAAAAAATAGAACAACACATATTTTTAATTTCTAAATATCTTAAAAATTAAATCTCACCTCATCAGACTGTCTTGCTGTTGTACCAACAGCTGTCCATTCTATAGTCTCTTCTTAGGACATTTGTGAGTAATCCAATTTAGCATTGCTATGCTTCCATAATTCACTTATAATTACCTGCTGACTATAGTACTAACAGTTGTAGATTTAGATAAATATTCCATTTCACTAATTATAAAATTCACTGTACAAAGCCCATTTTCGAGTTATGGGGCTTCATCTGCCTGGATCATGGTAAAACCTCTTCAAGCTTTCCTTTAGTTTTCCAAAGGGTATTGTAGGAACACATATGATGTAGGAAAACAATATTCACAATGTCTTTAAAAAATACTAATATGACCTCCTGAAACTCTGACATATTCCATGTTAGAAAAAGGCCAACTTACACAAAGGTTATTCACATAGATAGCAACAGCAACCATGAAGTCTTTAGTAGGATTATAAGTATGAGCTACTTATCAAAGCTAAAAAATAATATAATGACCCTAGCCATGTACTAGCGCATAATAAGATACGTTAGTTAGGCAGTAGAATAGAATAGAATAGAATAAACCAGGTTGGAAGAGACCTTCGAGATCATCACGTCCAACCTATCACCCAACACAACCCAATCAACTAACCCATGTAACCAAGCACCCTGTCAAGTCTCCTCCTGAACACCTCCAGTGACGGCGACTCCACCACCTCCCCAGGCAGCCCATTCCAATCGGCAATCACTCTCTCTGTGTAAAACTTCCTCCTGACCTCCAGCCTGAACTTCCCCTGGCGCAGCCTGAGACTGTGTCCTCTTGTTCTGGTGCTGGGTGCCTGGGAGAAGAGACCAACCTCTGCCTGTTTACAACCCCTCTTCAGGTAGTTGTAGAGAGCAATAAGGTCACCCCTGAGTCTCCTCTTCTCCAGGCTAAGCAGCCCCAGCTCCCTCAGTCTCTCCTCATAGGGCTTGTGTTCCCAGACCCTCACTAACTTCGTTGCCCTTCTCTGGACTTGTTCCAGCAAGTCAACATCCTTCCTAAACTGAGGGGCCCAGAACTGGACACAGTACTCGAGGTGTGGCCTAACCAGTGCAGTGTACAGGGGCAGAATGACCTCCCTGCTCCTGCTGGCCACACTGTTCCTGATGCAGGCCAGGATGCCATTGGTCCTCTTGGCTGCCTGGGCACACTGCAGGCTCATGTTCATCCTACCATCAACCAGCACCCCCAGGTCCCTCTCTGCCTGGCCGCTCTCCAGACACTCTGACCCCAGCCTGTAGCACTGCATGGGGTTGTTGTGGCCAATGTGCAGAACCCGGCACTTGGATGTGTTAAATCTCATGCCGTTGGACTCTGCCCATCTGTCCAGCCTGTCAAGGTCCCTCTGCAAAGCCTCTCCACCCTCTAGCAGATCAACTCCTGTCCCCAGCTTGGTGTCATCAGCAAATTTACTGATGATAGACTCAATGCCCTCATCCAGATCATCAATAAAGATGTTAAAGAGGATGGGGCCCAGCACTGATCCCTGGGGGACTCCACTACTGACTGGCCGCCAGCTGGATGTGACACCATTCACCACCACTCTCTGGGTTCGGCCCTCCAGCCAGTTCCTAACCCAGTGCAGAGTGCTGCTGACCAAGCCATGGGCTGACAGCTTGGCCAGGAGTTTGCTATGGGGGACGGTGTCAAAGGCCTTGCTGAGGTCCAGGTAAACTACATCCACAGGCCTCCCCACATCCACCAGGCGGGTCACCTGATCATAGAAGGAGATCAGGTTGGTCAGGCAGGACCTGCCCTTCCTAAATCCATGTTGGCTGAGCCTGATCCCTTGGCCAGTAGATAGGTTGATTACTCTGGAGGGTATGAAATTCAGAGGCATATGTTGTCCAGTGCTTCAATCATAAGGGGCAAAGACAACACTTTCACAGAATGAGACCTTCAATGCGAAGATTCCTCCATTATGCTCAAAATTCACTTCTACAAAATTTTTCTTAATTCAATTTTTTTCCCTTATAAATTACCATCTTGTCAATTTTCAAAATGCTTCTGCATGCATAGAAAACTGAAATTAACATAAAGAGAGAAGCTTGTTTCCATTTATTTCCACAACAGATTGCTGACATTCTTTTCAAATTATCTTGACTTTCCTGTTTGTTTATTAACTATGGAAATATTGTTGAAGTATATACTAAGCCAGTTCAGCACTTCAAACTTAGTGACGGATTTACATGCTCTACTTTCCAGACAGTTAGATGTGGGATCAGAGATCAACAAGAGGATTGCTTTGTGTAGCTAAAATTAAATTAGTTGTGTTTTGTTTTTCCTTTCCCTCACATCTAAATATTATAAAGTTTTCAAAGCCTTTTATCAATATATATCATGACCTGCTGGCATGCTACCATCTATCATATTTTTTTTAAATTATTTCATAGCTATAATAAACCTAAGAAAAAATTTGCCTCCTTGCTTTCTGGAAAGGATGAACTTGAAAAACCTCTCTGCTGAAAGTACTATGATTAGAATTTTTTCTGTAGTTTTCATTGATCCATGGATGTGTGAGGAAGCTATTTTAAAAAGACAGGGTGACCAAATATGTTTGCTTTTCTTAATTTATCCATAAATCAGAAATGTAATTTCAATAATTTCCATTAGCAAGAAATGTCTACTTTCCAGCAGGAAAGTACTTCCACAATTCAGGTTGCTCAGCCCTAACACCCACATGTTTTTTTCAGGCCTGGATATTCATTCATAAATATGCCACCAAAGCAAAATTAAGCTTATCTGTGCATGCAAATTTGAGACCAAAGCTATGCAACTATCTTTTATTTAAGAACACTTTGCTGGGGAGCAGAACTAAGAACATTTTTTCAGGTCTTTGCAAAGGATTCATGTGGTAAAATAAGAGCCAAATCAATTTCACTCAGATGCCAATATGACTCTTTAAAACTTAATCTAACAATATTGTTATACAAGTAACAGCTTAGTACAAAATTCTCCCTGGTCTTGTTATCATCTCAGCATGTAAAGTGGGAAGCCATCACAAACATGCACAATTACATCAGCTGCAACTCATAGTTGTGACTATCTCTTTTAATACAGTTTAGATGGGTCAGCTCTAGATAAAGACTGCTGAGCACTTCTCTCTCTTAAGGGGACTTGATGCCAAGGGAGACCTGATGTTCACCCTGCATCCAGCTTAGCTACTCTGGTTCACCAATCCTGGTTTCTCAGGAATTCAATGGCAGCAGCTTGGTGAGAGCATCCCAGAGGTACCCACCCCCCCACCCCCCCCCCCCCACACACACACTATAGGAGGAAACCACCTAGTGTCCATAGATTAGTTAAACATCTTGAAGGTTTTTGTTTGCTTATTTTGTTGGCATCTTTTTAGTGTTGTTGAGGGTTTTTTGTTTGTTTTGGGTTTGTTTTTTCAAAGCTATCTATGAGCACATCTTAATGAGGTGCCCCATGCTAGTGGACCTGATATCTGTTTCTCTGAGTGCTCCTAGTGCTTTGCTCATGCTCCTGCAGTGCACCTCATCTGTACACCTTGCAAGGCTGTTCATGGGACTTTGTGAAGGGCAGCACTAGAGTGCTAGCCACCACGTTGTCCAAGACTGTTTGGCCACCTGAGGCCAAGCGTGGAGCATTACCAAATTCAGCAGCCAAATTCATTGGCCTGTGTCAGTGGCATGACCTAGGAAGCAGCGCCAAGCAGTCCCTGCAGCTGATGCTTCTTTTCTGGGTGCCAAATCAACAGGCAAATGTACATCACTGCCTTATGTATTTTCTTCCCATTTGTTGCCTATATTTCACAAGACACAGGTGGCTGAGGGATGGCCTTGGCCAGGGGAAGCTCTCAGCCCACACAGTTATCAGCAGGGAGGTGGCAACAAGTAGCCAGGAACCTGTAGCTTCTATGAGGATGCACTGGGCATCTGTGCAGTCTGCTGTAACAGAGGAGAGTGCCTGCAGCCAGCCCAGAGCCACGAAACTCTGGCAAGAAGGGCTGTTCACAAACAGCTTCTGCGTCTCTTCTGCTTGGTCTCTGGTCACTTTAGCCTTTCTATACAGACTCCAGACATATATTTTAGACAGAGAAAAGCCAACATATTTTAAGAAATCTTGCTGTTCTGAATTTAGAAGCTTTTTGGTCATCTGCTGTAAAGGCAGAGATTCTAGGTAGGTCTAATTGAAATCATGAGCCAAGCTGAGGCCCTGTCACAAATTGTCAGGTCCCTAAGCTTTCACACAGTTAAAATGAGCAAAGATATTTTTGTGAGTAATTGAAGAATGCATAGGGGAAGCTAGTGCTAAGTAGCCTGATTAAATGGGTTTATGTTCTGTTTTTAAAACAGCCCCCATATTTTGGAAATTTTAATTAAAATCTAGAGTCTTTTGCTGATTAATGAACCAGAAAAAAAAAAAAAACAAACAAAAACCAACACCTAATGGAGTTACTGCTAAACTAAATCAAAAACTATAACTGCATCAAGAGGAGTTGGAGTTTAAATGTTTCAATGCTTCATGATTTTAGGGCTGGTGAACCAGAGTAACTAAGCTGGAGCCAGGGGGATCATCAGGTCTCCCTTGGCATCAAGTCCCCTTAAGAGAGAGAAGTGCTCAGCAGTGTTTATCTAAAGGTGACCCAACTATATTAAAAGAGATAGTCACAATATATACTGCAAAAAAATCAAAGTGATACTAAAGGCTTTTTTCCCCCCTTATATCATTCAGTTTCCATTGCATCCACATATTCTTTTTTTCATGAAAAGACTAATCTTTTTATTCTTCAAATAAAGCTAGTTGTTGCCCTGTAATTGCAATGAGAACTTTTAAATTACTTTTTATATTATGTATTGTAGTGGTTTGAGACTTAACTGGAATTTAAGAGCTCAGATGGTAGCAAACCGAGACCTGCCTTGCTCCTCCCTGCTTTTCCCTGATAAGGAAAAAGGAGAGAAGGGGGAAAAATGGGGTAGGGGAAAAGAGAAGGAGGTAAATCTACCAATAAATAATCTGGAGTCGGTTTGGAAGTAGAAGTAAATTTTTTAACGAGATATATATGTGTGTGCGTATATATATATATATAATCAGGAGGGAGGGTTTAGAAGGGTAAGGGTAAGGAATAAGGATGAGTAGGAAAATATACAAAACTAAACTTGGATGGCCTTGTATTTCCCTCAGTGTATGTGGATTTCCATCCTTTAGAGAAATGTGGATACAGTAGGGAAAGACCAGGCCTGGCCATGTGGAAGAATCAGGAGGCTAGCTGCAGCTGTTGGTCCTTCTTGAACAGGAGAGACAGGAGCAAAGAGACCAAATGGCCACAGCATATTCCTTTTTATAGGCTTCCTGGACAGGAATGGGGAGTGGAATAGACCACCTTTGACCCAGGGGACCCCTCCTTCTGGGAGGAGGAAACCGAGTCCCTCTGTTCACCTGGATCAGGTTTCTTTTGTCCCCTGGGGAAGCAGGGCTCTTGAAGCCCTACCCCAGGATGGGTGTAACCCAGCACATGTATCTATACTATAACCATGCTGAAGATTTCAGACCAGACCAAACTAGACAGGTGGACGGGTTTTTTGTGTGTGTGCTGTATATTTTCAAACCTTAATAGTATCATTTGCATGCTAAAGAAATGAAATTTTGATTTTCCAGAGGTCACTAAGAATTAATTTAATGATTTGGATAGAGTTTAGACTGCTTTGCAAGGGGAATGAAGGTTAAAAGGCACATCTTGCTAAATATTTAAAATCTTCAACCTTGTCAGTGTAAAGCCAACTGATTTGAAGACCACTGTTCTGTTACTTATATAGCAACATTTTAACTTACTTAAATTTTATTTTTTCTGATATGGAAAATTTGCTGGAGCACCTCCAGTGAAGGGCAATAAAGCTGGTGGGGAGTCTGGAGAACAGGTCTATGAGGAGAAGCTGAGGAAACTGAGATTGTTTAGTCCAGAGAGTCTGAGGTGAGACCTCATTGCTCTCTACAATGCCCTGGAAGGAGGTTGCAGTGAGGTGGGGTTCAGCCTCTTCTTCCTAGTATCAAGTGATAGGACAAGAGAAAACTTGCCTGAAACTGTTCCATAGGACATTTAGATTGGATATTAGCAAAGATTTCTTTATGGAAAGAGTGGTCAGGCATTGGTACACGTTACCCAGGGTGGTAATGGAATCACCATTCTTGAAGGTGTTAAAAAAAAAAAAGTGTGGACATGGTTTAATAGTCATGGTGGTGTTAGGCTGACATTTGGACTTGATGATCTTCAAGGTCTTTTCCAACCCAAACAATTCTAATCTGTGAAATATAGAGAACTTCTCATTGGTAAATGTGTGTTGGAACTTTGGTATACATTGGTTAGTTGACATCTGGTATTCCCCTTTCACACTGTCAAACCACAGTCAGTCTGTGTGCATGAGGTTTCAGCACCAAAGCACAATTGTAGATCATCAGGTTTCTTTTTCTACCTTTCTATCAGATTAATTTTCCTTCTACTATAAATGACACATGCCAAGGAATCTGGCAAAAATAAAACTAAACTGAGTCATCTTTAGATTATTTTAGATAAGGAAAGCACAAGCTCTACGTACAAGTAAGAAATTACCTTTTTGAAGGTGTGCATTGATCTCATCAAACCAGCAGCAATGCTATTTGGCCATCCAGAAAAAAAACCTGAAAGGATAACAAGCTAGAGTAAAGCTGCCTGCCACAGTCATTCTGCACCACAGAAATATACTGCCATGTAATGTCTAGTATTAATGTTCATGGACTCCAGATGCATGGATCTGCTGTTTGTTCTTAGCTCTTTTCAAGTGGTACTATTCTGGACCATTGATCTCTCAGACTGTGAGGCTTTCAGGACTTTTTACTTAGAATTTTTTGTGGTGTTGTTTTTGCAGTGGTTTTGGTTGGTTGGGTTGGGGTTTTTTGGGTTTTTTTGTTGGTTTTGTTGGGTTTTTTTAATAAATAATAGAAAGTCAACTATTTAGTCTATTGTGCTTTACTCTGACAGAATTTCAAGAAAATTCTTTTCATAGATTCACAGAATGGCTTATGTTGGAAGGAACCTTGAGGGTCACCTAGTTCCAACTTCCCTGCCATGGGCAAGGACACCTTCCATTAGATCAGATCAATCAAGGCCTCATCCAACCTGGCTTTGAACACCTCAAGGGACGGGACATCCACAACCTCCATGGGCAACCTGTCCAGTGTCTCCTCACCCTCCTTGTAAAGAATTTCTTCCTAATACTCAGTTTAAATCTGCCCTCCTCAAGCTTAAAGCCATTTTCTCTCGTCCTATTGCTAGAAGCCCTAAAAGCCTTTATCACTACAAGCCCTTCTCTGACAATCTGTAGCTCTGTAATGTACTTGGGCATTACATCTATACCATTGAATAGGTGAACACTGCAGAGAGCCATGATGAGTAAGGTACAGATGAGCTCTTTCTAGAGGAAGGTGCCTCTTCAGCAATAATATCATAAACAAAATCTATCCCTTAGAACACAGGATGCTATGTGATTGGGCCCCCCAGTTTAGGAAGGATGTTGACTTGCTGGAATGAGTCCAGAGAAGGCCAACGAAGTTGGTGAGGGGTTTGGAACACAAGCCCTATGAGGAAAGACTGAGGGAGCTGGGGTTGCTCAGCCTGGAGAAGAGGAGACTCAGGGGTGACCTTATCACTCTCTACAACTACCTGAAGGGAGGTTGTAGACAGGCGGATGATGGTCTCTTCTCCCAGGCAGCCAGTACCAGAACAAGAGGACACAGTCTCAGGCTGCGCCAGGGGAGGTTCAGGTTGGATGTTAGGAAGAAGTTCTATACAGAAAGAGTGATTGCCCATTGGAATGGGCTGCCCAGGGAGGTGGTGGAGTCGCCGTCATTGGAGGTGTTCAGGAGGAGACTTGATGGGGTGCTTGGTGCCATGGGTTAGCTGCTTGGGTGGGTTGGATTGGTTGATGGGTTGGACACGATGATCTTGAAGGTCTCTTCCAACCTGGTTTGGTTTATTCTAATTATATTCTGTGAGAGTTGCACAAATCAAGAAAATCTGTTGCAGCACAAAAGGTAAGATTTTGATTTTGTTCTGATGCTTTAGAAAATCCAGCTGGGTACATACCTACCTGTTCTAAAAATACTTCCCTAGTCCTACCACCCTCAAAGTCACATAAAAATGTACTGTCATATGAAATTTGAAGTACAACTACAGGAGATTATATATAATGTTCATAATGCTAATCATAATATATACTATATTTTATGTTTGATATATAATAGCAATGAATTTCTAGTGTGCTGAATTTAAGCACTGATGAAAACTAATACAGTATTTGAAATACACAGTTACAGAGTTCTATAGCATGCATCCATGCCAATTCCCAAATAGAAATTCCATCCATTGCTGCTCACTGAAGCAGACAGAAAAACATGAGAAACTGTCCTTCCACAGCTGAAACTCATGGCATAAGTTTAATGGCAGCAACCATGATGCTTTTGAGGCATCTGTGAAATGTATAAGAAATAAAGATGATTGTATTTTAATATTCTCAGTCTTATTAAGACTTAAACTTTACTTCTGGAAATATATTCTGGGAGATAGATTTATGAAAACAAATGTTTTGATAAGGGAGCTTATCACATTGAGGAAATCCAGTACAAAATCACAATAATTAATTGCAGCTAATTAAGTAGATGTAAGGGGTTAAAAGTTTTGTGAATGGATCAACCTGCCCACCTACCCTCAACACAGATGTGAGGGAAAAGCAGCACACAAAAACTCTGGGTTGTGATAAAGAGCTGAGATAAGAAGAGTTTAATATAAAATAGCATAATGTACAATTACCTCAGCTAATGTAGTGTACAGTCACCTTAGCTTAGCCTATTTGCAGAAAAAACACAGTAAGTCACAGGAAAAAAAAAAAACAACAACCAAAAAACCAAACAACCCAAACAATAACATAAAGCAGAAAAGCAGCATCCTAACCAACTCCCACCCATCTCACCACCATCCCAACACCCAATACCTGGAACTTAACAGCAGAAACCACAACAGGAAACCTCTCATTTTACAATCTGAACTTCAAGCCCCATCATACTTTGCTCCAGTCAGCACTTTAATTTTGAAGCTGGCACAAATAGCAGCAGCACATTCAACTTAACCCATGACAGTAGTTTAAGGTTCTGCTTCCTTCTAATGCAGTGGAATTCTGTCTTTTCTTTAAATTGCATATTTGCAGAACCCTTGCTTTTAAAGTAACTTTGTCTTTAAAAGGAAAAAATGCAGACAATCATTCTGATTGCCAGAATTTGAGTCAACTACAATATGCTCTGTGTTATGCCTTAAACCAGAAACTGCAACAAACAGAATCACAAGTTGAGTCACAAGAGTGGGCCGAAGTAAGTGGTTCAAGAATCTTTTACTTTCAAAAAAGAAAAAATTAAGCCTGCTTCTAATTTCCTGAATAAAATCATTGCAATTTGTAGATTGATGGCAGAGCTGGCTTGTAAAGCCAGGGTGATTTGTAGATGGATGGCAGATCTGGCATGATATTAAATGTATCAGTGAGGAAACTAGGTTAGGGGAAAAAAAAAAAAAAAAAAAAATCAATGGCTGCTTATGGATACTAAAACAAACAAAAAACCCTCCAACAAAAAAAAGAAACACCTTTCAGGAAATGGAGAGATGAGGCAAGCTTCCAAAACTGCCCTATTAAGAACTTCTGGACCTAGAGCTGCCTTTACTTCAACAGCCAGAGAGAGATGTCTGCTCCTCTCTTTGACAGAGGCAACATCCACTGGTTGGATTTAAATTCATTCCAACTGTGCAATTCCTTTAAAGCAAAACAAACCAAAAATTTAAATGTAAATGCACTTTCAAGAATACATCAGTGAGAACAAACTAGTTCTGATTGTCTCTGCTTATAGCAGAAGGTACTAGAAATAACATTTTTAAATGCAGGTAGATTATAGCAGATGGGCATCTGGCACAGTCAGACTTAATCTGATGAGTAACATCAGCAAAAAATACGAAAGCACAGGACCCCAAAAGACACAAACAACAGAGTACCAGAGTACCAGTGCATCGTGATGAGACTGCCAGAAATACCTCTGCAAACCTGGAAATCTTTCTGTTGTAGTTGCCCTAACTGAAATTTGGTTATCAGTACTTTGATTTTCAAAGCACTATTCATGGCCAGCGACCACCAGAGCTGCATCTGTGTGCATAAAGGGCACACAGACTGGACCTGAGAGTTTGTGCTCTATGAACTAAAACTGTGATTAACTCTGGGAGGGTAAGTTCTAGCTTTATTCCAAATTGTCCTTGCCTACTTTAGAATCACAGAATTGTTAGGGTTGGAAGGGACTTCAATGATTATCCAGTTCCAATGTCCCTGCCATGGGCTGGGACACCTCACACTAGATCAGGTTGCTCAGAGACACATCCAGCCTGGCCTTAAAAACCTCCAGGTATGAGGCTTCCACCACTGCCCTGGGCAACCTGTTCCAGCATCTCACCACCCTCATGGTGAAGAATTTCTTCCTAATATCCAATCTGAATCCACCCATTTCTAGTATTGCTCCATTCCCCCAAGTTCTATCACTACCTGGTATCCTAAAAAGTTCCTCTCCAACTTTCTTGTAGCACCCTTCAGATACTTGAAGGCCACAATAAGATCTCCTTAGAGCTTTCTCCTCTCCAGACTGAGCAACCTAAAAACTTCTTTATCGCAGTCAGGAATACCTGAGATATGAAGGTATGAATAAGCCTTCTGCAGCAAACTAGCCTCAGGCTTAGTGCGAGGAAAAAAATGCCTTTTGTCCAAATGCTTTAAACAGTAATTTTAACTTCTGTTTTGCTGGACGCATATTTCCTACAAATTATATAGTTTGCCCTGTGTCAAGGTACACTGGATAGACAGAACCCTAAATTTAACCAGCATCTGATTACTTCCACCATTGAAAGAACATAGGAACCAAGAAATAACTCTCAGCTCTGTGTTACTCAACTTTTCTAAATGCAGAAGCACATTGCAGAAACTCTCTGCTCTATGAAAAGGATCCAGAATTACTGAGAGCTCAGCCACACATGACAACTCCTAACAATAATGTTAGCAACTGAGAATGACAAGTTGTAATCTGTCATATTCCAAATATTGTGTCTATATTCAGCATTTGCATCTCATTTTGGTTGCAAAACAATGTTTTGCAAATGTGTTTTTAAATGACTGTACACTGTGGATATTTCTGTTCAAATATGCTCCAAACCCTGTATCATTTATGATTAATTCATTTTTGCCTCCATGAGAAGAACGCTTGTTGTGAATGAATAAAAATATAAAGCAATACTTAGCAAATTTAAATTAAAGGTTGATTGGATAAGCTCAGGGGGAATAAAATATCATGAAGATCAAGACCTGCTGCTTTGATATGAAATACATGGATTTACTGTTCTGCAAGACATAAATTTCATCGGTGCCTCCATACCAGATAGCAGATGTGCATTTAGCATCACTTGTTTGTATAAAAAGATTTTGTCAAGCTTTTGAATTTGCTTGACAGCCTTATTGTCCAATGTTGTATTCCTCAACCAAAATTGATTAGCAAATATATCAGAGTCATATAATCATTTAATCAGCTCAGATTAGGTCTTTTCCACAGCCTTCAAATATAAAACTCAAAAAAATCCGAAACCTGTTGCTAAGCCAGTATTGGGCCAGAGTCACAAGAATATAAATGACTTCTAGAAACTCCAAATCTTAAGAAATTTATATACCTATATATAATCTCCCAGACACTTCAGCAGCACAATGGTTAATATCCCAAACTGTACATGGCAAACTCTGCTAATCCTACTCCTGAATCTATGTATAAAGGAAATGCAAAAATGCTGCAAAGTAAATTCAAAGTGTAAAGAGTAGTAGTCATTATAGGGAAGTCGAACTCTTAGGTCAAATGCGAATGAAAACAATAAACAACATGAGCAACAGCAAAACCAAAATCAAACAAAAAAAGAAAACACAAAACAACACAACAAAAAAATCCACCCAAACCACCAATGTATCATATTCCAGCTCACTAAAAGCACCTAACAGACTCAACACTGAAAAGCAATGAAACAGAACAGCTTGAGTCTTGCAAAACCTTTTCATGTTGATTTTTTGTGCTTTCTTCTGTAGCATCATAAAACATAAAGAACATATATTTAAAAAGAGATGCCTGGAAGACATCTCAAACAGTCATCTACTGTACTGTTAGGCCCCACCATCAGTCCTGACAAGGTTCTGTTCTGAAAGTCTCCATCACTGAAGTCACACAACCTACACAGACAATTGAAACTGTCCAGTTTTGACACTAAGGTGTTTCAGCCCCATGCTACAATGCAAGATAATTACTTCCTGTCCTGTTCACTGTGGACACAGACACTGGATCAATCCCTTCCACTTTGCAGCAATATTTTTTATCTTTGAAGATATGCTCCTCTTCAATCTTTTCTTCCCCACTTCATTCCATTTGCCTTTGTACAGCTTGCATTTCTATGCAGAAAACAATTCTCTTATCTCTTCTGCAGTATCTCCCTTTCAGTCTCTATCTTAAATTGCAGCATGCAAACAACCGCACTGCAGCTGAGGCTTGCTTAGTAACTCAGAAAGGTTACCTCATACATCTGGTAGGGTATATGCAATTCTGCTTACACCAGTTTCACAGCATTACCTAGATCATGTTTCCCTAGACTGCTTACAACAATTCCTTCCATCCACTGCAAAAGTGGCAATTTGCCTTTCTAGACAAGCTAGAGACGTGTTTGGCTCACGATCCACTGGAAGCCCATGATAACTTCCTGCAGAATGCCTTGGTGAGAAGCTATTTCTGTGCCTGCTTTCACTCCACAGAGAATAGCCAGAAGACTTCATCCATCTTTTTCACAGTATTTCTCCAATTTTTCAATATTTTTTTTTGATTTTGACATATCCCAATTCTGCCCAGGTGTGCTCCAGATTTAAAAAAAGGATAACATACTATTCTAACCCTTAGCTCATTCATTAAAAACTAAATCAATGCACACAGAAAATAAGCAGACAAGGCTGAGCAGCCCTGTTCAGCATTGCCTTCCATTTTGACCCTGAACCACCAACTACTGTCTGCATATGGATTTCCAACCAGTTCTGCATCTGTCCATAGTAACTGCATCCACATTTCGCTTCCCTGGATTATCCTGAAATTATGTCTCTTAAAAGATCTTCTATATCTTTGTAATTCATTTGGTTTGCCTTTTTTTTTTTTTTTTTTTTTCCTTCCCCACTTGGACCAGCCTTTCAGGGGAAAAAAAATCATTTAGGAGTGCTCTATGGCATTTGAAAACTCCCTTTGCAAAATACATTGGTTTCTTTAGCACACATTTTGGAGATGTTTGCTTGGGAGGACCAGGTTCTTTCTGCTCTGAAAGCTAAGAATCTTTCCAGATGTCACAAACCCACCATTTCTTCTCTGACATCATTCCAACTATCTCCAGCTTTAATATTATTCAGTCAGAACTTATCTAGCAGGTACAATAATATCTAGAAAACAAACTATCTCCAAATCTTTCTTCTCTATTACGAAGTTAAAAAATAGACACCATCTGCTTGGTTTGTGCTCCTTTCCCTAATCACACCATCATGTGCCTTCTGTCCCCCTGTCCACTGCTCACTCAGAGCTTCACCCTGATCTTTCTGGTGTGGCAGCTCATAGTGAACCACCAGCCCATTGCTCTTCTCTTCAGCCATTACCCAAAGATCACTGTCATGAGTATTTTACACTCCTTGGTGATATACAGAGCAACACCTCTTTCCTTACAGACCTTTTGTTTGGGGGAGGGGGAGGATGTGTCTTTGTTGAATAACCTACTCATATTAGTATATCTGTCACAAATTACTCCATAAAACCAAATATTGTTTACCTTCTATAGGTCTAACAAAGACATCAAAGGTGATCTGAAGACTGACCTGCTATCATTCTGTGTCTCATCTTTGAGCTTGTCATAGAAAATATAAAACTTCTCTAGTCATGGCCCTTGCAGATTCTTATCATCTCACTATGTAGATCCTAATTTAAAGCCTTTAAAGCCCTGCAACAAGGTAAGGACGCTCACAGACCTTGGTGTAATTTCCAAGCTGAGCCAAAGGATGGTGCTCCAGCAGAAGAGCACTATCACTTCACCTAGTTATTCACCATCTGCTACTCCTTTCTGCTTTATCACACCTGACACGTGAATGAAAGGAAAATGCAATAGCACGCAGAAATGAGAGAAAGTTAGAAGCAACTAGGTGGTCACAATCCCCTAGTCTCACGTGCATTATGGGATTCCATTAAAAGTTACACTGGTGTGATATTATTTGTATCACTTCTACATTTATTTAACCACTAGGAATATGAGGTTTAAAGTATTAATTTTCAAATTCATTACATTCCTTTCTTGTTTAAAAACAGGGGAATAAAAATAATTAATTTTTTTAATGTAGAAAATGTGCATGTATAGACATTTAATAGATATTGGTTTATGGGCTGAAAAAAAAAAAATGAGGTGTTGATATATAAGGCATGAAAAGATTTATTGACACTAAGTAGTTAGGACAAAAATATTGATTCCGTACACCACAAACAAGTTTAACCTCCTAGTACATTATACTTCCACAATGCCTCTGAAGGCATATGTTATAAGCTCTGTGCCCAAATTCTTTTCCCATTACTTTTCTTGGTGGTTTGTTTTGTTTTGTTTCTAAAGGAAAGCTCACATTGGAATAATTATTTCAACAACACTTTCACCTAGTTCAGAGACTCCACAGATGGAGTAAGACTGAAGTCAGACTTTTAATAGAAACTCATGGACAGAAAACCCCATTTTAAAAGACTGCAAGTAGAAACTCCTCTTCTTTTCAAAAATTCTGAAGTTCAAGACAGGAGTACCACCCCCACACATATTTCCAGATCTCAACAGCATCAAAATAAGCTTCTGCGTCAGTCTTCAAATCTTGCAACAGGAAAACTTTAAAGTAAAATTCTTGTCTTTCATTGACTTGAATCAAAGAAAATTTCCAAGAGCCGCAGCTTATTTAAATTGAGTTTCTGCAAGACAAAAGTCTCTATTATATTTGTAAGTCCACTAATGCTTTAGCAGAGAGTATGTGTAAAAATATAGTAAAACAAACAGCATTTAAAATGAAGGTGCAGATGCAAAAAAAGAAAAGTAATTCCATAGTAATATAACCCTGAAAGTCGGCACACAGGCAGGGAAAATGGAAAAGCAGGCAGAACTTCCTCTGTACTTCTATTTCCATTCAAGGCAGAGATCTTTTTATATAGGATCAGCATTACCTTATATATTGCTTTTTCCTCATATAAGAAACTAGCCTTGGGCTGATAGAGACATTACTTATGCATGAGATTGAAGAGTGAAGGCACTAACCCCAACCCTCCCTTCATGAAGCCCCCTGAACAAGCTCTCCCTGGCCCTAGTTACTGGAGCAGGCTGGCAGGAATGCCTCCTAGGACCCCCCGCTCAAGCCCAGCTACAGCTTAGAACCCTCAGCCTCTGTGTACTGCACAAAATCAGCCTGAGAAGTTCTTAAATTCTGTTTCTTGTGGAATTATACTTGCTTGGCAGTCAAGTCAGAATACCCCTGTCATCTTAGGTAATTTTCTTTTTTTTTTTTCGGTAATCTTAAATAGTCCATTTTCTTATATATATTAACAAACAAACAGGAGGACCCTTATTACAGCAACCCCTTCTGCAGCCACAGGCTGTAAAAAGTAAACACTAGTTTTCTATTTCTTGGCCTTCTTTGATTAAAAGCTACAACCACAAAGTCTGATGATGAAAATCAGAGTACACCAACATTGCTCACTTAAGCCAATTAAGCCAACCTAATTTTCACCAGCTGAGGAGGCAGCCTCAAGTTTTATTCCTTTAAATTATCAGAGAAGTAATTCATTCATATTCACATATTTATCACTTTGTCTGTATCCCATGACCTGGGGTTGTTCTATGAAATCTACATTTTTATATTATATTTATCTGCCACCATCAGTAATGATGAAAAGTATGATCACTGTTACCCTGCCTGTTTAAGAGCTCCATTTAGACAGGTAGTCTTCCTGAGCAGAAATATAATTTATTTGGTAAAACTATTAATTTCTTTCCATCTTGCTCTGCCTGTGAAAGACAATGTGTGAAGAGTATGTACAAACAGTGATAATTTTTCAGTGCCATCACAGCAGGCATTGTGCTACTTTAACCACACCTCTCACAGGAGGTGTTTCTGTATTTCTGTAAAATAGAAAAGGTTTTCTATTTCAGTGATCCAAAGAACACAGTAGTTTATGAACACTACAGTCTGCTATATCCTCTATTACCTCTTCAAACTTACAGCTGCTGCCCTCAAAAAAAGAAATCTGCAGAAACCTACCTGGGATCTCTACAGTGTCCTCATCTGAAGTACTTCATGCAGCACTTCGCAGTGCTTTGCATTTGACATTTTACAAGTCAGGTGTTTGTTTCAGTAGCTGTGCCTTTGAATTACTCAGCATTTCCTTACCTAGGTAGGTCATATCAGGCTAGTGTCTTTACCTGACCCTATCACAGGGTCAGATAAAGATTCTGAAACAGAGGCAGGATGACCTTTATGAGAAATCTTGGTATTTCACAGGAAGTGGATTTCTCCCATTTAGAGGCACACAACAGCATCTAGAACAGAAGAAAACTAGGAAGCTGTCATTCTTTTAAAGTTTCACAAACCTACTTCCTTGATTTCCTACTGGGACAATGCATCAGGCTGACTTGTCTTCCAGTCACCAGCCTGTTACATTATTTCACCTCTTATATCTTAAAAACCCAGTACTTCCAGTGGTAGCGCTGGTGCTGTCCCCAGTACAGAGCCAGTCATCTATTGGTACGTGATGTACTCTGGCACAAAGCACAAGATCCACAAGAAAAGGACACTCTGAAGGAAGGAGATGAGGGCTTTTGTCAAGGACTCTGAGAACAAAAACCCTCATGCAGAGAAGCACAATGTGGCTGAGAAAAGAAACACCTGAAAACTCTGCAAATCACTAACTGGAGCAACTTTCCTAGGCTGTTTTTTGCTTCAGATCCCTCCCCCAGTGCAGTCTCACCTGCCCTGAAGCTGGTCTCCACAGCAAAACAGGATGAGAAAAAGAAAACAAGAAACCAGACCAAAACATCTGCAAGAGGTGAAAATTAGTGGCAGCCCTGATTCAGCAGAGTTCAACAGTCCTGCTATAGAGCTGCACTACGAAAGACTAGAACAGGGGTAGAGTCACATATAATTTAAACCTAGGTCTTTTGAGAATAGGTATATTTTACTGACCAATCTTTATAAATTCTGTCACAAACAGATTCAGACTTAGATGAAATTTCCCCCAAAATTGTTAACTAGGCTTAGTCAAAAATTAGTTTCTATTCTACAGTGCATTCTGAGGTCTGGATCCTTGATCAGATGATGCATGAAGAGAGAAGAACTGTCTTCTTACCTCTTTCAAAACAGTTAATTTAGATGTGACCACTTTGATAGTTATTACCAAAGAAATCATAAAAGAGCTGAAAGGAACCTTAAGAAGTCATCTCACATATGCCCCAAAACTTGATACAAGGTCAAGCATTCATATGCTGTTCATGCAAGAGATTTGTCTAACCTATAATTAAAATTCTACAGGAAAGGGCATTTCACAGCCTCCACATGCAGCTTTTTCACTACTTAAATATCCATATAATTAATGCATTTTTACTTAATCTAAATCAGCTTTTCTTAAAATTAAGGTAATTGCTCCCTTTTCAATAGCATTTTAATACTTAGAAACTACTGCAACTTCTCCTTCTAGCCTCTTTTCTAGGCTGCCCAGGGAGGTTGTGGAGTCTCGTTCTCAGGAGATATTCAAAACCTACCCAGGTGTGTTCCTATGTGACCTGCTCTTGGTGATCCTGCTCTGGCAGGGGGGTTGGACTGGATGAGCTTTTGAGGTCCCTTCCAGCCCCTAACATTCTGTGCTTCTAAACACATACAATAACTTCACTTCTCAAGCATTTTTTAAGTTTTGCATACTGTTTGGTGTGAGATATATATATATATGTATGTATGTATACTTACTATAAATCCTGAAATAACAACAGTGCAATAAAGTATCCTGAACATGCTGAAACAAAGCACTGTTATAACTTTTACTATTTAGGTATGTTTCTGCAAAAACCTGCAAATAGCTGGCATTTCTGAGTCAGTATTTTCTTCTTAAAACAAAGAGCCAGGAGAGAGTAAAATCCACAAGACTTGCTTACTATTTCCAATATTTAAAAGGCCCCAGTATATCCTCAGATATAGATTATTTACTAAAATTAAGTATTATTTGTTGCTAACATTTAAAGTTTGGCCTTGCATCAGGCAATAACCTATTCAGTTCCATAAACTGCTAAAACTGTTTGCAATAACAATTCTGCATCCTGGTTCCGCTAGCATCAAATCGCATAGCTCATTCCTCTTAACTAGACTCTTACACTAGCTAGGATTGCTTAAAATAAGATTGAATCCAAGGGCATTACTACCAATTGGAACACAAACCCTATGAGGAAAGGCTGAGGGAGCTGGGGTTGTTTAGCCTGGAGAAATGGAGGCTCAGGGGAGACCTTATTGCTGTCTACAACTACCTGAAAGGAGGTTGTAGTTAGGTGGGGGTTGGTCTCTTCTCCCAGGCAACCAGCAACAGAACAAGGGTACACAGTCTCAAGATGTGCAGGGGGAAGTTTAGGCTTGATCTTAGAAAGAAGTTCTTCACAGAAAGAGAGATTGGCCATTGGAATGGGCTGCTCAGGGAGGTGGTGGGGTCAACATCCCTGGAGATGTTCAAGAAAATAGTAAAGGACTTCTGAGAGTACTTCTGAGATTCTCTACTCTCTGCATTTCTGGAATTCCATTGTGTTCATGCTACATTTCTCATGTAAATAGCCCCCCAAATTGGGGGGTTACTATAGCAATTTCTTTCAACAAAATCAAAGGGGTTTAGCTAAAAAAAAAAAAAAAAAAAAAAAAGTGCGCCTCTGAACAGTTGTTTTTTGCAAACTTGAACTCTGGCATTATATGTTTACCAAGACAAAACCCATCACTGCTCGGAACTTCTGATCTATTATGCCATGCATCACACTATTTATATAGTGATCATTTCTTTGGAGGTTCAAAGAGAAAAACAGAAGCTGGAAAATTTTGGATGAACTGGTTTCATGTTCATGTACAGAAAGAATCTGGATTTTTTTTTTTATTAGAAAATATCTGTAATCACTTGGGACTTTAAGAGCAACCAATGTGTTTGTCAAGAGCAAATCTCAAATTAGTCCAGTTTCCTTTCAAGAAAAACTGGGTGAACAGAAAAGTAGTAGAGGTCATATATCTTGTTTTTAATGAACTTTTGACCTAGTTTTGCATGGCATTTTCATAGGAAAGCTGCAGAAATATGATGCAAATGAAGTTACTATTAGACAGATACAAAACTAAGTAGATAACTGAGAGGTTGGGAGGAGCTGAAGGTAACATTGGCAAGCAGGATTGGAGTTCAAAGGAATCTTGACAGGAAAAAATATCTTCAAAAGAAGACAAAATTCCAAACTAACAACGTATGTAAGTTTCTGCATGTGGGCAAGAAAGATGAACTGTAAGAACTGAAGCACCTGCCCAGAAAACTATAGGGCAGGGAAAGGTCTGGAAGCTGCTGCAAGTTCCTAAACTGAAGGGGAGTCAGTAACACCAGCAATGCTGTTTTAGGATGTGTGAGGAAAAACAGAGTTGCAAGAAACACAACCTGGGATTCCTCCCACCTAACCTGACATAATTAATAGTTGCTGTTTACACTTTTCACACAGGTTTATCATCTTGAAGACTCTTAGGACACCAGACTGAAGAAAAAAAAAAAGGAGCCCTTTCTTCTTACCTGCAGCTGGCAGTTCCAATGGAGTGACCCTCTCTTCAGAGTCAAGGAAGAGCCCTGCAGTCATTTGGAAATACATCACTTGTATGAGTGACGGAAACCGGAAACCCTTTCAATATTTATTCATGCGCCCTTGCTTTTATCATCATTATCAAGTCCAGAGTAATAAAAAATTGATCACAGAGCTAATAAAATAAAATGTTTGTCTAAGATGGTCATAAAATCAGACCGATGGGATTAGGCCCCAGGTATGGAGTAATTAGGTAAAAAATGGATGTCTGGTTTGGCATTAGAATTAAATGAGCAAGGTAGGAAGGAAAGTTTATGACTTGTGTCAAGTTCAGGGGAAAAGGTTAAAATTCAAGCTTTTCTTGGAAAGATTATGTAGCAACTTTGACCTATGGTGTAAAGTGAACTGATTTAAGTGAAAAAGCACTGAGAAATAGGTCAGAGTCTGCTCATTTCCCACCCCCTCTCATTTTCTATATTTCAGTCATCTTCCTTTTAAATCTGATCTTTTCAAGTAGGTCAGATAAAGTATATCTGTTTCACTAAAATTCTTGTGGGCTGATTCAACCTGACCCTAAATCAACAAGTCTGAGTCACTGCCTATGCAATCCTTTTAAATCTGTATTACAGGGCCAGCTTCACTGAAGGTGGTACAGAAAGCTAGAAACTGGGGCTCTGAACTCTGCAGGTTGTGTTTCTATTCATGACTTCATAAGGGAGGCTTGTTCTGGGACAGAAAGGGGCATCCCTTCTTCAATGTGGTCAGAAAGGAATGCATATGGGTCTGATGATGTTTGCCTGCATTCACAAAAATCTGCTGCTGAGCTGTACTCTGCATCTGCTGCAAGAGAAGAGCTCTGATACAGCTTCCCTCTTTGTTCTCTTCTAGATACCCAATTTATTGTTGCATGACTTGAACTTGGCTGTCCACTAAGTCAGAATGGAAGAACAGTTTTTCAGGTGAGGCTCAAATACATGTGATCCCTCTTGATTCAGCAGAACAATCTTTCATTTCTTGCCCACCAAACTGGAGTGAACTGGAGTTTCACTATGCTCCAAACACACTTGCCCTGGACACCATGGGCTCTTGAGGTAAGAGACCCAAACAGCTCAAGTTTGCCACTCTTCGATGACCCTAACACATTTTTTGCAGCTTACTTGTTTTTTGGTTTGTTTTTTGGGCTTTTTTAAATAAGTTTCCAAGGATTGGTTGTCCTCCTGGTGAATAACAAAATGACATCCTAATTTTCCCTGACATATAAATGGAATTGACTGATATTGTATACAGCATATTTCTACTAACTCTTTTCACACCAAGTGATGCCTTATTGTTTAAGTAAACATGGTTGTACTTGTGTTAACTCATGTCACCAATACTCTTTACCAATGCTAAAGAAATAGAATTTCTCTCTCAGTCAAGACACTTTCAAAAAACACCAGACAAAAAAAAAACACCAACAATCCCAGCCTAGCCAGTACTATTCCCACCACAGCTACTCTGCTCCTTGGAAGTCACATAAATTGTCAGGTCATGTAATTTGGCTAAACAACTAAGAGTCACTTGGCCTAAAATATGAATTATACTCTGCAGCTCCACAGCTATTTTCAGCTGCTGAAAAAGCTGACTGTCAATGACAGTTCTTATTCTACCTCATTTGAAAGAAGACCTTGAACAGTTAAAAAAGTAAAATAAAATGCAGTGTACTGCTTTATTTCCTCCAGAAAGCTCTGAAGTTTAAATGTTTGCTGATGCTATACATTTAATTGAATAGAATTTGGTGATAGAAAAGATGAAATATTTTGTAAACTGTGTTGACATTCTGCAGTGGTGGAGAGAATAGTTCAATAAAACAGGATTCGAGCACTGGAAATCAATAAAGAATGTGAGCAGAATGAAGATTCTACATTGCAGAGAAGTATCTCTGATTCTATTGAAACTAGATGAAGGATCATTATTCCAAGCATGATACTGTTATACCGCAACTTCATCCGCCATGGTCTCCTCAAGGTGGCCCTTGACTTGCTTTGAGTTTCTGCAGGTAAAAGATTCCCCCGCAAGAATCAAATGAATGTCATGGAAGACCTCACAGAGTGGAAACACTTTGCAGGTAATAACAGAATACTAGAATAAAGCAAAAGAGCTTTAAAAAAAAAAAAAAAAAAAAAAAAGGTTCCAGCACTTAACACAAAAACATAGAAAATATTTCTCAATGAAAAAAAACAACCCAGATTTTTATACTGTGGCAAACTTGCTGTCTCCATACAGCAGCTATACATAGTGACAATACCAGAGAAAGTGACAATTTCATAACTCCTGACATACTTCTCTGAAGCCCAATCTGCATGCAGCACACTGCACCAAAAGCAAGAATCTCTGCTCTCTTTGCTGGAGGAGGGCAGAGTACCACTGGTGCAACAGCTCTTACTACTGAAATGAAAGTAGAACACCACCAAAACAAGAAATATAAAAAGATAAAAATATTTACATCAAAAAATAAGTAGAAAAGGAAAGACCTCCTATTATTTCATGAGGCCTCAGGCTGTCAAAGTGGATAGCTCTCCATGCCACAAGTGAATGTACAGGCAGCAAAAGCCAGCATGCAAATAGGAACCAGCACCAGTAATAATATTTTCCTGTTAAAAATTAAAAGATCAAGTTAATCATTTTACTATTTAGCATGGAACAAAGTTAATAAAAGAATCAGAAAAAATATAATCTTGTCTATTCCATACAATAGGCTACATCCAGCATTGTTTTGCTGTGCTCTAAAGTTCTGCTCCCTCCTCTCTAAAATGTGTGCTTTGTTGAAAAAGTAATTGCAACAGCATCTCAGTTTAAGGAGCAATACAGGCTCTCCTCAACTCTTAGAATCATAGAACCAGCCAGGTTGGAAGAGACCTCCAAGATCATCAAGTCCAACTTATCACCCAGCCCTACCCAATCAACTAGACCATGAAACTAAGTACCTCACTCAGTCTTTTCTTGAAGATCTCCAAGGATGGCAGCTCCACCACCTCCCTGGGCAGCCCATTCCAATGGCAAATCACTCTGTGAAGAACTTCTTCCTAATATCCAGCCTGAAGATACCCTGGCACAACTTGAGACTGTGTACCCTCTTTCTATTGCTGGTTGTCTGGGAGAAGACACCAACCCCCACCTGGCTACAACCTCCCTTCAGGTAGTTGTAGACAGCAATAAGGTCTCCCCTGAGCCTCCTCTTCTCCAGGTTAAACCACCCCAGCTCCCTCAGCCTTTCCTCATAGGGCTTGTGTTCCAGGCCACTCACCAGTTTTGTGACCCTTCTCTGGAGATGTTCTAGTAACTCAACATCTCGCTTGAATTGAGGGGCCCAGAACTGGACACAGTACTCAAGGTGTGGCTTGACCAGTGCTGAGTACTGCTTGTCCTGCTGGCCACACTATTCTTGACCACCTGGGCACACTGCTGGCTCATGTTCAGCCTACTATCTACCAGCACCCCCAGGTCCCTTTCTGTCTGGCTGCTCTCCAACCACTCTGTCCCCAGCCTATAGTGCTACTTGGGGTTGTTGTGCCTGAAGTGCAGACCTCCTGGAGGTCCTGTCTATGGTTTCTTAAAGGCACCCATGTAAAACCATAATAAACCAAAACAGCAGTAATATCCTTCCTGATGGACTATGTCAGAAAGAACAATTTGCCTTGGTACTTTCATATATCTGATATGATATATGTGAGGATCTTGGTCAATTCTGCATTCCTTTCAAAGCTCAGCTGTGTTTGATGTATCATAGCTTGCTCCAGGAAGCTAAATAAGTGTCTAATAACACAACCAACTCTTCAGAATAAATAAATCAAATTCTCTACAGTACATCAAATCGAAAGTTTGTATGTATGAACAAGCTAAAATGTGGACACAAAGAGTGGAGAGATCTTTTATTACAGGCGTGCGAAAATTTGAATATGAACCATGATATTTCACTCTTTTACCCGAAAGTCAGTCTTCTCAGTAACATTCAATAAGTATTTCATCCACTGGAATAATCAAAGACCAAACAGTGCTATCATGCAGTCAAATACGAAAAAAATAAGAGAAACATACTATAAAATAGCAGAAACCCATCTGCTGTAAAGCATCAGTTTTCCCCACAAAGCCTTTGAAGAGCCTTTCCATTTTTAAATGGCTTCCACCAGTGAAATACAACTTCTGTACACTGCCCATGGTTCAAGGCACAAACATGAATCAGCATTAAAAACATTGTCAGCAGCCATTTTCAGCAAAGCATGCATATGTTTTTATGAGCTAGCTTAAGCACTGCTTACAAGGTAAGCATGTGTCAGCACGTTTTGCTAAAGCACGCATATTACTACAAAATTCATATGCTTAAAGCTTGAATTCAAACCACTTAATACCAGTTTAATCTGGATCTAATTGAAGTGGATCAACACCAAATCAAGACTTCATGTAATTATGTGGGACCCAGAAAGTATCTCCCTAGATTTTCCATTTCCAGACTGATTACAGGGACAACCACATGGAAAATTCTCTCTCTACTTTATAATGTGAGGTGGCCTAATAAGAAAGTGGGAGACACTAACAAATGGGGAATATCAGAATACAGCTTTTAAACATTCCATTTGCACCAAACATCTAATTCTCCAAATAGTCTCTGTGTTCAAGCACACTTCCCACTTCTCATTACCACAGTTCTTTGGTAATTCATGTCCAGCTCCCTCCATATACAGTAATACCTGCAAAAAGGGGACTGAATTTTCCTCCATCTCATTCTGGCTTGCCACCTTCCCTCTAGGCTTCTTCAGAACTGTTTCACTTTCACTGCAGACCCCTAAGAACTATTACCAAATTCCACTGAACCCTTAAACTCTTAAGAGTTTAACAACTCATTGGGAGGTTTCATGTCTCTTCTTACAAAGGAAATACTCAAATCTGCCTGTCAGATTAATTTCTATTGTTCTTGTAAAAATTTAAGTGAGGTATAGCACACCAGTACACGAGATCAATCTTGACAGGAATCAGTCATGCTGTGGTGATAACAATCTCAAGCAAATGAGCTTCCCAGTCCCAGGCTCATACACCAAACAGCAGTTAAGTGGTGTTCACTGTAAATATAGTAGTATACAATACTCTTCCTAGGACTGACAAGGAGTTTAAAACATAAAAGGGTTATACAGTTTCATTTTACTGGAATCCAGCTAGTACCAAAATAGCAGTATTAAGCCTTCCTTGTTGAAACCACACTCTTTAAAACGGTCTCACATAACAAGCCCTGAAAATGATCCATTGAAGCATGAGCCATGCCCCAGCATCATGCACTCTCCTCCACTTCTACTATTTTTCCAGCTTTCATCAATGGGGAAACTGTAAGTTTGATACCAGTCATTTATAAAATACACAGTACTTGGTGATACTTGAGTGAGTCTGGTTCTTCTCTCAGTAATTTTTGTGCAAGTCCACACAGACTTCCCTGACTGAAACAGTTATTCTGGATTTCTCACAGCTCAACCAAAAGCTAAATTTGACCAAATTCTCAGCAGGACTTCTAACAGAATTGGACCTTTTTTGTTAGATGTAGGATCAAGAATAAATGTGTTAGAACACAACCCTGGAAACTGAAAAGCTTTCTCTCCTTCCCATCCAAATTAAGCAGATACTATAGTATGTGCCCTACATCCACTATAAATTATGGATACATCAGGCCTAAAAAAAAAAAACAAAAAAGTTGAATATATTCAAAACTGTTAACAGGGTATCAGATACCATTCTTGCCATATCTGTATGCTCAAAGGACCTGTCAAATGATTCTTAGAGAATATTTTCTGAAATTTACCTCAGGGATTATAGTTTTCTGTCAACACATTATATAATTCGTCTTTGGAACTGTCCTATTCAAGGGCAGACCCAGAGCATATGCTGCAACATGCCTCCCCCATGTACTGCTTCTACTGCTCCTTCCAGTTGGTGGCTTTCACAGAGATTAATTTAGCAAGTATATAGTAGAAAATCTGGATAAAATAAGATTTTATTGGATTTGGGCCAAACAACTAGATATACCACTGCTTTGTCCCTCTTCAGTAGCTAACATATACATGACAAACAATTGATATTTACTCCTGTCTTTGGATGTGAAGTATCTGAGGTCTGATTTCTGCCCCAAACACCAGGAAATAGCATTTTTCTTAGTACAAGAGATACTAATACCTGTCCTGTGGTTTATCTGAAAGTAAAAAAGCCCTTTAAGACTGTAATATTTTTTTTCTTACATTCTAGCAAACCAATGTCTAAGTTTTACATTGAAAGCTAATGCATTCTGAAATTCAGGTTTCTGCACATGAAAGCATTAAATACTTTTGCCTACTTTTTCTTAAAGCCTGTCCTTCTGGGACAAAGTCTCTAACCATTACCTCCATTGCAGAAATTACACTCTCTCAGCATTTTCTTTAATACATCAGCTAGTCATCTGACAGCTCCAACCCAACAAATCAGTCTGAAATGCTGTCATATCACGATTTCCCTCACTCCTGACTCTCTGGATTCTTTCCTCTCTACAATTACTCCATCACAGTCTCATTTCTATTTGTCTCCAAATTTCTGTGTAGTTCCACAAGGCTATTTTTCTCTTCAGCCTTTTTTCCTGCTGGTTTGATCATAGGTCCTAATTTAGTTTTTGTCTTGATACTGACAATCCAAATCTAAAGATCTACAATATAATAGGCAATCTCAAACCTTAATCTCTAAAACCTTAGCCAAGTTCTAGCTGTTACAGGATCACAGAATGTTAGGGCTTGGAAGGGACCTCTGGAAATAGTCTAACCCCCCTGCTAGAGCAAGACCATAGAATCTATCACAGGTCGCACAGGAATGCATCCAGATGGGTCTTGAAAGTCTCTTGAGAAAGAGACTCCACAACCTCCCTGGGCAGCCTGTTCCAGTGCTCTGTGACAATCACAAGGAAGCTCCTCCTCCTACTCCTTTTCTTGTCATATGAAGCTGCTGTGGGAAATTAACACTGAGTAGCTACAACAACAGACAATGCTGAAACACATAAGTATTGGGAAAATAACAACAGCCAAATCTAAGCAAACTAAGTTCCCATATTGTTACAAGTTATGACATTGCAACTTAGTAAATGGCAGAGATTGCTCTTTGTTCTCTAAAACCTCTGTTTCATTATGCCACTGCTACAGATACCTTTTAAGGCAGAATAGAAAATAATGTTTCACTAATTTTAACAGGCCTTCATACCCCTCCATCATTGAAAAGTTGCTCCTTGCCTTCTGTTGCTCTTCCACACTTCTTGGCATGACATGACTTTGTGCAGAACTAAAGTCATTGCAATCAGACACATTGAATAACTAAGCTACAAGCTGCAGAAACCACTTAGTCATTTCCAGTAATACTTTTGAGTCTCTAGAATGATCATTACTGAAGTTTTTACCTGCCTGTGCCACTCCTCATAAGCTTGCTTGGTGAGCTTATTATTACAACATCACTAGTTTTTTATTGTTACCTACACAAGTTCATTATCTTTGTAACATTCTACAGCAGGTTTCAGAGCAAATACTTCTGTCAGAATGCAGATTCCTTGTTAGAAAGGAAAAAAAAAAAAAAAAATTAAAAAAAAAATCTTTGCTCAGTATTGCTTCACAAATGAGATTACTTTATTCCTTCCTGCTCCTCTTTGTGGAAGACTTGGGAAAGTACCAGGAAATATTACACACATGCAGAAACTTGGATAGCCAACTTGGCGGACATCTGTTTTGTTGTCGAGAAGAGGTTCTTTGGGGGGTTCATGTTTGGTTTGGAGGAGTAAATGTTTGGGTTTTGCTTTAGGCTAATGCACCTTGACACAGCATTTATGACTTAAAAGTCTCATTTGATGATAGTAACAGGAAAACAGCCAATCAGAGCTGAGTTAATTCACCTTGAACCTTCCCCTTTTAAATGCTTGTCACAAATGTTAGTTTGTAACATGGCAGAGAGCTCAAGGACAGCTTTCCATCCTAAACTAAAATTTGTTTTGAGCACAACTTAGTCTCACTACAAGCACTTATAAATCACTGAGCATTTATAATTATTGGGATTTTTATTCAGGTTTTTCTGTGAAGCAGTCCTTCCTTTGAGATAACAGGATGCTCAAAAAGAATGTAATTCTCTGCAGTTCAATAGGTGCAGCAGTGGGATCTTCTCTGTTTTGCTTTAGCTTTGCATTTTTGAACCACACAGTGTGAAGCAGACTTAATTACCAGCTTACATGCCCTCTTCTTGGATTTCCTTTACAGAAGGAGAAAGGTTGGAGGACAGTTGTCCTTGCAATCCCACAAAGAGAAGAGGGGGGGGAAAATGAAAAAAAGAAGAGGAAAGGGGGGGAGGGAGGGAAAGGCAAGCAATCTCTTAGTTCACATTTTAGAAACTAAAGGTTAGTTACTTTTAACTTCTTAGTTTGCTTTTCACCCCTCCCCAGGAGATAAACTTTATTTGGCATAATATGAAAAGCCATCTTCAAATATTTTATTTATTTTGGTAAAAAAATAAAAATAGTCAGGCAGGCTTTAAAAATCCAGTAAATAAAACAGGTGATATTGTCCTTCTTTCACACTGGGCAACTTAAAATCATTTCATTTCCTTCAAGTTCTTATCTCCTTTCTTAATATATCTTAATATATCTAGGACAGTTTTAAAAATCTTCAGTTATATTCATATATATATATATATCATTACCATGCTCCCCTTCAGACTCTTAATCCATTAAAACTCCTATTGCTTCAGCACATTCATAGCTTGATTCCCTCATTTATGCAGCCACAGTAGCACTTCTTACTAATTCTTTGCTCCCAGCCTCATTTGGTGTGTCTGTCATGGTTAGATGCTGTTAATCAAACCTGGATCTGAGTGGGTATAAGGCATTATTTCCTTCTCTAAGATCCCTTTTGATATAATTCTGATCAGAGTGAAATAATGAAAAAATTATTTGCATTATAACAACATTTATTCATCAGAAGGGAATTCAGAATACAATAAAAACTTGCCAAATATTTCATTTGCACTTAGCCATTACTCCGCATTTTTTTTGTTCTTTTATTGTGACCACTCACACTACTCAGAGTTGCAGTCATGCTGCTAGCTTGCCTTTATATTACATTATTCTATTCTACACATTGTTCTATTTCTAGGACAATTTTTAGTGTCTGATGTTGCAGGGCAGGGGAGATTGATCCCTGTCTGGATTTATACACAGCAGCAAAATCCTTAGCAGAACCATCTCCCCTTTTTAGTTTTTCCTCTTCTGATTTTGAGAGGCTGTAGCTCTAAGTCTTATTTTGTATTTTGGGGTGGAAAGGAACGAATACATTTCTAGCTTTATAACTACAATTATTAAATCTACTTACACTACAAGGGTTACATCCTTTGATAGTTTAAAAAGCAAACACCACAACAACATTCTCTATTTTTGCCAATTTTCTCACATGTCATACTGTGCTTATCTTTGCATGTTTAGCTGTGCAGAGTTGGTTACTATCATACTCAGTCTCAGAACTCCCAGGCCCAGGAGAGTGTTAGCAATTCAACACAAATGAGGAAGCGCTGACATCTCTGCTCTGGCATATAGTCACAGGATGTAAGTGAATGGATTAAGGCTGTATCAGTGCATATGGAGTTATGGTGAGGCTTTGGTAGCAGAAGGGCTACAGGGGTGTCTTCAGTGAGAAGCTGCCAGAAGCCTCCCCTGTGTCCAACAGGCCCAATGACAGCTGGCTCCAAGAAGTACTCACCACTGGCCAAGGCCAAGCCCCACACCGACAGTGGTAGTGCCTCTGGGATAACACACTTAAGGATGAGGAGAAATTGCACAATAGAAACTGCAGCCAGAGAGAAAAGTGAAAATGTGAATGAAACAACCAAGGTCAGAGAAAGAGGAGAATGTGCTCTGGTCACTACAGTAAAGATTCCCCTGCAGGCCATGGTGAGGAGCATGGAAAGGCAAACTCTCCTCCAGCCCATGGAAGCGGACAAGAGAGCAGATCACCTGCAGCCTGTGGAGGACCCTATGCTGAAGCAGCAGGATGTACCCAGAGGAGGCTGTGACCCTGTGGGATGTCATGCTAGAGAATGCTCTTGGCAGGGTCTAGGGACTTGTGGAGACAAAGAACCATTCTGGAGCAGGGCAAGAGTGTGAGTATTCCTCCCTGAGGAAGAAGGAGAGACAATATGTGACAAACTGACTGCAAATTCATTCCCCTTTCCCTTTCACTGGGATAGGGAAGACAGAAAATCAGGAGTAAAGTGGAAGCCAGGAATAAAAGAAGGGTGAGGGGAAGTGTTTTCAAGATACAGTTTTATTTTTCATTATCTTACTCTGATTTCATTGGCAGTAAGTGAAATGAATCTCCCCCCCCCCCCCCCCCCCCCAGCAAGTTTTGCTGATGACAGTAATTGCTGAGTGATCTCCCTGTCCTCACCTGACCTATGAGACTTTTGTTATATTTTCTTCCCCATGTCCAGCTAAGGAGCAGGGGAGTGAGAGAACACCTTTGGTGGGCACCTGATATCCAGCCAGGGCCAACCTACAGCAAGGAAAGTTCAGATTGGATAGTAGGAAAAAGTTCTTCAGTAAGACAGTAGTCAAGCACTGGAACAAGCTCCTCTGGGAAGTGGTCATAGCCCCAAGACTACTGGTGCTCAAGAAGCATTTAGACAATGCTCTTAGATACATAGTTTAACATGTTGCCCTTTGTGGAGTCAGGAGTCTGCCTCAATGATCTTATGGTCCCTTACAACTCAGGTTATTTTATGATCCCATGAAGAGACCACTGTTACTTTGAGCTTTACATACAAATAAAGTACCATAAGCACAGAGTTGATAGCCCATTTCTTGATGGCAAGATTACACAGACTAGGCAAGGGGTGGGGGGGGAGAGAGCAAGAAACCAAAACAGAAACCAACCCCGAAAGCAGTCAAGAAACCCAAACAAACAACAAAACCCACCAAAGTGTAACTTACTAGTAGGGAGATTTTTTTAAGTCATTATAAACCAAGCTCCTAAATAGCCCAGTTAAGCACTGCTCATGGCAGAAGTACCTCAGTGTGTTTGAAAGATGTAATTGTAAGTGGCTCTCAGTGTGTGGTAGTGGGATTTTTAATAATTTGGGGTTGTGGTTGGGGTTGGTATTTTTGTTGGTGGTTTTCTTTTTGTTTGGTTGGTTCTATTTTTTTTAATCTATTCTTAAGGGATTTGCTTCTTATTTCAAACCCAGCTCATTATTTTGAAATCCAGTTTATGAACTGGACCCCAATGACTAGGCTTAGCTAGGAAGCTTTGTCAGAGATCTAAAGTGAGTGGAGGAAAAAAAAAAATGCAATGACAAAAATTGGATCAGATTAAGAATATGATAAAAATAGCTGAATACCTATCAAAATGTGCTTTGACAGAGGGAAATAGGTCATCCAGACCCCCAGTATAAAACCAGACAGATTCAAAAGAAACCTATAGATAACAAGGAAGGGAAGAGGTAAAATGATTGACTTGCACTCACTCTTTTCCTGTCTAACATTTTAAATTCAGTATTTTCCACAGAAAAAAATTCTGAAAATGAGTGCTGTCTTTCCAGTCAGTTATAGCTATCTGACTGTACTGTATTTCTTGGAGTGAAGATGGATGAGATTCCTAGAATTGTGAATTTGTAAAGTATGTCTCTCCTCATGTCAAATGTCAAACCATGAATTTAGCTAAAAAAAAAAAAAACATAAACAACAAAACCAACCAACCTACTCAAACCAACTCAGAATTAATATTGCGGAAGCAAATGAAAGCATTCCCATTTAATGCACTTCTCAACTAATCAAGATTTCTTTTACAAAGTTATCTTAAGGATAAAGCTGCAGACAGAAGACAACGCACTACAGCATGGGTAAAGTGGGTTAGTTAGGAATGACTTGAAATAGTTCAAATTCTACTTATTGCAGAAAGATTCACAGGAGGAATGTGCAAATGTATGGATATTTGGTGAAAAGCTATTTATTAGAGATACTGGTGTATACAGGAACCTTGAAAAAGTTGCAGAATGATTTTTCACCATAGTTGAGAAAAGAGATTGGAGAACATTCTGCAGTTGCATAGGCAGACCTCAATATCTTTATGAATACAGTTCTCATCATTTGTCCAAGGCATGGTTTTCAGTGAAAGATAAACAATCAGTAATAGTAACTGTCAGCAACTTTCAACTCCACAACTTGGAGATTCTCTGGGAGTTCAGTAATAGTGCCAGAAATTCTAACAATCTGGCAAGAAAACCTAATTAGCAGAGCAGTATTGCAGTAGCTCAGTGCTGTAGTTTGATTTGGCCAACAACACAGCACATAAAGCAAAGAATTCAAAATGGCTCTGGGTAGGAGTAAGCAGCAGGTTTTTCTTATTACATCGGACTCCAAAAGGGTAGGTGTAAAAATACATATCTTGTGATAAGTGCTTGAGAGACAACATTATGTAGCACAAACTACATTTTAATGTTACAACCTGAAAATATCCATATTTTGTAAGTATTTTAGAACATAAACATCCCCATTTTTCTCAGTCCTTAGAAGCATCACAAATGTGCAGTTATACTTTTAGAATTTTTACTTTGACAAAACAATTCTGGTTATTAATAACATGGTCTACATCAAATGTTCACTAATCTCTTACATTCATTGCTTTAGAGGGAATTTTAAATACAGATTATGTGGTCTCTGCCTTGTAATAGTTTCTGCGTAATGCCCTTGTACTGCAGGGAATTTCATTAGCATGTGCCCTGATCTTGTCCTCCAAACCCTCATTGCTTTAGACAAGCATGGATTTAATTGAGAGAAAACCAAGCTGTGACTGTGGCTCAGGTGTGAAGGCTGTTTCCCTTGGCAAATTAAATCCAATGTAATGATTGAGCTTTCTTTTCCTTACTGTCTGCTTATGAGAGATTTAATACTGCATATTAATTATTATGTTGAGCTGTCTTACTGTGATGTTGTTTTTCCCATCATTTTTGAGAGATTGATACACAGATAAAATTGACTGTTTAATGTACTGTGAGGATGATCAACACCTTGAGGATGGAGGTTATGATACAAGGTTATAAGAAGTCACCAATTTTTACATTACTTTAAACCATGAAACTCAACAAATGGTAATTCCTGCTGATAAGATGTATTTGGCTGAGACCTGTAGCCCTTGTAGCAGAGGTTTCTGCAGAAAGCCCTATCTCTTGTTCTCTATGCTTGTGGGGAGCTCTCGAAGTACCATGAACCCACAGAATTGTTAGGGTTGGAAGAGACCTCAAGGATCATCTAGTTCCAACCCCCCTGCCATGGGCAGGGACACCTCACACTAGATCAAGCTGCTCAGAGCCACATCCAGCCTGGCCTTAAAAATCTCCAGGGATGGGGTTTCCACTACCACCTCCCTGGGCAACATGTTCCAGTGTCTTACCATCCTCATGGTGAAGAACTTCTTCCTAACATCCAATCTGGATCTACCCATTTATAGTTTTGCTCCATTCCCCCTAGTCCTGTCACTAACCAACAGCCTAACAAAACCCTCTCCAGCTTTCTTGTAAGTCCCCTTAAGGTACTAGAAGGCCACAATAAGGTCTCCTCAGAGCCTTCTCTTGTTCAAACTGAACAACCCCAACTCTCTCAGTCTCTACAGCGTAGGTTCTCCAGTCCTCTGATCACCCTTGTGGCTCTTCTCTGGACACACTCCAGCACATTCATATCTTTCTTGTTATAGGGGGTCCAGAACTGCATGCAGTACTCCAGGTGGGATCTCACCAGAGTAGAGGCACAGAATCACCTCCCTTGACATGCTGGCTATGCTTTTCTTGATGCAGCCCAGGATGTGATTGGTTTTCTTGCTGCAAGTGCACACTGCTGGCTCATGTTGAGCTTCTCATCCCCCAATATCCCTATCCAACAACTAATCCCTGTTTGTCGGTAGTACCAATTCAAATACTGTGGGGTAATAGTCCAGTTGAAAACTCAATTTTAAGTACCTCCAACTCCAGAATAACCAATAGAGGTATCAACTATCAGTCCTTCTGTGAAAAACTAAGAAAGGACACAGCTCACTGGAAATAAGGCTCCAGTAGAATGAGTATAGGAAGTCTGAAGGACAGAGGGTCCATTTCTGTATGGAAGGGGTTTCAGTAGCATGAATCTGAATTGCATGCACACATCTATAGACCTACACACTCCAAATTCATGAATGTAAAAGGTGGAGGTGGAGCACTGTTTCTCACTTCCAATCATCTGGAGTGAAGCAATATAATCTTTCTGCTGGGAACGTAAGCAGTAGCTATACCTGCATGCAAATCCTGTTTATCACTATTGCCATCAAGGTTATGGGCTCATAAATTTATTTTCATAATATTTTTCATTAGAGATTAAGAAGCAGCCAGTAGCAAATCACACACACACACGGAAGTCTATAATTGACTGCTATATTACATTCAGAAAAACATTCTGAAGAGTTTCCTATACAGCATGAAAAGCCTCAATTTTAAGGAATTTAGTAAATGACAAAACTTTAAAGAAATGCTGCAGTAAATCAACTGAGCTTTTTAGGACTGAGGCCTAACCCAGTATTTATCTTACTTTTCAACAATATGGTCCACAGACCAAAGACCTTAAGTATGTTAGAGCCAAGCAGATATGATTATGAATAGCTAGCACTACTGTAAATACGTTATACCCCAGTATAGATATTCACACTCAAATTTTAAGAAAAGAGAAGCTCATTTGCTAGCCTATCTCCATGGAGTCAGTGTTTAGACAATAGGGCATTTTTGCCACCTGTTGGGTCAGAAAAACTGAAGGACTCAGTTGGGTAGAAAGAAATGTTCCTATATTCTGTAATGTATGTCCACTTAGCATCAACTGTTAATAGACAGCCAGAAGTGTTAAAAACACTACAATGTTTCACATGTTTAATGAAGGATAGTCCTATAAGAAGAGGTGGAATGAAAAGGTACCAAGACCTAGAGAGAATGGGACTGGCATCTTGGAATAGCCCTAGGCTGAGTTGCCCCAAGCTCTCAGAGAACTGTGCCTTGACCTCAGCCACTCAAAGAATCATCCACACTTGGCAAAAGTGCAGTGTTACAGATGGAAGCTTAAATGTACACAACCAGTTTTAGTGAAAGTCTTCCAGTTTTTTGTTTTGTAGAGTCAATTTAAACTGGAACTTAACTCTAAAATGTTACATATTTCTGCTCCAGAAACCTGTGTGACAAAAGGAACACCAAATAATACTGTATCTTCTCTCCTGAGGCCAACACTAATAAGTAACTATAAACTGTCAAAACTCTTAACAGCCTGAATTCATACCAAATCTGATCATAACCAGAAAAAAATGTTATAAACTTGACTGCATTGCTCCCCCAACCCTTTCTTTCAAACTTCTCCAATTCTTCTTTCCTTTTTACTTTTTCCATGTGCAGTCTGTGCTTGCTATTCATTAACTCTGTCCTTCAGAAAAAAAAGTATTGGACATGAGCTTTAGAAATAAGAGTCTCATTTTTCTAGATCCCATAAATGGTATTTCCTCATTCCTAAAAAGCTTAGCAAGAGCTATAGCTCTGACTGACTTCAGTGAATAAAATCCTCAATAAATAGAACTGTTCTGTGAAAACAAACCAAAATGACAGCAAACCCAATACAACCCCCCACACACACACCCCCCAACCCCAACAAAACAAAACACCACCCCCCCAGCTAAGACTCCATTGGCCAGTAGCTAGATTAAGCTGGTATTTCTTCATAAAAAATTACTTGGATTACTCAAATACCCCATGATTTCAAAAGGAAAGGGACAAATTTGCCTTAGATGAAAATCTAGCTGTATGCTTTAGGCAAATTTGCAATGAACTCCTTATAAGACAACAATATTCTTGCTTATTAGAATACAAGTACTTCTCCTTTCAGGTTCATCTCCTCCATTAAGCAAAAGGCTGTTTGTATTCTTACTAACAAGAACAGCACAGAAGTTGGCTAGAGTGATCTTAACCATGCACTTCTGCCATTCAGAGTTCTCTGGTTTCATTGTCATTCATCCTTACTAGTGCATTTGACAACATTTTAAACCGTGAGAATATTGCAGTGTAAATATATATATATAGAGAGAGAGAGGCTGGACTTATCTCAGAGGTCTTTTCCAGCCTCAATAATTCCGTGAGATATATATATACATACATATAAATACATACACTATATATAACCAATATACATACAATATTCTTTATCCTTAAATTACTCCTGTGTTCCCAAACTTCCTAACATTTTAACAAGGTATTCTGGCTAGGAATAATATAAATTGTAAAGCAAGAGACTAGGTACTTCCTCTTTGAGATTTCCTGAAAAGCCCCAAATGACTGAAGGACAACAGAGAAAGCTAAAGACAAGGAAAGCAGGAAAGGCTGTTGAATCAATAATAGACTGTTTCACTCAGAAGTACTCTGAAGAGATTGCTCTCGGGTCATGAGCTTGGGCAGGTTTTTGAACACCCTCCTCTTTGGAGGATTTAGCCTTTTGGCTTTCTCTGTTCAGTGTAAAAGTCGTCTAGCTGCCAAGACTGTAAGATGGTATTTCAATCAATATCTGTTTTAAATATTTCTGGCAGGCACTCTGCTCTGGTTGACAATTTGTTGTTTTGTTGGTTTTTTTTTTACTGATTTCAGGCAGAATTTTCTTGCTTTTGAATGCTTCATAGGAAAAAAAAATAAATATGGAAAGTTAGCATACCAGGATAAGGCTTATGTCTAAAAACATTTTCAAAACAACTTCATAGTATCTAGAAATGAGTTCAGAGAACTTACTCTTTTTTCCCCCACTACTATCATAAAGAATTAATATCATTTAAAACATAAGTTTTATTTATATACACACACACATATATATATTTAAATATATATTAATCATACATATATTTGATGTTGTACATCAAATAAGAATAGCACCTTTTCTATAAATAAGACTTGTGTATTATTAACAACCCAGGACAGATATCAGTAATTGTTCGGGCTGGCCAAAATGTCAAATTTAACCTGGTTAATAGTTAAGGATTCAACCTGTTGTTTCTCACAGTGGAAGAACATCTCTGTAGCTCTAAGACTCCACATGCCATGAAGTACATGTTAAGTCTTCATCTGGAAGCGGTGGGTGACAACCAAAGTTCATGGAATTCCTTCTGGATTAATGACTGGATGGACAAGGCCAGTGACCTTTCACTAATCCCAGGAACATATCCAGCATGAACATTTTGTTGTTGCTTTTATTCTTTTATGATATTTTTCTTACTAAATGAGCTGCTTAATTTTTACTCTCATCTTCAAGTAGCTGGAGAGCTTCAGGTCATAATTTAGTAAAGCATCTGAATTAGTATGCAAGCCCTAAAATATTCAGAGAAAATGCTTAGCCATGCTTAAAACTAAACATACACTTTCCTGTACCAGAATATTCTCCTGCATTTGCTCTTCAGTGCTCTTTGTAGACTGGGTCACTGTTCTGCAATATTTTTCAGTGATTGTATAGCAGTTATCAATGCAGACTAGCTTAATTGGCATGTTCTATAGTAACAGCTAATTCAGGTTGCATAAATGTTTACATCTATACATATATTTATTTTTCAATCTATTCTGCCTTTCTTTTTTTTTGTCAATATTATTTCTGTATACCATTTTCATGGCAAACACTTGCTGAGTTATAAGAAAATATTTGGAACAAGTAACAGCTACAGGAAAGCTCCAGGTAAATGAGGGTACTGTAAGCATCTGTAGTTTTAACACAGCTAGTAACACTCCAAAAATATTTGTCAGTATTTGAAGCTCAGTGTGCTGCTGTCCCACACTGTCCAAGGAAAGCAATCTGCTTCAGGGAATCTGGGACCAGCCATTAATTTTAGGCCATAGTCAAACACTTCCCCAAAAAATGCCCCACTTCAGTTTAAAACTTCAGTCACAAAAGTATCTGAGTTTCAGTCTTGTCCACATCTTTAAGAAGGAACTAAAGCCATACAATGCCACCAAATATGAAGTTACACAGAATGTACATATTGCAGACTTACTACTCTTCATTACCAGTGAGAAGTGAATATAAGCTACTTCACCTCTTTTGGGGAGCTGTAGGTCTCCCAGGCAGGTGAGAGATCTCCTCCTTTACTATAAGCCTGACTTTGTCAATCTGTTTTACTGTTGCTCTCAACCCACTGCTTATTGCTCAAATTCACACCACCTTACGATGCTGGCTAAAATGAAGTTGTTCTATGAAAAGTTTAGATCCCATGCTAGTGGCTCTAGAATCATCAAATTTGAGATAATTAGTAAAGCAGTAACAACTGCAGTGTGCTAACCAAAAAACTTAAGTTACTTAGGATACATTATTAGGTTCACTCACTGCCCCATCATCGGTCTCTCTTCTTAGGTCCAGAATCACAATCCTGCATCTCTATCACAGATGAGAGGCAAACATCTCCACCAGTAAAGGACAGTGCTGGTATAGAAGCAGATAGCTTCTGTCTGAACCAAGAGAAACATGATTCAGCACATGTCCCTGGTCAGAAGAAACTCATTTGGCAGAATGCTGCAGCAGAGCCTTGAACAGGCTTGTAAAGCCACCCTCCCATCAGAGAGCAGCTCCTCTGCAATGCAGCTACTCTCCAAGGGTGCAAACTGGTGCCAAATTGCCTAAGGTCAGATTCATGGCTAAGATTCAGTTTGCATTTCTTTGATTTATTTTGTTTTCCATTACACTCCTGCCCCCCCCCCCCCCCCAAACCATAACCTATGATTTTAATAGAAGATTCCTTGTTAAATGCTCTTTAACACTATGAAATAACTGACAGGATCTATTTTGACTGGTTTAAAGTAGGTGTTATAAAGCTTCTAAATCTTGATCTTGACTATTTCACACAAAAAAAAACAAACAAAAACCAAACAGCTTGTTTTTATTTAATAGCTTACAGGTGAACTAGTTAGCCCAGGTTCCTAGGTAGCTATAGGGAAGTAGTAAATATATAAGTATTTTCTACAAGTGAGCTATCTCCATACAGCCACATGTCTCCAACTCAGAAACACCTAACAAAAGATAGAAGCCCAAGAGCCTTCATGGTGCTGGCACTTGAGGAGCCAGTTTGAGGGAAACAATTTCACAAGCCCCTCTGTACTCATTGGCATGCTACACAGAAGCACACACGTAGAGGTGACAAGGATTCATTTCTACAAGGTATGTTGCACACTAAATCCCTTGTGGGGAAACACCCTATCCATCATTATTGGAGGATATCTATAGTTCTTGGCTAGTTCACTGGAGGACATGTCTCTATGCAAAAATACTTTGTGTAGCTACTTAACTGCATATGTGAGAAATACCAAGTGTTGCTGCAGTGTTAATAGAACTCCTAATTCCTCAAGTACACTCCTCAGGAGCAGAATAACTGCAGAGAGCATTTTATTTCCCCCCCCCCCCCCCCCTTTTTTTTTGCCAACAGTGAAAGCAAATCAGGATACACTTGCTTCAAGCATTTGTCACTGTTATCTAAAATTGTTAAGCTGAAACTTAATTTTTTATAAGATTTTTATGTAACAAAAGCAACATTTATTTTTAACCAAAAAAACCCCAAACAAACAGAATAATGTTATATGTCAAACAAAAATACATTCTAATTGTCATGGCAGATGTTTTTTCAGGCTAATTGTGGCCACTTAGGTTAAAAAAAAAAAAAAAAAAAAAAAAAAAGAGAGAGATTGGGAAGGCAAGAAAAAAAAATTTCATTAAAAAAAAGTATCATACTGCACTCCAGGAGTTTTCCTGACTTCCACAAGTGCCTGTGATATTTCAATATTAAACCCACACTATGACCTGACTCTTATCTTTGCAAAACTCCAAATCCAAGCTTTTTTGGGTGGTGGGTTGGTTTGGGTTGTTTTGTACTTTAGATTATACTTCCTGAAAACTAAGATGGAGTTTCTTCTTGTCCCTCTTCTTTTGGGCACCTCATTACAAGAAAGACATTGAGGTACTGGAGCAAGTGAAAAGGAGAGCAACAAAGCTGGTGGAAGGCCTGGAGAATAAATAAAGAGTGACTGAAGAAGCTGAGGCTGCTTAGTGTGAAAAGAAGGAGGCTCAGGGGAGACCTCATCCCACTACAAGAGGGAACAGCCTCAAGTTGTGACTGGTAGGTTTAGACTGGACATTAGGAAAGGTTTTTCCACTGAAAGAGTGGTCAGGCACTGGAATGCACTGCCCAGAGAGGTGGTTGAGCCACCAACCCTGGATGTGTTTAAAGGGGGTTTGGATATGGTGCTTGGGGATATGGTTTCACAGGATCACAGGATATCAGGGGTTTGAAGGGACCCAAAGTGATCATCAAGTCCAACCCCCCGGCCAGAACAGAACCATACAATCTAGCTCAGGTCACAGAGGAATACATCCAGGCAGGCCTTGAAAGTTTCCAGAGAAGGAGACTCCACAACATCTCTGGGGAGCCTGTTCCAGTGCTCTGTCACCCTTACAGTAAAGAAGTTCCCCCTTGTCTTGAGGTGGAACCTCCTGTGCTGCAGCTTACATCCATTGTTCCTTGTCCTATCACAGGAAGCAAGTAAGAGCCTGTCCCCTCCCTCCTGACACCCAGCCCTCAGATATTTATAAACATGTATTAAATCCCCTCTAAATTTTCTCTTCTCCAGGCTAAAAAGCCCCAGGTTCCTCAGCCTCTCCTCATAAGGCATGTGCTCCAGTCCCCTGATCATCCTCACTGCCCTCCAATGGACCCTCTCCAGCAGATCTCTGTCCCTCTTAAACTGGGCAGCCCAAAACTGAACACAGTACTCAAGATGAGGTCTTACCAGGGCAGAGTAGAGGGGAAGAAGAACCTCCCTCAATCTGCTGGACACACTCTTCTTGATACACCCTAGGATCCCAATGGCCGTATTGGCCACCAGGGCACATTGCTTCCCATGGATAACTTGTTATCCACCAGGACTCCCAGGTCTCTCTCCACAGGGCTGCTCTCCAGCAGATGACCTCCCAGCCTGTACTGGTGCAGTTATTATTCCTCCCCAGATGCAGGACTCTGCACTTGTCCTTGTTGAACCTCATTTGGTTCCTCTCTGCCCAGCTCTCTAGTCTGTCCAAGTCTTGTTGGATGGCCTCACAGCCTTCAGCTGTATCAGCCAAGCCTCCCAGTTTGATGTCATCAGCAAACTTGCTGAGCAGACACTGTTCCCTTATCAATGACATTGATGAAGATGTTGTACAGCACCAGTCCCAGCACTGACCCCTGGGGGACTCCACTAGTTACAGCTCTCCAGCTGGACTTCGCACCATCGATCACCACTCCTTGAACTATATCTTGTAACCAGTTCCAAATCCACTTTACTCTCTGCTCTTCCATCCCACACTGCCTGAGCTTGCTCACTAGAATGTCATGGGATACAGTGTCAAAGGCCTTGCTAAGGTCAAGGTAGACCACATCCACTGGTCTCCCTGAATCTACCCACTCAGTTATGGCATCATAGAATGCTATCAGATTAATCAAGCATGATTTCCCCTTGGTGAATCCATGCTGACAGCTCCTAATAACCTTCTTTTCTTCCAAGTGCCTTGAGATGCTCTCCAGAAGGAGCTGCTTCATCATTTTTCCAGGGATGAAGGTGAGGCTGACCAGTCAATAGTTCCCAGGAACCTCTTTCTTGCCCTCTTTGAAGACTGGAGTGACATTGGCTCTCCTCCAGTCCTCAGGCACCTCTCCTGTCTGTCACGATTTGGCAGAAATGATGGAGAGTGGCAGAGTGATAACATCAGCCAGCTCTCTCAGCACTCTTGGGTGCGTCTCATCAGGGCCCATGGACTTGTGAATATTCAATTTGTGTAACTGATCCTTAATCCAGTCTTCACTGACCAGTGGGGAGCATTCCTTCCTCCAGGCTTCCTCTCCTTCATCTAGGGCCTGGAGTGCATAGGGCAGTTCAGTCTTAGGTGTAAAAACTGAAGCAAAGGCAGCATTCAGCAACTCTGCCTTCTCTGCATCCTCAGCTACCAGGGCTGCCTCTTCATTCAGCAGTGGCCCCACACCTTCCCTATTCTTCCTTTTCCTGCTGATATATTTGAAGAAGCCCTTCTTGTTTTCTTTTGCTTCATTTGCCAGTTTCAGTTCCAAGAGAGCTTTGGCCTTCCTTGTTGCCTTCCTACATGCCTTGACAATTTCTCAGTAGTTCTCCCACGTGACAAATCCCTTCTTCAATGAATTCTAAGTTTCTTTCTTCCCTGAGATTTCCTTCAGGAGCTCCTTGCTCAGCCATGCAGGTCTCCTAGCACATCTACCCGATTATCTACTCAAGGGAACACACCTAGCTTGGGCTTGGAGGAAGTGGTCTTTCCCCTGGGCTCCTTTACCCTCCAGTGTCTTAGCCCATGGTTTAGGGGTGAACTTTGTAGAATAGGGTTCTTGGTTGGACTTGGTAATCCTGAGGGTCTTTTTCAACCTGAATGTTTCTGTGATAAGCTATCCATGAGATATACAAATGCGTCTTTTAGACAGAAATACAAGTTATGAATGAAAGAGGTCTCAAAAAAAAAAAAGCCTTTGGATTTAATGGATAGAGGATATTGCCATTTAAGCTGGGTGACCTGATATTTGAACCACAGGCATCAAGAGGGATGATGTTACAGTTACCTTGGTGGTATAGTGGTGAGCATAGCTGCCTTCCAAGCAGTTGACCCGGGTTCGTTTCCCGGCCAACGCACCAAAAAGGACTGTGGTGGTTTGGCTCTGGCCTGGAGGCCAGATACCCACCAAGCCGCTCTATCACTCCCCCTCTTAAGTGAACAGGGGAAGAAGGGAAAGAAAATATAACAGAAGCCAGGGATAAGATAGGAGCAATTTAATAACACTAATAAGCAAACAGCAAATAGACTGCGTGGAAGCAAAGAAAGCAGAGAGAGAGATGTTAGTCTCTACTTCCCATCAGCAGGACGGTGGTCAGTCTCGGGAAGAAGGGCTCTCTAAGCTTGGTGGTTCCTTGGGAGGATAAACGCCATGGACGAATCCCCAGCTGCCAAAAAACCAAAACGACGCCCAGAACTGAATTTAAACTCTCTTATCTTTTGCAATCCGATCTGCAGAGTAGCCACCATAACCAACTCCTACTCCTGCCTGGCTCGCCAAGAATGTAAAGGGGTTGGGGGCAGACCCTCTGCCCACTGTAACCATCCTCTGCTACCAAGAATGTGCTGGGTTGAGGCAGCCCCCTTCCCCAACCCTGGCAACAATAAACACTCAGACAAACGGATTGCAAAGGTGATGGAAAGTTTAAATAGAAAGCAGTGAACTTCTACAGAAAAGCAAAAACACAGTGACAAAGAAAAAATCCCAAACAGACCCAGAGAGATCCCATCCCTACCTGAGGGTACACCCGAGACCCCCAGGGCTCCTTCTTCCCCCTCCCACTGCTAGGCTAGTCTCAGCTGGCCAGATCTGAGACTGCCCATCCCCCCCATGGCCTTGGGCCTAGCCAGGCCCAAAGCCAGGAGACATCTCCCCAGTTACCGGCTGACGGAGGAGGAAGAAAAGAGAGCGTGCTAGACTCCGCACTGGATCTTATAGTGGTGCAAAGGATTGTGGTATGAAATACTACATAATTTCCTGTGTCCACCCCTCTGGGCTGGACCTCTGGACACAGGAAGTAAACATTACAGGGGGGCACCCAGCTCAAACTGTAACAGATGAATAATTATATAACAGGCTCTCTCAATAGTCCTATTTCTACAGGTATTAAAAAGTTCACCATAGCACAAGTTTAGGATATTCCCTTAGTTTTATGAATATACACAGATCAAAAATGTGAGCATTTTAATTTACTCCTACATAGAGAGTAGGATATTCTCCATTAAGACAAATCCAGTGAGGTCAAAGCTCTTCCAGAAGAGAATTTGACTCCCAGTGTTTATCTTACTGCAAATTTGAGACAGTACAGCAGGAAGTTCTGCTCCATTACTTTACTCGCTATGTTCAGGCAAATTATTCAGCAACGCAATAGAAACTGAGAGGTAACACACACCACAGCAGCTGTGACAGTTTACATCTAAATCATTTATCAACATAATTATGAGAATCTACAGAACCAAATTAAAAGTTTTTAAAGATCACAGCTGAAGTCTTGAAAGAGTGTTATGGTTTGCAATGAGTCAAAGCACTGTTTTAGCAAAACCACAAATTATTTAGAACCATGGGTAAAGCGTATCATTAATAATAACCACAGTTCCATATATGGGTTGAGGTCTTTCAGCCAGAGGATCACTGAGTGTTTTACTGTCTGTATTTATGGCACAAACCCACTGTCTGCGTAAGTGGACTTTCATTCTGGAAACATTGAAGAAAGAATTGATTGCCAGGCTCATGCTTGTAGTCAGGACAATAGAGAACTTCTGTGCATGGCATCAAAGCTATTAGCTTGTCTACAATCTACTCAGCATGGGTTTGTGTTCTTAGGAACTCCTCACAACATCCTAGAATTTGTTTTCTTACAAAAGGAAGTAACAAGCTAAATTAAAGGCTGGACAAAGGCAGACTATAGAATGCCACAGAGAACCTTTGGGTTCTGCAGTGGCCTTGCCAAACTCTTGAAGCTGAAAGGGAGTTTTGAGCAGAGCTCTTTTATCAACATCACCAGAAAGGTGGTGGGGACTGGGGGGGAGCAAGGGGAGTGAGCATCTAAGATCATCTTTATGCATCTACTTCTAACCAATCATTTCTTAAACTTAATCTCTGAAATTAGACAAAGGGAAAATTGTAGAACAACCACTCTATTAGTAAGAACTGTTCCATTGTCAGGGACTATAGTTTATCTCAGCATTTAATCAACTGAATTATGTGCTGTGAAAAAAAAGTACCAAAAGATACAGGCTACAAACAAAACAGAATGATGTAACATACAAAGATTTGTAATAGTGTGTTAACATATTATTCATTTTCTTATTCCCCCAATTGTATTTCTGCTTAATAACAACATACCTCATGTAATTACAAAATGCAATAACCAATTCTAACTGAATTCACCAAGGAATGCAAATCTGTGTAGCAAGCCACTCCCAGCACTTCCTGAATGAACAGATGCAAGACCAGGCTTTCATAAGAGCACAGGGGGGTATTTTCAAGGGCTCAGGACCCTGAGTTACAGACAGATTTCCAATGTGCCAAGGTCATATTCAGACACTTTCATGATTGCTAGATCCACAGATGAAGTTCCCTGTTGTCACCCTGGCAGTGCCACAGAGACCAGGACCCCGCACACATCCACACATTTCCCTGCTACTGAGCCCTTTGGTGGGATATGATTGCTTTGTTTTGGTGCCTAAACTGAGGATGAGCTTTTGAAGAAAGTCTGGCTCATATTTTGGATGACAACTTTTCTTTTACAAAATCTGGTCCGCAGAGCAATCTTTGGATTACTGACAACAATCTCCTTTCTCATCTAAATCCAGGCAGACCAACTGGGTGACCTGCTGTGCACAGTTACATGGATGCTGAAAGTTTATTGCTCTGAAGCATGTATTGCCCAAGCATCCCAACTATGACTGAATGCAAGATGTAGTTTTTCCTCTTCAGTCTATTTGTAAAATTCTCAGGTCTCACATCCTTCTAGAAGAGGTTATGCAGCACTACAGTAACAGCTGACAGCCTTTACAAATGAGCTCTTTGATATTGTATTACTGAATTACTACCACAACCAAAGACTCCAGCTGATATTGGGCCCCAACATGCTAATTGTAGTGCACAGAATGTTGAGACAGGCTCACAGGCACAAAGATTTATTAGTAGGGCCCATAGCTAATGGCATATATTGACTCTAATGGTTAAAGTTACTTTGGTGAAAAAAGTACAACAAAAGGACAAAGAGAAAAGGGAAATTGAATGTCTCTCTCCAGTGGCCAGGGAAGGAGATGAGCATACAATCCTGGGCATCCTTGCTAGTGCAGCAGGTTGCCTACCCCCAACACCTCCCCCACAGTAACTATCTTGTTTTCATCAGGATCTGATCAAACTCCTAACAGGCATTGCACTGACTGGAGCACAGGTCAGTCAGGGGCAGGTACTGCTAGTTTATAATACTCACACATGTATCATTGTTTCCCCTGCTTTCAACTAAGAGCTACAGCCAGGTATCAGGGAACATGGGGTTTGCAGTGAGAGACAAGTCTCTTGCCAACAGCCATCACTTCTCGTGAGACCTCTTTGCAGGTCCACAGATAGAAGAAAGGTAGCACATGAGCAAGGGGCAAACACTGTCTGCAGTGGCTCAGGGAGAAGTCAAAGAGCTGCAGGGAAGAGGTAGGCTGCAGCAATGGACAAGAGCTGTGGCAAGACTAAGGCTAGGGCATAGGGTGGTACAGTCACAGTTCAGTCACCAAGAGAGATTCTTCCTTGAAAGAGTTTTAAGGTCCTCATTATGAAAAGGCCCATGAAGTATTAAATGGAATCCAGAAGACATATTCTCTTGCCCAGAATTTTACCACTGTTCGAGCACAGAAAAGGGAGCCAAAGCAACATGATCTCAGCTGAGCCCCCCAGCAGAGAGCATTTTCTTGTGCTTACTAGGTAATTACCAATCTGTGTCACTTACATAGCAGTGGGTCTGTACAAATATTTTCCACACTCTCACGATGAACACACTCTGCCTGCATTCTAAAATGGAAAGGGGGGTGGGGGGGTAGGGGGTGCGGTATGTGCAGTGGCAGGGCTGCAGTCATTGCAGCATCAGGTCTGAGCTAATACAACAGATGTGGTCCCAGGTAGCACAAAGGTATGGCTTCCACTTGACTTGCAGCACAAGGAGCCCTTATGTACCTCCACTTGCAGGGAAACAGACTTGACTGACCTCAGTTTAAAGATGACTCCGTTGACAGGTCTGCAGTATTCTGAGACAAATACATCTGTACTGATATTAAGGAAAATTCTCCATACAGTGTGGGAAAAAATAGACTCCAATACTCATTCAGGGATTTGCACATGCTCCCTGAAAAGTTTCAAGGCATACACCAAAACTTGGAGAGGTACTGGTACATCTATATTTCAAGGTAATATAACTCTCATGCTTTTATCCTTCAGAGGAGCACATTCACTCAAAAGTTTCCACATAATAAAAGACATGATGATGTCAACTACACAAGATGTTTTATCCTTAAAAGTAAAAATATACTGGAAGACAGTGACATTTCTGATTAGCCAATAAAACAATAAGTGTCTGACCAAGTAGGTATTTCTAGCTGCTAAGTATAAGAATCTTCCAAGAGCTGACAGTTTGTCAGATCAGTGACTAAGAGGTGCTCTGAAATGGTATCCAAAGTCCTCATATATAGTACATGGGCTGTGAAAGAAGCAGTTAATAGTCACAGAATCAGAATCACAGAATGTTAGGGGTTGGAAGTGACCTCTGGAGATCATCTAGTCTAATCCCCATAGGTACACATAGATCAGGTTGTACAGGAATGAGTGCAGGTGGGTTTTGAAGTCTCCTGAGAAGATGACTCCACAACCCTCAAAGTACCCAAGGCATAAGTTTTTCTTTCAAAGTGAATCCCTCTGTGTTCTAGTCTGTACCTGTTGCCCCTTGTCCTATCACTGAGCACCACAGGAAAGATCCTAATTCCAACCTCATGACCTCCACTCTTTAGACGTGTATATGTATTTTTAAGATCCCCTTTCAACCATCTCTTTTCCAAATTAAAGAGCCCCATCTCTCTCAGTCTTTCCTCATAAGACAGATGCTCTAGTCCCCTAATCATTTTACTGACCCTCTGTTTGACTCTCTGCAGTTGTTCCCTGTCCCCGTTGAACTGAGCACAATATGCCAGGTGTGGTTTCACCAAGGGAGAGTAGAGGGAGAGGATAATCCCTCTCAGCCTAGTGGCCACAATCTTCCTAACACACCCCAGAACACAGTTTGCCTTCTTGGATGTGAGGGCACATTGCTGGCTCATGGTGGACTTGCTTGCCAGCACTCCCAGGTCCTTCTCCATAAAGTTGCTTTCCAGCTTGTCAACCCCTGGCCTGAAGTTATTCTTCCCCAAGTGCAGGACTCTACACTTGCCCTTTTTGAACTTCATGAGGTTCACCTCTGCCCAACTCTCCAGCTTGTCCAGGTCTTGCTGCTGAATCGCAGCACAGCCTTCTGGCACGCCAGGCACTTCTGCCAGTCTCACATCTTCCGCAAACTTGCTGAATACACTCTCTTAGCTACCAGACTCCACCAGCAATCACATACTGCAAGTACTGATGCAACATGGATGTTCTATTCCCTAAACTCATAAGCACTCTCCCACGCCAGCTCAAACACCTTTGCTGGATCTTCACAAAATCCCTAACTGAAGTCATTCATGGAAGCCCCGAAGTGTAAATCCACACCATACAACAGGGAACTCCGACAACAATTATACCAAAACTGGAAGCTATCAGCTGCACACTATTAAGGGGAACACATTAGTTTGGACATGAAGCACCATTTCCACATGATAATGCCCTGCCCAATGCAGATGGCTCTCTCCACTTCAAACAGTACAGGGAATTGAACACTGTTATTCTGTATAGTATGGCCACACCAAAAAAAGTCATTCAGAGCAAAGATTAGGTGAAACAAGGCCTATGATCGTCTCTTCTTTATACCAGAGCCTATGGAAAAGGCAATAATTAATTGTTGTCACTGCATAATGAGAACAAACGTGTATCCTAATATTTTCTTTCACCTCCTTTGAATAACAGTGCATAAACCTAGGGATCTGTAACAAGTCAGAGAAATTTCTCTGATTCTCAGAGAATGCTTCACTCAGTTATTAGCTGTAAACCCGTAGGATCCTCAGATAAGACCAATGTGGTGGGTTGAAATTAGCCCCAAGAGCCTAAAACTACCACATTCAATGAGTGGATCCACTGTGGAAAAAGATGCAGAGTCCCCTGGGCACACATGTAGGGTACAGATTTAGAGAGGACAAGGTGAGCCAGGTGCTACTTGCAAAACATTTGAAACAAGCACCTGTCTCTGATTTTTATGGAAATGTTGGATTTGCAGGAAAGCCAGCTTGCCAGAGCACAAAAGAAGGGGTCTGTACTGACTGGTTTACAAAGCCAGCCCCCAGCCCAAGTTGCTTACAGCAGGGTTGCTGTGTCATACAGTATTTGACTTCAAGAGAGTGCAGCAGTTGGTGCTCCTTTGCAATATTGCAGTAACTAAAAGAGTGCATTGCTTTGCCATGTTCCAGGGTATGTCATGGTATACTTTCCTCACTCCTCCACTCATCTCTCCCATAAGAGTGGTAAAATTCCAATTAAACAGTATTCACTCCCACTCGCCTGTTAGATGCTTTAAGCTTTGACAGGCTGCTCCTGTTTCTCCTTCCTTGCTACTCCCTCAGTAGGAGTGAAAGTCTTTTGTGGACATGTACTCCCCTGGCTTACACATCTGCTCCCTCACCAGCAGAAAATACTAGGGCAAGACTCATTCAAGGGCTTCTGCTTTCAGCCTCCTACATGGGATAGGCAAAGCCAGCACCCTTATCATCTGAGGGACAGCAATAAGGTGGGAGCTTACACCTGTTTACTGGATTAAATCCTATCAAGCACAGAGACCCTGGCATCAACCCAGAGGCAGGCATTCACAAGCAAGGAGACTTCACCTCAGTAAGGAGGCAGATCACTTTCTGGGGACATTGTCAAAGCCCTTACCTGGATTTCTTGGCCCCTTTCTGCTCTCTTTGACACATGGTCACCCCCATCACACCCTTCTGGAAAGCAGGGTCAAAGCAGAGGTGGCTTTATAAACTGTTTTTGAGAGAAGTCACCTGGGCCAAAAGTACATTTGAACTGATCAGCCTTTATGGTTCAGCAGTTTCTGTGGCAATGAGGTCTCCCTGTTTCCTTGTCTGGGATAAGGGGACGCTTCATCCTTCCTCAGCAAATCGCTTGGTTGAAGGTTTGCTCCTCAACATCCCAGGGCAATCTCATGATAACCTCTCCCTTTCAGCCAGCTTCAGGATTCTTCTATACCTGCTGTGCTCATAAAAGTCACTAAAATACTGAAGGTAGAAAAGCTACTTTTCTTCCTTTTATTTCCAGCTCAACAGAACTACAATGAGCTGGCAGAGAGAGAGGATGACCAGGCCCCAGGAAGACAAGAAGAATAGGGCACAAAATGGTGGGGGACAGTGTCTTACCCAGAATGTGTGCCAGAAATCTACCTCAGCAGCATCCACAGTGCAGCCCAGGCTCTCAAAGGACAAGCAGCACATTTCTAACTCTGGCACAGACTCCTGCATAACTTTAGATAAAATATCCTTAATCTATTTGCCCTCAGCTTTCTTCAATATGATAACAGCACATTGCTAGGCAGTTGAGGCAAGTTGCAGGTCTGGCTCTGGTCTCAGCAGTGGGGGCTCAGCCGGCAGTGTCCTGAAACCAGGAGTTACACTGTTTTAAGTATCCCAATCTTCTGTCAACCAGCCTGCTGTGATTTGTTTGTGAGGTAGTGAGGGGGTGTAACAACAGGCTTGTTACACTAACAGTAATGAAAAGCCAAATTTCCACTGTTGTTAAATCACCCATGAGCACCAAAAGAGATTCCAGTATTTTCCTCTTGTCACTACATTTTGAAATTACCTTAATACACCCACTGTCATGACAAAATTTTGAAATTACCATAACTGTTACTATTAAAATGCTGTAAGATATTGCCACTTTTTAAAAAATCTTTTTTCCCCCAAATAAAATGAGAGGCTGCAAATAATAATGGTATAGAAACAGGACAAACCAAAAAAAAAAAAAACCAACTAGAAATTGGCAAAAAAAAAAAAAAAAGTTAATATCTTAAAGAATTACTAAATCCCACTTTCCTCTCTGTGAAGTTATTAAATACCTTACCACCAAACAGAAGAAGTAAGTACTTGATAAATCTAATCATATATCAGGCCTGGGAGAGCCCCATCTTTGATACAGAGAAAACCATTTTGATCTCAGTTCCCCAACACAATACCATAACAACTACTGATTTCTGTGGCGCTCCGAGTGCAACCAAGTCCAGACCCTTGCTTTTGAATTGTTCACCAAGAATCCAATGCAACTTTTATTACTCTTGAGAATAGCCACATGTTAGTAAAGTGGACACTTGAAAACACAAAGTGCCCTTTGAAAATGCTGTTTATGAAGCTGCATTGTGTTTAGTTCATAATGGATAGCTTCAACTCTGGTTCAGCAGAGGGGAAGAGGTTTTAGAGAATGCAGCAGAGGAGATTCATAGGACAGCTCTGTTACTGAAACAAACAAAATCACTTTGACAAAGAGAAAACATCCAGATGGACAGGATGAGATGGCAACAATTACACAGTGACCAGCAGTTTTGTGACAGATACTCAAAACAGAAGGAGATATCTACAGAACAGAAGGAGCTTACATTGACAAAGCTTTTAAAGAAAACCTTTCAGAAGATACCCTTTGTTCTAGGACCAAAATGTTTTTCAGGACCATTACATCTTCCAGGCTCCTCATCCCCTTCATTTTTAATTAGCTTTTTTCTTAGCTGTGCTTGATTCCATTTCCTCTATAATAGCTGTCTTTACTGCTCTCCTCATACTAGAAATGTTAGCAGGCAATCAGTGCTCTTGGAACAGGGACTTGGATTACAATGGCCCAGAGAAGCAGATTTATGGGCCAGCCTTCTTCTGCCTTTGGGCAGTAAACTGGTGCAAGTAGTTGGGGGGATGCTAGTAAAAACTGATCAGACACAGACAGCTGTGCCCAGCTATCTACACCTACAGGTAGAAGCACAGCTGCTTCAGATAAATGAAACATAGTTGAATATGTATTAAGAGTAAACGTAACTACACAAGCAGGTCAAGTCACCACAGCTACAAGGTTAGATTTTGTTACTTATACTTAGAATCATAGAATTGTTAGGGTTGAAAGGGACCTCAAGAATCGTCCAGTTCTAACCAGCTTGACATGGGCAGGGACACCTCACACTACATCAGTTTGCCCAGAGCCACATCCAACCTGGCCTTAAAAAACCTCCAGGGATGGAGCTTCCATCACCTCCCTGGCAACCTGTTCCAGTGTCTCACCACCCTCATGGTGAAGACTTCTTCTTAATATCCATTCTGAATCTACCCATTTCTAGTATTGCTCCATTCGCCCTAGTCCTATCATTACCTGACACCCTAAAAACTACCTCACCAGCTTTCTTGTAGGCCCCCTTCAGATACTGGAAGGCCACAATTAGGTCTCCTTGGAACCTTCTCTTCTCCACACTGAATAGCCCCAACTCCCTCAGTCTGTCCTCATAGGAGAGGTGACTGTCAAGGTCCCTCTGGATGGCCTTTGTCCCATGATACTTTGGCCAGCAGATCCCTGAAGTGATCAAAGTCTGCATGCATAAAATCTAGGGTTGCAAGCTTGGGATGTGTCCTCTTAGATGCCTTGAGGATCTTCAATTCTATTGTTTCATGGTCACTGCAGCCAAGGTTATCCCTGAGCCTCACATTGGTGACCAGCTCTTCCCTATTGGTGAGAACAAGGTCCAGCATAGCACCTTTTCTCATTGGATCCTCTACCATTTGGAGGAGGAAGTTGTCATCTATGCATTCCAGGAACATCCTGGAACGCTGGTACCTACCTGTGCTGTCCCTTCAGCAGATGTCAGCGTGGTTGAAATCCCCTATGAGGACTAGGGCTTGTGAACATGAAGCTACTTCTATTTGCCTTTGGAGTGCCTCATCTGCATGGTTCTGCTGGTCAGGTGGCCTGTAGCAGTCCCCTACAGTAACATCACCTTCCCATGTCTTCCCCTTAATCTTCACCCATATGGTTTCAAACAGCTCATCATCCTTGCCCAGGTGGACCTCCACTGATTCCAGCTTGTCACTGACACAGAGAGCAATACCTCCTCCCCTCCTACCCTAGCTGTCCTTACTAAAGAGCATGTACCCATCTATTCCTACATTCCAGTTGTGGAAATCATCCCACCAAGTTTCAGTAATAGCCACTGTGTCATAGCATTCCAGCAGCGTGGTGGTCCTTAATTCATCCTGTTTGTTGCCCAAGCTGTGTGTATTTGCATAGAGGCACTTCAGCTGGGCTGGCTATGCCACCCTCTTAGGTGAATCCTCCTTGATTCCCTTGGGGTGCACAGTGCTTCATCTTTGTCTTGCCTCAGGGCAATGAGTGGAGAGCCCTTGCTAGAACTCCTTCCCTCTGCTTCTGGTAAGGTGCCCCCATGTTTGTCACAGGCAAGCATGAAATTAACCACCCCTTCCAATCTAGTTTATAGCCCTTCTTCTGAAACACCATTCATTTTTATAAACTGATTCCTGACTTCTACCACTGATACCTTAGACTAGAATCTAACCTCTAATTTTCTCCAATATGAATAAATAAATCAACCTTCTTTTACACTATCTCCCTGCCATTGTGCTCCAAAACTTCTCAAAGGTTTGACCCTGACAATCATTTCCCTAAATTCCCCGAAATATTCCATAATACTGTAGTTTTACCTCCTCAGTTACAATTGTCCACCCTTTCCTAAATGGATTTTTAGCCAGCAGCAAGAATTCTGTAGTAACTAAGAAGAGTGTACCAATACGGGAGAAGCAGACACCAATTAAGATCCAGCAGACATTTTTGCTGTTCTCATTGCACTTGAGCACAAGCCTGTTATAAGTCACAGCTTTTGTGATCATTATTTTCACAGATCACTCAGTTCTGCTGTCATTTCTGTTAAGGAGTGTGCCAAAGGGAATTAAGAACCACCACATTCTTTTACCACTAAAAAAAGGGCAAAAATACACCATAGCCAAAGGCAGCCAGGATCACACGCAACTGCAAGCATTTGCTTTTCCAGAAGCTGATGCTGGGATGGTCATCTTCCAACCAGTACCCTGCCACAGTTCTTCGTAAAGACTACAGCAGACAAGAGCATGAAAAAAGCATAAGCCTACAGTCAGGAGGGGGGAGAGGGAGAGAAGATGAGAGAGGCAGGTATGGACACAACCAACAACAAAAAAAAAAAACCACACCCAAAAACACCACAGCTACAAAGACATCAAACCTCCCAACAATTCAGACACACCCCAGCATCCAGACTGCCCATGCAAAAACAAAAAGAGAGGAGGAAAAGCATCTAAGACTGCAAGTCTTCAAGATTCCCAAATCCCTAATCTTAACTCACCAAAAATTTCCTATCTAGATTTACCCCATTTATGACAAATTTCCATGCTTTCTAGACCCTACTAATCTCAGGATATATGCAAAAATAAGTATGATTCTCAAGCCATCAGGGTTTTTTTTTAATATTAATTTTAATATTCATAGTATCAGCCAGGGTTGGAAGGGACCACAAGGATCATCTGGTTCCAACCCCTCTGCCATGGGCAGGGACACCCCACACTAGATCAGGCTGGCCAGAGCCTCATCCAGCTTGGTCTTAAACACCTCCAGGGACTGGGCCTCAACCACCTCCCTGGACAACCCATTCCAGGGCTTCACCACTCTCAAATTAGTATTTTAATATTAGCTTCACTTCTATTTTTAGCTGCCATATCTAATGGCTTGCTTATATTAAAATGAAAAACAAGCTACACAACAACAAGAAAAAGAAAACAAAACCCCAGAACAACCACCACCCAGATGGGGGGGGACACCCCACACAAGCAAACCAACCCACAAAAACCACCAAACCCAACCTATCTCTTTCTAATTTTATAAAAGAAATTGCACCTCACTATTCTCATTTATGAATATTTTTAAAGTCTTCAGTCTATAGGCTTTCCCTCCCTTCTGTGCTAGTAATGAGGTGTAGTTTCTGTTTCAGTTTAATTAATACACTGTTATTTTGTAAAATGTCTGGCACTAGTAACTTCCCCAAAATGATGATCTTGCAGTTATGTGTCTTAAGTTGTAATGACAGAAGACCAATTCCATTGCTGCGAAGTTAAAGTCAGCATCAAAGGGCTGTTTCCCTGATACTGCTTACTCTTATCTACTGATCTTTTAGAATTCTATTAAGAGCATGATAAATTATTAAGATGTATGACAACAAAGATGACTCCTTGAACGATACTACAAAGACATTCTTCTAATGCTAAAATTCTGTGCATTACCAAAGAAACAGAAGCAGGAAGATGAAGGAGGGATCCTGTATAAGATGTGTTCCTAAGGTCATCTAAGGAAAAGCGAGAGCCAGCCAAGGGAGAATCCTGAATCTAAGGTATTTTACCCCCATGCCATCCCCATCTTCCATTCAGATAGCTACTGTGGAAATTGCTGAAGGAAAAGGTTACGTTTCAATACTCTGTTGGCAAAGTACAGTCATTGTCATTTATTTTATCATCATAATAGTCCTTGGCAGACTATCCTTCCCAGCAATACAACACACATTTTAAATGCCTTTTTAGCTAAGCAGTTTGGAGAGCTGCATAAAAAATAAACCACAAGTAAGCAGTTTCAGCCCAAGAATTAAAGCAACAGTAATGGAGAAAATCTAGAAGTACCTAAATTCAGATTGGATATTAGGAAGAAGTTCTTCACCACGAGGGTGGTGAGACACTGGAACAGTTTGCCCCCAGGGAAGTGGTGGAAGCCTCATCCCTGGAGGCTTTTAAGGCCAGGCTGGATGTGGCTCGGCAACCTGATGTAGTGTGAGGGGTCCCTGCCCATGGCAAGGGTGTTGGAACTGGATGATTCTTGAGGTCCCTTTCAACCCTAACAATTCTATGATTCTATTACTCAATTCTTACTTATTTGCAGCTCCTGTTGTGGCAGCACAAAGGAGGTAGCCTGTGAGGATTCATTGCTTCGGTACCGGTGACACACAAAATGATCAGCTGCTTATTTGTCGACTAAGATGGTCAACAAATTTCTTCATCTGAAAGGATGCATTTGCTTAGTGGAATGGAGTTGATAAGCCTTCAGGACAAGACAGTGATTGACAATGAATACTAATTGACTGATGAAAAGACCTGCAGATTGCTAGTAAACAAAGGTTTCAGAGCATTAGCAGCAGTCTGTGATGGATTTGAACCAACAGGAATCATCCAGACCACAAGGTTTTCCTCATTTTCATTTTGTACTTCAAACTTCATTACTCTAGAATACTGTGCATGGATGGCATTTTACTACACATTGAAACTGTACTTTTCAACAATGTTCTTAAATCACTCGTATTGAGGAGATATACCTTGCTGTTGACTGTAGAAAAAGAGTGTTTTCATGGAGAGAGAAGACACTGAAGTGCTCAGTTACAAGAACTAGTAGCGGCACCAATTATTTCTTTTCCCTAGCATGGCACTCGCATCTTGGACCAGTCACGGCTTCATCCTTTGCTCCTCAGTGTCTCTAGCATTTCATAAGCCTTCAAGATTTTGTTCAATATCTTTATCAATGACCTGGGTGAGGGGATTGAGAGTACCCTCAGCAAGTTCATTGATGATACAAAACTGGGGCTATGGCTGAAACCCCATCAGGCTGTGCTGCCATCCAACAAGATTTGCACAGGCTGAAGAACTGGGTGCAGGAGACCTCATGAAGTTTAATAATCACAAGTGCAGGGTCCTGCATCTGGGGAGGAATAACAACATGCCCAGAACAGGTTAGGAGCTGCCCTGCTGGAAAGCAGCTCCACAGAGAAAGACCTTGGAATGCTGGTGGACAGCAAGTTCTGCACAGGACACCAATGTGTCCTTGTGGCCAAGAGAGCCAATGGTATCCCCTGATGTGCATCAAGAAAAGTGTGTCCAGCAGGTCTAGGGAAGTTCTTCCACCTCTCTACTCTGCCCTCATGAGACCACACCTGGAATACTGTGTCCAGTTTTGGCCTCCCCAGTTCGAGAAATACAGAGAGCTGCTGGAAAGAATCCAACAGAGAGTCACAAGGATGATTAGGGGACTTGAGCATCTCCCCTATGAAGACGGACTGAGAGCCCTGGGGCTGTTTAGTCTGGAGAAGAGAAGACTGAGAGGGGATTTCATCAATGTCTACAAATATCTGAGGGATGGGGGCCAAGTGGAGAGGGCCAAGCTCCTTTCAGTGGTGCACACTAATAAGACTAAGAACAACAGATTCAGGCTTGAACATAGAAGATTTCACCTCAATGTGAGGAGAAACTTCTTTACAGTGAGGGTGACGGAGCACTGGAACAGGCTGCCCAGGGAGGTTGTGGAGTCTCCTTCTCTGGAGACTTTCAAAACCCACCTGCATGCATTCCTGTGTGGACTACCCTAAGTGATCCTGCTCTGGCAGGGGGGTTGGAGCCAATGATCTGTGTAGGTCCCTTCCAACCTCTAATGTACTGTGATTCTATGAAAAATCTTGCCTTCAAATTCAGCCCCACTTTTCTTTCACCTGCAGCCACCTGGCTCAATCTTCCACTTGCTAGTCTTGCTGGAAGGATGCTCTGGGCCCCTACTTCCAACATATTATGAACTTATTTCTAAATAATTCTAAATATTCACAATTCAACTGTTTTGTTTATTTCTTTTCTTGATATCACATTAAACATGTATGATGCTTCCAGTCCTCATTTACTTGTGCCTCTCCGTTGTATTTTCCCCCATATGCTTTTAAAGACTATCCTTCCAAACATTTTCATACCAGCCAAAATGATCCTATATACTGCAACCCTTTTGTCAGTCATTGTTATCAATGTACAACACCAGCTCAATGCACTGTTGGTGACCTAAATCTGACTATGTACTACTTATTTTCCTCTTCCTGACATGTATTACTATTTTTTCCCCCCTTCTAAAATTTGTTAAGGAACTGCAAGCTATTTCAGGGTCAAAGAAAGCTGTGCTAGTTAGGTGGCTAAATACTGTACTTTTCTGCAATTATTGAATTTAACTGACATTCAATGCTTCTTCAGTGCTGCAATCAAAGAACAAGCTTCAATGACAATTCTGGTCATCAGAGTTAAAAACTTTTTAAATGTCATTCCTGCAGATCTCTTTTCTGATCTTACCTCTCCAAGAGAAAGAGCTATAGGAATGAATGGGTTGCTTGAGAACACACGTCACAAGCCTAATCATCTGAGGTGGTGAGGTATTAATTCTGACTCGACTTAAATGAGAGTTCAAGTTCTCAGCAGGTTTTGGGTTACAGCCCCCAAGCTCAGAACCAAACACTTTGGTAAGATGTTTTCAATGAAAATCTGTGGTACAAATCAGACATAAAGAACCTCAAGACTGAAGAGGTTACAGAAGAATAGGCAAAAGGACAGGAAAACTGGAGAAAAATAATTTGAACATAAATCTTTAATCATCTAAAAACCCAGACTAGCAGCCAATGCATATGTTGAATAAATGAGCCATTTTTCTTACTCAAATAATCACAGAAGCATGCATTTTGGTGCCTGTTTGAAGAGATTAGAGCAGTGATAATAGTATTAGAGTCAGTAAACAACTAGTGTCTGTATATTAGCATTCCACATCTTCTATTACTTAACCCTTTGGAATAGCAATTAGTCTTCCATTTAATTGACCAAATAAAGTCGGTGGAAAATTTAAAATGTCTTTACTGAATGACAAAACTGAGGCATTATATTGATCATAAAGGTTTTTAATGCAAACTGAGGACTGCTGAGGAAGCAGAACTGTCTACACTAGGTTACAGCTTACAGCAATAAACTTCCCATCTCCTATCAAGCCCTCAGTGTGCTGTTCACTGTGCAGTCTATCTTCACATGCTGACACATGTAATCTAACATTCTCACTTTGCCACAGTAGGAGCAATTGCTTGACAATTTGATTATGGCTCCTTGTCAGCTCATACACAGAATATTCTTTGAGCTTTCAAGAATTGCAAAATATTTTGATTTTACAATGATAATAATCTTCTGGGGGAAACATCATTTAAAATATTGATTTCTGATAGCAAACCTACTTCAAATCTGCATGCAGAAACTGCTCTGAACATCTAGAAGCTGATATGTTGCACATGAGAGGTAGAAATGACAGTAATGTGCAAATTGCAGAGGGAGAGGGTTGGTGAATGAAAGCAGTTACTATCTGACATCTGCTTTGTGCCCTGCACGAAACAAGTGGACAGTTTCAGTCTGAGGTGTGAAAGACAGGCATCCTCCTTACACAATTCTGGACAGTCTGAGCATTGGGGCCAAATTCTGATAGATCAAGAGGACATTTTTTTAAATGGATTTGGTAAGTCCTGAGCGAGGTTCACAGGCATAGGGAATTGCAGATAATGTGCCTGGTTGCTGCTTTTTGGTTGTATCATTGAGCAACTAAGCACTCCACTTGCTGTCAGCCTAGAGCATTTGGTTTGTTTTTCAAGACAACATGTAACATTGCTCTTTATATGTGGGTTGCAGCCAAAGAGCTATTGCCTAAGTCATGGTTGGGACCATAACTAAACTTGCTACACTTGCATTCCTTCTGTCCTACGCTGGCTTGGTAATAAATTGGTCCGTTCACAGTTTGATCCATTTTACACTAAATGTTAAAATCCACAGTGGGTCAAGGTGATACCTAACACCACACAGCAAAGTCTCAAACTCTTTGGCTCTAGCCATGTCCTAGAAGCTTAGTGTCCATACAGATCTCTTGATATGAGCCAGAGAAGCCATGTTGTCTATCCAGGCTAGTAAAACAGCCAGAGAAGCTGCAACACACTTGTTGGACTAAGCTCATACAGTTAGGCTTCTTGCCTTCAACTAAAATTTCAAGGAAACATTTCTGGTACAAAAGAACAAAATTTCAAGTGATACAGAGGTCTACATCCCAGGGAACAAATTGTGTGAACTGTTCAGAGACCAGGTTGGGATTTTTTTCACCATATAATCTAGATTCCTATCTCAAATTGCAGCAAACAGAAGACAAGTATCCAAATAGTTTCACCTACACAACCATTGAGCATTAGACTGAAAGCCAAATTGCCTTGCACAATAAAGTCATAGTAGACCTGCTTTAAAATAAAAAAGTTGTCAGGTGTTGGTTTGGGCTTTTTTGGTTTGTTCATTGGCGTTTCAGTTACTTAGTTGGTTGTGTGTGGTTGGTTTAGTTACTTTTTTACTTTGCTGGTTAAATTTTGTTTAAACTGATACTTTCCACAGGACACCAACATGCATTTTCTTTTCATTCTTCACGCTGTTATTGTCCTTAAAGCATGAGTTACGTGAAAGAGAACAAGGGAGTAACCACAAAGGGAGTGATGCAAAAAAGGGCAGTCTTGGATGTCCAGAATCAGTCTGAAATGCAAAGGCATTAAAGTGGAAGAGATATCACTTAAAATAAGCCTATTACTGAAATCTCATGACTAACAATAATTTATATGCACCCAGGAGCATCTGTGCACCCCCAGAACACAATCAATCACTTCACCTGGAATTCAGCCACTCAGCATTATGATGTTCATACATACAAGCTGTTAGCTACCATTAATCAAAAAGCTTTTAACTAATTACTTAAACTTTTAAACAACAATTTTATGGATTTACACTAAATTACCATCATATCTTACTTTATCAATAGGTATTTAGCCTTGCATTCTGCTGAGCACTAGAAGCAATCTAGGTATGTCACCAGAGCCAAATGCATCAGATTAGACATCCAGTACCATGAAAGTCTGAAGAGCTGTGACATGCTGAAAGATAGAGAAGCCTCAGCAGATGCTATAAGCCACATAAGGGACCTAAACTCTTAAGGAGATCACAAGAAGCCCCCAGATCTAGAACATCCAAGAGAAAGTCATCATCATCACTTGCATCACAATATGCCACAATTCATTGAAGTCACTTAATTGAACAGGAGGAAGATCTTAGGAAGGACCCTTCTTTACATGACGCTAGATAGTTTCTGTCTTCCACCAAGCAGAGAGGAGGACAAAAAGCTTCTCTTAATCTTGTCAGACAAGATTTTCTAACCTACTGCATTACAATTTTAAAAGGAACTATTGAGTTGTAACCAGCTGATTCCACTCTTGTGCTGTAGCTCATCTTGACAAGAGAGTGTTAAAATAACATTACTGGTTTGAGACCAAGTTTTTGGCATGAAAAAGAAATAAGACAGCCTGTGAGGTACAGGAGTGTAAGTTACTAAAGCAGAGTACTTTGACAAATGGAGTTTCAGATTAGATTAATTACAATTATTGTATTTTTTTAATGTAATTACGTATATATTTTATAAATAGTATCTGACTTACAGATACAAATGGGATGAAAAATGGAAAGCAACGATCAGCAAAGCATAGCTCAGCTTTAATTCAGATGAAAGTTTTCTTCTTTAAAGTGACCCAAAATTTTAACTGAAGTGGTTTTCCAGATGGTGTTTAAATGGCTGTGGGGACCTTTTCTGTCCTAGCTTAACATTTTGGTAATCAATATCTCTTTTTTTACCAAAACTCTCTTAACAGTGTGGATATGAGGCTGTGACAAAACATTTCTTCCACAATTCTATTTTCACTTCTATGCAGCTTCCCTTCCCAGAAACTGCACAGAAATCACAAATTGAGTGGCATCAAAACATCATCACTGGTCCATGCATTCAGATTTAATAAACATTGAGAATATATAGAGATTATCAAAAAGAACTGCCTCTCACCTCTCTGGCTGGCTACCCAGAGCACATTATTTGTTTTATAAATGAAGAAAATGCATTTTGTATAATTGCAGCAGGTGTGGAAAAGAGATGCCTCTTTATTTATGCTAATAATTAAAAATAAACGTCAGGCTTACTACATCCCTGATCATTTAAGTCACTTTAATGACACATGATATATAAAAGACAACTTCACTGAAGGTCTCTAAAGAGAAAAGGCCAACACCACTAAATAAAGAAGGATTACCATGCCAGGGCAAGCTTGAAAGGAGGTGGCATTCATGCAAAATGCAATTTACTTTGACAGTAATTTTCTGTATTCCCCCTGTTATTATTGAAGATCTAAGTCTTTGAAAAAGAGCTTTTTTCCCTTTGAGAAGCCAGCTGTTCATTCTCTTTGGTCTGCAGTTAAGTCAAATAGGCCTTTGTTAATTGCTTCACCATTTATTACATAAGAAAAATTATGATGATGTCATCACTTTGTCATTTAGAGCTCTACTGCAGGGCCACATAACTGAAGGAATTGTTTTGAGAAACTGAACTGCAGTGTTCATTGAGAGCAATTATTGCTTTCAGAAATTTGGGGGAGGCTTATTTTAAGTGGTGAACAAAACCAAAATGTGAACAAAGGCATAAGCAGTTCTCCAGAGGTATGTGATTTCATGCAGGTGCTATAGAGACTTATTTCAAATACCCATTTTTGGCCTCTCTGCATTAATGGTCTTGAATACACTGTCCGCATTTACATGAGGACCTGTTCTCTTATTCCTACCTCTTTATTTAGAGTTGTCAAGTGTGATGATGAATGTCCTCAGAAGGTTTTAATTCCAAAAGAGTTTGGGGAAATATTTGCCCCTCAGCATTCACTATACATCAGGGTTCTTTCCTTCCAAAAAAGAAAAAATAACAAAAAACCCCACCCAGCAAACCACCAAAACCAACCCCCGAAACAGGATTGGTCCCTTTGTGGTGCGCATTATGTAGCTTATTCTCATGTCAACAGCATGCAAAAGTGCCATTTTGCCTAAAAAAAAAAAAAAATAAATGCCTCCTAGAGAGCAGGCAGAGGGGAGGATGTGTCCTTCTCTTGACTACTGTCCCAAGACAACCCCTGGGCACAAGGGAGAGAACAGATCCTCCACAGAAGGGTCAGGGCTTGCTCCAGGCTGAGATACTTCCAGGTGAGATTGAGACCAGATTACATTGTGCTGCCAGCCCCAACTGTTAGGTCTGCCTATTGCACAGAGGAACAGTGATCCTGACCCCAAAGCAGGAGACAAGGTGCTTCTTTCCCATCCACCCCAGGAGAAGGATATGTTAATATCACTCCTAATGTTCTGATGAACACTCAGGCAACCTGCAGCAGGACAGGTATTTCTATTTTCATTGAGTCCTACAGACAGACAAGTGGTAGCAAGCTCTCACCCTGAAGTTCTCAGTCTCAGGAGAACCACATTCCTTCCAAGGAGCCATTCTGGCCCCAAAGTTCTTGGAGGCCCTTGGAAATAAAATATCATTTGACAAAGATGGACTAAAAAAAAAAACCAAATATAACTAACAATATGGAAAGGTCACTTACGAGATAGTGGGCTGACAGAATGTGGAACAAATCAGACTGAAGAGCAATTGCCACAGATTCATTATTCCAGAAGACATGCTTTCAATTAGGTGATTCAGTATATTTAAAACAAAAGTTACTTAAGGTAATTGACAATACCACTATTAGTACAATCCTATAAAAGTCAAGAGCAGAATGTTTTGCTTTCCTTGTCAGTTGTAATACTCAATACTTAACTAACCATTGCTATATGCAGGTTGTCTTTGCCAGACATTATCCAGTTATATATAAAAAGCTCTGAGAGACAAGCAACTCCACATTGGTGCCATGATTTAGTCATGAGGTCTGTGGTGACAGGTTGGACTCTATGATCTTTGAGGTCTCTTCCAACCTTAGTGATACTGTGATAATTACTCTACCTTTTTAGAGGGTCATAAAATACACCTAAAAAACTGTTAGAATGTGGCTGTTCAGAGCTCTTATCCTGACCTCTAATGATTAGGCCTCATGGCTTCTTTTACAAGTAGGTATGGCTACAGGACCATGGTTTGCTTGGAGATCAACTGCAGCCTTTCAAAAATTGTCCTTTCCTACAATGCATCTGCAACGGAAATTTCTCAAGGCACTGGACCAAGTTAGTTGTCTTTATTGCCAGTGTTGTGGCATTGAGAAAAACGTTAAACTGCCTGAAACCGTAGGTTGCAGTTCAGTTCCTTCTCAGTCAATTCTCTGCATAAAGCCTATGCTCATCTTCTAGGTGTGGTTATACTGAATGCTTCCCATGTGGAGGGTTAACTGACACTGTAGAGAAAAGTACCACATCATTTTGAGGTTTTGTTTGCCATCATTGAAATTCTCGAACTGATTTCAAATACACAGTCTTAAAAGAGTTGACCCCATTAACTGCATTATCATTGGATTCTATATATCCTCCACAGAGCAGATTAGATTTCTCCTGAAACTCCTAACCAAAACAAGAGACCATGCAAACATATGCAATTAAAATGAATGAGTTCAGTCACATAGTTTAAATGCAAATGATGGATGCACAGACATTCTACCTCAAAAAAATGAACATGGTGAAGGCAGATAATTAACAAATCCATTTCCAGAGAGTTTCTAAATGATCAAGGATGATTATAAATATGAGATTTAGTTCCTGTAGCTTGCCCCTCAGGGACTTCAAACCTCTCCAGAAGAATCCCCTTAATGACAAAACATTAATATAATAAGTAACATTGCAAACCCCTCCCACAAAAATAGGCACTCTTTGGCTTTGTAGGAAGATAGACCTCAATGTCCACTCAGGCTCTAATCTGATATATTCATATATATTCTGGATATATTCAGTGAAAGTCAGTATAGCCTACAAAGAAAGCAGTTATCAATATTTTCATCTCCAAGCTTCAACACAGTAGTTATAGGAGAAGACAGTGTGAATTGGTATGCTCCTGCCTTATACTGCCCTGAAAGGAAAAGCAGAAGTATTCATCTTTCTCTTGGCCTGCACAGGCCAAGGTCTGATGTATCACCCTCTCCTTGCCCTCCCCACCCCTAGTAAGAGCAGCTCAGTCTTCCAGCTCCCAGCTCCACAGCCCTCTGTTAGCAGCAGTCTCTGGCCTTCACTTACAGTAGGGCTCTGCACTCAATCACAGAAATATTCAAGTTGGAAAAGACCCTCAGGATCACCAACTCCAACCAATAACCCTACTCTACAAGGTTCATCCCTAAACCATATCCCCAAGCACCACATCCAAACATATCCACTGTTAGTGACTCAACCACCTCCCTGGGCAGCACATTCCAATGCCTGACCACTCTTAGCTGTGAAAATTTTTTTCCTGATATCCAGTCTAAACCTACCCAGTCTTAGCTTGAGGCCATTCCCTCTTGTTCTATCACTGTGAGAGGAGACCAACACCAGCCTCTCTACAATGTCCTTTCAGGTAGTTGTAGAAAGCAATGAGGTCTCCACTCATTTCCACACAGCCTGTTTTCAGTGTCTAAACCCTGTCGGTGCAGTCTTCTGGAATAAGTTTGTCTTTATTTCCCACCCACCCCTCCCCTCCTTGTCATCATTTATAAACCACAGAGATGTACAACAGGTCTTTTGGGGAGTACTCTTTTAGCAACTGCATTGGCTTATAGTGTGCATATGTAAAAATCAGAAGCAGGAACATGTCTATATTTTAATGTTGTTATTACTCTCTGCATCACTTTTAAAAATTACATCCCTCTATTGGCAACCATTTATGTTCAAAAATAAATTAAAAAATTAGAATCTCTCAAATCATAGCAATGTTGACTTTTTTTTTTGCTTTGCCAGTGTGCTCTCATACTTATGTTCTTACAAGGTAAATTTAGTATAAATGGCATGTTTCCACAAGGCACAGCAATGAAGCTGTCATATCAGAAAAGCTGGTTTGTCTCACTAAAAAAAAAAAAAAAAATTAAAAAAAAATACATAGAACACAAGCCACAGAAGGCTTTTACTGAGAAACCATCTGCTTTAACTATCAGACCATTTCCTGCACACTATCTTATGCTATTGCAGGGGCAAGGACTAAAAAGAATTTCTCCCCTTACCAAGTAGTCTCCTTGCTTAAGAGCCTAAGCTCCAAAACACATAGATACAACCATCTTATAACATTCATATTTTACAAAACTATCTTAAAGACTGAAAAGTGCCAGAGAACTAATGAGAAGAAATCTTCCTCTTGGCACTGAGAACAGAAGGGAGTGCCTACAGGGAGGCAGAGTCTGAGCTTCATCACCTGAGGTCACAGCCAGCTCTGCATTCAGGAGTCCAGAATTTCTCACCCTCTCTGGCCTGATAGTAGCCCACCTCAAGGAGACAACATATATGCAAGTACTATCCATGGTGACAAAGTGAAAAAACAAGGCAAAGAAGCGAGCAACGGTAGCAGTTGCTGTTTACTAGTCACAACCATATCAAGGACTACTCGTCTACAACTTCCACCCTCTCCCTGCTGCTGAGTATCTCCCTATCACCTCCAAGCTCTGCTGCAATAACTGTCCTTCTACAAGGAATTCCCCTGGGGCCTTACACCATCCTTCACTAGCCTCCTTCAGTAGCCAGCATTTTGTTTCTCAACAGATATCAACAGATGGGTGGGGGAAGAGATGTCTGATCATCTACTGTTTGCAGAAGCTTCTGGTGTAAAGCCAACTACACCAGAGATCTTGCACCCTTATCAGAATATTGCCCATAGGAGCTGCTTTTAGTTTATCTGTGTTAAGGCAACCAAGCCAGACCTGTGCTTAAGGATGTGCTGTGAGGATCTGCTTAAGGACATACTGATATTTCCCTGCTGGTGAAGGGATTTTGAAACAAAGAGCTAAGCAATATGTGCCTGTCCCACCCTGCTATGCTGTCACTTCCACTGGTGATGATATCAACTCTTCTACCTTTAGATCCTCCCTTCCCACACAGGGAATAAAGGAAGGGCTTTCATGCTGTTTCCATTAAATGTAAAAGCTTAGCCCTAACTCAAACTGCCAGGATTTATTCTGAATCACCTTTGCCAATAAGAAGTAGATGTCCAGTTCTCTCATGGTTAAACAAAATCAAATGCATGCAGTGAAAAAAACTAAAGCTGTTGAGCCATTAGATGAGTCATGGGCATAAATGTTCAGATTTTAATGGTGAAAGGTGTGAGTGGTAATAATTAATGCTAGATGTTGCCAGTTAAGATTAAGCTTAGTTATCAGAACACTGGATGACCTCTTGAAACTCCAGATCATCGCAAATGAGATCCTTTTTTCATTACACAGTTAAGTGTTAACATACAGTATCATACTTCTGATGAACATAGCAGGCAGAAGGGGTATTTCTTACAGTGATTTCCCTACAGGTTTGAGAAGCCTGAAGTGGGAAAGAAGGAATTTAAACAACCAGCTGCTGACAAGTTGGTTATACCATAATTACCATCATAAATTATTTTTACCTGAATTTTGTGTTCTGTATTCTAGTTGTGAAAGGGTAAGGGGTTTCAGTTTTTTGGACTGAACATTTGAACTACATAACTCATAATTTACATACCAGACAGTGTAATTCCTGGTCTAGGTTCCAAAATACTTAACTCTTTCCCCAAGGGAGAATTTTTGGCTGCTGATGATACAGCCCACAGCAGCAGATCATGTGCTAGACAGTCTCAGCTAAAAAGTAGCCACTTTTTAGCTGAGAGTAGCCACCATGTTATCCTCTTGCTTACTGTCCATTTCTATTTCCAGCAGAAAGCAGTAAACCCATTTTATGTAATGCGCAAATTCAGTCAAGCTGCTGGTGAGAGGACAGCCAAATCCTTCCTTCCTCATCTTTAGTGCCATGATCTGCTCTAGAGGCCATCAGGCAGGGAAGGGCGAGTCACCTGCTGACAGTCACGATGGCACTTATCAACCCTTCATAGCCTCTGTGGCAGTGACTGGAGCAGCTATGGACTTTGCTTATTGTGCCACTCATATGGTATCAGCACACAGTGAAGCAATGTGGTTTGGAAAGGTGGCAAGGGCAGCAGGCCAGGAGAATCCAGTAAGAGCCACGGATGCCTCTACCTGTTAGTGCACTGATATCTGGAACCACCCCAACCCCATGCTCTGTACACAGCAGCAAAGGAGCAGATCACAGATCATAAAACATTGTAGTTCTGCTGTGTTTATGTGAGGACAGCAAAAGCAAATGCAAGCTCTGCTTCCCCAGCTGCCCTCAAGTCTCACCATTACTTCCATTTTAAGCCCATCCAGACCCACCTATTGTTTATTTTTCCACAACACTCTTGCCAAGTTTTCTTCAGTTAAAGTTTATGCTGATATGCAAAGTACTTACAAAGATGTAAGCTATGAAAAGCAATTAATTTGCATTGGCCATTCAAACCTGACAGCATTGCCTGAATAACCTGGCTGCTCAAGCTTCCTCCTCATCCCACTTTGCTGCAGCATTAGATCACCCTGAAGTGTGGGGGAGGGGGGGGAATGTGATTCATTTCACAAAAACACAAATACAAGTTATTTTTCTTTTACATACCAGAACAACATTTTCAAGTGAAAGAGGAGAATATTGCATTAAACACATTCAGCTATATTTGCTAAATTATTAATCTGACAAAAGCCAAGCCAAGAACACACATTCTGGAAATACTACAGTTTTTATTAATTAGCTGAGAAGAAAGAAGTCTTGCTCTAGGACTCACTATTGCTTTGGAATGAGGATTTCTAAGTAAGAAAGATAAATTGCTTTATAATTATCATAACTTGCAATTCATCATGTATGTGAACTAACAGGTATATTAACATCACTATTTGTACAAATACTCCTTGTAAAAGCCCAACCATTGTACGTTATACAAAGGAATCACATCTGGCTTTACGCCATACGAAGTAGTCCCCATGGCTGAAGTAGCTCCTGCAGTTTGGAAAATTTAGAGGTTTACTTGGGAGCACAACAGATCCTCCTCACATAGAGAGATCACAGCTGAGGATAGAAACAGCCAAGTCTTTTGCCCAGCCCAGGAAGCTGAGCCAGGCTGGAGGCCAGCGCTCACTGCTGTTCACCGCATCATGCTGAATGACTGCCTGTCAGCCAGTGAACCATCATCTCATTCAGATATCCGAAGATATAGTAAGTTCTCTTTTGGCACTGTATTTTTGAGGTAGGAAGGATGGTCATTGGATCATCTGATCTTCCTGTACTATTCTGCTTGATACATAAGTCATCTACTAGGTGTTATTTATAAATGTTTGTGCTTTTTCACTTTTGTCATTAGCAAAACCTTTCCAGCTCGCAAGCTTAAGCAGGATTTTTCAATAGAGACTCAGCTGCTGATGGCACCACAGCCATCTGGTATGGTTCATACCCAGCTGCAGACAGACGTGACAGAAGGTCTACATAACTTGAGACAAGCAGGCAGCAGTATACCCTCCACAGCTGTTTCCCACCTGTGCACAGAGGTGGATACCAGCTTGTCAATGCCCATGTTACTACACCACTATTCCACCCAGCTACTAGACGGGAGCAAGAACTGATACCACAACTCAACTGATGAGCTGTTTTACCTCTGCAGCAGATGCAAGTTAGCCTCATTCTTTCAATATCAACATTGTACCAGTCAGAAACAGGCATTGCCTTCACTGCCACAAAAATACTTGCAATTACTTGCTGCCTATATTGTATCGAATAACGCATGCTTTTCCCTCTATAGTGCATGCAAGTGTTTGTTCACCTAAAGGACAAAATAAACCAAATACCAGTTCAAGACCAAACTCCTCATTAGTGGTGAAGAAAAGGCAAATTTGACATCATGTTTTAAAATTAATAGCAGTTTTGAAGTGAAACTTAGCAAGATACAGTGTTCCACCAAATTTCCTTCTATAATTCTTATGTCCATAACAATATAGGCTTGGGCACTTCCAAGTTCAGGCCTAGAAACTCTCAGTCTGTTTTTTTTCCCTTCCCCTTTTAACCTTTATGGGCATATCTACATAAAAGATATATTTGAAGTCTTTATTTTGAAAGCTTTTTCTCATTAGTATCTGCTCTCAGTTCTATAAATCAGTGAGCTGTACATGTGATTGTGCCCTGCCATAGAACTCCAAGTACAGAAGTAGACAAATGAAGCTGTTACAAACCAATTGTGGTTGACATTTTTAACCCATACATTGAGAACTTTTTAATTACATATTTACTATGATTTCTGATTAAACCAAAATTGCTTTCACTGGCACATAATAAATCACACCAGTTATTCACATTGTTCCTATATGTAGTGAAATGATTTGTTTGCCACATTTGCGACCTGAAGTCCATCTTCCATTAAGAAAATAGTAATTAAAAGAAAGGACTTCTAGATACTCAGATAATTCCAGATCTTTCTATGACTTGTTCTGCTCTGTCTCGTCTACCTTCTAAAGGAGGATTTCTACAGCTTCTTTAGGTAAATAAGACTTTATGGCAGGTACATGCACAGCTCTAACAGCTGCTTTGTACCAAAGCCTCTGCACAAGCAGAGGGACTGCAGTTTGTGACCATCTTTCATCCTCAAGGAAGCACTACCACACAAATTCAGAAATAATCCCACAAAAACTACAGTTTCTCCACAGCCGAATACTTTAAAACACTTTAAAGTAACCAGTAGCTTATTTTCTTCATCTGTCCAGGCTTTGTTTCTGTAAGAGGTGACTTCTAGACTTTTGTCTCTCTCTGTCTCAAGCCATACAGCTCTTATCTCACTCTCATTTTCAATAAACACTTCAATGAAGCTGCAGCCAACTTCTAGAAATATCTAGACATGAAGAAAAATTACTCCACTTCTGATTATTTTATGTAAAATGCAAAATTCATTACCTCAATATTGAAAAACCCTTTTATACTGATCTAAAAGAAGTCTCTTTTGATCATTTTATCATCTGGAATATGCAAACACCTGTATTAAATATAGTTACAATCACTTTTGCTCTCACAGGTCTGCATCCTTATATTTCACCACAATGAAAAATATGGCCACTGCCAGCTGAAGAATAGGAACCACAGGGGGGAAAGCAAAATTTTCTTTAGTGCTCCTTATGCATATTCCACAGCTCTTTCTCTCTTGTGAGGGTATTGTAGCTATATCTCAGTACTTTGGAATACAAGACCACTGAACTGTTGTGCAATTCTTCAAGATACAATTTAGAGATCTTACTAGGGAGAGGTTTTATGTACTGATTTAACAGATTACAAGATGAGCAATGCAGACTAACAATGGATTAAAAACTGTGCTTGCTCAGCATTAATTTATGCTTTAAAAGCTCTCTTTATACAAAATATTTGGGAATTTACTACCTTCATGGCAGCCTACTTAGTACACCACTTTGGGAAACAGGAAGGCTGGGAACAGCTACTGTAATTCTTTTTTGAATAACACAAGAAGAGACATCCACACGATAGAGAAGGCTGGGCTTACAGGGAATATTGGACACAAATTTACTAGCAGACCAGCACACAACAGGAGCAGCCACAAGACTGAGCTATACAGCAACATGGCTTGCAGGAGTGGAAGAGTTCTCAATGTTTATTATGATTTCACAAATGATGCTGCCCACACAACTGCTACAAGAGAAATAGCTGTCTTCCCATATCACAGCCTGTACCCTTCAGACAGCTACAACAGCTAAGCTCCCTTCCACTCTTCAGTTTATGAGAGACTTTCTGGGGAACAAAAGAAGCATTGACAATTCAAATTCACTTCCTCAACAAAATACAGACTGCATTCCCTGGTTTACTTACTTTTTGTCTTGAGAGGAGATCAGGTTTATCACTGCTCTCCCCTGGCAAGCTGTCATTAGAAAGCACAAAGCCATTAGGCAAAAGCCAAAAAGAATGTCACCACACCTGCCTGCCTTGAAACTTCACAGGGCAGCTACATCTGGGTAACTACACTGAAGAAAAAAACACCTGAATTAGGTTTCTAAATTGATCATGCTAAACAGGCACTCGAAATCATGGAAAGCAAACTTTAAACTCTTCTGCTATCCCTGTTGATGGTTTCCTGCCTTTCTAGGGGAACCACACCATAAATAAATTTTAATTAGACCCTTCTCCTTTACTCACAACCTATCTGCAAGCTGAATAGCAGGAAATAATCAATGCCTTGATGAATAACTGCCAGTCAAAACTTATCCCTGCATTTGATAACTCTGAGCATCCTCAGCCATAAGAGCAGTCTGAAAGAATACTCCTGTTACTAACCCTATCTATGCTACAGTGTCAGGAATGCCAATGAGTTCATTCTCCATCTACTGTTAGGTTCTCACAATAACCTTTTGTTTCAGACCCTCAGTCTGCCACTTAAGACACCCTGTCAAAAACATTTCTCAGATGATTCTTTTCCTACCAAGCCATTTCTAGCAGGATAAGTGCTAACCATACTGATCCATATTGCCTTATAGACCATGAATGAAGCTGCACACAACATTAATGACAATTACTAGAGACCAAACTGAAGGGCAACCAGGAGCGACTTATCTATGCTCAAGTCTGGTGACCTTTCCACTCCTTGCCAAGGAATGTGAAGGAACAGACAAATCAAACACAGTGGCCATACATGTACAAATTTATTTATTTATTTTGTGAGCAGACTTCCACAGTGAGAAAAGCACTGACAAGCAGCTGTGTGATTTTCTCAGCACCCATAGCTCACAAAATCTAGTGTTTGCAATCAGACTGCAGCAAATAGATGTAGCTCTACCTGTCACCACAGCTCAAAGGGAGAGCATCAGCAGTGTACAACTATTACTCTTGGGAAATATTTCCCAAGTGCTAGAAAATCTTCTGCCTGAAACACACTGATTTTGGGCTATAGGACAGAAATGCAGATATACGAGCAAGACACCAGAGACTACACTAAGACCATTCTGGCCTGTAGTTTCACAGGAAAAGTCAGTAAATGTAAGACATTCTTAGGGTAAGATCTTTGACTGAAATACCTCTACATTTTTTAATATGATATATAATTTGAAAGTTATTCCCCTCAACTATGATTCACTACAGGAGAGATGGGGAAGAGTAAACATCCAAGATGGGATGAGAAGAACTTTATATTAATGGATTGACAGAGCTAGTTTTGTGGATGATGATATAACTGAGCTTATTCATTTTTAATCATAATGTATTAACCTGCGGTAGAGAAGGCCAGTCAGCAATACATTTAAGGAAGTCTTTAAATCACAGCAGACAAACAGCCACACTACTGGCTACTACCATCAGATCATTAAGATGCTTAAAATTAAGCACAGGCATACGCCGTTGGATTGGGATCTTAAGGCTGGCAGAGCAGGAAAGCAGGAAATCTGGAGCATTTAACTCACATCTTAACAACTATTTTCTACCATTGCAGGACTCTGAACTGTTGGCGGGGGGGAGGGGAGGGAGAATTTTCTGACATTCCTCTGGAGTGAATGTTGTGGGTTTAAATTTAGGAATTTCATTTGTACTGAGTGACATTTGAGTAGGATGGTCAGACAGTGTGGTTTACAGGAATACATCCCAGCCTCACCAGCTGCTATTATGTCCCAGCAGATTATGTAGAACAAGGACTTTGACCCAGTTCTGGCATGACTGTTGTTTAAAGCTCCACCTGCAGCTGATTGGCTTTCCTACTTTTACCTCTTTCTCTTCCCCTTTCCAATGCATTTTTTTTTTTAATAGGAATTTCTATTGTAGGCATGCTGCAATAGTCCCTTCCAGATGAAGCAGATGTATTCACCAGTACCTGGTGCATTTTAAACACTGGATCAGCCAGACAGTGAAGGGACAGACTCCCTGTAAATGCTATTACAGCAACAGAAGCAGTGCTTCTGCAGACACTGTCCCTTGGCAGGGAAAGCAGAAGACAATATAGGGTGATTTGGCCCAGTTTTCCCAAGGGTCATCTACTTGTCCTGATAGAGCTCTAGCACACTGTGCCATGCAAGACATGCAGACTGGAAACCAGCAGCTACAAGGATAAGCAAGCCTATGCAGAATCTTACTACCAAACTGTCAAAGGATTGCCTCCAAAGCCATATTACACAAGGGCCCAAACAACAGGTGGTTTTGTGGAGCTTCAGGATTACTCACTTAATCTTCTTAAAGAATGAAATAGAACAGCTATAGAGGACTCTTACAGAGGAAGATCAAAAAGTTCATCAGCTGAGATGTGATTATAAGACAGCTAATCAGTTTAGCCACAAAGTAGATGATGCTATTTGTTCTCTGGAGAGCTCCTCAGCTTCTTGGAGATTCTCTTTTCTCTTCTTTGTCCTTGTCCCTTTTCTATTTACTAGCTTTCACCCATATACACAGATTAACATGTCACATTAAACATCTCATTTTAACTAAGTACCTATGAGTAAAATTATTTCCTATACATCAGTGGTATTCCAATGCAATACATGAAGAGCCTTAAAAATCTAGTGAAGGATCCTTCTGAAACTATAATTTGCACTTGCACCTCTCACTTCTATTTGCATCTATGTTCATTGTGTCACTGTACTCAGTCTTCGGTGGAAACAGGCTCCAGAACTGGCACAGTAAGCAATGTCATGAAAGCACCAAAAGGCTATATATCTGCATGCCCAGTCCAGCCAGATACCATTCAGCACATAGAAAACAGATATAGTATTTATATGGTAGCAAGGCCATCCCCTTAGCCAAGGTTTCTCCCTAAGCTCTGCTCTCCTATAAGGAAATAAATCTTCACATGCCTAGATGCTCATTTCAATAAAACCTTTCAGACTGTGCAGTAACCTCCTCCACAGAAAGTCAGCCATTGTATAATCTTTGGATAGAAACAGAAACAACAGCTAGTAGGCAAATGAAATTGGAAACTTCTTTGACACAGTGATCATTACATCTTTTTTCCTGAATTCCAGAGAGCTTTCTTTTAAGAAACCAAAAGCAGCAATAGCTGCAAGATTTTGTTTAAACACACACATAAGAGGTTTGGCTTAATATCACAAGATCATTTCACTTACCAGACAGTAAACAATTAGCTTTCTGTAACTCCTTCAGCTCTTCAAGCTTTATAGCTGCATACAGAAGTTAAAAACACTTTACACTCCCAGGAATTACAGAACCCCACTACTACCTTAAACACTATTTTCTAAAGCCCATAAAATCTCTCACTTGGCAGTAATTGAGGGTTCCCTGATATCACTTAGGAAATGGCCTCATTGGCCACAGCAAAATCATCCCTGGCTGGAAATTGTTAAGGATAATGTGAGCCAATCATCTGCTAGATATCAGGTCTTCTTTTGCCATCTCATAGGCTAAAGATCTTGTAACAGCTGGGATTATTTCCCTGTCAGAGGACTTACATACATTAAGCCTCTACTTTGGGGAAAATCCTAATAGTTCATTTTTTGCCATATTCTTATTTTCCATTCTTTTCACCCTTGCACTCAGTGAATCAATACAATAAAGATCTGTAGGAGAGCAGTAAAAATTGTGGGATATATTGATAAATCTGTATGAGTCAAAGAAAGATATTACAATCTAACAGGAAACCTAAGTTCATGCCACTTCCATAATAAAGTTCTAACTTCCATTTATTTTTCTTTGATATAACCACCTCTGAGTTTGGTTTAAGGCTCCTCTGTTTGTCTCTTTACAAAAGTCATCTCATGTTGATGATGTTTAAACACTGTGACTAATTTAAATGAACATACAGACCTGATCAGCTGCTTTCCCACTATGTACTTATTTGCCAGTATCTGTCCCAGTTCTCTGCACAATGGATGGGTATCATGGGAGAGCTCTACCTGTAGCAGAGGCAGAGGAAGGCAGAAGTAGCTGGTCACCTGGCTCCAAGATCATGAAGGAGCACTGCATCAGAGTTGGCATGCTCTTTGTGAAACCAGATTTTGCATGTGTATTTATGCACCAGGTTATAAAGTTTATTTAGTAACATTTCTATGCACAAGAGGAGACTTGCATGGGAACCAACACTTTAATAACTGAGAGAATTTTTTTTTTAAGTGCACCATTTATGGCTATTTTTATCTCTACAAAAGTATTCTGTAAACAGAGGGCTTTATCTGTACCTTCCACAGAATATTGATTCAAGACAAGTTAAAGCAGTTGCTCACTTTCATGGTCTTACTCCTTAGCTGCTATTATTCATTACAGAGATCTAGCAACACCTTGGCTCTGGCCCATCAGACTACAACAATTATATCTGGCAGATTTCTTTTAGATTTCCTAATTTTTCCAGTTCTAGGAAGATTTACAAACAGTCCTACATACATTTTCTTAAAGTGTAGTTCAGGGAAGAACTTGTATGTATTCTGCACCCCCTCTCAGGGAAGTGTGTAAACACAATCATTGTGTTTAAGTGTTCTCCAAAGTGATATTCTCTTTAGCTGATGTTCATAGCAGATAGTTTTCAATCACATATTTCTTATACATACATTTTAGCATGACTGAGATGGCATAATTTGACATTAGCTCCCATGAACAGGCCATTTACTTTGTTATCTCAAAGGAGGGGCACTAGCCTGAACTTCCAGTATCAATCCATCCTCCTAAGATCACTGAGAAATCCAAGGGAATTGTGAATATAAGAATATTGTTTGTGTAGCTTTGATGGGCATTCTACTTGCTGGATATTATTTCTGAAATTAAATTAAAACCATAAAAAATGTTGTAATACATTCCTGTAATCTCTTCAGGCAGGGTTTTATGATCAGCTCTGATGGTATTTTACTTGCATAGAAAAAGAATATAAGTAAGCTTGCTTAACTAGGCAGCCAGACTTGGCTTAAAACAAGTTTTTTTGCAGTGAGCTGTTAAATAAAAAGCAATGGATGAAACTGGATCTGTAGACTTTCTTTTAAAAAAAAAATAAAATAAATTAGTATTTGTCTTAAAATGATCAGCATTACAGGAATTGCATGAAAATACCCAAAATCTGAATCCAAAACCTCTTGTCTTTAATATACCCCATATTCTAGATCTCTATTCTAGTTGAGGAATGCTGCAGATTTGAATGCAACCAGTGCATTGCTGCCTTTCTAAATAAAACCTGTCAGCTTCAGATTCAAGGGTCTGTTTTCCATGTCTCCCTTCTCAAGCTAACCTCTCCCAGCACTCCACTGTAAACTAAAACCCAAAATTTTCAGGAGTGTGGCTGTTACTTACAAGCAGAGACAACATCATATATTATTGATGACTTCTACTGCCTCAGGTATGGACTTATGCAGAATTAGGAAGAGCTGAGGGGATGTGCCCCCTTTCCCGCAGACCACACCTAGAATACTGTGTCCAATTTTGGGCTCCCCAGTTCAAGAGAGACAGAGACCTACAGGAGAGAATCCAATGGAGAGCCACGAGGATGATTAGGGGAATTGAGTATCTTTCCTAGGAAGAGAGACTGAAATCTCTGGGGCTGTTTAGTCTGGAGAAGAGAATACTGAGGGGGGATCTCATCAATGTCTATAAATATCTGAAAGAAACAATATGTTCAAACTTGAACATAGAAGATTTCACCTCAACATGAGGAGAAACTTCTTTACAGTGAGGGTGACAGAGCACTGGAATAGGCTGCCCAGGGAGGTTGTGGAGTCTCCTTCTCTGGAGACTTTCAAAACCCACCTGCATGCATTCCTGTATGGACTACCCTAAGTGATCCTGCTCTGGCAGCAGGTCCCTTCCAACCTCTAATGCACTGTGATACTGTGATACTGTGATACTGTTATCGCTGTGGAGTGGTATGCACTGCACTGTTCCCCTCCCAACAACAGCTACTCACATCTGAGTTACTTCAGCCCCACTGCTGATCTCAAACTGTGATTCTGGGATGGCCCCTACTATAAATTATTGATGATGGCTAAAATTGTGGTCTTTTTGAAACCAGTAACAAAAGCCTCAATGAATTTTTAGGATTTCTGCTACTCATCTAGGAAAGGTCACTTGGCATATGTGTCATATTTTTTAGCAATTAATTGAGAAGTCTCTTCTTCTGTGCAATCTTATAAAGGAGCTTCTTGATTAGGTAAAGCAGTTAGCTACTACTAAAGCACCAGGGTCATTTCATAGAATCATAGAATCACAGAATCAATAAGCTTGGAAAATACCTCAGAGATCATCAAGTCCAACCTATCACCCAACACCTCATGACTAACTAAACCATGGAACCAAGTATCATGACCAATCCCCTCTTTAACACCTCCAAGGACAGTGATTCCACCACCTACCTGGGCACCACATTCCAAAGGGTAACAACTCTCTCTGTGAAGAACTTTCTCCTCACCTCAAGCCTAAACTTCCCCTGGTGCAGCTTGAGACTGTGTCCTCTTGTTCTGGTGCTGGTTGCCTGGGAGAAGAGACCAACCCCTACCTGGCTAGAATCTCCCTTCAGGTAGTTGTAGAGAGCAATAAGGTCTCCCCCGAGCCTCCTCTTCTCCAGGCTAAACAATCCCAGCTCCCTCAACCTCTCCTCACAGGGCTTGTACTCGAGATCTCTCACCAGCCTCATTGCCCTTCTCTGGACATGTGAAGAGTCTCAATGTCCTTCTTAAATTGAGTACTCAAGATGTGGCCTAACCAGAGCTGAGTACAGGGGCAGAATGACTTCCCTGCTCATGCTGGCCACGCTATTTCTGATGCAGGCCAGGATGCCATTGGCCTTCTTGGCCACCTGGGCACACTGCTGGCTCCTGTTCAGCCAGCTGTCAACCAGTACACCCAGGTCCCTTTCTGCCTGGCTGCTCTCCAGCCACTCTGACCACAGCTTGTAGCACTGCATGGGGTTTTTGTGACCAAAGCACAGCACCCGGCACTTGGACTTGTTAAATGCCATCATGTTGGACTCTGCCCATCTGTCCAGCCTGTCAAGGTCCTTCTGGAGAGCCCTTCCACCCTCTAACAAATCAATACCTGCTCCCAAGTTGTTGTCATCTGCAAATTTAGTAATGGTGGACTCAATCCCCTCGTCCAGATCATCAAATTGAATAGGATTTGGCCCAGCACTGAACCCTGGGGCACACCACTAGTGACTGGTCGCCAGCTGGATGTGGCACCATTCACCACCACTCTCTGGGCTCGGCCCCCCAGCCAGTTCCTTAACCAACACAGAGTGCTGCTGTCCAAGCCACAGGTTCACAGCTTGGCCAGGAGTTTGCTGTGGGGTACGATATCAAAGGCCTTACTGAAGTCCAGGTAGACTACATCCACAGCCTTCCCCACATCCACCAGGCAGTCACCTGGTCATAGAAGGAGATCAGGTTGGTCAGGCAGGACCTGCCCTTCCTAAATCCTTGCTGGCTGGGCCCGATCCCTTGGCCATCCTGCAGGTGCACTGTGATTGCCCCCAAGATATCTGCTCCATAATTTTCCCTGGCACTGAGGTCAGGCTAACAGGCCTGTAGTTTGCAGGTTCCTCCATCCATCCCTTCCTGTGGATGGGGACCACATTGGCCAGTTTCCAGTCATCTGGGACTTCTCCAGTGAGCCAGGACTGGTGGTAAATGATGGAGAGCGGCTTGGCCAGCTCATCTGCCAGCTCTCTCAGCACCCTAGGATGGATCCCCTCTGGTCCCATGGACTTGTGAATATCCAAGTGGCTCAGCAAGTCCCTGACTACTTCCTCATGGATTTCAGGGGGATTATACTGCTCCCTGACCCCATCCACCAGCTCAGGAGGGCAGTTATCCTGAAGTCCTCCTGCCTTACTGTTGAAAATGGAGGCAAAGAAGGTATTTAGTACCTGAGCCTTGTCTTCATCTTTAGTTACAATGTTCCCCTCCAGGTCCAATAAAGAGTGGAGGTTCTTCTTGCCCCTCTTTTTAGCATTAATATATTTATTAAAATGCTTTTTATTGTCTTTCACAGCAGTGGCCAGCTTGAGTTCTAATTGGGCTTTTGCCTCTCTAATTTTTCTCCTACGTGATCTAACAGCACCCTTAAACGTATCTCAAGTTGCCTCCCCCCATTTCCAAAGGTGATACACCCTCTTTTTTTCCCTTAATTCTTTCAAGAGCTGCTTGCCCATCCAGGCTGGTTGCCTTCCCTGCCAGCTCCTCTTTCGACACATGGGCACAGCCTGTTCCTGTGCCTTCAAGACCTTCTGTTTGAAGTAGGTCAAACTGTTCTGGACCCCTTTGTTCTTAAGGGCTGCTACCCAGGGTACTCTCTGAATTAGTTGCTTAAATAAGCTGAAGTCTGCCCTCTGGAAGTCCAAAGTGAGGGTCCTGTTATTGCTCTTCCTTATTTCCCTGCATGTTGAAAACTCCACTATCTCATGGTTGCTGCACCCTAGACAGCCTCCTGCCATCACATCTCCCAGAGCCTTTCTCTATTTGAGAACAACAGGTCAAGCAGGGCCTGACCCCTGGTAGGCTCACTTAACAGCTGCATCAAGAAGCTGTCCACCACACATTCTAAGAGTCTTCTGGACTGCCTCCTCTCTGCTGAGTTAAGTTCCCAGCAGATGTCTGGCAGGTTAAAGTCACTCACAAGGACAAGGTCTGATGATCTTGAGACAGCCTCCAGTTGCTTATAGAATATTGCATCACCATCTTCATCCTGGTTAGATGGTCTATGACAGACTCCAACCAGGGTGTCAGTTTTGTTAGCCCTCCCTCTGACTTAACCCACAGGCACTCAATCCCTTCATCCTCTACCTCAAGTTCTGTGGCATCAAGAAATTCCCTAATATACAGGGCCACCCCTCCTCCTCTTCTCCCTCACCTGTCTTTCCTAAAGAGCTTGTAACCACCCAAAGCAGTACTCCAATTGTGTGAATGGTCCCACCATGTTTCTGTAATTTGTTTCAAAGTCCAACTGAGTTCCTATTTGTGGTGGGTTGAAATTAGCCCCCAACTAATTTGGAGAAACTACCCCCCAAAATAAATTGCCAGGCTAGATCAGTTTGGGATGGGAACAAACGAAGCTCTATTTACAAGCAAACTAAATCTAGAAATACAAAATGCAATGAATATGTACAAAAGACAATATATGTACAATATATATATTTACAATTTATAAACAACAGAGAAATTCCTCAGACCCTCTGGACAGATCCAGGGGACCCATTCACTCCTCCCCCCAACTCCCTCCCTCCTTCCTGTTACCTCACACAGTAGTCAAAACAGAGATACCCCAGGCAAGGCTACAGAAGAGAGAGAGAAGTTGCAAGCAGAAGCGACAGAAAAAGAAAAGAGAGAAAGAATTGTTTATGCTCCTACTCTATATCCCCATTAGCAAGCCAATGAATTACATAGACCTTATCATTACTTTTCTTTTGTATCCTAGTCAGGACTAGGCTAAAGTTCCCCCTTCAAACTGTAACACAATTGCCCCTAGACTACTGCCTGTGCTAACTGATACAGCCTCAGCATTCTTCTGAGCTTCTCAACCTAACTTCATTGCTTCCTGTCTGATTTAGTTTCAGGAATTACCCAGGACAAGGTTTCCTTTTCTGCCTTGAGTGTGCCTAACACACAGGGTCCCCTCTGTGCTTGGTGCTCCAGGTACAACAATAATTGGGCTTGGAACTGATAACTCTGAAAGAGAACAGGTCCACAGGCCACCTCCAGCTCATGAGATCCACGAGCTCAGTGCCAATAACAAACCATATACTCCATCCTCTCTCAGTTGCTGTGTTCTCAGTTCAGTGCATTAATGTGACACTCTCACAGGGAACTGCTAGCTCTATGCTTTGGATCTAACACAGAAATAATGGACTGGACCTTCCTCAACAGGAACCCAAGCAGAAAGCATAGTGGTAGGTGATGTGTTGATGGTAATCTGCATTAGTAAGCCAGTAAGTGGCTTGCAGCCGCTAAAGGGTTTTCACAGTATTTATCTTAAGACCTTGATGTAATGAATTGCAATACTGAAAGTTAATAAGCTTACATACTTGGATCATGATTTCTAGACCTTTCTAAGAAAGGGGGCTCAGTCTTCAGTCTGATCAGCAACAGATAGAAATAGATGTGCTTTAAATACAACAACACACCATCAAGATAAGCCTGCTGGGTCATTCCCTTCATAGAGGTCCTGTGGAAATAAAGCATAAATTCATACCTTGAGAAGCCAAACAGTTAATTTACAACATTATCTTCTTAAATGAAATACTTTGTTAAAGGAATAAAACAGGAGAGAATCAATTTTTATTGGTCTATCATGCCTCTAAACTGATTTCAGCTGTAATAAAATCAGGGATCCCGTTTCATTTAAAGCAAGGAAAGTAATTTTATTTACTTTTTTTTGTCACACCCCCACACAAACACATGCATGAACACAGCAATCAGCTGCTGCACTTGTTAGCTTGCTGATTAAATACTTTGTCACTTAACTCTGAACTAATTAAAGAGAATTGAAACTGCCTGTGTGCCAGCCAATGTGGTATTAACTTTAACTGAAATTCCTGTGCTTCACTCATTCCTTGTCTGTAGAGCTGGGGGAGGGAGATTCTTTTTGTTTCTTTTAGCTGTCTGCTCTACTCACCATTTGTGTTGTGAAAGTGATCGACCTGCTGTCCAAGACCACAGTTCTAGCTACTATCTGATGCACACTGGTGATGTTGGAGAGCACAGAGATCTTGACTATTTAACCTCTGAAACCATTTGTTTGTCAAAATAAGGAACTGCTAGAACTTGTTCAAAGCCCCAGACCCTGGATGTCGTAGCTATGTTTTTAAGGGTTGGGATTTTTTTTTTTGCTTTATTTGGATTTTTGAGACATATCCTAAAGCCTCAAAGTCTAATGAGGGACTCATTAAAAAGTTTTCCAAGTTTTTCAATTTGAAAAGTCTTGACTTTTAAGCTAAGATCAGGGTTCCTGAGAGTTTGACTCACCAATATCAGTATGATAGCCCAAGGAAAACATAAAGCCCTGGAAAAACCTTCTCATTCCAAAGTTAACTACCCTAAACATAATCATCTGTCCTTTACCTTCCAAAGGAAATACACTGTACTGACAAATAAAGCCTAGATGGGCTAGCTGTATAGATGTGTGTCTGTGTTTGTCGTTTACAGAGCTGGTAAATTAATCCAAGCTGACACTTAGACCATACCGTCACGTTTTTTTGAATACAACAGATGGTGCATGAACATCACAATATATTCTGAGGATCTCAGAAGGAGTTAACTTTTTTCTTTTTAGAATGGCAGCTCATGATATATCACAGCTAAGGTTGTGTCACTCTTTTCCCTATAAACTATGCTTTTCAAGGGTTTATGATGCAATCATAAAAATTCAGAGCCTGAAACCAAGAACTTTCTTTTTTTTTTAAATGTCAAGCAAGTCATCTCACCATTATAAAGATTTCATTTTTTAAAATTTCCTTATGCATTAATATAAATTGAGGAAGGAGGGAAGGGAGAGGTCCTAAAACCAAGCAAGTTCTTTAAATAAGGGAGGTTCTTCTCCCCCTCTACTATGCTCTGGTGAGACCACACATGGAATAGTGTCCAATTTGGGGCTCCCCAGTTCAAGAGAGACAGGAATCTGCTGGAGAGAGCCCAATGAAGAGCCAAAAGAATGATTAGGGAACTTGAGCATCTCCCCTGTGAAGAGAGACTGAGATCCCTAGGGCTGTTTAGTCTTGAGAAGACTGAGAGGGGATCTCATCAATGTGCATAAATATCTGAGGGGTGGGTGTCAAGTGGAGGGGGCCAAGCTCTTTTCAGTGGTGTGCAATAAGACAAGGAACAACAGGTTCAAGCTTGAACATAGAAGATTTCACTTCAAAATGAGGAGAAACTTCTTTACAGTGAGGGTGATGGAGCGCTGGAGCAGGCTGCCTAGAAAGGTTGTGGAATCTTCCTCTCTGGATGCATTCAAAACCTGCCTGGATGCATTCCTGTGGGCACTGCCATTGGTGATCCTGCCTTGGCAGTGGGGTAGGTCTTGATGATCTGTGGAGCTCTCTTCCAACCGCTAATGTACTGTGATACTGTGCAATACATTGTATTTTATATTTATCTTAAAGAGGGTGAGTACATGCCAAACAAGCTTTTACTATACTTGTGCATGTTATAAGCCAACAAAAGCTGGAAAAATAAATAAAATTTTAAAATAGCAATACTTCTTCATGGCCATAGCACATTTTTAACATCAGAATCAGAGTGACTTCAGAGGTCAGAAATTAGGCTTTTAAAATATCCATGGAGATTGTACACCCCCAAAGTTTATTTTCTTCATGTCATCTGCCAATTTGAAATACTTTAATCTCTGTCCCTAGGATATTGAAAAGCAGCAATAAAAACAAACAAACAAACAAACAAAAACCCACCAAAACAAAACAAAACCAAACCAAACCACAACAAAAGAGTTCATTAATATCAGTCTTAGCATGAGTGGTCAGCCTGTAGAAGTATCATCTTGCTCCCACTACACTTTTGTTTTACCTCTCTTTCACAGGTCAAAACAGAAGCAAAAAACGACAACAAAAAAAGGTCTGGCAAAGGACAGTATGGTCTTCCCTGGAGCTTTGAAATCTAAGGCCACACTGGCAAAATGTTGTTTGGAATTTTATTTTGGATAGGCTCAGGTATGCGCACACAGACACATGCATGTATGCCTTTTATTACCCTTTTTTTGTTTTCAGTATATATCAAGCCTGCCCTGTTGAGCATCCCTTTTTGCTTGTCTCTCCATTTTATTCTGCTTTGTCATCCTATGCCTTACACAGAATCACAGAATTGCAGAATGTTAGAAGTTGGAAGGGACCTCTGAGATAGAATCATAGAATAGTTAGGGTTGGAAAGGACCTCAAGGATCATCCAGTTCCAACCCCACTGCATGGGCAGGGACACCTCACACTACATCAGGTTGCTCAGACCCACATCCAACCTGGCCTTAAAAACTTCCAGGGATAGGGCTTCCACCACCTCCCTAGGTAACCTGTTCCAGTGTTTCAGCACCCTCATAGTGAAGAACTTCTGCCTAACATACAAACTGAATCTGCCCATTTCTATTTTTGTTTCATTCTCCCTAGTCCTATCATTACCTGACACCCTAAAAATTCCCTCACTAGCTTTCATGTAGGCCCCCTTAAGATACTGGAAGGCCACAATAAGGTCTCCTCAGAGCCTTCTCTTTTCCAGACTGAACAGTCCCAACTCTCTCAGTCTGTCTTCATAGAAGAGGTGCTCCAGCCCCCTACTCATCCTCGTGGCCCTTCTCTGGACATGCTCATCGAGTCCAACCTCCCTGCCAAAAGCAGGATCACCTAGGGTAGTCTGCATAGGAATGCATTCAGGTGGATGCATTATCCCTAGATGTCTAAGCCCATATTTGCTTCAAAACTTGCTCCTCCTAATTCCACAAGCTAAGCTGTGTGCTGGGTTTTTTTGGAAGCACTGTAGGTTAGACAGCAGATGAGAAGAGAGAAAACAAAGCTATCCAAAGTTTTGGAGCTATCGCTGCATCCTGCTGTCTCTTCAGTTTCCATCTCCATGTTCCTCATCATTTTTGTTGTGGCTGGGTTTTTTTCTGCCTGAGTCTGTAAAATGGGGCTGCTCTGTAAAATTCCTGAGATCCCCACATGAATAGCTCCCTTTGCACATTGTATGAACGTGGCTTTGGTAGGGAGGCGTGTGACAGCGTGACTGTGCTGTCAATCGAATGGCCCCTGGCAAGCACAAACCCCCTGGAGCTGCTCCAGTGCAGGATGCTGGGGCAGCAGAGGGAAATAACTAAAGGGTGGGCAAATTGCAACAAATTCTCTTGACTGCAGAATAAAATTACCTGTAGTGGGAGGCTTGGGACATATTACTAGCTCAGCACTGCTGTGCAGGCTATGGCTGGCTCCCTTCAGTTCGTCTGGCTAAAACATGGGGTTGTCCCAAACAGCCTCTCTGCACACTCCTATCAGGAACACAAGAGGCATAAAAGCCATAGGAGTAAACAGGAAAATTGACTGGTCCATAAACGAACAAAAATGAGGAAAAACAATCATCACAAGTCTTATGCTGTCCTAAGAACCCAGGAGGCCACAGAGCTAAATTAGTGCAGCCAAAGCAAGTGACTGGCTGTGACCCGTATCATGTATTACATACCCCATGGCAGCCCCAGGGCTCAGCTCTGGTCCCCAGTATGCTGCAGTCTGCCCTCACTTTCGCACATCTGAACATCAGGCTATCCTCAGCTATTGCTTTATGGGGAGTTCTGCTTGGGCTGCATCAAAACAGAGGTCAAATATGGAATTTAGAGGACAGGTTTAATACAAGATAAAAGTCATGTGCACATGAGACAATGAAAAAAAACCAAAGCTTGACATCTGCTGCAAAACAGCCTTAATTAGGTATAACTTTAAATGATGAATCCTGGCCCACTCCCATGCTAACAGTTGGCAAAATGTACTGTTACAGTAAGGTTGAATTTGGGGAGTTAGGGATGTTGGTTTTTTTTTTTATCTAGATACTTTGTTATAATCATAGTGTTTTAAAACTTGTTAAGAATTTTGGTTGCTGTCTTCATAAGCTACAGATTTTCTTGTGTCCTACCCAGTAGTACTTCTATTAAATACATACAATGGCATTAGAGGTAAATATGGCCAGAATACATTAACAAAGCCTTTTAATTTGCGCTCTTTGTGCTCATGTAAGTGATGAAAGACTTTTGTCCACAGCATCCTTGCTTATTCAGATAGTTGATTGCTACATGATCACGATTCCTTTTGTTTTCCTCACCCAGCATATGTTCCATGCCTTATAAACTGCATACCTGTATGAAGCATCCGAACTTGTTTAGATTGGAGAGATCTGCACATGTTGTGCTCTTTTTCTGAACAGATTTGCCTGGAACACTTTCAGGCTGACATTATCAAGATAAGGCAATATGCACTAGAGATATGCTACACTGCTTAGAATCATCTTTGAGCTTAACTGTGAGCAAGTTTGGGTTGTTTTGGTTTGTTGGGTTTTTTTTCATTCAATGCAGGCCCACACCTCTCTCCATGATGTTAGTCATGGCCAGTGATTTTTTTTTTCATTAAGAAATTTTGAACAAAATTTTCCACATGCCAGATAAAGTCAAATCTGTTTGCCTTGGCATACAGTGAGAAAAAATCTGCTCAGCTGTTCCAAAATTATAATATTGTAAGAATACTGCAGCTCTTGGTGGTTCCCTGTATGCATAGCTGTAGGATAGAATAGTACAATCTAGGGTTAAATGCCCCTAAACCTTGGTATAAATGTAGTTTCCTTTATATGCTCATTGCTTATCCAGTGAAATCAAGAGAAATGTTTACATCATTGGCAGCAGAATTTGTTCTTATCTCTAATATTCCAGGAAAAAAAAAAATAAAAGTCAGAGTAAGATTGGCTTTGATGACAAAATATTTCAAGCAAAGACTATCTTCTCACATGGTACCCAAGACACGCTGAACCCACTTCATTATTGCAGCTTTGAGGAACTGGCAGAAAGAGGATATGCACCACGATGCCCATTATGTGATGTCCTGCAGTATCTTTGCTGACACCTTGCTTATAGCCTACGTACCGCTTGAATCCTTTAGAAGAGGTGAAACACTGATACATGCTTTCTCCACACCTACTATGCACATCATTGAATATTTTAAAGATTTTAAAGACAATCACAATTTGTCATCATTTAAAACATGAGAAACTGCACTTATTTTAAAAAGCTGTTATTTGACACACACACACAGAAACCACATTCAAATGCAGTTAAGGCTGTGACAGGCTATACAACGAGTAAAACTACAAATAATGCTAAACTGACTTCTTCGTCAGAGAAATTAAAGGTTTCAAAGTGCATGAAACCTTTGCCTCCTGCTCATGTAATGCAGCAGTGTAGAGCTGGTGGCAGGCTTAACAGCTGGTAGTTTGCTATGCCATCAGTGAAACAAAATTTTAAAAAAGTTTCTTCTGACAGTTTCATGGAAAATTATCTTCAGTTTCATTATATAGCAGTCCAAGCATCAAGCTTATTCACAGCAGCCTGTCTCTTCAGTCATCTTGTGAAAGCAATTGCGACACAGGAAATACAGTAAGTGTTACTAGTAAGAATAATGACTTACATTCACTTAGATCACTTTGTCCAGAAAGGTTCCTAGTCACTCTTGCAACCCACTGTTCTCAGACCCCAGAGGCAGTGCTCAGCCCCAACACTCAACTGTGCAGAGCCCAGGCAGAAGTATCCTGGCAGATCAGCACAGATGAAAAATATCTTCATGATGAAAGTCACATCTCTGTAAATCTGAGATCTGAAATTTGCTTTTATCTTTACTGCTGCAAAATGCTTTACCTCTCATCATGTCTCTCTCCCAATGCTCAACTCCTGGGCATTTCTGCTGAAATCCTTGGTCTTCTTGTGGAACAGTGGCCAAGATGGTTTCAGACTGTGCACGCTTCATGTACGTGTGTGGCTGCTAAACCTCTGAAAAAAAACACTGGAGAAGATTGAAAGATATAGTGTTGGCTTAGATGAGGCAAGCTTTCCGAGGACAGTTTGTCAGTGTCCTGATTTAAGAGTGAAACACATCTGAATTGGTTGTTCTTTCCATAGCAAAAGGAAATTTGGGCATGCTGGCGTGACAATAGGACCCCCTCAGGAACATTCCTTTAGGCTTTATCACCTCTGGTTTATGCAACTATTTCCCACTAAAACTAAGTGTTTCTCTCTGTGTTTGTCGGTGATAACTCTATACACTAATAAAATAGCATTATGTAGCAATTCTGCCTACTTCCACAAAATCTATACTGTGTTAAAATCCTTGCTGCTGTCACAAATGAAGCAGTATAATTACTTGCTTAGAATCTCTGAGGGAAAAGTATAAATTAGTAAATCATTATGTAGTTATAATTTCCCATCTCTTCTAAACAATGGTGCTTTCAGCAAGGTACACCACTGGTTTCATGGCATGTTTTTATTAACAATATTCTGATGTTGAGTGGAAGGGTCTGATATCTTCCATAAATCAAACTTCAGTTATCAAAGCATTCTGCCCCATGGAGCCAAAATGTCTGCAAATGACTCCTAAGCTAACACGTGTGTGAAGAGCAAGGCCAAAGCGTGTGCATGTCCACATGCACACATGGCTAGATGCACAATTTTCTGTGCAACCACTATTATCTTGGGGAAAAAGTAAGACTTTCCACTGACAAAAGCATGCATCTTCCTCCTTTTTACCTTATTTATTCCATTTTCTGGATAGAAAAAAATGGCTTGGCCATGATATACTGTCAAGAGAAATAACATCTGTCATGGAAGGCAAATTGGCAAGGACTATATTAAAGTGGGATTTGAATAATGGTTGTTTTCCTCAAAATTGAGACTATTTCAATTTTATTTTTTTATATAACTACAGATATAATTAATGAATTCACATAAAATCAGGCCACACTGGTTTTATTCCTGGGCTTGGACTTGAGCTGTAAATAGTAATATCTGAAGGAACACTCTGATGATAATCAGGCCTAAATTGCAGTTTCCAAAATTCTCCCAAAAAAACAGAGAGGGCTCAGAGTCAGGGCTCTATTTTCCACAATGTTATATTCATTTTTCACATTGAAATTTCTGTGGAGTTGTTCCAGATTTATCCATATATCCTTATAAAGAAAATCCTTATACAAAGTTTGGTCCCAGATAGCAGCTTGCTGTCTTGTTCTAAATTTACTTGTCACATTGACCTAGTATTCATAGTCCTATTTCTATTCCTAATTTCCACCAGAACTGTATCAGCCACAAAAATGATAAATACACATGCATATGCTGTATTGCTATTTATTGTACTGGGGAAAAGTACTTTATGCTGTAATAAAACCAAGTGTGTATATATAGTAGGAAGCATTAAAATGTGGAATCAGTCACTATATTTTGAGGAAACATTTCCTCTTTCAGCCTGTGTGGGCCTATACCTATTCTAATAACCACCACATCAGGAAAGTGATTCCAGTTAAGTGTGTTCCTTATATCAACAGCTTTACTGGAACAACACAGGCAGTGACATAAATTCTTGGGTTTATGCATATATGGAAATGCTAAGTTTGCATTTAAACCAGACTCCCTTAAAAAAAAGGTTGAGAAGACACCAGGAGGAATATGTGCTCATTCCTGCACAGATTTCTAATTCCTGCTTGGGACTGTGGTGAGAGACACCACTCTGGCAGTGGTGCTCAAGACTTTGGTTTATGTTACCAAAACTTGACGACATTACAGTCATGGCATAAGTGTATACTGAGGGGAATAATTTATGGATACACATTAAAAAAAGCTGCTCATGTCTTTCCCCTAGTTGTTCTCTTGGCCGCCTCCTCTCCTCGTTTTATAAACTGCTAGAACAATACTATCTTTTCATGCTAAATTACAACCGGTTTGAATTTAGCTCCTTGCATGATTACCCAGAGGAGCTGCCATCTTCCTGCCCCTTCACTCCCCTGGAGTGTGGTTTTTGCCCAAGGGAGCTCTATCACCTGCTGAAACACAAATCAGAGTTTTTGTTGTAAGCAAGTCAGTGATGCTTCTACTAAGTCAAAGAATAGTGACATTAGTCAGCAAAGCACTTTGTAGCTTTGGAAGAGGTTTTCCCTACCATGATTTGTTGGTAAATTAGTAGGAAGCATATCAAATGTATCGACCAACATATATTGGCAATAAAAGAATCTCAGGTTTTCCTAGGTCGTATTGATTTTTGCCCATGGCAAGCTCAAATCTGGATCCAGCACACTGAGCAGTGGGGTTGCATCTGAGAGCAGAGCCACCTAAACCTGCCCCTCCAGCAGCATCTGCAAGAGAGGTTTGAGCTGGGCAAGCTGGAGCTGTTGTCTGTTTCACAGGGGGCTCTAGGATGATGCCGCCAGCAGAAAAAGAGAAGCTATTCACTGGCTGGGACCATGGTCACTTGGACAAACACCACTGTGTCTTGCCCTTGCACCACACCAAATCTCTACCTACACCAGAATTCACACCACTAGTCATGATTTTCCATTGCTGCATTACATTTGCAAGAAAGGGTGGTCAGCTTCAGGTTTCCTACACTAGCACCTTCAAATGTATTGTAACATGCTTTAACAATGTAACTTCAGCTCGTGGTCCAATTTCACACCACTTTGGCTCAAAGATTCTTCCTTCAGAAAACATAGATTATCTCTCTGTAGCAATAACTCAATTTGGTTAAAGGTTTTATCTTCCAGCCAGGACAACTGAAGAAGAACTGTTTCAAAGTAACATTTCAAAACAGCTCTTAATTTCAATAAAAAATGGAAACACCTTTTTTTTTCCTTGTTGAATCTAAATAAGAATATATTAATACATGACAGTGGCTCTGACTTAAGGAGAAGTCAGAAGCTCCTCTTTTGTAATTTCTGATCCAAAAGGTTTTGAAAGTTTTTTTCTCTTGTGGAACTGTTGAAAATACCAACTTTCATTCTAAATTGAACCAGAGATGGTGTCAAATTACAACTATTCTCCCATGAAAGGATGATTCGGTTTCAGACATGGGATAGGAGCAGGGAGGGAACTGGAAATTGCTGCCACAAATGAGCACAGGAAGTGCTCATGTTTTTCTGATTTTGTTGTTGTTGTTTGGTTGGGGTTTTTTGTTTGTTTGGTTTGGTTTTGGGTTTTTTGCTTTTTACTATGTTTTACCTGAGCAGACTACCTCTTTTCATGAGAATTATGTGCATGGTTTATTCCAGTTCCAGACCAATGTTGGTTTTTATATTCAGTGTTTAAAGGCACAGGGTTCCATTTTGCATCTAATTAGGGAAATGAAGCAGAAGAGTCAGCACTGCCATACAATGTCTGTAAGAAGACACTTGCCCAGCCTAGCTACGTACCCTGTCACGTCCAAGGCACATCCGACAGAGGTCTGGCAAGCGCTGCCAGCAAAGCAAGGACTGGCAAACCACATTGGAACTTGCTGTGGTTCACCGATTCACAAGGCAGAGGGGAGCTCACGTAAACAGCTCCTGAGAACTGTGCCACTGAGCCACCAGGAAAGGCAGCTTCTTCCGGGAACAGGATCTGCCACAGCATTACTGTTTTGTCAGGAACATAGCTAGAACTCCAGGGAGGAGTGAAGGAGTGGGCAGAGGGCACCCTGCATCACTCCAACCTTCTCATTAAGCCTCAGAAAGGTGTAGGAAGAAGGAATGTGGTGCCAGTCAAACAGGGCCACCCCAAGAGTTGATTTGTAGGCACATTACCTACCCAGAGAGTGGTGATGTGTTTCTAAAAGCAGACTCTGCCAAAGGGGCAGGCAGTGGGCAGGAGCCTCTTTGGGTATCTGTGCTGGAAGAGTAATTGCCCTGCCCCTCTGCCCACAACTAATACCCTGCTCCCAGGCAAGGACTCTAGCTGGCATGTCTGAGAATGGTAACACCACAACAAAAAGCCATGTCAAGATGTTTCATCTCTTGCAGAGACACTCCTGTGAGAAGAAAAGTCAAACATCCAACACAATCTTTCAGGAGCAATCACAGTACCTGTGGGGGAAGGGAGACCGCTGAGCTGTCAGACAGCCCAGCTTCAGGGGGAACATAAAGCCAAGGTCCCAGGGACAGCTGATTGCTGAAGAGCCCACGGCATTTTCTGCAAGTGTGTGAGCATTAAACATAACAGTATCTGGGAGAAATTTCAATTTGGATAAACTAAATTACTTCTGGATATAGAGTCAGATGCAAAATTATTTTTCCGGTCTCTGCCAAACTGTTCTGTGATATTTCTGTGGCCCAGATGAAGGCAAAATGATTCCTGCCATGGGATGAAAAGCATATTGTCACACTCTTTTTTTTTTTCCCCTAACTCACAAATCAGCTAAAATTAAAATCCAGAAGTAGTGATATGATACCTATTCATTCTGTTTTGTGTAGAATTAAAGCAACAATGTGCAAGACTGAAGTGCTATTACAGTATACTCAATTATTTCTAACAGTATTTGTGTGGGGGTGGTTGTCAGCTCAGATCTGGGATTGGTAAATCCACTATAATCTAAAAGGAGATGTAGAGAGGTTACTTTTCAGAGAGAAAGTTGTATCTCTCTTGTCCAAGAGCTTTTATCTTTGTTATTGTTTCCTTACTTGTAGATTTGCCACTCGTGACATTCAATGGATTGCATCAAGCAGGTAACCTACAGGGTATGCTTCTATTTATTTTACAAGACAGTAAGCCTTACTGTCCACATGACATTGCTAGATATAAACACACTTACAATGCCTGTGCATAATTTCTCTATGCAAAACAAAGCAGGTAAAAACAGAACTGGAAAATTATTTTCAACGAGTTTCTGTCTGTGACCTGCAAAATATAGTTAGTGCATTACACTTGTGATCCTCTCTTAGGATATATGGGCTGTTATTCAAAGGAACGAGGCATGGACCTAAGCCTAATAATTGGACAAATACTATTATTAAAAAAAAAAAAAAGGTGTTTCACTTAGTACAACAACAACAAAAAAAGTAATAATAATAAAGGAAAACTGCAACAATTTATATATTTATAAAGGTTTATGAGCACCTCTATGGAAGAAAAAGAAAATGTATCTGCTGTAGGAATACTAAATTACAAGCCACCCTATTCTCTGATGGAAAGCAAGAGAGTGTGTGCCCACGCTATGCCTCTTATTGGCTTTTGTATCATTGATTCCTTTTGGCATTTTCTATCTAGAACACAATTAAGTTGTTCAATCTTCATCATCATGCTACCTGCCAAGCTTTGCACTGCCTGAATTGTTCTGCTTTGTTTGGAAAGAATTAAAAATTATGTACTATAAAGGGTGAAAGTGTTTGATGCTCACGTTTCAGAAGGAGCATCTGCTTTCATGGTCATCTATGAAAGTATCACAAAGAGATTATTGTTGTGTATGCTGTACATAAAAATTCATGAAAAGTGTGTAAGAGCAAAAAAGAAACCCAAGTGCAGATCATGGGATTTTTTTCCTTTTAAAGTCTGTGCTCATGTTTATCTAAACTTTTCATTATCGCCTATCTGATTCTTCTCATAATGCTCAAATTTTTATCAAGACAGAAGTTAGCATAAAGGAGGTGGAACAAACCTTACTCCTTTACCTCATAAAATCTTGCAGATATCAAAGGCAGCAGGAGATTGTAGCCATGACTCTTCTGAAAATTACTCAAAATTAGGTTACTTGCATTGTCAGCAGATGAAGTCATTGCTCACCAAAGGAGGTATGTGGACAGTAACAAACAGGCTCCTCTAACAAAAAGCAGATCAGCTGGTGATATAAAACAGTGGCTAGGACAGTTTCAGCACCATTTACTGCTGTACTGATTCCATTGCATGAGTTGTGAGATGAGGAGTACTCTGCAATCCAATTTTAAGGGAAGAGCAGTATGCCTGAAAAATAACTGAGGAGAATTGTGGGCAGCCATAAATAGGAAATCTCAAAGTAACATATAACGTGAGCATTCTTCTAGCTAGAGGGACCACTGTCAGGACTTTGCCCACAAAGATGATTACACAGAGGTGCAATCCAAAGATACAAAAATGCACTTTTAATTGTTGATGATTAGAGAGGGAACCCATGCAGCAGCATACATAACACCAGGCAAAGAGAATGTGAGCATTGCACTGAAGAGAGAGTACTGCTGCAAGGCTTACAAAGAACTGAGATCAACATTTGCAGTGTTTTCCAACTAAAATTGCTTGTCTAGTAACAGGCATTATTCTTTTAAAAAGCTTGCCCATTTCAGTTCTTAGAACATCAGCACTACATTAACAATACTGTTAAGCTCTTACACATACATACAGCTACACATCTCCATTATAAAGGCTTGTATTGTTTAGGATGTTTCTTATGGTTTTCATCATGTTATCAAGGAGGGGAATGACAAGAAAGGAGAATTTCCCTAGTTCACCTACCATGAGTAATGATCTATCCTTATGAATTCTGATTTATGACCAACTGGAGAAGATATTTACATTAGAACTACAGCAGCTACCTCACATCCGCAACAGATGTAAGCATGAAATTCCTTTACTTATTCACAGTTAAAACTACAATAACAGTACCTAAATTGGAGGTACTTAGTGTTCAAAGCCAGACCAAGGAAGGAAGGCAGCCTAAGAAGCCTTCAACAGACAGCACTTAGATGCCACTTCTCATGTTCTGAGTATCTCTGTAATTTGAAAAGCCACAGCCAAAAGACCACATCTGAAAGCTCACTTTTTACATTCCCCAAAAGACAAATGGCAAAATTTAACCTGAGGTGTGTTTGTAGAGCATCCACAAAAAATGCTCACAGGGAACAGCTTTTGCACAGCAGTCATCTTCTCTTTTCCCTCTGCCCTTTTTTTTTTGTAGTGTTTGGCAAGAACTGCAATGAGAACTGGGACATAGAAGTCAGCAAATGACTTCCCAAACACATCCCAGCTTCACACTCCATACTGGATCTGCCTTCTGCAGCTGACAGGCCCCACAACCTTTGAAAGGACAAAGAAGATGCTCAGCCCTGCAGGAATGGGAGCTTCTGCCAGCTGGGATTTAGGAACAAGGCTAGTCGAGGGAATGGATTCTGCTGCTGACTCAGCATTGGCCACTGCAGCAGGTCACTTGAGCACAAAAGCCAGCAACAACCATGGGCTTTTCTTTTTATAGCATGCTTTAGTTTTTGATAGTCTTACAAGATATTTACAGCTCTTACGAGCACAGCTATTCCTGCTTTCCTTACTGTTTTGATGTTAGAACTTGATGAACACCTTCAGATGTGTTGATCTTTATTATCAACTACAGCTATGTTAAAAACTCAAAGGAAAAAGATGTTGGCTCACCTGCTTGTAAGAGTAATTCATTACAATATACAGAGAACTGGGCTGCACACAAATTTGAGTTGTAAGAAGTAGGAGGCTGGAAATATTTGCCACTGCCAAAACCAGAAAAAAGACAAACATCCCCAAATCAGGGACCCTAATTTTTGTCATTTATTTATTGTAAAATAGCTATGGTGATTCTAGTCTGCAGACACAGAACTCGATGCCCATAAAGCCAATTAGCATAGTCACTGTTAGTTCATTACTCAAACCTGTGTCCTCCAATTTACGCCACCCATATGCTAGGCTAATTTTGTATGGCATAAGATGCCAGAGAAAGGTGCCAGATCTCTAATACATAAAAATTACAAATACTGCAGTGGCTCAGCTGACAGGCAGGACTGCTTCCAGGATGGAGCTCTGGGCTAGTCTGTCACAAAATTCACACTGCCCATATGAATCCTTTAAATCATTTTTTTCCCAGGCTAAAATTGGATTTTAGCAATATGAGGGGGCAAAAGGGGAAGGATTTTCCATGATAACTGATTTTGGTGGTGACTGCGCAGAATTGTATAGAAGAGATTAAAAGAGCTCAGCCTAACAGTCTGAAGGGGTGTGCATGTGTAAACATGCATTTATCACAGAAATAATTCTTGCAAGACAGAAAACAGTTTTCCACACCAATCCTCTGTGCCCCAAATCCATGGTATAGAACATAAGAGAGCTTTGTGATTAAGCCCACACAACAAGGTATTGCAGAGGTGCCGCTGAGGGGAGGTCTGACACAGGAAGCCCTGTTTTACTCAGGAGCTGAGTAGGGGAAGCTTCTCTCTGTTTTAAGACCTTTAGACACTGTTTTTGATGCACACAGGAACCTCACCAGCATCAATACAGATATGGAGATTTTTGTAGCTGATACAGAGGCAGCAGTGAGATCTTTGTCCAGAGGAATTTGTTTTCCTTGTTTAACACCTTGGTGACTGCACGAATTCTCACCAAGGGAAGGCAAAGAGAGCAAGAGCCTGCTAGATACTCACAGAGTACTCACAGGGACCTGGGGGTGCTGGTTGATGGTAGGCTTAACATGAGCCTGCAGTGTGCCCAGGCAGCCAAGAGGGCCAATGGCATCCTGGCCTGCATCAAGAACAGTGTGGCCAGCAGGAGCAGGGAGGTCATTCTGCCCCTGTACACTGCACTGGTTAGGCCACACCTCGAGTACTGTGTCCAGTTCTGGGCCCCTCAGTTTAGGAAGGATGTTGACTTGCTGGAACGAGTCCAGAGAAGAGCAACAAAGTTGGTGAGGGGTTTGGAACACAAGCCCTATGAGGAGAGGCTGAGGGAGCTGGGGCTGCTTAGCCTGGAGAAGAGGAGACTCAGGGGTGACCTTATCACTCTCTACAACTACCTGAAAGGAGGTTGTAGACAGGCTGATGATGGTCTCTTCTCCCAGGCACCCAGTACCAGAACAAGAGGACACAGTCTCAGGCTGCGCCAGGGGAGGTTCAGGTTGGATGTTAGGAAGAAGTTCTATACAGGAAGAGTGATTGCGCTATGGAATGGGTTGCCCGGGGAGGTGGTGGAGTCGCCGTCATTGAAGGTGTTCAGAAGGAGACTTGATGGGGTGCTTGGTGCCATGGGTTAGCTGTTTGGGTGGGTTGGATTGGTTGATGGGTTGGACACGATGATCTTGAAGGTCTCTTCCAACCTGGTTTGGTTTATTCTAATAAAGGTTTATTCTAATAGAGTGGCCCAGCCTGGATGAATGTCCAGTTTCAAAGCCATAAGCACACAGCCTGCTGCAAGGCAAATCAAGGCTTCCGGAGTCTCCTCTCTCCTCCATCCTGAGTGGATTTGAGGCTGCAGCTGCTCTCTGCCCTCCTCTGCCTTTCCAGCTGAGCTCCTCCCTCCTCTCCTCCCATCCACTGGGCACTTTCTGCACACCCTTGTATACAGACATGCCAGTACAGTCTAAGGAAAAGCTCGCTTTTGTTTACCACAGCAGAGAAATTTGGGGGGGGGGGGGGGGGGGAGGGGAGGGGGGAAGGGGAATTAAACTTCCAAGCTAAGTACAATATAGAAACACATTTCTGAAAATAAAAGCCTCGTGGTTGTGAGCTTTTTTTACCCTGTTCATACTAGGGAAGACTAAGTGGTGGTGCAGGGGTGATGTGAACTTCTCCCTGAGCCTTACTGTTCATTACAGAGCCTCATCCAGCGGGTAATACCAATCAAACAGGCCGTGTGAAGGCAGAAGCACCATTAGCACCTGAACAACAGCTAACAAGGGTGAGGCGCAGTCCTCTGTGAGGGCAGGAATTCAGGTGTGCAGCCTCCTTTGTCTTCATTATCCCATAACACAACCACGTAGAGCTGTAAAAGGAAGATCCTCCTGCCGAGACCAACCGCAGATGCAAACATAACTGTCTACAGAAATTAGCAAGGCAAATAGATCAGCAGAGTCTTATTGAGGCTTCTGACCGCTATTATACTTGGCTGCCACAGCTCTCCTAGTGGATATCAAACATTAGGCAAAGGGAAGAAAAAAAATAAATAAAAATCTATTGCACCTTCCCTGTGAGAGAGCCATGTGCAATCCAGCCTGTATATAGCTGAGATAATTTGCAGCTGTCATGTTTATAAATGCCACTGAAGCGCCAAAGAGAATGCAGAAATCTGGTGTCACGCATTGTCCCTGATCAGCAAGAACACTACCAACCCCTGCTCTTCTGCCGAAGGCCACTAGGCCAATATGGCTGATATGTGTAATTCAGAAGGCCAACTGTCAAAGCAGTTGAAATGCGTGTTTTCTTTCCAGCCTTGTAATGCAAATCAGTACAGCCCATTGAAAAATGACAACTTCAGGTTTCCTTCTTGTACCCGAATGAAAAAGGTGCCATTTCTCAAGACCTGCAAAGTCATACTCTCTTTATGCACAGGTCAGTGAGGGCAACTAGTTACACTGTGAGCCTTGCCAATATGCCCTGCTGATGTGCTTCACATCAGAGCTGGAGCATGCAGGAGAGGTTGCAATAGGCACAGCTTTGCTGTACAATCATGTCCACCAGGAATCAACCAAAAGCACAACTTCTGCATGTGCACATTGCGAAACTCCAGAGAAAAACCTAAAACACTAGCTTGTTGCTAACTTGGAAACTAATAAGACTGCATTCAGAAGAAGGAAAAAAAAAAAGTATTTTTGTATCTTGTAAACTTGTCAAAAACCCAATGTCATCGGCACACAAAAATATTGCTCAGGTCATTCTCCTGGTATGAGCACCACATCATTTCAGAAAACATATTTAATGTTGTAGGAGTTTAAGCCTGTGCTGAAACCTTTTAAAAATGTCACATACAGCTCTTCAAATCTCCAATCTCAAAGCCTTCCTAAGGATAATGGAGAAGTTAAATCAACTTTACTCTGGGATTACTTTGCCCCTCCAAGTCTCCCCTTGGTCAGAAGCAATTTATTAGAAGATTACCTCCATTAAAAACAATTCTCTATCCTCCTTGGAAGTACTTCCTTCCAAAGAGTAAAGAGCTTATGCTAGACTTTGAAAAGCTGGTTAATCAGAAGGACATCTGAGTTAATTTCTCTAATGTTCTTTGTGAAGTTCTGGCATCACAGACAGTCTGCTCAAGTGTGTGGCAAATCATCCTATCCATTTTTCCTCCATTTATTACAGTCACAACTTCAGTCTCCACCAAAGTTGTGCATGTCATACTGCTTTTAATAATATCTCTAGTGTGAGTAGTAGGTGAGCTATCTCATTAAGAGCAATTGCTTTCTGTCTGTGAGTCAGTGATTTACAGTATAATGGCTGTAGCTTTCTCTACATAGCTGTATGGTACAGTAACTAACACAACAGAGGAAAGTGTTAATGAATTTGTAAAGCATGCTAGCAGACAAGGGTCAATGATGTATTTATCATCTTAAAAAAATGGATCACTCTGGTCTTGCTAGAACAGGATAAAAGGTGGTTCTGCCAGTAAAAACTTGTAACCCCCCTATCTCTTAGCCTGCAATAAGAGTAAACATAAAGATCTTAAATACCACATATGAAGCCGTTCTCTACTTCTAGGTGCCTCACACACTCCACTGCTGTTCTGCGCAGCTTTCTCTGCAGACTGCCCTGCCTCCAGCAGCTGGAGAGCAATCACCGCACATAGTCAGAAAGAGGGTACATTGTAGCCAGAAGGAGCAGGCTCCTGCCCAAACCCAACAGCTCCCTGACCAACCTTGACTCCAACAAGAACCCTGACACAATGAGAAAATCGCATCAGCCAAGAACATAAAACATTAATTCAAATACTTTGATGCTAAGCAGACTAGATATTAGCTGCATTGCTTCAAAAATAATTAACAGATACAAAATGATCATAAAAGTGTATCCAGATTTCACACCCAAAAGTAGAACTGGGTTTCATCAACGATGCACAACCATAAGGAGCAATAGAAGAGAGGCTTTCTTTTCTAACATCCCTTTTACTGGTGATATGAGCTGTATCAGCACAGCATCTCTCTGGCATTTCAGATGCATGTTCTACCTGCCCTCCTCTCTCTCCACCCTCTCAATACCCTGTCATTTACAAAAGGCAGGATTTTGATTAATGAGTTCTTCTTGCCAAAAAGATAGCCTCACAAGTAGCAAAATGAAAATAAGTTAGATTGCATAGAGCCCATAAATATAATCCTTCTGCAAAGAAATCTCCAATTAGTAGTCAGGCATACTTGTTTATGAGTCATTAATGAATACTTCTAGATGCTCAACATTCCTATCTTTCTGTTTGTGACACCGCCTCCAAGTTTGAGCCCCTGTCATCACATCAAAAGGATCAAGATTTTAAATGAGGTATTAGCAATTTCTTAAATAGCTTTTTTTTTTAAACAGCATGCAAAAACTATTGAACCATGACTGTTCGGTCATAGACTGTTGAAATCCTAACACATCCTCTCTCCTCAGTCTTTGAGCAGCTGAAGGCATGAATGCCATGTGTTTCACCATATATGACACTCCTGTAAGAGTGGGCAGGAATTTTTAGTTATTTAGTCCTTGGCCACACAATGAAGTCTCTGTGAGCACTTTCCCTGCATCCATGTGGAGGTTTGTGGTACACAGTTGGCAAGTCAGGTTCTGTAAGACACCACCAGGAAGAGCTCACCTGTAATTGACTTCTAGAAGGCAGTTTGATTCCACAAGGCACATAGATTAGTAAGAAATTTAATGAATGTATTTTTCAGTCTTCTCTTGTTACCAGCCCTAAAATTGCCTTTTTAATTATGTACAGCTTACTCTCTATTTTAATGTAAGATAGTTTGGCAAATTTGGGCAAATCACAATGTTTCTAAGCTTACTATGGCCGATACCATTTGGTTCTTGGATCACATCACTACTAACAATACCACTGAGTACCCCAAAAGTGGTAAACAAGGAGCCTATGTGACATTTGCAGGTGGGAAAGCTCTTAGCCCTCCCCTACACATCAGGATAAACCTTCCTCTCCCAAAGGCTGAACTACCAGCAGTACTTATACACCTTGTTGTTCTCTCCAGAGTGTTACACACCCATATGTTTGCTGCTCCTCAATATCAGATAAGTCTAAAATCACCAATTCACGTTAACATGCTCCCAGGTTTGGCATAAGAGGGCTGCCACAGCCCGATGCCTAGGGTTGTCCCAGTATTGGGAACAATTCCTATCCACACAGCTTCCAGTCCAGCACATCAGCTGCTTAACACAACTAGGTGATCTCTCCTGGGGACATGCACCACTGTTCACCTTCCCCCCACCAAAGAATCATGGGATTTTACTGCAATCTGGTTCATGTGAAAGTGAAGCAGGAAGATTCAGACACATTCAGTTGGCCTTGCTGCCTAATAAATGAATGCTGTCAAAAGAAATCCAGTTCTTGTCATTTTGAGGCTCGCATAGGGTCATCTTATGATGATTGTTCCTTGGGGGGTGGAGGAGAAGGCAATTTTGGTGGCAGATTGCTCCTTTTAGATATGAGGACCCGTGTAAGGCAGAGGATGTCAACAAAAAATTGAAGAATGTGCCAAAGAGGCTCACATACATTATTTTAGGCTGAAGGAAATACCTTGCAGTGAGAGACCAGAACAGCTCAATCTGTTTATCTTATCAGGAAGAAGATTGAGTAGTGAGTTGATTACAACAGATAAGCACCTTGTGGGGAGAAAATACCAGATGCTAAAAGCATCTTTAATCTATCAGGGAAAAGTATAGCAAGAAGCAAGGGCTGAAAACTGAAGGCAGATTAATTCAAAATGAAAATTAAGAACAAGTTTTTAATTATTAATTCAGTGAGTTATTGAGCTTCATAGTAAACAGGAAGAAACTGAATGGTCTCACAGAAAAAGGTCTCAAGCTCCTTTTGGCCCTTCATTCCACATTTAAGAGTGAGATGGGAAACTGGGGAGTACTCTCTTTTAAGAAAGTGCAATTCCCACTTCTCATCCAAATAAAACAACTTCACTCACCCATGTTTGATTCCTTTCTTCCACTGGTCAGTGAAAGGGATATTGTTAATTTTGTTAATTAAGAATATTTTAATTGCTAATTCATTGATATATTTTATGCACCTTTGCACTGTAATTCCTAATGAAGTCACATTAGAAATGCTGGAAAGTACAAATCTCTTTGCATACTTTGCTGGGGAATATTCTATTACTATATATGTGTTTCATAGTAACAAAATAATATAGCTGGAGAGAGAGAACTGAAACCAGGCAGAGCAAGGTTTTAGAGACTCAGCAGATGGGAAAACTCAAAAGGGGCAAGAAGAGAGGTAGTATTCCCCTCTGGAAGAGGCTGAGATGCACCTTTTGGCATCCTCCATATCCCACAGGGACCTGGACCACCTTGAGCTGTGGACACACCACTCTGGCTGATGTTGGCAGGGGAACTCAGTGCACAGCATCACAGCAAACATGTGGGGTCCTCATCTCAGAGGGACTAATAAAGCTGTAGCTCTTACATGTCTCACTGGCTATTTCTCGATCAAGCACTTGGACAAGAGAGCTGCTTATATAAAAGCAACTATTTCTGTATGTTTTCAGTTCATTATATCCACCAGAAATCCAACACCGAAACATAAAGCCTGTATAGAAATTGACTGCTTTCCTGTAGCATTCCCTGTTGTGCTACAGGGAGTCACAAAGCTACTGATATTCATTTAGTTACCTTGGGTTTTATTCTTCTATTTACTGTAGATTTCAGTTAAAGCAATTGCTGTGGAAACCCTCATGCCCATTAGTATGATCTCAATATAAGCTGTATGTTTATCTAGAATATGCATGTGCTACAAAGAACACAAAGGGTATCATAGAAATCATGGGGTTTAAATTAACTACACAAAATAGAGTACATTAAATTCTGCTCATTTTTAACAATATAATCCCATGGACAATAGTACTATTGCATTCATGTAAATGAGTATAGGGTTTCACCCAGTAAAGTATGACAGAGTCTTAATATGTGCTGAAGAAACAAGGAAAGGATCCACACTGTGATCATCCATCAATTCTTCATCTAACAAAAGTGATACTTCAGATATCACTTGCAACTTGGCCCTGTTGGACAGCCTGGTGGGTGAAGAAACTTGGTGCTTGGCAACAAAACACAGAAAACTCCCAACTCTGTATTAGGATTCCTGGTCATTCTCAGGAAGACAATTGCATACACCAAAAATACAGTTTCAGTTGCTACCCCAGGTGACAGCCAGGAAGCTTCAGGAATCACAAGAAAACATTTGACCAACATTGGAAATTGGTCACAGTGAAAAATTAAATTATAAGACATAAGGCTATCTCAGAAAAAAAGACAAGCATAGTAGATGCTGCATAATAGCTTATGTAGTGTGAAGATCTCTTAAGCATTTGGGATTTTAATATCTATAGTAAATTCTCTTTACTAATCTGCTTAAACAGTTATTTGAAGTTCCTGTGGAGAAGTCCTTTGAGGTCACACAGGACCAAGGAGCCTGCATTGATGGGCTACCTCAACTGAAAGACACTCACAGGAAGAGAAGCTTCTACACCCAAATGACACATCAAAAAACAAAAAAAAAAAAAGTCATCTGCCAAACTAGATTTAAAGTAACAGAGACTGAGGAAATAAAGTAGGTATGGAATGAGTATGTGTCAGCAGGCTGTGCAGTCTCCATCAAAACCCATTCTAAACCTGCCTAGACACCATCTGGTGAAACCCGCTCTAGATGAACACTGTCTGGTAGGGGAATTGAATGAGATGATCTCGAGAGGTGCCTTCCAACCCCTATCATTCTGTGATCTGTAAACAGAAGTTCTGTTTGTATTCAGCTAAACAGAAGCTGTGACAGAGTACGGGATGTCCAAACTGGCAGGAGCAGGATAAAGGAGAGCAGCCTGTTCTCATGACTGCCTTGCCACAGGGGCAAAAAAGCATGTACCAAAGACAGATCAACTTGGCTGTGACATCACCTCATGTATTTAATACAAACCCCATGAGATAGTCATCAAAGCCCAATGATGCAGACCAGCGCTGCAGGTGTGAGATCATAGACAGAGAAACCAGCAGGTCTCAGTACAGCATTAGGCAGACAAGTGTTCTATGGGCTTGGTCTGAATTGATAAGATAGAGGAAAAGGTGAGACAAGAAAAGGCTGTGCCAATAACAAATTATCCCCAGAAAAATCATTACCAGCTTTCAGATATGCAAAATATAGGTGGAATACTGGAATAATGAGTTTGAGGATTACTCAGTTGAATTCCATCTGTAGTTCTTTTGTCTGTTATCCAATTTCCATAGGATAGAAGATACCAGAGAAAATAGAGCTAAAAGCAAGAACAGCAGAAGAAAACCTGCCTTTGGCTTATAAAGTGCCTAGAAGAGGGGAGCTCCCAGGGACCTGAGCACCACTCAAAAATGCTTTTTTAGGGTAAAAGATGGAGTTAATCATGATCTCTGAAAGTAGCATGACAGAAGATCATGAAGCTGCAAAAGCAGTACTTTAGTTTCTGCCAGTGAAAATAGTTGTACAGAATGGGTGGTGACCCAGCCTGGTGCAGGGGAGGTGTGATGGAGTGGGATACCTAGGAAGCCCACAGGAAGGAGGGCACAGGCTGGTGACCCAGCATCCTTCTGCAGCCCTACCCACTGCAATTTATTACTTCTGCTGGAGCACAGTGGCTGTCAAGGAATGGAAGGAAAACAAAGAATAAGCAGGCTAGTGCTCAAGTTCATGGAATTATTCTCTTAACTGCTACTCAGGTGACTTCCTAATCACCACATAAGCAATTCATTCTCATCAGACCACTATGGGCTTTTCTCTATCTCAACATTAATTTAATGTGGGGGAAAAAACAAACACACACCACAAAACACAATGCTGAAGCCTTGAGAGTCATTGCAAGAACAGCTGGTCTTTGCCCATCTGTATTTTTAATACGTTACTGATGAGCAAGACTGAGTCAGGTTCACAATGAAGATATCTGGTCATGCAATTAAAGATGAAATTACCTGATGTATGTGTCAGTAGTGCAGGGTGGTTCCTGTGGAGGCTGACAGGAGTTCTACTTTTGATTTCAGCAATAGCAGAGCCAGCCTAATGGTGAGCAATTCAGAGTTTTCTACCTTAAAGCTTTTTTGCTGCCATGAATAGCATGCTGTATCCTTGGCAGCATATCTTTGAGGCTATCTGTTGGCACAGCTTAATTATCCAGTGTCAGTTTTCAATTATAAGCATATGAATTCTGACATGGCTGTTAGAAGTCTAACAGCTCTTTACCCAAAATGTACATGCATTCTCTGGTGTCCTTAGGCACAATTCTTCTTTGCTATCACAGCAAGATGTGATCGCTTTACTGGCATTAGCAGTGATCGCTTTACTGGCATTAGCAGTGACATTGTCATTCAGAAACTATCCTTTGTTGGGGTTGAAAAGCATTGTAATGGTGTGAAATATTTCCCTTGGAAAAAAAAAAAAAAAAGAAAAAAAAAAAAAAAAAAAGTAGATTCTGTTTGCCCAGCCACTGCCTGACAGCTTCAACCCTCCAGAATGAGAATGCTAAAGATAAATTTTAAGTCAAGGAAAGCTTATGGCAATAAAGCACAGCCTGGTATGTATGGGGAGAAGCCATTGTCTGAAGTGTGAAAATAGGACTCTGACTGAAGACTGTATTTTCTTTTAGTCTTAGCATGCATCTTCTTACAGCTCTCCTGCAACTACAGCATCAGAAGACTGCTTTAGAGCAAGTCCTGGACTTTACAACAGCTCCTGGTGCTCCCAAAGCTGGCACCCTCCTCTGCTAAGTTATGACAAGAAAAACAGTATAGGTAGGAGCAGGCAGCTATGAAGAAAATTGTTCTTCTAGTAGAAAAAAAAAAAAAAAAAAAAAAAGCTTTTTAATTCTATTATGATTTTCATTATGTTTCCATTTTTAGAATATCCAACTGATAAACTCATAAAAATACATAATGAAAATAGTCAGACCGTTAACTAGAGTCAAATGCAATATCACTATCATAAAACTGGCAGGTACTCCTATAATTAGCAAAACCACATGATTCAGATTAAACAAGGAAGAGGCTGTTCTTTGAAATCTTTTACTCCTCCTTCCAAACGTATAGAAAAATGTGGATTTAATGCTGAAAATTATGTTTCTTTACATTGTTATTTTCCTGGACTGGATGCTGTGACAGCAGTCTGCATTTCCTAAGTCATGGCTTCCAACCAGCAAAATCTATTCTCAACAGGAAATATGCTCCACTCAGTCCAAATGTTCTGAGGACATCAAACATATTTGTATAAACATGCTGCATCACAATTGAGAGACTTTCTAGTACTCAGGATTTAGACAACACTTTACAGCTCCAAGGTGCTGTACAAACATTTAACTTATTTATTAATTAAATTTTCTAACTAGGGACATAACCTAGATTTAGTTAAAAGAAAGCTGTGGATAAGAGCAGGTTGGGTAAACAGGTTTATCATGTTTATGTAAAAAACCATGCCAAGTCCTCTTGGAAGAGCTTCCTTAGACAAGCAAAGCTAAAACTTCTCAAAAGCTTTTAATCCCTGGTGGTCAAACTAACAGGCTGCTGTAAAACAGGCCAGCTTGGACTACCTGGTTTCTGAGATATTTGTCAGTGGTCTCCCCAGGATCTCCCAGAGAAGCAAAGATGCTTTCCATTGGATTCACTGGAACCTGGATGAATATTTTAAGAAACTTCTTCCTGTCACTCAGCAATATTCTGCCCTAATCTATAAACTAGAGTACTGCAAAACAGCAGCCTCAGTACTCCTGCTCTGCCTTCTGCTTTTATTACAGCACTAGGGGATATTTTCAAAGACTCAGTTAGGAGTTATGACCTAGATTTACAAAAATACTTAGATTTGTAATTCCTACAAGCTGTTTAACATTCACTGACATCAACAGACTCATTGCCCATATCCAGCAGAGTTTTTTGTAAGAACCGTTTACTTCACAATTGAATTTTGCCCCAAATCCAAAACTGCTCCAAGTCAAACACAGTACAGTTAAAATCATCTGTCCTCTATGGGTTTCTGTTCTGACAACACAGGAGAGTGAAGCTCTCTCATCTGATATAGGAGTGTCTCTGCAACTTATTACTCTCTCATTGGCACATAGTAAATTGAGCTCTGGCAACAACAATACTACTGGGAAATAAAGATAATTAAGAAACATAAAGCATGTCACTGTTCTTGAACCCACTTGGAATCCTGGTTTTCTGTGTCTCGCTCACCAAAGGATTGTGAGCCTAGTTTTGAGTCTGCATTTTCATAATTTTACATAATTGACCATTTGCAACCTTCTATAATCTAAAATATCTAATAACTATGCACAGAAAGTGAGCCCTTTCCATAATATTTATAAATATTTCATATGAACTGAAGTTAATACAATTTATTTATAATGCATAGGAGTCTGCAGTGGGTTTATAAAAATAATGGGTGTTAACATTCAGTCATGATTTAATAATCAGAGACTAATTTCTAAAATACATATGGAGAGTAGATGGTTCTGGTAACTGGGAAGAGGACTGAGAGGTTCAGATATAGACAGATGACTGAGGTATAGTTAATAGACTATGCAGGGTGGGGAAAAGATGGCATTAATGAGAACTTCATCCTATCAGTACCCTAATTATTCTCAGTATCTGCCAGGATAAAGTTAGAACAACTTCTCCTGAAATCCCCAAGCTGCTGTATTAATTCAATGGTGCTAACAATCAATAAGGCAGAGAATGACTATGTCACCATGGTGCAACAACACCATCCAAGGATTCCTACATTCTCAGGAAGCTGCAGAGGAGCCATCTAGCTACATGAACCACTAAACATCTAGTAACTAATTGATTCAGAAGGGAAAAAAAAAAGTTCTTAATCAGTTCCACAGTAAATACCTCTCTCCTTTGATCCACCAACACCACTTAAGCAATTCCCACAGCACTTTAGAGACCTCCATGGCAGATGGGAGTGAAGAAGCCTGTCTGCAGGAGAAAACAGATGAAGTTACTGAATTGCCAGGAGAACATGCATACACCTGAAAGGGACCTTCTGGTTTTCATGTGTCATGAATAAAAGGATGCAGAAATAAGCAAGCAGATGCATCTGATGGTGATAAGATGACCACAGCTGCATTGAGATGAACACTCACAAGGTATCCTAGAACACTATGAACAGACTTTCCATGTTAATGTCATTTTTGACACACCTTGATTCACTCCCTATAATTCTTTTAGCAGCCTGTATATAGAAGATGACATAACAGCAATTGTTTATGCCAGTAGATGCTCCTTTCTGCATTTGGGGGAGGGAAGAGGATCTTAACACCACAATTAGCCCATGAAACCACTACTGCAGTAACACATGTGCCTCCTCTTTGCAGTTCCAGCTGGACGGTGTTTATTATTCATTATCACATTTCCTATGATGTACTTTCTAGAAGGATTTCTTCATACTTTTCTTTCACTACTCAGCATCAATAAACTCTGAAATGTATTAGAAAATAATGTTTCTAATGGCTGTCTTTTAAAATACATTTCAGGTCGCTCATGTTGAGAAATGATTCTGAACTCTCAGACTGCTGCACTGAGCAAAATAAGGCCTCTAAAAAACACAACTACAAACTAGTTCAGATTCCAGTTTTAATAGAATTTGTTTTATAATGATCTGAACAGAGAATGTAGCTATTTGGGGGCAACTGGACCAAGTTTCTCAGAAGTAAATGAGTGCACGCAACAATTTAGGACATGACACAACTCTAAATATTGCAATTCCCTATCCTAAAAGACTTTGTATTTTCTGTTTTATAAGATACCCTGCATATTTATTTACAAGATAATACGATTACAAAGACAAAAGAACCTTTAAGAGCTAATAGGTGATTATTCCCCTATATAGAGTTACCTACAACATTCAGCATATGCAGTTATAAGCTGTACTGTCTTGACTCTCACAGGAGCATTTAGGCCACTCTTCCTGCTGGTGGTGTCTGTTATGGGTTGCTCCAATAGGGTCACTTCAGATTCCAAACAGAGCAGTATGTCTATGATTCCTGGAAAAATATAATTTAGATCCATGCCACTAAAAATCTACAAATGTAAAATAATATAGAATTACAGCATCATACAATTGTCAGGGTTGGAAGGGATCTCAAGGATCATCCAGTTCCAACTCCCCCTGCCATGGGAAGGGATACCTCACACTGGATTAGGCTGCTCAGAGCAACATTCAGCCTGGTCTTAAAAACTTTCAGGGATTAGGTTTCTACCACCTCCATGGGCAACCTGTTCCAGTGCCTCACCACCTTCACAGTGAAGAACTTCTTCCTAACATCCAGTCTGAATCTACCCACTTCTAGTTTTCACAGAATCACAGAATGCTTTGATCCATATATTTATGGCACTATAAATAATATTTTTTTAACGCTGCAATATACATATTAACAAAGCATATAATATTTCTCATTCTGGATGTAATCTGTGATTTCAGCCATCAGGTGAAAAATATGAAAAACAAGAATGAGTATTTTCCTTTATGTTCTTACATATGTTGGCTTTGTTCTTTGTGCTCTACTGTTTCACTATCCAACTGTGTGCTCCCCAGATAATATTAATTGCCTTTATTTTTCTGCTTAGGAAACAATATAGAGAGGCATTGGAAACTGGTCAGAAGGATACACATGGCCAATACATAAAGTTACAGCTCTAGGAGATGTTGATTCTCATCTGGGTGAAGTACTGGGCAGGACTGGAAGCCAGTGGCCAGATTTCCCAGTGTGGCAGATGTTAATGCCAAAACAGGCTCTCCTAGTTATCAGTCCCTGTGAAATTAGACCCAGATCTGCAAACAAAGCTGACAAGATGAATGAGCCAAAGAGGGCAGATGACCTGAAGGCTCATACCTGTTGAAACCAGTTAAAACTTCAGCACCAACTACAGGTGACTGCTAGATGTATGCCCTTGATATTTAACTTCTGGTTTCAGAAACTTTTCCTTTTAATGCTTTTCTGTATTTGTGCATAAATTTGGAAAAAAAATAATTCTGTTAAACTATTTGTCATTGGAGATCCTTTGTAGTTTCACTTCTAGGAGTAGACGGTGACCATTGCCCAGCTTCCCACTCTCAACAAAACTCGTAACAGCTTGATCCAGATTTGCTTTTCTGAAATTACTTGTCTATTTTAAGCAGCCTGTTTCAGGCTCCATTTTATAAGAGAAACTTCCAGGTTCACATCTTTTGCTCTTTGTACATGCCTTTATGGAGCATAGTACAGTGAGTACCCATCCTCTCAGGTCCTGAAATGAGTCCTTCAACCCCTCAAACAGTCCACATCCAGAGGAGGGGAGGGCACACATGCATCCCTCCCCAGCAGCACCAAGGTCACAACTATGCTTTTTCAGAGGACATGTCAAGAGAATGAGGAACAAGGGCCTAGGAAAAGAAACATCTAGCTACAGAAACCTTACACTCAGAAGACCTGGAGAAACTCAGATCACTGAATACAAGCAAAATAAATCTCCAGAGATGCAGTGCCCTGCAGTCTGAGCTCACACACGACACAGGTCTGTGTTTTAGATGGGCCTGACCTTCACTGCCTTCCCTCTCCTCCAGCTCTTATTTGTGCCAATGGCTGAATACATGCAGTCTTTGCTCCTTGGCCCTTGTTCCACTGCTCTTGCTGAAAAGAAGGAAGGTGGCACTGCCAAGAGCCCCACATCACTCTCTTTCCCTCTGCATGTACAGTATCAACCCTATCCAGGAACAGCCCCAGCAGCTTTCTTTTTTTTTTTTTTGTTTTGGTTTGGTTTTTTGAGATGGAAGCCCTACCAATGCATGGAACACAGAGCTCCTCAAGGTGTCTGAGAAGCTGCAGAAGCTCAGGTAATTGATGTTCAGGCTGAAGTGCCAGTGGCCTACTCAGGTAACCTTGCAGACTTCTAACACAAGAGAACACAATCATAATGATATATGTATGTGAGAATAAATTTGTAAGTACTACTGATCAAACTTCAAATCAATAAATGCTTTACATAACAGAGTAAACATATAAGCTTCAGTGCCATCTTAAGCTTTTAATCATTTACTTGTCAATTCATTCATCTTTTCTATAATCTAATCTGTTTGTCTGATTCTCCAACATAAAAACCATTATTGCAGCAAATGTCACCATTTTAATTTGTAACCAGTGTCCAGATGCATCCCATAAAATATTATTTTAATGCCTTAAAAGGAAAAGGGGATTTTTTTTTTCATGAACTAATTGAACATTCTTGCACATTAAATATAGTAATAAATGTCTTGCAATGTAGGTGAAATTTAAAATATAAATAAAAATTGGTGACTATAGGGATATAAAAGTCCTGACATTTATGTTTAGTTAGTACACAGGTCTGCTAGAGAAAGAAAAAAAACAAACTAGAGCCATCTTGGCCCTGACAACTTCCCTCCACCACTGCAAGGCTGAAGGAATTGCACATCTCTTCAAAAATAGTCTGAGGAAATAAAACCATCACCTCTCCCAAAAGTGCTTCAGCAGAGCCACCCTGGGACTGCAGAGACAGTGCCCAAGGGACTGTGTACCTGGAGCCTACTCCTAAGCCTTAGGGTTCCCAGCTGTGTCCTCTCCATAATTAATCCTCAGTAATTCACATCTCTCACATGCAAGGCGAATCCTTGCTTGTCTCATCACCTTGCACTGGGAGCCCTAGATAACTTCTACTCTGTTCTCCAGCATTTGGACCTTTTTTTGGCAGGAAGGCCAGTTTTATCCCAGAAAGACATCTTGAAAAGAAAACCTGAAGCAATCACATCATGCAACACGTTGCAAGTACACAGGAAGTGGCATGATCTGAATTCACGTCAACACTTCTGATACTCAGAGCCACAAAAATAGTTCCAGATAAAGCAAGGAGTTCTGTTAACACCAGCAACTATCTCCAGCTTTTCTTACAGCTTGCTTTTTGCTTACAGAGGCATATGCAGTGATCATTTGCATATACATTGCACTCCAAAACTTCTCAAGCTAAAGCAGAGGCTCCTGGATTAATAGGCGAGGGCTTTGCCCATGACTGGCCCTTATGCTAATCTTTATCCTACGACTAGAAAGTCAATCAGCAGTGTATGGCCCAAACAGACAGTAGGAGTCACTCCAATCAGAACTGCTCCTGGAGAACCCAGACACAGCTCTGCATCTCTCTTCAGCCCTGGGGTCTGCACTGGGTCTGCACAACCCCTCTGCAAACTGACTGGGCCACCAGGGGCCACAGTGAGAGACCTGGATGTGCAGGAGACAGTCAGACCAAATGAATGCACACTTGCATCTGTGAGCTGAGTCAGATACCTTCCATTTAGTACTAAAATACTCCTAGTATTAGAATAATTATTTTCTTTGTAAAAAATGAACAATGCTGCAAATTAATATTGTTGGTAGCTATGGAGAGATCTTTCTCTGCTATAGAATCACAGAGATCTTTATTTACAGATTACTCAGTTAATCATCTAACAGGACTGATTCATCTGTTTTTCACAGCCGTGGCATACTTCAATTTCAGAACAATGTAGAGCTTTCTTTATACAAGTAACTAGATGAAATACTGTTTGCACAAACTTTTCTATGGAAAGGGGAAAAAAAAAAACAACCAAAAGTATTTTTAATGTGCACACAGGTGTAGGACATTTAAAATGAGGCTAAATAGTAGATCACCTTTTAATTTACTCCATCCCAAACACAATAGTAAATAATACAGTACTTTGAAAGAGTTTGTACAAGTTTACAACTAAATTTTCAAACATGAGGGAAAAAATAAAATTGCCAATGGAAGTTATTTCCACTACCCTGTAATACTGACTATGAGTTTATCAGACATACAAATCATTATTTTCTACAAATAAAAAACAAACAAAAAAAAGGAAACTTCAGAAATAAATGCACTAATCTCATCTATCAATTTGTGTAGATAAAACATGCCTCCTGTGTTTTGAACCTCAGAAATCTGTCTTACTGTTAACATACTTATGATACAAACCACAATTCAATTTGATAAAATCCTATCCTATAAACTAATAAAGTAACTGAACCAAGAATACTCTTATCAAGAGATTCAGCTTTTCAATAAATGAAACGTCCTCTTCTAAAGTCCATTACAAGCAAGCTGTTAATTTGTAGCTGCAGAATTCTGACCTGATTATTACAGAATGCTCTCAAAGTAACTGTTTTGCAGCAATGCAACCAATTTCATAGCAAATCCAGTCAAACAATTGATGTTTACATCACTTTAAACTAGAAAGATCACTAATTATGTTTTCAAGTTACCTAAAACAGTTGGTTAGTGCTGCCCTTCACTGGTTCATAATGGTATACCACAAATCAAAACTAATGGTTACCTGATAAAAGTGTTGTTCAGCCATAATACAACAGTTTTCTCTACTTGTCTCTCCAGGATTTCCACACTGCTATCAAATGAACACCTAAAAAGGTTTTCCAGTAGTAAATGCTTCTATATACTTATTTCTCCTTTTCCCTGCAAGGGATAAGATAATTTCAAATACTATCTCTGCCCATTGTTCTTACAGGGGTTTTTTATTTCCATGTCAGAGCCACTACTGTAATTCGCTCCTGAATGTTAAATTATGATCATTTCCACAATGAAAGAAATTCATCAACAACAGAACAATGAAAATCATCCCTGGAGGGTTGCTATTCAGCATGAAAATATTGGGCTGATTAAAATTGGTACTAAGTAACGTCCATATTTGTGTGGGAATACGTGGGATTGAGTAAATAACTGGTAATTCTCAATACATGCCTTTTGCCCTGCTGAGGGAATGGAATACAGCTGGTTCTTTAACACAGCAAATGTAATTGTCACTGTACCCAAACATTAAGCTCCATCTGGGAACTGCATTTAGAGTAGCTCTTTTCTTCAGCTACCTAACTATGAGAGCTACATGTCTTTAAAAAGCTATTTTTGAAAATAAAAGATGTTTAGGATAGTATTAACAGCTAAAAGACATGACACCTGATGACAGATGATGAACTACTGTTAATTACTGTGTGTAGTATATGTACCAAGTGCAACCTTAGATGCGTTACTCAGATGAGAGCAGCCTTAAGCATTGTACACAAACATAAGCAGCAGTCCTTGAGTCCAAGACCTGAGAAGTCTATCTGTTAAAAAGCACAAGCACATGGAAGACTTTCAAAATACAGAATTAAAAGATGGACCCTCCATTTCAAAACCATGTTCCGTATTTTGGGGCAAAAAATCCATTCCATTTTGTAATGCATCAGGCTTACTATTAAGTTTGAAAAACAGATGAAACTTGCATTGGTGCTGGTCACTTCTACAGAACACTTGATTTTTAAAAGCAAACACACACAATCCCCTGCTGGGCACATTTTTAATCAATTTTATTGGCAGATCTACCCTATGGTCACCCATGCAGGTGAGCAAACTCCTCCAGGACTTGGCTCAGTTACAGGGACATGAGCCTTTGTGCAGCTCCACATGCCTATGGGCTTCCAGCAGAAAGCTTTCCTCCAAAGCACCTTGCACAAAACCACTCAGTAAGTTTGTCACTGTAAAAATGGCTGAGTCAGCCCAGTCCAGGTACTCTGAACCTGTCCTTGTTAGGGCACTTTGTTTTCATTTGATTAACAATTGTTGGCCCATGAACAGCTTTTGGGCTTTTATGGTTTGGTTTGTTTTGATTTTTTTTTTTTTCCTTTTACAGAATGCATAATGATGCTGTGAAAATGTTTCAGATAAATCTGTTTCACCTCCTTTTGTTTCACACTGGAATATGAAAGCTTACCTTTTCTGGAAGGTATGGTAAATTTCTGAGGACCCATATTTCATTGACACTGTTAAACACAATCAACAAACTGAATAGTTAAACTTTCTCTGGAAAGACGGCTTTTTATAGTGCAGTTTAGTGAACTACAGTTACATGTGGCTTCACCAATGAGGAGACAAGGCTCATTCCATCCTGTACCAGAAATCAGTGTTAAAACGTGATCCAGTTTAAGCTGATACTGCTTTCAGCTCAGTGGCTGCTGCTGGCTATGCTAAAATAGTAAGGAAGAGTAGCCGCACCGTAACAGAGCAGCCACACTGCTGGTCACCAGGTAGGACAGTTTTTAAGAGCTATACAACCCAAAGGCTTTGTCAGGAGGTTTCCCAGCTACTGCTGGTTTCCAGGAAATAATAAAACTTAAAAATACTGGCCTCTGAAAGGAACAATCAATAGGAGAGAGAAGGGTGTACCTAGATCAGCTACCCAGCACCACTGTGGTATCTTGTTCTGCACAGTGTAGCATCACTCCCTGTTCAGCTGCAGAAGTGACTTTGACCCCAAGATTTCTTCTTTCCACTGCAGAGATCGGGACTGATGCTTTCCTATTTCATGCTCCCTTACCTCCATTGTTGGGATTTTCCACATTCCTGTCTCTATTTTGCTTTAGATACAGTTGCAATATTTTGGTACCAGCCACTTCCATTTTTAAAATACTTTTCAATTATTTTTCTTTTGGAAAAAAAAAAAAAAAAAGAAAGAAATGTGTGAAGTATCTGTTATTTAAAAAGACAACATTTAGTGTAATGACATATCAGTTGACAAAACAAATCACCAATGATTGAAAATAGAATGCATACTACCACTTTGTGAAAGTCATTTCCAGCACAGAACGACCACTCTGGCAGATACATTTATGTCTATACAAGATTAGATTTTGCATTTATTATGGGCATGTGGCATATTATTAATTATTAACACCAAAAATAAATGTTTATGTTTGCAGAAAAACAAGCTGCTAAACTCTAAAAAAAATATTGTCAGAGATTTACACATTGTGTCATGTGCGTTTTGCAAATCAAAACAGCAGAGAGTCAGTATTTATTATTAGAACAAAACATTTTTTCATCCTGTGAGCGGAAATCTAGGCTGCAATTTATGTGCATCTCTGAATCAACAAGTCCAATACTTAAGAATAACTGTTAGTATATCAAATAATTGACTTTGCCTTCTCACTGAGGGCACCTACCTTCTGGAACCCTTTTACCCAGGTTCTCTAGGGAGCTGCATGGGAATTTATAAAAAAGGCTTCTCCCAGGACACCCAAACCAATTTGTTTTTTCCCAGGCATGAGTAATGGGGTCCCACGCCCTGCCAGTGGGAAGCAATCCCAGTTAAATGAAACACCCTACTGATGAGGTAGTCTCTCTCCCAGATTTCATGCATACCCAGTTTCAAGATTTCAGACCAAGATGTCCTGTTCAGAGAAGCTATCAACCCTGTAACATGATTGGGAAAGATCCCCTTACCCTCTAAGGAGAAAAAGTCATTATCAGGCTATATAGAAATAGAGGCAGGAGTAGGATGTCAGACTCGTGCATCTCTATGCAGTGTGTGTCAGTGCAACATCATACTCCCAGTTGTCCACTTAGATTACCTTACTGGGGGGCAGGGAGCTTTTGCGAGCACTGTGTGCTTCTACCAGGATTTCCATTAAAACTTCCCAGAGCTGCTAGATGGGCAGAGTGCTATGATGGAAGCCCTGGTCTAGACAAGGCACTTGTAGCTGCCAGCATTTTTCTGTTCTGCCATCCATCCTGCTCAGAGAAAACCTCTTACGAACTGTACTGCGAGGTTTCAGAGTAAGAAGGGTTATTTTTTTCAGTAGCCTCTCTGTGCCCTGCCCTTGAGCTGTGTTGAAGCTCAGGTAGTGGCAAAAAGCTGCTTGAAGATGTCTGTGGTTTTGGTGCTTTGCCGAACAGTGTCAGAATTTGTCCCTCTGTCTACACTAACACAGAAACCTTTTGATTGTGTCATTTATCTCAATACATCTTTTCCATCATTTTTCTGAAAATGACACTGCTGGAGGCACCAAAGGTGCAAGCCCAGACCAACATTCAAATCCTTACCAACCAACTTTACAGGAGGTTAAACTACTGTGGGCAAAGCATCAACAGAGTGGACAGATGAGGCCTGCCTCTGGGAGAGTTCACTGTTTCTTGCCTTTTTCTACTTCTGTCTCAGCTCAGCAGGCAGAGGCAAATTAGTCTCCCTTACCTTTTGCCTGCTGCCCTGCAAAACCTCCTTCAGCTAGCAGCAAAAGAAGTCAAAAACATGCACACAGTGTGCCAGAGGAGCAGAGCAGTATGGGGAGCAGGCAGTGGCACCACAGCACAAAGATTCAAGGTGGCACTGAGCAGCTCTCCACACATCAGGACCTTCCCTGCCACCAGTGAGCCCTGAACAGCTGCACCTGCTGCCTGCTCCCTACTGCCCTGCCAAGGCAGCAGCCCTGCCCTCATCAGTCACTGCATCACATCACAGCTGGATATTTCACTTCAGGCCTTGGATTCTGACACACTAAAATGCAGTGTTTCAGGCAGGGAAGCTCCCTATGTCTCCAGACACATTTCCAGGGACATCCACTACTTCAGGCAAAGCCAGGGACTCTGATGCTGCCCAGCGCAGTGGTCCTCTGCTATGGGGAAATGCATTAATAAAATAATTCTGCTGTATCATTAGAGGTCAACTCGAACTAGAGCAGGTAATAAAAGATTCATAACGGTACATGAGGGGATGCACTAAATATCCAAAGCACAGCTTGAAATCATGCAGAGCTTGATTAGGTTTAGGACTTGGTTAAGAACTCACAGTTTGGCTGGTGTTCCACAGAAAACTCTACAATACCATTTCTGTACCAGCAATTTATGCTGCTTCCAGTAGAAATCATGCCTTGTAGCAAGGAGTATCCTAACAGGCATAGGTGATCCCATACTCAGGCCAGTAATCAAAAATTAATCCCTTTCCCTGATTCCATTAGGGGGCCTACATCAGTTATTACTAAGAAGACATATGAAATACTGCTGGAAGCACTGTCAAGATAACACATTCCCAACTTTGTGACTTTCCAGCCTTCAGCATTTAACAAATGGCTAAATTTTAATTTTAGTCAATTTCCAACCCAGTAAGACAGGTGGCAGGACCTACAGCAGTCTGTACATTTTAAAATATTCCATTCAAACTTCAGTTAATCTTATTTTCTGTCTAAATAACAAATCCACATTAGGAGTCCTGCTGAAGTCCAGTCTCAAGGTGCTGTGGCAGCAAGAACCCCAGTCTATTTAAATGTGAACCACTGTTACTCACTGCTAAGGGGGCTGTCAGAAACTCAGTATTCACATAATATTTTCAGGCTAATTATAAAGGCATCGTCCTTTCCCCATTTTACTCCACCTTATGGCCCTAACAAGACAAACATAACATGGGCAAGTCTCCTCTAGCTGCCAAATTCCACCTGCTTTTGCACCCCTGCAACAGCCTTTGACAAAAATAACTAAAAAATAAAGCAGATTCCTTTTTTTCCAATCAGCTTAAAATCTAGCTATAAAGCCTGGCCACGCTCTCAGACTGGATTTGATTTTTGGCCACCATTTTTACCAGTACAGCACATTTAATCTCAGATTTGGTGACACTGCACTCAAACCAGCTGCTCCAGCTTTGATGCAGAGGAAGCTAATATCATTAGCCAAGGAACTTAATGATGTTTGACATATCAAATGACTTGGTCCTGCCTTTAATCTTTGTGGCCAGCCAGTCTCACTAGCCAAGTGATGGTCTCAGGAAGCAGGCCAAAAACTCAGCACAGAGGACTAAAAACTTACAACACAGCCCTACAAGTGAGGTTTAGGGTACATCACCTGAGCAGCACAAGGTGCAGAACAGATGTGTACAGTACATACTCAGCTCTGCTCTCTACCACAGGTACACCACTTTATAGTATTACCATAACATGAAGAGCATGGAAAGGAGGCTTCCTCTCCCAACTCAAATCAAAAGCAAGAGAGTCCCTCCCAAGCACTCCCACACCATTCAACTTGCAGCACCCACAAACAGAAGACCCAGACCTGCCCACAGCCAGCCAAAGTCACCACATCTGGAGCACCTCTGAGGCAGAGGTCCCCAAAAGCAGTCACAGGCAGCAGGGCCAGCCAGCCCATACATGCCACTGTAAGGACTCGGCTCAGTCAGCGCACACCATGCTCTGTGCTTTGCTGTACAGCCATCCATCTGCCTTGTATTTAGGGGAACAACTAATTTCTTCCCACGTTAGTGAAACTCTGCCCCTCTCCTTTACAAAAGACCCTATGAAGCCTCAATGCCTGATATGCTTCCAGTTCAAATGATAAAAGAAAATTACTCATTTTAATCTTCTGTCCTTTTGTACCAGCACAGGGTCAATTTCCCTGCGCCAGGAGGGTGCAGAGGAAGAACTGTTCTAGGAGCAGAAAAAAGCCAAAGCTGCATTTTCCCACCCCTTTATCATTCCCAGCTTTCCCACACAAATGGCTTTTCCAGGTATGTGGTACCTGTGCTAACACAGCCACAGGGGTGCTAGAGAAGGAATAGAATGGAATAGAACACCACTGACCATACAGAGAAACAAAAGCTAGAAGGAACTAGAAGGTATCCTTTTTCCCTTTGCTGTTCATGTGTCCCTATGGGGAAGGAGTAAAGCATCCTTCTCAGAAGGCTCCTGCCAGTTACTTGCACAACTCACCAAATTCCAAAGCCCAAGTGGAAGACAAATCTCTACCAGAAATCCACTGTCTCCTCTCACCTGGTTACACACCCTGGCATTGCAAAACGCCAAATCTCGTCAACGGGATACAATAGCACTGCTGCCTGCATCGACACATTTAGTACCTCTTAACCATGTGAAACATGCCAACGACAAACAGCTCCTGAGCATTCACGACACAGCCAGTGGCCGCTGCCAGGTACCAGGTCACATTCAGTAACCAGGTAGTTGCCAGGAGTAAACACAATTCCTACTCGAGAGTCACTAAGTATTATTCGGTTTAGATACTGTTTTATAGCCTGGAGAAGGCTGGAGGGGAAAGCTGTGTATGTTTCTCATTTAAAAAGAAGTGGAGCAAGAGAGGGGAACCGGGCATGCAGAGCAGAACGCGGAGCCAGAGTTTTCGTCTCTTTATGAAGCCCAGGACTGGTAGCAGGAAAGCGGCCACAGAAGCTCCGCAACTGTACAAATAACGGTTTCTCTCTGTTCTGGCGGCACTTTGGTGCTGTGGGCAGAGAACGGACCGGAGCTTTCCAGGCACGTCCTGCCTTGCGGAGAGACCCTCCGGCGAGGCGTGCGGGACGCTGCCCTGTCCTCGCGTTTAAGCGCCGCTGTGCCGGGCGCTTGGGTCCGCCTGTCCGAGTTCGGACAGCAGAAACACCTACGAGGACCTCCGTGTGTGCGTTACCGGGCTGGAGCCGGAATTAAAAAAAAAAACCTAGGACTGCTTCAGCGGGAAGGGAGCAGCCACAGCCCCACCGGACCTGGCATCGCCTGGCTGGGCGGCTCCCGCTCCTGCCGGGGTTACGGACGGGAGAGCAGCGGGAATCCTCCTCCCCAACCCTCCGTCCTGCGGGGCAGGCGGCGCCGGAGCACCGCTCGGCAGGGGCGGCGGGGCGGGGAGCGCGGCGGCGGGGGGGCGGGCGCGGCGGCGCTAGGGCCGCGCGTTGCGCGGGCCCGGAGGTGGGGTAGCTGCCACCGCCCCACTCGCCGGCAGTCGCGGGGAGGTCGCTCCGAAGTGAGGAGGTGCAGCCGCGCCCGAAGTTTGGCCGCACCGCCGGAGACCTCCGCGCCGCAGCCCCGGCTCGGGGCGCGCTCCGGCTGCTACTCGTCTCGAGCCTTATGCCGCGGCCGCTAGCGCCCCGCGCGGGGACGCCCCCGCCCTGAGCGGCGGTGGCGGGCGGGGATCTCCGGCGGGCAGCACCTGCGCAGCGCCCGCGGGGATGATCTGCGAGCACCGCCCGCCGCCCCGCCGAGCGACGGAGGAGAGCGGCAGCCTGCCCGACCAGCCGCTCGCCCACACCGCCACCGCCGCGGACCCCTCGCCGCCCGCACACCGCCAAACTTCGACGCCGACAAGTGCCTAGAGCGAGGGGCGGCCCCAGCCCGCGCTCCGCTGAGCTCCCACACCCCGCCGGCAACTTTCCCCGGAGGAAGCGCCCCCAACCCGCCCCGCGGCTCCCCATGCTGCCGCCGAGGGAGACCCAACGCGTCCCAGCGCCGCGGCAGCTCCGCGCCGCCCCGCGGTGAGGCGAGGGCGAGCCCACACGGTGAGTACCACCCGCCTGTCACCCCGGGACGGAATGGGACACAGGGACTGCGTGGCGCGGAGGAGTCGGTGAGCGCACCGCGTCCCCTCACTGTGCTTCCCGGCGGAGGCGCGCCGCGGGCGGATCGCTGCGGGCCGCGCGCCCCCTGCCGCCCGCGCGGAGCGGGAGCGGGGCGGTACCTGCGCGGCGCTGCCGCCTCCTGCGCGGAGCTGCCGCCACCTTCTCCGCGAAGCTCGGACCGGGCCGGGTCGGGCTTTGAAGAGGCGCGGCCGCCGCGCGCAGGCGGTGGGAGAGCCCTGAGGGAGAGCCCCGAGGGAGGGGCTCGGCTCTCCCTGGCTCCCGCCCCTCAGCGCGGATTTTCCCGCGTGGGGGTGGCGGGTGAGGAGATTCAAAAGTCCCATTTGACAGAGGGGCAGTGGAGGGAGTAGTCCCGCTGGCCGAGGAGTAGCGGGTAGGTCGCCGGTCCTCAACCTGGAAACAGTTCCCTCCCTAGCATCGGAAATTGCAGGAGGCTTTGCCAACCGCACACCGAACCCCTAAAGAAGCCCCACATGGCAGGAGACAGCGTAGACCAACTAAACCCGCTAAAGCCCATGTTTTTGTTGCTTCAAAATTGGGGTGTGTGTGGTTTTGGCCAGTGCTGAAGGTACTTTTATTGTTCTGCAATCAACTTTTGGATATGCCGCATCTGCTGTGCTAGGAGACGGCCTTCCTTCTGCGGAGATGTTAGCGGAGACAGTGAGTGAAACAAACGGTGGAGATGCTTTTAAAGAGGGAATAAATCACTATCTCGTCTAAGGACAATGCGGTTGAGGATGAGAAGCTGTGGCCTGGTCAGCCAGTCGAAGGGAAGAAAAAAACACAGCAGAACTTTACTCGGCTTATTTTTTTGGTGTGTGTGGGGTTTGGTTTTGGGGTTTTGGGGGAAAAAATAATAAAAGCTGATTTCTGGCTTTTTTTTTTTTATTATTATTATTTTAAAGGCTGTTTTAGCAGAGAATTTACAGCAGTTAGTGACAATAGTCTCATGGAGTCGTGGACTTAGCCATCAACCCTCAGCCCTGTGACACTGATAAGAAGAAGTGGCACCAACTTTCTAGCTATGTATGTAAAACCTGGCAGTAGCATGGGACAAATGGAGGGGCCACTGGGGTTTAATTTTCTTTTGGTTCTGAGGTGTCATCAGCTCACACCACAACTGGAAAGCATGGTAGCCCTGTACCCCAGACACATTGGTTGAGGGGCATGTGTGACCTTAGTGAGGGTGAAAAATAATGGCTAAAAAACCCCCGCAATTGCCCCAAATGCTAACTGAAATTCTGAAAGGAAAAACTTGCAGACCATATTTGTGCTAGGTACAGAGATATTTAAGGAAATAAGTCAAAATTGTAAAGGTGCTAGAAGAAAAACTGAATGTTGCTACATAAAGCCTCTAAAATTAAAATAGCTGAAGTGTTTTTACTCCATATGCTGACAGCTGATGATACCCAGCAAGTAATGGCAGCAGTAGTGTGAGGTGTCACTCAGCAAAGAACAATGTGGGAAAACCAGAGATACTGCAAATTCTGTGCTGAATCCCGTTTTTTTGGTAGCACAAGAGTGTATTTTATTTTCTTGAGCCAATAGGTATTTTAAATTTCTCTTGAGGTGAGGAAATCTTTTTCTGATGAACAGTTGGATAAGATAGAATAAAACGGAACCTGAACTTTAGTGGAGCAACATATGAGTCTGAAGGCACCGCAGCCATTGTTGGGAATGTACTGCATTTCATCCAAGTATGAGGGGAAGTTAAACTGTTAAGTGCAGGGCCCCTTCTTGTTTGCAGAGATGAATAATTTTGTATTTATAAAAGAGGTTGGGTTGGGTGTTTGGTTTCAAACTATCGGAGCTTTATATGTACCAGATTGTCCCTCAAGTTGTCTAAGCGTAGCAAGATTGTTTTTTATTAAGTGTTGTAAGTGGCAGGTACGAGGGTTAGTTCCGGTTTGTAATACACAGTATTTCGTACATTCAAAACTGTCTTTAAATAATTAATAGCTGTAGTAGACCACAAAGGATCTTTTTACCTGGGCTTGGTCAGATACATTCATCTGGCAAAGCTGATAGGGATACAAACTTAAAGCATGTTTCCTTTGTTAAAAAAAACCTGTTCTGCAGATGCCGATGCTGGGCGGCAAAAGCCAGCACACCTTGCCTCCCATCATGATTTTAACCAGTTCTCTGAAGGCTGCCGTGCATTATAACATCTGGTTTTGGCTCTTGCTTTTACTGGTGTGCGATAGTAGTGTACTCTATCAAACACACAGTCTGTGTGAGAGGCAATCACTTGTTTTCTTACCTCCTTTGTGTGCCTGCTGTTTGCCAAAGGGAGAGGCCGGGAAGTCACCCCTAAGGTCTGGTCTGCGCAGGCAGCTTTTCCAGCCGACACAGGTCATGTGGAGGGAGGCCTGCATGGAAGGGGGTGGATTTTCACAATGGTGGAAGGAGGCAAAGGAGGAATGTTTGCTAACAGCCCCTGATAAGATCTGAAGTTCTTTTGCAGGTATGGATTCTGCCAGGATACACTTTAGCTGTTGTGAAGAAAACGGTATCTGTTCAGGCTGCAGAATTAAAATGCTGCACAAGGTGTGACTTTCCCACCTGGAAAGGAATGTGTGTGTGCAGAGCTGCCTTCACAGCTGAATTGCATCTGGGGGGTCAGCTCCAATCTGTTCTCCTCAAAACAGCTGTAACATACTTACTATGACCCGAACATCCAGCACTTCGGTGCTCTGGGGAGAGGCAGGGGCAGCAAAAGCAGCCTTCTCACCAGTGCCTCCTCTCATTTTCCCTTTTGCACATGAAAGTTTGGGGCCAAATGCATCCTGCAGTTCATACTGCTATTGCCCCACAAAGGGGATCTCCAGGAGCAGGCTTCTCCAGAGGCTTTGCATACATTAGCTAACGTCCCTCCAGCGGATTGCCGTTCCCTTGACCCCTAGTAAAGATGTTGCTCCCTCTTTGCCACCCCTGTGGACCCTCAACATCCAGGGTGTGCAGCTAGCACCATAGGGTGCAGGAGATCTGGGCACTAGACATTAGTTGTTCCTGATTCACTTGATGGCTTTTTTGTAAGGTCAAATGCACAGACATTACTGGGGACAAAAAACTCCTCTTTGTGTTGCCACAGTTAGAGGCTTAACAACTGGTACAGGTGTAAACTTCAGAAGTGTTATTCTAAACAGGTTTTTACAGAATAATTAAAATAGATGGGTCCTTAGCAATATGCAGAACACATATCGTGAGTGACTCTGCAGGAATAAATATAAACAAGACAAATTGTACAGCTCTGTCAGGAAAACCCCGGCAGCACTCAGCGCACGATCCTTAATGTGCTTTGGTCAATATCTTTCCCTGTATCAATGGAAGCTCATTAAAAGAAGATACTGCGGACTAACTGAGCCATGCTGTATTAGTTCTTGCCAAAGCTTGACATTTTTAATACATTAATAATACGTCTGTAATGTAATGGAAAACTATTAATCAGAACTGGTTATATGCCAGAAATTTAAGCTATAATTGGCTGCCTCTTGTCAGGAATGCCTGTCGTACACTGCTGCAGCTGCCTAATGCTCAGATGTCTTGCTCTCCTCTGCACTTTTTCCTTGTCAATGCACTAAATTCAATCAATAATATAGTCTATAATTCTGTGTAACGACCATCATTATGACTGGCTTGCTTTAATGAGAATTCGTTATATGGGAAGTATTTTAGCACAGGCTGTTAAGGTAGTGGCTTGCTTCACATTATTTCAGTCCTGTCCAGTCCTGTGTATTAGTGGATTTGAGTCTCAGTAGCTATAAGAGGTTACGAATAACTGAAGAGCTATCAAGGAAAATGCTAAAGAAAATAGATCTGGTTTTGTTTGAATATACAGACTTGTATTTTAAGGATAATTAAATTCTGTAACAACTTCTTCCTACACAGAAATATGGCATTCACCTACTATTTATTCCAGCTGCAACCAAGCCTCCAATACAGAGTATGCTTAGACTTGTCACAAATCTAAAATACTTCGGCTCCTTTTTTAGCAGAGTAGTTGTTTCCCTTTTGTGTAATGGCTCTTCCTGAGCTATGATGTTTTGGGGGTGTTATATTTCCCCCTGCAAAAGAGTAAAATACATTGGAAAGGACTAGTGGGAAAGACTATAAGGTGTCTTTGGAATGACATGGAAAACATTCTCTGGATTATAGTAAGTAGATGTTCCCATAGAAAGCAAAGAATAATATAAGGTCACTACAAAAACAAACAATGGAACTATATACAGTGCGCTCTTTAAGAAGATTTCATTTTAATTTGGTCTTAGATATTTCTGCTTTTGTGTCAAATTCAGAGACAAAGCTTAAATATATTTGAAATAATTGAGAACTGTTACAGCATGACAATTCAGATATTCTCTGCATAGTCTGATAAAATATATGAGTTGTATGGTAACACTTGATAAAATGGATATAATGGAAAATTGCATTTACGTCCATACGGCAATTATTGTAAATTACTTTGCTATGGAAACACAATTCAACCATCTGTTGGCATTTCATAGTGTCTGTAGTTTAGCTCAGTTTAAGATGAAGCATTATTTAAATATAGGGAAGCTGTTTGTGAATAGCTGGGAAGATAAGTTTTGCAAATGCATATTGCAAAAGTGACGTGCTGAGGAGCTCACCAGCTCACATACCACTTCCCCTTCTTTTCTGGGGTATAGGAGGGTTCTTGGCATCGGGCATCATTTAAACCTTGGAGCAAGCAAAGTGGGCTGCAAGACATAGTGACTTACAGTTGTTTCTTAACATGTGAGGGGTTTGCACAGTTTTTAGCATCCAGACAAAAAGAGTACAGAGATGCTACAGCAGCTGGCTGAAATCCTTTCCTGCAGAAAGCCCAGTGCCCAGGCTTCCTGTCCTTGGCTACTATGGGCTAATGCCAGGCACAGGCTAGTGTCAGGCACAGGCTGAGAACTGAGTTGGAGTTCCTGGTTTTCCTTGTCTGTGTTTAGGATGCTTACTCAGTCTGCAGTTTTCCTCATAAATAATTTACCACTGTTTCTTAACAAATGCATATTTTAAGTCATTGAAATAATACCCTGGGATTTTATACCTGTAATAATATGATTGAGGTGACACAAACCAGGGGAATTTCTAGATACTTTCAGAAGAAAGAGGATGTATCTGCTATAAAATAAATGCAGTCACCTCCAAACCTAGGAAAATAAGACTGCCATAACAAAGGGGGAAAGCATCCTTAGACTAAGCTACAAATGAACCCTGTCTTTATGAGGAGTTTATCAGCAGTGTGATCAGTGAATCACAGTTCAAAGGAAAAGAAGAGGGGAAAAAAAAAGTGCAAAGCTCTATCAATGCTAATGAGAAATTTCAAGGAAATGGAAGTATGCTTGCAAAATCTTGGTTATTCTTAATTTTTTAATTTTTTTTTTTTAATCTAAGAAATGTGCAATTCTTTTGGAGCTCACTGAGGTGCTCTTGCCAAGACACTATCAGCACCTGGCAAACCTGATACCCATCTCTGTCATGTTAATAAGAGAGCCTTCCTGTGGCTGCTCTACAATGCTGGGCTGCCTGCCCCCCTACCTGCCTGCTGGCACAGTCTGGGCAAACGGTTGAGTTTGGTGACTTGCTCTCCTGTTTCAGCAGGGTGAAAATAGAGTTTTGGAAGCAAACCCCTTTAACTTACCAGAAATGACAGGAATCTGTCTTTGTTAGAGAAGAGTTAAATCCTTCATGTCAAAATATTTTCCCTGTGAATGATTTTGGTAGGTTGTTCATTCTAGCACAGCACCCACGGTAAAGGTTATCTATATTATACCAATTTGCTTTATATTGCATCAAACCTCCAAAACGTCAACATATCATATTTTGTAATGTATTGATTCTTGGACAATAAGTCTAACTCTTATTGTTTCTAAAAGGGTGCTGCTGCCAGAAGAAAAGAATGATTGATGGGAAGCAGACACCAGCCTGTAGACACTTATCCTTTTGCTTCGGATACTGATTTATCAGAGCATCTGGGCATCCCCTGCAAGCCCTGAACACAGAGGATCACTCAGGGTTATCGACAGTGTAGCTGAAGACCTGCAACTTCACAAATTATTATCTGCTATTGGACATCTTTTACAAGAAGCCCTGACAGATAAGTTGTAAGACAAAGGACAAGTGCTGTGTTGCTCTGAAAGACTGTCATCAGGGTCTGGATGATTCTACCAAAGTCTTCAACAACTGAAACAAACTAGTGAAATGAACATCCTATCCCTAATGCTTCATATTTGAGTAGGAAGCTGTTTTATAAAATACATACATGTATATGGACAATCTATAGACTGCAGGTACGACAGTACTGAGCATCCTTACAGAGGTGACGTAAAAAGGATTTAGAAATGTATTTGTCAAGTTTCCTGTCACTTCACACCCTCTGGGTTACCGTGTCCTCTGTGATGCAGCACTACCCTTCTGTATGGGGACATTATGACGTGTGTAAGACTCAGATTTATACAGAAGAAGGAAAAGTATGGGATTACATGGCCTGCCAGCCAGAAGCCAGAGACATGATCAAATATGTGAAAGTGACTCTGGATCCTCCAGACATCACATGTGGAGATCCTCCCGAGACTTTCTGTGCAATGGTAAGGCAAGCTTTTCATTTTTCCTGATTGGTGGGTATATGTGGTACATGGCTTCAAAATGGAAGCACTCAAGTACACATGTAGACATCCAAGAAAATCTGCATTGTATTCTGAAGGTGAAATGTTTTGCTAAACAAAATGCCAAGCAATATGTCGCTCTGGGCAATGAGTTGTCCTGCTTACAGGAACCTAAATTGTCTGAATTGAGTGTCTCTCTCAGGCAACTTCTAATGGCTTAAAAGAAAGCAGCATAAAACTTGTGGTGTGCTAACCCATGACTGGGGGGCACTTGCCTGGATTATGATGAACAGGTTCCAGTAAGATCTCCTGAAGATGTCATAGCATGGTATAATTCAGCATTATTTTCAAGCAAAGCCCCTTGTTTGAAACTCACGCTGCAGAAACTGCTGGACTGGTGGAGTTTTTCCAGCAAGCCCACACAGCCACGGGCAGCCTTGCTACAATGAGCAGCAGGTGCATACCAGCAGGTCCATAACTGCAGGTATGAACAGTGCAGCAAGGAGCAACCTGCCCTGAGGGCCAGCTCTACCAGCAACTGACAGCTTCCTTGTTTAGCTGAAATTAGACATTCAAGCCAACTGAAAGAGGCCTAATTCAAGCTCCTTAATTTTGATGCTTCTAAAATCAGAGTCTGGTTTTGGAAATGTTTGGCTTGGTAAATAATTGCATGGGTATGAGACAACAGGCAGATGCTGTATATGTATCAAGGTTTTACAGCTGTGCTGCTCCCAAGTCTTTGATAGATGTTACCTAAGAGGTCATTCAAGGTAAAGGAAATTTTCAACTTGTAGGTAATTTGCTTCTCCTTACAAACAGAGAATTAATTTGTTTGCCACTGAGTATCTATGCTAAATATTGAGTAGAAAAATACAGTATTCCTTGACTAGAAAGTGAGAGTTCGATATGCAAAGCGTATGTAGTTGGATCTATTGATAAAGCATTGGCGACATATATCACATTACCTATAAAATTTAGATTTGAAACACCAATTGAGTTCTGGTAAGTGAGATTATGGTGAGAAAAGTCTACAAAATACTTATTTGCCTGTGTACGAATCATCATTGCTGTGTGATCCCCACAGGAAGGAAATTTGCTCCTAAATGCCTTATGGTATCATTTTCAACCACTACTTTGTGTGAGCAGCTCAGGTCCAACCACACATCCATTTAGGTCATTATGTGCACACATGCAGCTGCTTCCCCACGTACATTATGGTAATAGCCACATGATAAATTGTGGAGGGACGTGAATAAATTACACTCGCTGTGAACCTGTGACTGCACCACTTGTGTTCTGCCCACTAATCCATCGTGGCTGACATGGCTTTGACAGTCTGAGCCTCTGAACAGGTTTAAGAAACCACTATTAAAAAAACAAGTAAAAGCAATGTGCTACATGTAATAAGTATTTTTCTTTACTTTGAAATGTACATTCTCCCTGAAATTTAGCCTTCAGTGACATTAATAACTCATCATGTCATCAATAAGAAAACTTGTTCTTTTAATGCAAAAGAAACTGCCCAGCAAAACTTTTTTCTTCCTTTTAGTGCAAATAAGCATTGCAGCAGCTCCTGTCTTAAGTAATTTTTTTAGTTTCTGAAGACCTTGGTTATCAAGTCCACCCTCTAGCTACAATAACACTTTTAAACAAAACCAAACAAAAACCCCAACCCAAACAACAACAACTATTACTACTACTAAAATGTGATATTTTGATTAAAGGTAAGTACTATTGGGGGGTGAAAGTTTGCTTGGGAATGACCTGAAGTTACAGCTGTAGCTCACTTGGAGCTTAAGCCCTTGATTGGCAGAAAGCCACCAGAATCCTGATACAAGGAAAAGACTAACATGAAGAACTAGGGAGAGAGAATGTGTGCTATGATGGTGTCAGTCATGTGAGTGTAGAGTGATTGACTCCTACATGATAAGCTGTTGCATTTGCTTTCAGCATAGATGTACATTGTTCATACTGACTATATTCAGATATGCATTGGTAGTGGCTTGATTTACTTGAAACATTAGGAAAATAAAAGAAATAGTTGGTGTTCCTGACAGTGCTATACATCAGCAGAGCACTCTCATTCCTAAAAATGCCCCATGTACTATAGCTACATGTAAAAATTATACCTTTTCTTCAAAATTAGGTTTTACATATTTTAGGGCCTCATTAACCATATTTTTATGTTCATTTTTGGTTTTAGAAAATGGGTTAAAAAGGTATCATTGATGTACTTGGAAAAGGTGGGCAGTGGAATAGAGTGCATTCTTGTTAGGCATGTTCTTGCAGTAAAAAAATCCCAAATTTGAAATGACAGAGAGCCAAAAGGTTTCTTTTCAGCATGGTGGTGTGCCAAACAGATATAAAAATGCTCGGGTTTATTCTTATGAGTAGTGGATATTTGTGTGCTAAACCTCTATACCACTGTTTTGTTACGGAAATCTGGGTAACGCTGCTTTGGAGGAGATCAGGGTTATTTTAGATATCCTAACAATTAAGAAGGGTACCAAATAATCAAGGCTGCTTCTGTAGTAAGAGGAGGAGTTTGAAGCAGTCTCCTGGTTTATTTCCATGTCCGTTCTTAGTAATTTTCTGTTCACCACAGAGTATACATACTAAGATACTAGGTATTGAATCTGTGTAGTATACATTGTATCTGTGCAACACAACCAGACTTCAGAGGTACACTCAAGTCCTACTGTGAGATGAAGGTAAAACGTAAGGCAGTCTGTGAGAGGGAGATAACAGTCAACAATGGCACACAATGTAATTGTATATTGCAATGCACAAAAACAATACAGAGGAGACAAGGCAGTTAATGGTCAAGTTTGCTTCTGACTTCTTTCTGTAGCTTCTACGTGGAATTAAATGTTCTTATGAATCCATTATGAATTTTTACTCTGTGAGCTAGTTTAGTTAACAGATCAAATAATGAAGTTTTGGCTATGCAGATCTGTTGCAAAATGAAAACTCCTAGTTGGTAGCTAAACTCAGCACATGGCAGCTCACCACTTGTGGGTCATCCCTTGTAGGCAACATCTGTAGGTATTACAGGGAACGTGCAGAAGAAAAACTATCACACAATTACTTTTATGCGGTCTATTCTAAGAATAACATAATTTCTGGTGGCATTCAGTATTGACAGTTCATGAGACTATTCTCAAATCTCAGCCCCCTGGAGTTCTGCAATTATGTGAGATTCCCAGCTTTCATTTAAAGCGTCATCTTTATTTTCCTAGTCCCGCTTGCAGCGGAAGTTTGAAAATGAAACTGGGAAGATCAAAAAGCACAAGCCAAATAAATGGCCCTCCAAATTACTGTTTGTTTAAAATGTCATCATTTTTGAAGTTGCTCAGAGTTTTTTAGGGCTTGGGAAAGGATTCTGCACAAGAGGAGAGATGCATAAGAGAAAAACATAAACAAATGTCTTAGAGCAGTGAGTACTCATAGTTCTGGCACTGGAGTTGCTTGTGTCTGTAAGGAGGACATGATAGGTAATACTGCTGCCTGTGGGATAACCAGCTTCCTGCAGAGGAGGTTGGCTTCCCACTTCTAGCTTCCCTGTATGTTTTGAAGCAATTGCTAGCTGCTTAGAGTGAGGCTCTGCTGTGCTGGCAGACAAAGCACATCTGCTTTCTGTGGCATTCCTTTGGGGAAATGTCGGCTGTCCTTTGTCAGTCCCAGAGCTGGACTGGATGGCTGCAGCATTTTGGCCAGGCGTTACCATTCCTGTGGGTCTGTAATTCGTGAACTTTGGCTATTAGGCATTGGTAAGAATGTGTCTGGCACCACACGCTTACAGTTAGTTGGCCTGGGAGGAGAGTAAAGGGTAAGAGAAAAGAAAAAGAAGCTACTCCACATTTTCAGAACTGCAGGACTCACTTTGCAGGGATACTGGAAACAAACTGGAAACAAAGTATCTCGGAGCGCTAGTTCTTGTGGCCTACAGCATTTCAGTTTACAAAACAAATCTGTTTTAAATCCCCGGGAATAACTAACGGTGAGATCTACTACTTCCTTCTTTGTAAGCTCTTGTTGCAATTTCACAACGTTTTGTCCAGCTGTGAAAAGAAGCAAATCTTTTGCCTACAAGAATAGGGTATAGGTTGCTTGTAACTTCCTTCTTTTTAAAACATTTGCCCCCAGTATGAGCCCTGGGAGCTCCCATGTTGCTGCTCATGGCTCAGGGGTCCCAGTGCCTCAGCCTTTCACCTTCTCCTGGCCAGGCTAGCCCCTAGGCTGAAATCTAGCCTTCAGCATGGGGTTTGCATTCAAACCTCAGCCAGGATCAGTGTGTAAACTCATTGTGAATTTAACTAGGAGATTCCTCATGTTACGGCTGCAATTTGCAAACTGGAGACAAATTTACATTACCAATCTGTGTTTGCAGCTGAAATGGCAACATAATACAATTTTCTGTTTATGTTTAGACCTAGTTGTCATAACACCATCCCACATCACAATGGGTAAAAAATGATGGAATTGTCAGCAATTAACGTTGCCTGCAGCTAATTTACCTCATAGGTTAAACAGAAGCTTGAAAAGAAGCCTACAGATGGGAGTCCTGTGCATTTGTACAATTCATAGAGCAGAAATGCTGACGGTAGTAGAAATTTGAGCTCTTGAGTGCCACTCTCTATTTCATAGCCAATCAAAACTAAATTAAGAAACAAAGATTACTAAAAAGTCTTCTGTGCATGTAATTCTGTCATTCTATTATGAGGTGGACATTAAATTTTTTCCTCTGAGACTTTCAGCATCATTAATATAGCATTCCTTTGATTACAAGCAGGGTCGTGTTCTTTAAAACAGGGGAAATTCTCCATAGTGTGGGTAGTGACACCATTATTGTTTGCTGAAATAATTAAATTAACAGATAGCCTTCTGGTTAAGGTATAAATCAAAACATAAGATAAAAAGGTATTTTTGGGAAATATTTTGACATGCCTATGTACATTCTTGGGTATGACATTTTAAAACATTGTTAAACAATATCACTAAGAGGTACTGATAAGAAAAAAAGAGCTTTTTTCTTTTAGGGACCAAATAAGGATTCTTTCATTTCACTCTTTCAGTTCTATCTGTGCAGGCCTACTAGGTAGCAATGGGATAGAGTAAGAAGTTGAAGGTGAGGCCGTTGTTACTGCTTTGTTGTATATTTTAAAAGTATGCATAGCTAGAAGTTACTGCAGACTTTATTTACCATACCTGCATTTATCTCTTTTGAACGGGTTTGACCACATTTACTCAACCCAAGTGTTGGTTTATCATTGTTGGGAAGAACTTTACACTTCAGGGAGCAGAGTTTTTGTTTTGGCATTTCCTCGTAGGTTACTGAATATTTCATTTCATTTCTAGTACCACAAGACCTATATGGTGAGCTACAGCCCTCCCTGCCCCTTCTCCCCTCTGTAGGACAAGGCACCTCTGCCACCCCATTGACATGGCTGTTCCCATCAAAGCACCACTTGGGTCTTTATGTTGCAGCCTCAGACCTGAGCAGCTAGCAGGATGAGCAGAAAAAGAGAAGCACTCACCATGCCCTTTGCTATGCTGGCTTCCCCTGGCTCCCTCCTGCTGGTCAGCACAGAGGCAACAGCTTACCTGTGCCTGTGGTAGCAGCCAGCCCATAGACACTTCAAAGGCACTTTGTTCCTTGGACCTCCTCCTGATGTTATGGAAGTCAAAGCCAGGGACGGGGAGGAAGAACTGCCCATTGTAAGTGCAGATCAGGTTCGTGATCATCTGAAGAACCTGAAAGTGTTCAAGTCCATGGGACCCGACGGGTTACACCCACGGGTGCTGAGAGAACTGGCAGATGAGGTTGCTAAACCCCTCTCTATTATATTTCAAAAGTCCTGGCAGTCTGGTGAAGTCCCCACAGACTGGAAAAGGGGAAACATTGCCCCCATCTTCAAAAAGGGCAAGAAGGAGGAACCAGGGAACTACAGGCCAGTCAGTCTCACCTCTGTGCCTGGAAAGATCATGGAACAGATCCTCCTGGAGTCACTACTCGCTCAAAAGAATAGTGAAGAGGTGATTGGGAACAGTCAGCATGGCTTTGCCAAGGGCAAATCCTGCCTGACCAACCTGGTGGCCTTCTATGAGCAGGTGACAAAATTAATAGATGAGGGGCAAGCAACTGATGTCGTTTACCTGGACCTGAGCAAAGCCTTTGACACTGTCCCACACCACATCCTGGTCTCCAAACTGGTGACACATGGGTTTGATTGGTGGACCACTAGATGGATAAGGAACTGGCTTGATGGCCGCACCCAAAGAGTGGCTGTCAATGGCTCCATGTCCCAGTGGAGGCCAGTGACAAGTGGAGTCCCTCAGGGATCAGTCCTGGGACCTGTCTTATTCAACATCTTTGTGGGGGACATGGACAGTGGCATTGAGTGCACCCTCAGCAAGTTTGCTGATGACACCAAGCTGTGTGGTGCAGCAGACACGCTGGAGGGAAGGGAGGCCATCCAGAGGGACCTTGACAGGCTGGAGAGGTGGGCACAGGCCAACCTCATGAAGTTCAATAAGAGCAAGTGCAGGGTCCTGCATCTGGGTCGAGGCAATCCCAGGCACAAATACAGGCTGGGCAGTGACTGGCTGGAGGATAGCCCTGAGGAGAGAGACTTGGGGGTGCTGGTGGACAAAAAGCTCAACATGAGCTCTCAGTGTGCACTTGCAGCCCGCAAAGCCAATCAGATCCTGGGCTGCATCAGGAGAAGTGTGGCTAGCAGGTCAAGGGAGGTGATCCTCCCCCTCTACTCAGCCCTGGTGAGACCCCACCTGGAGTACTGTGTCCAGTTCTGGAGCCCCTATTACAAGAGGGATGTGGAGGTGCTGGAACGTGTCCAGAGAAGGGCCACGAGGATGATCAGAGGGCTGGAGCACCTCTCCTATGAGGACAGACTGAAGGAGTTGGGGCTGTTCAGTCTGCAGAAGAGAAGGCTCCGAGGTGACCTAATTGTCGCCTTCCAGTATCTGAAGGGGGCCTACAGGAAGGCTGGGGAAGGACTTCTCAGGATATCAGGTAGTGATAGGACTAGGGGGAATGGAATGAAGCTGGAGGTGGGGAGATTCAGGCTGGATGTGAGGAGGAGGTTCTTCACCATGAGAGTGGTGAAACCCTGGAATGGGTTGTCCAGGGAGGTGGTCGAGGCCCCGTCCCTGGGGGTGTTTAAGAGCAGGCTGGATGAGGCTCTGTCCAGCCTGATCTAGTGTGGGGTGTCCCTGCCCATGGCAGGGGGGTTGGAACTAGATGATCCTTGTGGTCCCTTCCAACCCTGAATGAAACTATGAAACTATGAAACTATGAAACCTCTTGGGAAAGGAGTGCTCAATTTCATGAAAGAGAAAAAAAAAAAAAAAACCAAAACTAAAATAGATGTACTTAATGACAGCAGGATTAAAAAAGAAAAAATATTTTCCAACTGGAAGCAATCTAGAAATTAATACTTTTTCATAAATCAAAACTGTGAATTGCCAGTAAAACAGATTTACATTTTATTCATTATCACACATCAAGATTCCCCAGTAAATCATTAACAAAACTCTAGCCAGTTGCCTTTTTGTTGTTTCCTCCTCAGTTACTCTTTGAGTATTGGAATTTTTTCAAAACTTAAACAAAGCAAAAGTACACCCACAAAGTACTTCAGCTGGTAAAAATATTTGGGAGTAAAACAGGGTTTTGAAAGTCAAAGGCTTGTACTTATTTTCAGTTGCAGAGTTTTAAGGCACATACTGCATGTAAAAGAGCATCCATTAAGAAGATGCATATTGTATAGATGCACTTTTTGGACACTCCTTAACTACTCCTTTTAACACTGCCTTTATTCCACTTGATACTTGCTGTCCTATTTTTGTTTTTTCCCCTGAAGTTAGCTGGAAACATTAGACAGTTGTAGCTAACAAAATGATCAGTTAATGATTATTGTAATAATGCTTGGTCTTAGAAAGAAAGGGATTGCAACATGTCATGGAAGATTTCAGCAGTAACAGAAATTATTTTAGGGCATCTGTGCCATGGTAAGAACCACACGGTGAGTGTGTTTGAACACAACACAGCTGCAAAGCCATTCCTTTTACTGGCAGGTTATTGATGGCCATGGCAAGACCAAAATAATGTAGTCACTTTTCTCCTCTCCATAGAAAATTTCAATTGGATAAATCCCGGAAGGTTGGCTCTGGGGAGACACAGTGGCTTGCAGCACCCCCCATGCTGCCCATTGCTGCTGTGCTGTCCTGTCCCCTCACTGCAATTGTGTCCTCTCATTGGGGTAATTTGGCTCTGCAGATGAGGTTCTCACAAATACCTGAGCTGATGTCTCCTCTGCTGCCCTCAGCACCCAGGTTCCCCCAGGGCACCTTCCCCCACTGACTGAGTTGAATATCTTGGGGAGCTACTGAAATACTCTATAGGAACTTGGATGCTCTATCTTGTTTGAGCATGGGAACAGCAATTTTATAAAGAAATAAACAATTCCCCCTATAAAACAGATTCTCTGACATCAACAGAAGAATCTGAATAGCTTGCTGCCCGTGCAGATGGACCAGAAATGTCCCCTCAGCAGTACCTTCTGCAATTAAACATTCCTACCTTATGAGTAAAATCTTACTAGCAACATATTGTAATGCATACCTCTTTGGTGCGACAGATGATCTTGAGCCTGTGGCTCATACTGTCCTAACAGGGTTTGCTGGGGTACAGAGGGATAATGCAGTAGAACCGCACATCATCCCTCCACCTTCTCAGGCTGTTGGCCTGGGGCAGCAGGTAACACCATTCATTCTGTGCTAGAAACCCTGAACTGAGATTTTTTTTGACCCCTGGGGCTTAAGCCCACTTTTCAGCAGGGCAGTCTTTGCTTTCTAACCTGCTGGTGTCACACAGTCAGCCTGGAGGAGCAGTGGTACAGGATCATCCCCTTCACAGGGAGCAGCCCTGTGCTGCTTTTCCACGTGGGTCACAGACATGATACCCCATGATCCCAAGTGAGCTATGCAGCCTCAGATTTTCCAGGCTGCTGTCTCATTTTGAGGACAGTGTGCAGGGAATGTGATATTATGTTTCCTCCTGCTGTGACAGACAAGTCTCAAGAGTGTGAATTTCGGATTTGCTTAGCAGAACTGAGCAGAGCTATGCTCATGCTGCTTAGGTTTGTCCAAATTATCCAAACAAACATCTTTTTCCTTCTTCATTTAGTATGTGTATGCCTTAGAACACCAGTTTCATGTTTTCTTTCTTGCAAGGCTTGTACTTTGTAACAGCTAAGAGTCAATGCAAACAAAACATACTTCCATATATTAAAATTTCTATTTTTAAGAGTCATAGTGGAAATGAAGCCAGGGGAATTTGACTGAGAGTTCTGCAAACCCTTTATATGCCAGGACGACTGTGATGGTTAGCAGACTTTCTTGGAGTCCTCTCAGAAGGCAGAAGTCAGTAAGTTGACTGCCAAATAGTGATGTCAGTATTGAGACACATGTTATTTGTAAAGCAGCTAGTCATCTCTACAGCCATGCAAACACTGAAAGCCATAGCATTCTGCCAGAAGAGTCAATAGAAAATAAATGGACAGACCGAGATGGTAATCAGGCTCTCTCATCAATTCTGCTCTGTCCTGTGGACTACAGGTGGAAAAATCCAGACAAGTAGTAGCAGTTCTTATTGGCAAAATATGGAAATTAGCTACCTCCTTACACCTGCCATTTGTTTCATCCAGAGTTTAGAAAGGGCTGAATTTGTAGGAGCCGCTCAACTTCAGCACAAGTACCACTGCTGCCTTTTTCTGTTTATTTTATTTTTGTGGTCAATACTGATACTGTTTTGCCAAAGCTGGAATTTCTGATGCATAAAAAGACAACATACCTATTTAAGAGTAGCTAAACCCAGGTAAAGTTCAATATTTCTTGCCTGTGTTTCAAGATCTGTATATACTAGCAGGTTCTGAAAAGTAAAAAATAATCCCAGATACTACTAAGGTCATTGATCCCTGCAGATCAAGGGGGGTTCTCCTTCCCCTCTACTCTGCCCTAATGAGGCCCCACCTAGAATATTGCATCCAATTATGGGCTCCCCAGTTCAAGAGGGACAGGGATCTACTTGAGAGGGTCCAATGGAAGGCTACAAGGGTGATGAAGGAACTGGAGCACTGCCTTAGGAGAGCATGAGAAACCTGAGGCTGTTTAGTCTGGAGAGGACTGAGAGGGGATCTAATAAATGTCCATAAATATCTGAGGGCTGAGTGTCAGGAAGGAAAGGACAGCTTCTGCTCACTTGTGCCCTGTGATAGGCAAGGAGCAATGGATGTAAACTACAGCACAGGAAGTTCCACCTCACCATGAGGAAAAACTTCTTTACTGTAAGGGTCATGGAGCACTGGAACAGGCTGCCCAGAAAGGTTGTGAAGTCTTTTTCTCTGGAGACGAAAAAGACCCATCTGGACACATTCCTTTGCAACCTACACTAGATTCTATGGTCCTGCTCTGGCAGGGGGGTTGGACTCAATGATATCCAGAAGTCCCTTCCAACCCCTAGCATCCTGTGATTGATGAGATACATGTCCCTGCATACACTAGGATGCTAATCCCACTAGGTGAAACGGAGGAAGTAATTCTGCACTTGATTTACTTGTAGAAACAGTGGCTGTTAAAACACATTTTAGGTATGGAAGTTTATGTTTTCACAGGTCACTTGCAGTGACACCATCTTGATCTACAAGTACAAATATAGCTAGGGACATGAAAATGCTTGGCATTGAGCTGGCTTGGCAACACACAGAAGTGATTTCATGTAGCTCTGATGATTGCGGTATCGTGTTTTCTGTTAAATGGTTCTATTTCATCTAGCTCTTTAAGAAGATTGTATGGAATTTAGGAATAGAAAAGGAGAGGGAAGGAAAGGGCACAAATGAATTTTAATTATAGATATTACAGGCAAGAAATTATGCTAGAGATATTTTATGTCAGGCTTCAGCCCAGAGAGAATTTTTATAGCTTAAAAGTTGAAGGACCTTTTTAAAAGAGGACAGTGTTATGATGAGAGGAGCTCTCTCTTACATGTACATGCTGTGTCTTTCCAGCATCCTGGTGTATTTTAGATTGTTATCTATAAAACTGTCAGGAGCCATCATTTTAACTCATCCATTTGATTTTTACCATCTATACCTAGTCGTAAGGTGCTTTCCTCCATCAGAAACTAGAAAGGGAGCTGCTTTTGGGTGACATTTACAAATGACTAAGAAGAAAAAAGGCTAAAAAAAAAATTAGCAAACAACTACACAAAAGCCCTCATCTTTAAAAAAAAAAAAAAAGAAAATACAATGTGCATAACTATAGGGAAAAAAAAGTACAGAATTTTCTGACTTTTATAACAACTCTTTCTGCATGTGCTATTTTCCCTATCTATTTTTATCACAGCCTTCCAGATTCTGACATGCTTCTTGGTTTCCCTGACCATATGGATCTGCCAAGCAGTATAAATACTGGAGGAATAGCCTGCAGAAATATCCTCGCAAGGTGTTTCACTTTATAAGAATTTGATCAGACTTCTAGAAACATTAAGTAGCAGTTTTAATGCATTTCTCTAAAATGTTGAGGTAAATTTTTGCCAGCAGTTTGTACCTGGAGTCCCCTTTTTCCTGAAACAGAAATATGAGAAGCTGTGGAAAATAAGAGGTTAAGGACGTAAAGGGCTTTTGTCATCTGAAGCACTAGCTTTAATTTTTAGAAAAAGTTATGTTTCAAGAACAAAAAAAGCAGGCAGAGGAGAATCATGAGGTGTATTTGATACCTAAATGTCAGTGTTTAGCTTTCCATAAACAAGACTTAGGACATTGCTTTGACACTAATGCACCCTGTGTAAGTCCACAGAAGGACTTCTGCAGGCAGCAGTGGCTAGTGCCCAAATATTGTCATCTTAGTAGCCATGCTCTGCAATGTTTGAAGCTCTCAACTGAAAACTTTTAAGTAATCTTAAGTAAAAGCAAAATTAATAGTGTATTTTTTTTCCTTATCAGAAGCAATTTCACTGAAGTTCAGCTTTGTGCATCTCATGGCTTATTTGTAAATAATTGAAAAAGAACAGAAGACTATTATTGAATAATCTCTCTGTAGTTCTCCATAACTGCTCCATCATCAGCTGCAGCACTCAGCATTAGCTAAGCAGCATCATTTATGAGCTTCAAGTTTTACCAGTTTAAAAGCAAGCTTCTGAACAGGAGTTCAACAGTTCCTGGTATTGTTAATGGGATTTTCAGCACAACATTTTGTGACATTTTAAGCTGGAGTAGAGAGTATGCTATTGTTAAATGCTGAACAATGGACAAATGATTGATGGCTGCAATTCCCTGGGAGTGTTGGTTGTTTTTTTTTTTCCTTTGAGGCCATACACACTGCTTCTTCTACAAGTCCTCAACTGGTGCAAAGTGCTGTTTATGCACTCTACAGGATGGTACCCCCACCACGGAGAAGGTGGCTCTCATACATCTACCACTTGTGTTGCCCTTGCACCCCCTCCTGAGGGCAAGGCTCTCTCTCCAACCTCATTGGAATGGAGGCTCTTGAAAATGGTGGCACAATGAAAGACTGAACAGAGAAATAGGGAGTTGCTCCAAGAGCACAGAGCCTGCATTCCTTGAGGCTGGATCCCTCTCTTGTCACACCCTAAGGGCTTTATGGCTTGAGAACCCACCAGAGCTGATGGGTTTATTGTAACTTCTGCTAATTTTTTTTTGGGGGGGGGAAGGGGTGTGCCACACAAAAGTATCTTTTAAAATGGTGCAGACCCATGCAGGCCTTGGTTGTGTACCTTCCATACAGATGGGGGGTGGGTTTGGTTTGTTTGGGTTTTGTTTTAAATCCTTGTGAAGTTAAGGTGAAGTTAGGTTTGAAGCTGAGGTTAGGGAGTTTAGCAGTAGAATGGGAGAAGTGTGTGCTGCAGTGTGGATTGGTTTATAAGAACCTCCTCATTGTGCTGCTTTTCCTAGGCATGGTCTCCCAAGACAGTAAATATGCTGCAGGAGTGCAGAGAAAGCAGGCACAGCCTTTTAACAGGCAATGTTTGACTCTCCCAATCAATAATAATCTGACTAAGAATTTGGAGTAAATGTCATTCTGGTGATTGTATCTTGTCAAGAGGCTCGTGCTGTTAACTGATGGGTTTGGAATAATAAAACTGTGCAGAAACAAAAATCAGACAGCAGCAAGGCCCTAACGAATTTAACTTTAGCCTCAGGACTTTTTTTTTCCCCCAGTTCCCATCCTCAAGGTCCTATGCTAATGCAACTGTCAGCATCCTCCTCCTGCCAGGCCAGTTCCCTCTGATACACCAAAAGATTTACAGGAGCTAATCAAGAAAAAAAGTTATGCTTTGCACAAGATAATTAAAGATGAATTGCACCTATGATGAACTATTTTAACACCACCTTACATGAACTTCTTTAAACTCCCATCACCTAAACTAGTCACAGATAACAGTTGCTGTTATCCTAGCCAAAGTCCAAGGCCTTTGAAAGTAGATGTAAGGGCGATGCTGAGCAAGCCTTTCCTCTCGCTGCCTTTGCTCTGGTTTGGTAATTGGTTTTGTTTACAATTATGAGCTCTATAAAGCCTTACAGGAAAAACAGGACATGTTTATTTTTACAGTAATAAATCATAAATTGGAAACACCTTAGGAATTCAAAAATATCCCTCTTAATCAGGGATCAGATCCACAGCTTTTTCCTGGGAAATACACATGAACTTCAGTGGGCTGCTGTTGAAGAACAGGATGATAGACTTCCACACTTGAGCTACTAACAGCAGTCTACCAGGTAATGCTGCTCTTGGTGGCAGCCCCTGCTCTGTGATTGTAGCAACGTCCAGTGTCCCAGGAGGTGTTGCAGCCCCTGGGCAACCCACGGGGGGAAGTTTGTGGCAATGCTGAATGTCACAAGAGAAAGACAAGAGATTCTTTATATTTCTGTGCCACTCCTGGAGGACTCTTGGATAATTTGTTTGCAGGAGAAATCAGCTTTTCTCTATTTCAGAAATATTTGTAAGATTTCAATGGTAGTTTTACAAAGATGATGTCAGAAGACACTATCTGGCTTGTAAACAGATGAAGAGGCAACATAATAGAGTCTGCATTGGTACTGTATCTGACAATATGTCTGTCTACTTAAACCTTGCACTTTATTGATCTCCACATGCCAGGTAGTTGGGTTCAGTTATTGGTAGTTTTAATCATTCATAGTTTTCTGACCTGAGTTTTAGTGCTTTATGCAGAAAAGCAATCCAGCAAAGAAACACCACAAAACGTGGGCACATTTTACAAGTGATTTAAAGAGCTCTTGGTTAATGGGAAATGGGAGTTCCTTTCTGCAGTATCTGTGGATCAACATCTAATTCTGCAGTGAACCTCACAGACATTGAGGAGATCTGCAGCCATAGAAGAGAGCTATTTGCAATATTGTTTTTTACTTTAGTGGAATATTTTAAGCTTTTCTCAGTTTGAGTCAGGTTCCAACTGTTGTTTTTTTAATATAATTTTCCTTTTGTTAATTGTATGTATAAAGGTCACAGAACTGAAGCTGAAAAAAAAAAAAAAAAAAAAAAAAAAAAGAGGAAGAATATCTCTAATTTTAACCTGCAGTTGATTTATGAAGTGATACTCAATTCCTTGAGTTTGTGAAAATAACATATGCCACTAATAATCTCTTGGAACTGATTTAACACCGTATTCTATTGCAGTGCTAGGAAGGAGCCAAGGACTTGTACCAATCCGTCATTTGCAGTGACATTTTTGTTACTCTTTCAGAAATGCTATGCTTTAATTGTCTCCCTCCTTCAAATCAACTGCTTAGTTTGCTTTAACAGTAGGTTTTTTCCTATAGTTCTCATTGCCCTTGCTATCAGAAACCTAAACTCCCTATATTCCTGGCACGGTAGCTGCTAACAAGAACAGGACCAGAGAAACTATCCACGTCCCTCTAATTTAAGGGACTGAAAATGCTGTATTGATTGCAAGTTGCATTTTTATGGAGTTGACATCAAATTCCTTATAGACCTGCATTCCAGGCAATTCCTCCTCGATTCACTAGGACTGAGCTGAGAGAAAATCCATCCAATATAATACTTCCCCCCCCCCCCCCTTTTTAACCCTACTGTTCAGGGAGTTGCAACAAGCTGTCCAATAGAGAAATGGCTTTGCTGTCAACTATTAAAAAGAAACTGGAAGCTCTTAATTTAGTAGCAATGCTGCTAAGTGCTTTAGCATCTTCTGCAGTGTGCCTCCAACTGATGAACCGAAGCACAACTATAAATAGCAATGATGTCTTTGTCAGCTTGTGAGAAAAAGGGGCTGGGGTATTTTTCCATGTTTCCTGAAAGGACATGTAGTAAGACTGTACTAAATAAAAGAAGAGATTAGACACCAGATTTATGTTTGATGACTTACTGAATCGAAACACTGATTTGTCACCTGCTGGTTCACAAGATAACCCAGCACAAAGAGAGCACTGCCCTAAGGTTGTGTTGGATATGATTTGCACCCCAAGGATTAGTGATTGCATTAAGTTTTCAGCTTTACAGTTTGGAACTTTGGGGTCCTTCACCTTCCCTTTTCAAGTGAGAGGCAATGTCCCCCACCCCAAAGCGTGCTTGCCTGAACAAGAGCCTGACCAAACTGCATACTCAGACCTGTAGTCCCTGCGTAGCCCCTGTGCCTCTCAATGAAGGGTTCCTCCCAGCATCCTAGATCCTTTGGAGATCCCTTTCACAGTTGGGCTGCTCCTTCACTGCTCTGTATCTGATAACTTCAGAATTTGAGAGGAACAAATAGCTTTGGTAGGTTTGGCCTACCTGCCCTGTATTTTAAGAGAGCACCTGTCAGAGTAGTATTAATTTCAGAAATCCCTGTGTTCGGGACCCAATGCAATAATAAAGAGGAGGGTCTGGACAGCGCTGTCAGTGCAGCTAGTCCATGTGCCAAGAGGTTTTAATAGAGCAAATGAAATCTGTCTTGGATTCTGAATCACAACTGCATTCAGGCAAAACAACAATTGGGAAAACAAAATTAAAAAAAAAAAAAAATTAATTTTCAGAGCTTGCATGCCTTCAGGTTTGTTTGAGAGTATTTTGGAAGGGTAATGTTAGATGCTAAGGGAAGAGCATGGCAAGGCTTGTGACTAATGGATAAGATGCAGTATGCTGTGTGATGCTACAAGGAGAAATGCTGATGCAGTTAACCAGTATCAGAGAGAGAAAATAGCACCAGCATTTAAAAAACAAAAAATTGTAAAGTTTTTGCGATCCCACCTCGGTGTCATGCTAGAGGATGTTTCTAACCAGTAGCCACACAAATAATTGCAGATTACTATGTCATACAACTCCATAAACTAGGTGAAGGAAAAACAGCAACATTTTCGTTTTAATGAGATGTCTGCTCTCTCCTCCCCCGTACCATGCATCTTAATGTACCTTGCTGTCTGTACTGACTTTGGGGCTCCAAGGCTTTGTCGTTTCTTGGCAATTCCATTCTCTAATTTCTTCTGACACATGGTGCTTAAATCCACAAGAAATGCGAGGTGAAGCAGAGAGGATTCCTGCAGACTACCACGCCATAAGAGGAGCACTCATTTGCATTATTCATTAGATAAAGGCACTGATTTGCATCTCATTTTGGTTGTCTCCATTTCCAGGCAGAGGATGCAGAATATTTGCAGAAATACTGAATTTTTATGGTATTAATAGTGTTCATCTGGGATTAAGTCTTCATTGTCTGCTGCCCTGTATTTTGTCCTACACATAACCTAAATACCTCCAGAAATTACATTCTTCTGTTCTGCTAAATAACAAACTGTATCTATTTACTGCACAGTAGAAGGCTGCTAATTTTTTTTACCCTTACAATTTTGAAAGTGGGGTTTTTATCAAAGCTATAATTCTATACTTGGTCATCAGTTGCGATTAGATTATTATAACCTTTTCCCCTGTTGTTCTGAGGTTATGGTTCAAAAGTAAAACTTGCAAAGATTTTGTGATCTGACATCTAATGGTTTGGGGTTTTTTTTTAACCATTCGGTGTTCTTAAGCAGTAAGCTTTTAAGAACTATACCTTTTGTGAAGTAACATGTTAACACAGCAAAGTTGAGAAATAGAATAGCCCTGGGTAACTTTCAGCACTGTTTTGTTCTTTTCTGAGGTTTGCGAACCAGTTTACTTTATATTTAGCATTAATATTCAATTCAGAAACTTACACTGTAAATAGAAGGGGATATCACTGTTTTGTCCGCAGTACACCAGGGGTGTGGGGGTGTTGGCAGTACGGGGCTCTTTCATCCTGTTATTAAATACAATAAACTGTCTGGGGAAATGAGGAGTTCTAGAAGAAATAAACCAGTGTCATTATTTCATATGCTTTTTGAGAAAATATACATGATGAATGCCTTAGAAAACACTGCTGAAACCCAGAGCCATACTCTGACGCATCATTTCCCTCCTAGGACAGCAAACCGCTAAAACAAGTAGTGGCTTATTCTGACTCTCAAAGCCCTCAGTTAAGCTTGGTGCTTCACTGGGTTGGATATACTGTACAAAAATCAGGGAAGGTATTGTCCCCATTCTAAATAGCTCACAATATGATTGCAACACAAATGTAAGAAGTAATCAAAACATAGCCCTCTGAAGGCTGACTTTGGCAAGACAAAGTGCTAAGGCTGATGAGGGTGCCTTATTTCTTTTTTTCTCTTGTAATTCTGGCCTGGCTCTGTGGCTGAAACTGTAGTTGTCTGATATCTTGGGGGAGCCATGCTAGACTTGCACATTGAGCTTGAATTAGAAGGTGGGAAAGGCAATGGCCCTGAGCAGCAGTTGGTCAGGATGCTTAATCTGTAAGGGGCTTTGTGGCAGAAAATACCAGGCAAATGGAATAGGAGAATGAAACCAGGTTATACTGAGACCCTGCCTAATACCTGACTTAATTATATTTGAGTTTGCCATGAGTTAGTGACACAGCTGAATGTAAACAAATCACCTTGGTAATGCACTGATTGCACTAATAGCAGTTGTTGTCAGGGGCACAAGATACCATATGGCTCCTCTCCTCTACCCAGGTCAAAATATTGTTAGGAAGAAGCTTAAGTACAATGATGAAAGCCCATCTGGCTTTTCTCCAGCCCACAGTGTGCATATAGGGTCTGGTCATTCCCAGACACAGTGTGGGAGCTACCCAGATTTTTCCAGAATGTACCAAGTGGAGGAATATCATGGTACTGGAGGACAAACAAAAGCAGCTGGTACTGGACTGCACATCTCAGGCACAGCTTAGCATTCTGAGATGTGCCCAGAGTATGCCTGGGCCGTTCGTGAGAGAGGACAAAAAAGTGCAAGTGACACCAACTGCAAACCAGAGGGGACAGCAAGGAGTAATGAAGCAGGACTCAGTCCTGCACAAAGCAGGGTCAAGCTGAGCCCCAGGATGGATTTTTCCATACGAATGGGGACACAAGTTAAACTCCCACTAATTGCAGTGTATCTGGTACAAGTCTGCTACAAAGTTTCCACAGTTTTAGTTTCTTATTTTGGAAACAGACAAAAACTATGGCATAAATTTTGCAGTGCTGTAACCAAGATGCTACTCTTCACCTTGCCTTATGATTGCATGTTCTAAGCCATTTACAGTGAATATCAAACACTGAAACCAGGCACTAATAACATCACAGAAACTACTGCTCCTGTAAGAGCAGCAGAGCCGGATAGTACAGCTGTTTTTAAACAGTCTTTTAGCATTTCTAAACTGTATGATGGTTTTCTGGATTGCATCAGGCTGAAGCACAGCAGAAGTGGAGTTTATGCTATGTTAAATTGTTATTGACTGCAAAATGTCATCCAAAGTATAGTGTTCCGCCAGTTTGAGTTATATTCTTTTGTTATGATTTTTGCTTTGAAAAATACACATTTGAAATTAAGTGTGCCAAATAGGCCAGATGCTGCCCTTCAGAAATAAAAATTGCTGTAACCAATTCTGTGATGATTCGGGTTGTAGAAGAGCTGTAACATTTCTGCCAGACTTAAAATATCTTTCCTTGAACGCTGGTCCCGCTGTGCTGATCTTGCTGTCAGCAAGGGTTTGCAGATCCTCGATTATGAAACACCTTGTCACCACTCACCCAGCAGCTTGCTCCTGCTCCACTGTGGAGTTTGTTAAAGTACTTTGTTCAGATTTTGAAATAGAGAGTGGGTTTCCTAATGATTTTCTTCAGAAAAAGGGTTGTGGATAGCCCTTTGATAAAACTGGGGTTAGCTTTTCTGAAGCGTGTTACAGAAGTGGTGACTAACCCAAAGGCTTCTACACAATGCATTATTCTAAAGAATATTTACCCTTAAAAATGTCCTTGTCTAGTGCAAAGTGAGGAGAGCAGCTGTTCAACATTTATTTTTGTCATCACTCTTCACTAGATATTAGACCTCTGCCTCTTTTGGGGCTTGCCGCAGTATCCCTGACGAATTTACTGCACTGCTGTGACTCATTTGTCTGCCATGAGCTTCTCTGCACCCTCAGCCTCACCTGGGAGAGTTTGGAGCAAGTCCATTGAAGTCACTGTGGAAGCATCTGCCTCAAATCTGGTTTAGATGCACCATGCTGCTTTGGCTGTGCAAAAGAGTTAAAAAGTGGGCTTGAGGACAGATTAGAGATCTTTTACTGGCACAGAATATTTCCTCCAGTGGCAGAGGATTGGCAAAGCCAGCTCAGTGCCATCTGCTCTTTGATCCTTCCCCTATTTCAGAAGCACATTCAGGAGATGGACCATGCCAGCAGCTGGAGGATGTGGAATGAACCTGAGAAAACCCCTTCCAGACAGCCAGTATGCTGGGACTTGTGTAACCAACACAAACTGGAACAGCCTTTAGGATGTTATGAATTATGCCTAGAGTTGTTTCAAGTCCTAATCAGGATTAAATGTTTTTTAGAACTACTTGTCTTCCTCTTCGTTGTGAGGAGCATAAACTGGAAACTAAAATATGGGAATAAACTCTGAGTAACAATTTCTACAACTTAAATTAAAAATTTGAAGCTGTTTCATGTAAGTTTCAAGAATGTCAACTGAAATAAAACTGTCAGCCTGGAAGGTCATGCTAAGTGCAGGTCTTAGGGTGCTTTTGACACTATGAAGACAGTTGTTTGCTGCACAGATGACCTTACTGGATCCAGCCCTTCTAACATCCCTCACTAATTACAGAAAGCTGATCTTCATATGTTCATTCCTCACTTGTGACATTCTGAAAGCTGAATCAAATTAAGTTCCAAATTTATGTTCAGTTTCTGCTGAGGGATACCACTATTTCAGCAACTCCAAGAGAAAAGGATGCTGCTTTCTTTCAAACTGCATGAACAACCCTGCAATGGGATTACATCTGTTAGAGGAGGAAAAGGCTATCTTTATGCTTTCTTTTTGTAAAGCAGCCAATGGCTAATGGACAGGAAGTCTCTCAAAGTTTTCAAATCCCCATATTCCTGAGTACTGAAATATGTATTTGAATCACAGATTTAACAGATAAGAAAAAAATAAAACAAGTGGGGGGATTCATGCAGCCAGCTAGCTCAGTGTTGGCTATGTATCTGAGAAAGATCCAAACCACAAGTCTTGCCAGCTAAGAACAGCATTATCTTAAGTTTCAAATACTTCCTTTTGATGTTCCTTTTTAGTTGGCAGCATGTAAATCAGTGTTGCTCCTTGCCCTTCAGAGCAGACCAAAGCATTTGTAGGTGTTTTGCTGTGATAAATGTGGAGAACTGCAAGTGCATACAGTTGGTTCCTTCTTTGGAGCAATGACTCATGCATAACTGGGGTGCCTGACAGAAATCCTATAGATGTATGAACTAACCTAAGTTACAAGGGCCAGAAATTAAGATGTACAATGGTGGCTGATCACACTAGTTTCTTACCATGAGCTGCAGCAGAGAGTTAAGATGGAAGACTGCTTCTGAGAAATGCAGATATGTGGTTTCTGCTGACTTTCATTGCACTTAATATTTGTGTAGTTGATTAAATGCATGAGAGGGGCACTTTTTGAAACTGGAAGACTTCTGACTCAATGTGATTTACACTGTGATCTTTCAGTTCCTCTGAAGTGCCTGTAATAATCCCTGTGTTTCAGGAATGTGCAGTGGACAGGAGCAAGCACCACCTTCTCTCAGCTTGTTCCAGGGATGAGCTGGTGACTTCCCACAGCACCTTAATGCTTCTAAATGTCTGAGGGTGCAAGGTCCTAATGAACATTGCTGCTAAGGTTTCTCTCAGAGGAAAGCATCTGTATGAAAATTACAGGAAACCATAACTAATGTTTCTTTTACTGCCTCAGTGTTCATTTAAGGTACTTTCAAAGGAATTAAGTGTGGGTTTAGAGCTTTAGAGGCTACACTGTATCTCAGAGCATGAAAGTTCCTTCTTTCATACAAAATTCTTTAAAGTCAGTCACTGTTGTAGCTTTCAAGGAAGAGCTCTTATGTTTGCCATGCCAGCTAAATTCAAAAGATTACTGTTACAACTAAAGCATTCCAATAAGTTTTTTTAAAAAATAGTTGATGGTGCTGTTATAACAACTTAATATACTTCCTGTGGGACTCTGTGTTTCTCATTTCTTGCACGTCTCCTTCAGCTAAGCAGTCCATCCTTTTCAGATTCTTTGTCTAAAAATCTTTCCATGCCTCTCATCTTTTTGTCACAAGGGAATCAGAGTTCTCTGAACATCAAAATAGCACAACAACCAGCAGTAGCCACATCTAGAGAGTCGTGGGAATCTGCAGGGAAAGTCAAGTGGATGGTAATATTACACCCTGCATCAGTGCTTAATGGGACCTCATTTCCATAAGCTTAGTGAAGATGTGGGTTAAATTGGTCAGCTCTTGACTGAACAGCTTCTATAGTGCTGCTGTAAAAATTACATATACAACCATATTATTTAGGAGCACTTGTATTTAGGAGCCCTTCTTGTCCTAGCTAGGTGCTGCTCAAACATCTGCATGATCCTTTACCCCAGACACAGGCTCTCATTTTAAGGAGACAACATGTATGGGCAAGTTGTGGAACCCAAAGAAGACAAACTGAGGTCAACACTAGGCAGCATGACTTGGCAGTAGTCATAATACAGCGCACAATTAATGTTTAGTATGACATTTTCTCTAGTCATCACTATAACAAAGAGGAGATCAGATGAAAGAGATTTACAATCTCGTTTTACTGATGCTTGTAGAGAGCTCCTCCCAAGTGTGAAAAGCAGCACAGGAGAAAGTTTGAGGGTGCCTGTGTAGTAATAAGTGAATAAACATGAAACAAGTAAGGAGTGGAGGCTCCTACCACCAGGCAGTGATACAAGGGAAGAATTGGCTTCCAAAGTGAGATGATAAGTGGGGCAAGAATAGCCTGTGAAGGATTTTGAAATCAAGAGCAAACAGCTGATGGCTGATGAGTTGGAGAAGAGGGAGCTGGTGCTGGAGTGCAACAAGAGTACATGGTGGCCGAAGCAACAAGCTAGAAAAATGATCTTTGCAGCAGCATTCAGGATGGTTATCGACAGGGCAAGATTGCATTTGTCAAGGCCAGAGGAAAGGTTGCTGCTGTAATCAAGACATGGTATGGTGAGAGCTTGAATGAGAGTTTAAGTGGGAAGATGGATAGCTAAGACCATATCCTAGAGATATGATAGTGGTGCAGCATGGAAGCCCTAAATCATCTGGCAGAGCTTGTGCACTCTCAGCAAGGTCAATTAGCCCATGATGAGCACTGGGCTGCCAAAGCTAGGCTGCTGCTACCCAAGTTATCAGGTTTGTAACTGTCACAGGAACATATAAACAACAGATTAACAGCTAGCTCAGATCTCTGCTCTGTGCAACTAAATACAGTGTAAAGATATTTAGCCTAAGTGTGACTTTCCAAATTAATCCACCTGGCAGGCAGGAGGTACAGCAGATCCTGCTCACTTTAAGTGTCTCTGCAAAATGCTTCCTGCAATTCCAGTGTTCCTTCGTTGCTTGTAGCCCTTCTTTTGACTCAGTTTTCTATTTGTAACTTACTGCCTCTCTTCTATTGCTAATCAACTGCCTTACAGCAACCCTTTCTCCTCCCCCAGTACCTCAAGTCTAACACCAAGACCCAAGTTCTGTGTTGTCTTCTACCTCACTAGGGAGCAGCCTTTTATCGTGATAAAAAATGGCTGGTCAGCGATGACATGCACTGGGAGGAGTGACATACTCAAAGGAATAGACATCGTTTGTATCTGTTGTTTCACTGTTTTTCTAACAAGAAACATATTGTAATTTCCCTTGCCTCAGCATTGCAGGTTCACCATGGTTTTATTCAGGGCAGTTAAACATAGGAAGGATTCAAATACTTGTTTTCCTAAGAATGTGCTGCTAAAAAACATGCCTGTCTCCGAGTCATTTGGCAGTCTCAGGCTGCACTGGTACAGGTTCCTTGCTTTCCATCATAGGCTCAAACCATTCATGATGTTAACAATAAAGAATTTCATATGCATGAGAATGTTTTGAGATCTTTCCAGTGATGCTAATTGATATCTGGATAGGAAAAACATGGAATCCAACAGGACTCCAAAAACAGTGATGAAAACCTTGCACATTGTTGCTGTGGTGCTTTGCATCAAACTACTGTTATTATATACTTTCTTTTCCCCTGTGTGGACAGCTTACAATATTGCTGAAACAAGTATTATATATTTGGAATGATGTTTCCAGCGAGTTGTTAATTCTTTAACATCCAGATGCTAAGCCTTTGAAGCAAAAAATTAAAACAAGTGCAATGTCCTTAATTGAATAAAATAAGACCAATCTAAATCCCTCTATAAACTTGCTAAACATTAACAGTCAATGAGTTTACAAGAAACTGGAGCTGTATTTACTATACAGTGTCTGTCCACAGAACGAGAGATTTAATGACAGGGAGAAAAGTGAAGTTTAGTAGCTAGCTTCAGACCATTCCTCACCAGCAGCTTACAAGGTTTGAGTTTTCCCAGCTGGGGCAGATGGGAAGTATTCTGATCAGCATTAGCCAAGCCAGAGGTCTGCACTGTATTCATCAGCAGTGCTTTGGAGCACTGACAATACTGGCTGGTGCCTAGGTGCTGATCCTGTGTGCTACATTGCTGTGCACTGTAAGTACATGTTTTGGATCCTGTTTCCCCCAGTGTTTATCCTGCTTCCTTCATTTCTCCTAATTTCATCCACAAGAATCTCAGCCCCTAAAGCTCTTGCTTCCTGTACAAGATGCACAATTTCACAGGCTAATCTAAGAAAGGGGTAAAAGATTTCAGGTGCAAAGGGTTACATGTAGTGGCTGACTTGCAAGCATTAGAGAATATTAGATTTTTATCTAATATTTTATTTAGAGTTTTGTCTTCATTTTATCTGCTTTAGACCAGTGGAAGCATGACTATTCTTTAGAGTGATGTGGAAGAGGGAACATACAAAGTACCACCTTCTTAAGCTTCAGCACAAACTCAGGCTGTATTTGACAAGAGACCAACTCCTACCTAGAATACCAAATACAGGCAAACCTCTTTCTCTTCCCCTTGCCCCCCACCCCAAAAAAGAAAAAAAAAAGTAGTGAGAAAGACCTCTGCTTCCTTCTTTTTTTTTTTTTTTTCCTGCAGAGCTGGCACTTTAGGATGTTGGACAATTAGTGGTATGTTTATAAAAAGCGTTGTTTTCAGCAGGATCAATTTGAGGGTCTCACTCATCAGTTTTAAATGAGAGTTGTGAGACTGCAAGGTCAAAGGTGCAAACTCATGCTGTTGCTACTTTGAAAATGCCAAGAAAGGGATTTTCACCGTAACTCCACTTTGCCCCACAGAAAAAGTCTGCAACATTACCTTTTTAAATGAAAATGGACACCAAAAAGCAATGTCATATGAATTAAGAGAAAGGAGTTACATTGTGGCTTGATTTGGGATAATTAGAATTGTAGGGAAGTATTTTTCCCCAAGTACGCTATTCTCTCCCTAATTAAACCCATGGAAACGCTTCATTTTTTCATTCTTGCCAAAGTGTGCTTCAAACTCCGGTGGAAATGCTTGACTGTAATTTCATTAGAATTCCATTTCTCCAGGCTATACAGGTGCAATGAAAGAGGAGGTAAAATTAATTAAAACTGTGGACATGTTTATACCCGCCAGGTGTCATAAAAAGGTAGTGGCTGAAACATTTTTCAAGTAATTAAGCAGACAGTCCTGCTTTTTCTCATGAGTTATTGCCCTTCCCCTCTTTAATCCTTGCCAGGGATTTCATCATGGAGCTGTGGTCAGGTGATGGGACTGCTCTTTACAATCAGCATCCCCCTCACACTGCCGCGCGCTAATCAAATCGCATCACCGCGCCACAGAGGCGGCCACGCGCGGTCGGCAAGCATCCAAAGGCAGCCTTCCAATGCCAAGAGCTGCCCCAAATTTAGGCTAAAAAGGGGATAACAATTACCATTTTAACTGTACATGCATTAAAGAAATTATGTTTATTTGAGGCCTCGTGCGGCTTCTGCACATAAAGCTCAGTTCTCCTCAGTGAGTGCAGCATTTAATGAGATTCATGCATGTTGGTGGGTTTTATGTTATGGGTTTGTTGGTTTGTGTCTTGGGTTTGGTTTGGTTTTTTCCTTCCATTCTGTTTCTGTTTTATCAGAAGTTTGTCTTTTGGCCATGTTGAAATAATCTCTCATTTTCCTGGGGATGTGCAAATGGCTGCGGTCACTTCCTCAGGCAATGTTGTACATAAGGCTGTAATGATGGCATTTTCTGAGTTTTCAGTGCAAGTTAGGAGCCAGAATCTTGCACATTTCTGCTTCTCTGCTTTGGCAGTGGATGTAAATACGTCTCTCCAATTTTCTCTCTAGGCTTCTAGTACCAGAGGCACAACCTCCATGTATTTGCTGCATACACAACCTTGGGGCTAGGGGAGGAACAGGTGGTTGTAGCATCCATGGGGCTTTCTGGGCTCAAACAGGCCAGCACACATCTTTTGGTACCAAACTGATTACATCAACTTGTGAGGAGGTGGCAGTGAGCCTACTGTGCTCCTGAGACAAAGCAGCAATGCCATTGCGCCTTAACACGGGGCTTGTGGAAAAGTCTGTGCTCCCCACAGCTCTGCTCAGCATTATTCATAACCACAGCTGCTCTGCATCTCCTGTAGCATCACTGCCACATGAAAGTAATTGTCCATCCCACATCCAAGAGAACAGACTAGAACCTGCACTGTGTAGCAGTTGTGCCTTTTTTGCATTTTAGTGTTTTACATGTCTCTGGCGGTCCTGTGGCACTGATGCAAATGGGTAATCAAGTCTGCCATACCTAGTTAGGAGAAGTAATTTCTTATTTTATTTAAGTTGGTTTGTATTTTCCAATTGCTGCTAATGGATATTTAAATTTTTTTAATGTTGAAATAAAGGGAGTTAGTGTAAAACAGATTGCTCTGTATTTGACAAAGTAGAACATACAAACTGAATTCAATTGCAAATGCCCATAGCAATGGACATATTCAGAGCAAAAAATAATTCAGAAGGACAATATTCACTGCCTGCTTCCATTTAGAGTTGGTGCCCTCCCTGAGCATGTGTTTTTCTTGCTTTTTACTTAATGCCATGTCTTTATTAACTTTTTGTCATTTTAATTGGATTTCCTTTCATAATATTGTAATATTCTCCTACTTTCAAAGTTATCCCTTACAAGTTCATCTGTGATACATGACTAATGCATTTGACTAAAACGCACAAATAAAATGCGGTAGTCACATAACAGCATATGGGACTATGCTGAGAATAACAACTCAGTCCAAGCTTTAAAAATCATTTAAAAAAAAGAAAAAACAGACTCCCCTCCTTAAAACCTTGGAGATGAAAGGTAAAGTCATACACTTCTAGAACCAAATTCAGCTCGTGTACTTTGTACGTGCTGTTCTAGGGCTGAATTTGACCTTTTGAGTGTTGAAAACAGTTTTTGAAACAGAGTTGTTACTTTTCTCTCTTTTCAAGTTTTAAATACCCATTTTCTGCTCTTCCAGTACTTAATTCTGCCTTCTGCAATAGCCAACGGAAATTCAGAATCTCCCTTGACCTAAATTACAGGTTGGACTCTATGATCCTCGAGGTCTCTTCCAACCTTAGCGATACTGTGATACTGTAAATGATGCTCCCTCCCATCTCTGTTTCATATGTATTTCACCCTTCTCTCAATGCTCAGGCTTTCAGTTAAGCATATCACAAAGTTCCATCAGTAGTACATTTTCAGTACATTACCTTTGTTTCCCTGATTTGTCTCAGTTCATCATGCAAAAGAACAAATAGAGCACTTCATTTACTCCTATTGTGCAAGCCACGCTGTCCTGCTGTATTTGTCCCTCAACAGCACCAAGCTCTCATTTTTCCTCCTGCAGTCAGCACAGATATCTAATCATTTCCATCACCTGATTTTGAGCATTACCTATTTCTGCTATGTCCTATGGCAAGTCACACAAGCAGAAGTATATTTTAAGAGAGGATATAAAAATTATTTCTGGAGTGGCATCTCGATATTTCCAGTGTTACTATCCTATTTTTTACATGTAATGTGGTATTTTTTTCCATAGTTCCATTCAGGGTTGGAAGGGACCACAAGGATCATCTAGTTCCAACCCCCCTGCCATGGGCAGGGACACCCCACACTAGATCAGGCTGGACAGAGCCTCATCCAGCCTGCTCTTAAACACCCCCAGGGACGGGGCCTCGACCACCTCCCTGGACAACCCATTCCAGGGTTTCACCACTCTCATGGTGAAGAACCTCCTCCTCACATCTAGCCTGAATCTCCCCACCTCCAGCTTCATTCCATTCCCCCTAGTCCTATCACTACCTGAGATCCTGAGAAGTCCTTCCCCAGCCTTCCTGTAGGCCCCCTTCAGATACTGGAAGGCCACAATTAGGTCACCTCGGAGCCTTCTCTTCTCCAGACTGAACAGCCCCAACTCCTTCAGTCTGTCCTCATAGGAGAGGTGCTCCAGCCCTCTGATCATCCTTGTGGCCCTTCTCTGGACACGCTCCAGCACCTCCACATCCCTCTTGTAATAGGGGCTCCAGAACTGGAGGCAGTACTCCAGGTGGGGTCTCACCAGAGCTGAGTAGAGGGGGAGGATCACCTCCCTCGACCTGCTAGCCACACTTCTCCTGATGCAGCCCAGGATCTGATTGGCTTTGCGGGCTGCAAGTGCACACTGAGAGCTCATGTTGAGCTTTTTGTCCACCAGCACCCCCAAGTCTCTCTCCTCAGGGCTATCCTCCAGCCAGTCACTGCCCAGCCTGTATTTGTGCCTGGGATTGCCTCGACCCAGATGCAGGACCCTGCACTTGCTCTTATTGAACTTCATGAGGTTGGCTTGTGCCCACTTCTTCAGCCTGTCAAGGTCCCTCTGGATGGCCTCCCTTCCCTCCAGCGTCTCTGCTGCACCACACAGCTTGGTGTCATCAGCAAACTTGCTGAGGGTGCACTCAATGCCACTGTCCATGTCACCCACAAAGATGTTGAACAAGACAGGTCCCAGGACTGATCCCTGAGGGACTCCGCTTGTCCCTGGCCTCCACTGGGACATGGAGCCATTGACAGCCACTCTTTGGGTGCGGCCATCAAGCCAGTTCCTTATCCATCTAGTGGTCCACCAATCAAACCCATGTGTCACCAGTTTGGAGACCAGGATGTGGTGCGGGACAGTGTCGAAGGCTTTGCTCAGGTCCAGGTAAATGACATCAGTTGCTCGCCCCTCATCTATTAATTTTGTCACCTGCTCATAGAAGGCCACCAGGTTGGTCAGGCAGGATTTGCCCTTGGCAAAGCCATGCTGACTGTTCCCAGTCACCTCTTCACTATTCTTTTGAGCGAGTAGTGACTCCAGGAGTATCTGCTCCATGATCTTTCCAGGCACAGAGGTGAGACTGACTGGCCTGTAGTTCCCTGGTTCCTCCTTCTTACCCTTTTTGAAGATGGGGGCAATGTTTCCCCTTTTCCAGTCTGTGGGGACTTCACCAGATTGCCATGACTTTTGAAATATAATAGAGAGGGGTTTAGCAACCTCATCTGCCAGTTCTCTCAGTACCCGTGGGTGTGACCCGTCAGGTCCCATGGACTTGAACACTTTCAGGTTCTTCAGATGATCACGAACCTGATCTGCACTTACAATGGGCAGTTCTTCCTCCCCGTCCCTGGCTTTGACTTCCATAACATCAGGAGTGTGGCTAGAGGCCCTTGCAGTGAAGACTGAGGTAAAGAAGTTATTAAGTACCTCAGCCTTTTCCTCATCACTTGTGACTATGTCACCATTTTCCTTTCTGAGGGGGCCCACACCTTCCCTAGTCCTCTTCTTCCCATTAGTATACCTGTAGAAGTTCTTAGTGTTCCCTTTAACCTCCCTGGCTAGATTCAATTCAAACTCTGCTTTGGCTTTCCTAACCAGGACTCTTGCTGCTCGGGCAGCTTCCTTATATTCCCCCTGTTCTACCTGTCCTTCTCTCCACTTCCTGTAGAGTTTCCTTTTAAGTAATAGTGTGTCCAGTAGCTCCTTGCTCATCCAGGCAGGCCTCCTAGCATTCTTACCTGCTTTTCTCTTTGTTGGTATACATAGCTCCTGGACACAAAGGAGGTGGTCCTTGAATACTGACCAGCTGTCCTGGGTCCCTCTTCCCTCCAGGGCTTTGTCCCACGACACTTTGGCTAGCAGATCCCTGAAGCGATCAAAATCTGCACGCCTAAAGTCTAGGGTCGTAAGCTTGGAATACTTCCTCCTGACTGCCCTGAGGATATTAAATTCAACTGCTTCATGGTCACTGCAGCCAAGGCCGTCTATGAGCCTCACATTGCTTACCAGCCCTTCCCTGTTGGTGAGAACAAGGTCCAGCATAGCACCATTTCTTGTTGGTTCCTCCACCATTTGGAGGAGGAAGTTGTCTTCTATGCATTCCAGGAACATCCTGGATTGCTGGTGCCTTGCTGTGTTGTCCCTCCAGCAGATGTCCGGGTGGTTGAAATCACCCATGAGGACCAGGGCTTGTGACCTGGAAGCCGCTTCTATTTGCCTATGGAGGGCCTCATCTGCTTGGATCTGCTGGTCAGGTGGCCTGTAGGAGACCCCCACAGTAATATCTCCTTCCCCTGTCCTGCCTTTAATTTTAACCCATACGCTCTCAACTAGCTCATCATCCCTCTCCAGTTGGAGCTCCACTGATTCCAACTGGCTGTTGACATAGAGGGCAACACCTCCTCCTCTCCTTCCCTGCCTATCCTTCCTAAAGAGTTTATACCCATCTATCCCTACATTCCAGTCATGGGATTCATCCCACCAAGTTTCAGTAACAGCCACTATGTCGTGGCATCCCAGCAGCACAGTGGCCCTTAACTCATCCTGTTTGTTGCCCAAGCTGCGCGCATTCGCATAGAAGCACTTCAGCTGGGCTGACCCTGTCCTCCTCTTGTGCCAATTCCCCTCGGTTTCCACAGAATGTCCTGGTGGATCATTCGTGGCTTGCCTCAGGGCAGCAAGTTGAGAGCCCTTACCAGCTCTCCTTCTCTCTACTGCTGGTGAGCTGCCCCTCTGTTTGTCACCAGCCAGCAGGAGACTATTAACCCCTTCCCCCTTCAAATCTAGTTTAAAGCCCTATCAATGAGCCCTGCCAATTCCTGCCCCAGGATTCTTATCCCCCTCTGTTTCTGCTCCATATACATTGTGTTGTCTCTATATTTGTTTGTTGTTGTTTTTTAATTGAGTTGAAAGGGTTTTGGCTTACCACAGAAAATACATCTGAAAGGGTTTGGGAGGCACCAAAATCCTGAAAGCTTAAATTTCTAAGTATTGCTGCTTAAGTGAAATACAAATTGGACATTTTCGAATTTATATAGAAAGGGTCTTTTCTGAGAAAGTTCTAATAAGTGATATTTTACATCACTCGCTAGAGAAGTTATGTACTTCTAACATCTTGGAAAAAAGTTAGTGTGGCAGCCAGGTGCTTCTGCAGCATCTAATGTCAAGTGTAGTCTCTTAGTATTCCTTTATGCAGCAGGGTAAGTTCTGATCAATATAGAATATATTATTTGAACTTATTTTTGAGTGTCTTGTTAGGAAGCAATTTAAATATATATTGTTAGAACTGGCGGGGGGTGGGGTGATGTGTTCTGTGGTACATACTAATTTTAGATTACTAAGATAAATTCTGATTGGGAGTATTCTAGTACTTCAGGCACACTGCTGCTGCAGTTGACTACCTGTCAGGCTTGCTCTTCATCTTGCTCTGCAGCTTTCCCTGTTGAGCTAAGGGGACACAGCGCACAACCTCAGGATCCTTCAGCTTTGGGAGCTTGAGAACCAGCAGTACTGCATAACTGAATCAAAGCACTTCCAGTGAGAGCACGCAGAATAGACCCATAGCTTTAGTATCAGCTCCAGCAACATCAAACAAGCAGTTCCTTTCCTACCAACTTGCCTCCTACATCACCGCTTGCTAAGGCACTTCTGCAAGAACATACACACCAACACACAAATGAAGAGTCAGCATACAACAATTTCTACAGGTAGCCACAAGGTTAGAAATAATCATATTGCTTACCTATAAAATGCTGTCCACAGATTAATGCTCACAAAATTCTAGAATAGTAATTTGAAGCTTTCCATGCTTGGAAGTGACCAGAAACCATCACAGCCTTCTGAAACTTTAGTAATGCTCACAGACTAGATTTGAAATGCTCACTTAAGCAATTACCATCAGGTGAATAGGCAATCAGCATCATTAACCTGAGTTGGCTACATTTGTGAAGAGTCTTAAACTAAAGAATCATCTACCCCTAATTATCGCCTCATTCCTGAAAGCTGGGTCAACAGCAAGGAGAAGCTCCACCCATGGCTCTCAAAAGAAGTCAGCCTAAAAAGTTGAGTTGGAAAAAATGTTGTGCTTTAATACCCACACTTAAATGCAGCATTCCATTGGTATTATGGTTTCATATGATGAAATGTGTACTTGTGCATTGCATTTTTAAATTTAAGATTTTAGAAGTCTAGTGTTGAGATTACACAGGATTATAAAAGTGTCTCTTTTCAGAAGGATAATACTCCCTTTACATTTTGAACCTAGAAGCAGAATGATAGCACCTGAGAAAGATGTAGGTGGATAAAACTTCAAAAACTAAATCAAGCAGAGCAAATCCACTGTCATCTGTGGATAGCTGAAGTGGGATTTTGATGCTTTCTCAGTAAAGAATACTTACATTTTCTTTTTAAAAAAGTCCATATTTTATGTGTTAAGAGTCCAAACCCATGAATAAATAGGTATCTTAGAATAACACACTGAGGCTTAACATTCAGACAAGCTAACTAAACTGCTATTTGTACCTGTCCTCAGCCCACTCTTTCCCTAGCCCACATACATGTGTTTTTCTAGGTATGGGATTACTGAATTTTTATATAGCATGTAGGCAGTTCTGTGTGTAATTACCAGTGTGGCAGAAACAAAATAGTTCTGATTAACAAAACTTTTCCACTGTAATTTGCTAAGCAATAATAGAAGAAAATAGAAAATAATTGCAACCTGTCTATGGGTAGATGTGGCAAAGCTGTGTCAGTAGGGGCTGGAAAACAGCAATAGTCTGCAGTTTGGTACATGTCCTGTCTTCTTTTCTCTTGGGATGACAGTCCTCCTCCGTTGCTGATGAAAGCAAGATAGACTCCATCACTTTCAAGAATGGAAGCTAGACACACAGAAAGTTGATCTGTGAAGCATCTGGACGAGAGGTGGTAGACTTAGGAGTATTTGTTGCTATTGTGCCCTCTCCTGGTCCTCCCTACTGGTTCAAGATAGCACTTGCTTTGATGCTGTCTCCTCCTCTTCATCCTTGCTGTGGTTATTGCCCATTTCCCCTCAGCAGAGTCCACAGAGGAAACTCCCCCTCCACTTCAACCTTCGGTCTCCTGATTTAACTTGAATTCCAGCCACCAGGATGGGCAGTTAAGCTGATGAATTTTGTACTGAAGCAAGTAAGTCTGCCAATTCTGACCTCCAGGGAAGGGCTGTGACTTACAGCCCTCCATCCAGAGTCACTGGGGAGTGGAAGTCAAATCCCTTTGTGAGCTGGAAGTGTCATCGTGTCTGACTCCAGCAGTCATGTCTGTTGGTTTTGGATGGGTGCATTTATCTAAACAAAGCTTCTTCTCTGTTTAATTCTGTGTGCTTGTTGCTTTGGTATTTACAGAGAGAGTGATCAGATTCCTTCAGCATCACTTCTTCTCTGTCTTCAATACTAGTTAGAGATTAACCATGGAAAAGTAAACATGTGCTTTCTCATACCAAGTTGTCACCCTCACTTGTTTTATCTTGCTGTTGTGGGAATGTCCCAACTGGCCTTCTCACCTATGCCCACATGGAGCTGTGAGGTCTTTTTGTTTCCTTTCCCAGTTCCTTCAGCAGCTGTGTTGATTTAAATCCAGTCTTAAATTGCTGCAAGCTCTGGCCCTGCCTGTCCCTCTCACAGCAGAATATAGTGTTTCACTACATGCAGAAAAAAGTCCCCATCTTTCTTCTGGACATCTTGCTAACTACTGTCAAAACTGTTTTGTGACCTAGTCTCCTGCCAAGTCTCTTTCACGTCCAGGCAATGACTTACGTTGTTTATTCTTCAAGAGGACCAAAGGCTATCCATGAGTCCTTGTTTCCTGCAACACTGTAAGCTTTCTGAGGCAACTTGAGATGCCCATTCTGTGCACTTGCAAATTGCTCTTTCTTATGGACCATTCATATTGGTAGTAACTGCTGTACATTCAGACTACCCAACCCACAGCAGCCAGTCCCCAGAGATGCTATGGCCATGGACCACAGGCACCTTCCACTACAAGTCATGTTGTGTGAGGTCTGAGATGCATGGTTTCTGTCAGAGCCATTCAGAGATACAACTTTCTTATGGTCCAGGAGTCCAAGCACCTGGGTGACTTCCAGCTGTACACCCAGAGCTGCAGCCAAGCACAAACTTGCGTTTTTAAAGAATGCACTTTATGACAAAATGATCACAATTCTTCTCTACCTGCTTGGTTTTCTCCATAAAATGGCAGTTTTTAATGGAGGCAGGAGCAATTTGTGCTCCCGTGGTGGTCTGATCTCTCTCCCTCAGGGAGGCTGAGCTGTGACTGTGCACAATGACTCTGTGCTGACCTACCTGGGCTGTTCCTTACTTGAGACAGGCCACACAGGGAACTGTTTCCTTCCTCATTTTCACTGCTTTTATCTAAACCAGATTTTCACAGTAAAGAATACCTGGCTTTTTTCAGTATACAAGTAAAGCTATTTTAGGATTGCATTCTTAGGAATTTCAGAAATTGTGGCTTTGTCTGGGAGCTTCTGATGAAGTTCGTTAGTTAACAGGCTAGAAATCCGACCTTGGTGGGGGGGGTGTATTCAATTTTGTTAAAGCCATCAGTATTTGGGCAACTCAGGATTACTGTGATTGGCAGTTCAAAAATACAGTGATCTTTTGTGTGTAGAGCATGTTATGCTGGAGAATATTTAAATCAGTAATAATGCTATCAGAGCTGGAAATCAAATGCAAAGTAATTCCCTGTGCTTCCCATGTAAAATGACATTTGCTCTCTTGATGAATTGCTAATGTATTCTTGGACAGAAGAGCTGCAGCCCAGGCAGCTCTGCTATATAAATGGCAGAGCACAGAGAGTGGGGTTTGTATTTACCACTATTTACTGCTAACAAACATACACCTTTCAACACATTATCTCTCTGCTGTGAATTATTCCAGCTCTGAAAAAGCAACATCTGAATAAAAAGACTAGTCTCTTAAGAAATTACTGCTTTCTTCAAGGAAATGTTAGCTTGCTTTATTTGTTTTGAAGTGACAATATCAAATTGAAACATTATCTTTTTTTTTTTTAAGGCAAATATGGTTTTAGCTATGGTTCCTAGATAATCCTCCCAGCGATTTCCATGACTTTTACAGTAAAGCTTTTTTTTTCCTGTGTTCATTTCGCATTTTTTGTTTCTGACACCCTGTGCAAGAGTAGCAATCTGACTAATGTACAGGCAGACCTGTGCTGGCAGCAGTGAAATGAACCATACCCGAAGTACTCTCCAATGGATAGATGATGAGGGGGAGGAAAAAAAGTAGAGAGGAAAAAAAATCCCCTAATCTTTCACTTGGTACTTAATTGGTAGTAATTTGGTGGTTCTGTCTTTAGCAGTGATTGGCTAAAATTCATGCAAATAACCAAGCACAGATAAATCTGAGAGGTGCTATACTTACTTGTTTAATAGTGTCACCATAAGGACCTAAGAAAAAGTGCACTGAATTTGGTTTTTATTACTGTGAAATATACGTTTTGTCAGCATTTAAAAGGAATACTAGTTGTGAGATGTTTTTCTAAGCATACTGCTGTGCTACGATGCCTTTTCATAGTGGATTCATAAGGATTTGAAAAGCATGAAGTATTTCTGATTCCCAGAGGACTCTGACTTTTCTGGAAGATGACAGCTATAGACTGTACAGAAAACTTCCTGTCAGTGTGAGCAGTAGTAATTTTGAGCAGATGTATCATTTCATCTTGAGATTGGAAAATAGTATTAATTCTTTATTTAATTTACTATGCTCCCTGTTTTAATTAAAATCATCTAATGCTCTACATTGTGTTTCATACACATGGTCAACCAGCTATATTTAATAGGTGTGGTGTGGAAGTATTTAAAACCTTAATAGCTCTTTTGCAAAATCATATACTGTTCGCCATATTTTTTACTGATTCCTCTTCATGCACTTTCCATTCAGTCTAACATATCCACCAGATATTGCAGTAATATCACACTGCAGTTACTTTGAGAAACCAAGGAGGGAAATTAAATATATACATTTCAAAAAGGGAAACATACTTTCTGGCTTTATGCATTTTATAATGAATATAGGTTTTGTACTTAATACATTTTATTTCTTACAAGTGATTGAATGGCTGTGACCCAAAAAAAACGCCTAACAGAAACCTCACCAGGCTAATCCTTACAGAGAGACATTAGCAATTCAGGGGCTGGCAGGTTCAGGCAATACCTTGCTTTCCATTAAAGTTAAGAGTTCCCAAGACTTCTAATTTCAGCCTTAATATTGACCTGCATCATCAGCTGGTATCCAGAAATTATTTTTTTTTCCTGGTTCTTGCTAGATTGCAAACTGCTTTTAGCAAACTGCACAGTATTTCCCTATCTCTCCATTACAAGTGTCTCTAGTGGGTTTCTCATGGTTCTTTATGGCTCTATCTCCACAGTGCTAAACGGATTATACAGTGTCTGACATAATAACGCTTCACTCTCAACTGACACTTCTCGTCAGAAAACCAGAATTTGTGAATAAGAGCAACCTTGATTAGCTGCATGGAAATTACATCTATTCAAGAGAAAAACAGTGATCTGGGCTACACTGATGTGACACACAAAGTTCCTGGGGGACTGGGGATCTCTTTTCATGTCATGCAGAACATTAAGTAGGATGCTCTCAGATGTGTTCATCTGTAGATTTAAGAGGATAAGTCACATCAGGTGTAGGACAAAGGGCTTTAACTAAATAGTGTGATACATAATGCACCTACTTTCTCCTAGAACTTCCTTCACAAATAATCTTAGCACCAAAACGTTTATAGGAATAGCCCTTTTATGCCCCAGGGTTAACAGGGATGTCAAACCTGGTGACAGGGTTGCAGCTGCTTTGCTGGCTGAAGACAGCCATTCAGTGGTATCTGAGCTTGGGTTGTTCAGGAGGGAAAAGTGGAGCAAGGGTTTTGTAGTTGATGTTCTACCAAGATGTGTGTTTGCCGCATCCCTGTTATTGAGGCTCAGACTTTTACTTTTGCTGTTGATGCTCTGTACCTGTAATATGTAGGTTTTTTACAAGCTTAACTCTTAAGGTTTTGGTGCAATTTTATGACTAAAACTGCAATCCAAGGCACTCCACATTAACCCAGATCTAGTTACCTTTGGTGTTTCCATTAACTGCCACCAAATTCCACAAACTATATTTAAAAATCCTCAAGTGTGTGAGGTACAGTTTCCAAAACAATTCTCAAAAGATGTGTTAGGCTGTCAGAGAAGTAAAAACACAGATTTAAGAAAACCCCATGACCATCTGTGAGAGTCTAATAAGTTTGCCTCTCTCTATGTGAGTCAACAAAGATAAAGTGATAGCAGAGCCACTGGAAAGAAGGTGGAAAGAATCCTGTCCACCAATCCTGGATGCAAATCAGCTTGTGATTGCATCGTGATAACACGGGACTACAACAATGGACCCAAGGACCCAGCCATCACACCTTTAGGGCAAGATCTCCACCCATCAAGTTCCCTGGGCAGGGTGATACAATGGGTTTTACCACCTGTTTCCTGAGCCTTGTCTGGATGGAGACTGGGTAGACGGAGATTCCGCCCCCCTCCATCCAGGATCTTGCCCGGGCACACAGCAATGCACAGAACCTAAGGATTATTTCCTGCCACTGGAATTCCTGAGGGACAATATTTGAATACATACCTAAGGACTAAAAACTGTATAAAAGACTGGAGCAACTACTGGTTTGTGGAGAGAAACAGAGGAGAGAAACAGAGGAGAAAAACGGGGAGAAAAACGGAGATGAAGGAAAACACAGGAGACGGGCCAGGCCGCTGAGAAGAGAAAGCCGGTACAATGCTGCTCCGGAGAAAAGAAGCTGCCCGGAGGACCACAGCTCCAGCCAAATCCTCAGCACCCTTTCTCTACAGACCCAGGCTGCCGAGAGGAGCCTCAGCACCGTTCCTGTATCAACCCAACATCTCCCCAGAGGACCACAGCTGTTCTCCAGCAAAAGCCTCACCACCGTTTCTCTACAAACCCAACATCTCCTGCAGCACCTTTCCTCCACAGACTTTAACTGTCTTGGGGGGGATGAGGGGTGTGGTAATATAATTCCTTTCCTCTTCTCTCTCTCTTCTATCTCTCGTCTCTCTCTCCATGTCCACTTTCTCTATGTAATCTCTCGTCCCTCTCTCTCTCTTTTCTCCCTCTCCCTTCTTATCTCTCGTCCCTCTCTCTCTTTTCTCCCTCTCCCGTCTTATGTCCACTTTATTTATCTAATAAATAGTCTAGCTGTTGATACTTTGGCCTCGTTTGTGCCTCTAATTTCACAACACGGGAATATTTAAAAGAACTGTGTCTCCGGACCGAGACATCTAATGTCTCCGGACCTTGACACCATCGGAGTCTTTCATTTGACCAGCAAGCAGGGGAGCTGGCTGGCAGTGCCCCAGCAAGCCCACTGTGCTAGCCGCCTGGCTGGTGGCACACACTGCTTTATCTTCCATTTGTTTCTTTTCTGTGCAGGAGACATAGGAGCATGTGAGAGTCAGGCAATTCCTTCTTTTCCTTCCCTGCTTTCTCCATCACTTCCAGAGGCCTGCATGCAGAGGATTAGGCTCTTTGCTTATGTAAATTGCCGAGCTCAAAATATCCCAAGTTGTGTGTCCCCGTTAAAGACTGCAGTAGGCACTGCTGCTGCTCTCCCACCACAGAGTGATCGCCAGTTTAGACCTGAAGACAGCAAGCACACGTTTTAGCTGGGTGATGGATTACATAAAAGAATCTTTCACTGACAAATTCTGTTCAGTTTCCCCATTGCTCCATTGTTTCAAAGGCCTCATTATCTCTCCCATTTTCTATAGCATTCCCCAAAGGTCATATTACTGTTTCTGGAACTTTTTGAGAAAAAAAATAAAACTGTGGTCCTTTTTTTTTTTTTCAGATTTGAAAAAAAAGAATATTTTCACAGCTGTTGGTGAGAAGGGTAAAGAATGTGCCAGCAGCTCCGATGGTTAGCACAGGCTGCCTCTGTGTTGTTTGTGGAGAGCTTATACACCATCCTGCGCGTTTCTCCAGTTACTGCAGAGCCTGGCAGAATCCAGGAAAACTTTATCTGGTAGAAAAGCAGTTTGGTGTCAAAGCAGTTTTGCTGATAAGATTCAGTCTGGTTTGCTGCTGGTAACAATAGAGCTTTAGGTGGCTAATAAATAATAGATATATTTGTACTGCATGTATTAGCTGGTGTTACACATCTAAGGAATGCTGTCTTTGCTGTCTTTTAGCTTTTTGTAAGGAATTGTTTATCAATAATAACTTCTCTAATAGAAAAGTTTTGTTGGTCTTAATGCCAGGCGTCTAAACATGATGTGAGCTCTTCAGATATCAATATTCCTCAAGATGTAGATTCTCAGCAGGTCTGTGATACACACTTGCATTCACATCTTCAGAGCATTAAGCCTTAGATATAACTGTCTCTGAACAAAGATACTTGATAAGAACAGGGCAGATGGAGAGCAGCCCTGCTTGCTGTGCCCCTGCTGGGGGATATCCAGGGATGGAGAGAGGCTATGGGGATCTGTGGAGCAGGAATTTGTGTTTGTGCAAGTGGGCATGTAGCCCCACCAGGCCCCACCAAATCACAGGTGACCAAACCACACTGGGTTTGACCTATTTCTGAACAGTCACTTTAACCACACAGGCAAAATTTCTTTCTTATCACGTTTGACATGGGTGCCTTTGCTGAATGTTTCTTCCCCAACCATCAGTGTCATTCTCCATGGCAGGTTCTGTACAAGATTTAAACATGAAACCAAACCCTGGTGTAAAGCAGACACTCTCCTGAGAGGGAGATGAAGAAGCTGCCAACTGTTCAGTGCCAACTGCTGTGGGCATCAAGCAGCTCACTGTGTCTTCCCCAGAAGTGCAGGCGCACACTTAAAATACCCAACCATTCTCACTGGAGACTGTATCAGTCATACATTAGATATTCATCTTTCATTCCTGCCTATTACTAATTGATAGCTGAGGTCTTTAGCATGCATTATATCTCATTGAACATCGTAGCTGGAACTAAGAAGAAAATACAAAGATTCCTTAGAGCTAGAGATTTGAATGAAGAGGCTTTAGAGATCTTTGTTTTACATGATGCTTCCTTTTGTACAGTGATTACTATTTTCCAGCTGTCCAGGTCCATGCTCTGCTCTTGATTTGCATGAGTTAAATACAGACTAACATCAGTGGCTTCATCAGAATTACTTCAGATTTGCTCTCATTCTCTCTATGAACATGAGTACTTTTTGGAAGCTGCTAACAGTCCCAGTGATCCAGGGCCTCCCATGGTAAGGGTTGTCAAAGCATTTAGACCAAGCTTGAGCTTCAGGAAGAACAGAGATGTGGGAGAGCAGAGGATGAGATGGGGTGGGTTTTGGGCTTTCTCTCCTGCTTTCTGCATCTTGCACCCAGCCCAGGAGTGGTGCTAGAGCTCTTCCTTGATGCCTAAATCTAGGGAAAGCAAGCCATTCTTCAGAGGGGAAGATTATTAGTTAGTGGAGTTTATTGCTGATTTCCCTTACTAAACAATTTCTATTTGAGAAAGTCATAGAAAGACAAAATCTAGACTATTTTAATATCTCTTCCCGCTAAGCTGGGCAGATCATGCCCAAAGGACGCTTGAACGTTTTTTGCCATTTTTATTGTCTTCTTTCTTATCTTTCTCCTAAAAAGCTGCAGAAAATTCACTTGAAATGTTGATCCATCTGAACTTTAAGTTGACATCTGCATGAACTTGTTACCTGAAGTTTTGAGTCAGCTTCCTGGCTGCTGAATATTCTTTAACATTTTAACTATTTTTTTTTTCTAGCTTTTTTGCACTTGCCAGATTTCAGCAGTTTTGCAACAGCACATACAGGCAAAAAGAAAGAAAACACCTTTTTCTTCTCTTTCTGTTATCAATCAAGGAAACTCAGAGAATGAAAGGAAATTAGAAGGAAAAAAAAAGAAAAAAAGAACTGAGCAAAAGAGCAAACACTGTTATTTTTAGAACAGGCAACTGTTTCTGACTGTTCACCTAAGGTAGTTTTCTATTTCTCTGTAGGACTCGCATTCATTTCTCTCAAGGCTTCTGTATTGATCCTCATTCTTTTCAGAGTTCCTGACCTCCCTTCTTTCCTGTCCCAGCCCAGCTGGTATGCTTTCATACATCTCGGCTAGCTTCTCAGCACTTGAGTTTTACATTTCAGCAGGAACAGCCTTAACATACTTCATCTACTCATTTATACCATGGCAACTGAAGCGGTCAGAGATATCCTGTGGAACTCTTTGAGTGGTGTGTTGTTTTTTTTATAATAGCACATGTTCTCTACTGAAATAAAGTGTCAGGTTGATTTTGCCACAACTATGACAATCGCACAAGTCAAAGTTGTAGTGTGTCCAGTGGTGCCATTCCTTGCTTCATTCCTCCTTTCTCTGTATCCTACTTTTTTATCAATGCATGTTATTAATATGTGGTTATTACTAATATTGAATAGGTGGAATGGTCAATAAAAATATTAATAACATTATTAATAAAAACATCCTGCAGCAAATATTAATAAAACCTATTTACTGGTTCGAAATATTCAGTTGTGGAACAGATACCTCAGCAGCAGGAACATGTTAACAATTTAAACAACATTAGAAAAAAAAAAAAAACAGAAACAATAAACAGTGATTTAAACTGCAAAGAAAAAAGAAGAAGATGGGCAATATGCTGGCTTTGCCCACAAGGGAGGGAACTCTAGAATTCTCTAGGGCAACAGACCTTTTAACAGATGCTTATAAAAATCAAATTTTATAGATTACTGTCCTGGTGTGATGCCATGCAGATCCTCTCTTGCCCCTGAAAGGGGCAAAAGAATGAGACTCACACAAATGGATTGCAAAAGTAATGGAAAGTTGAAAAGGCAGCAGGTGTTTTACAGAAGCTACAAGCATAGTGACAAAAGAATCCCAAAGCATTCAGAATCCCCTATAGGACACCCAAAGGCCTCCTGTCACTTCCCTTTTCCCTGCCTGAGAGTATACCCAAAATTCCCAGGGCTCTTTCTTCCCCTCCTGCCCCCCCCCACACCACCCCACTAGGCTAGTCTCAGGACAGCTAGGTCTGAGACTGCCCACACACACACACCCTCTCCTTGCCAGGCCTAAGAGGCTTTGAGATACACCCCCACCATTACCAGATAGGGAGCATCTCCCACGGGAGCAGAGAGGGGAGAAAGAGGAAGAGAATGACTTTGCAGATGGATTTATAGGGTGCAGGATTTATGGGTATTAAATATGCTGTTTCCTGGCTTGGACCCTCGGGACACCAGAGGTGTAACATATGTGGCAGGAACAGGAGGGACCCAGCCTAAACTGCCACAGTTACTCACTGCAAATCACTTTAGTCCAGTACATTCAGTCACAAGGTTTATAATCCACAGATCTAGGTACCATGCTGCATACGTGGGGATTTAAACAAAACCAAAATGGCGTTGAACACAGGAAAGCTGCAGGGATAGAGTTTCGCTTTCTGTTGGCTTCTGCAGCTTGTTGCTGTAGCACATAAAGGGTTTATCCCCAAAGGCTTTATAGCTGAAAGCTTTGTAGAAAAGTGGCTGCTGCCGAGGCTTGCAGGGCTTGACAACTTTGTAGCTTTGCCTGTTTTGGAGAGGTTCTTCCAGCTGCAATCTTTGCAGTGGTGCTCATTGCTTCTTCCAATAAAACAAAACTGTCCTGGGGTCTTGGCTTCTCCAGGGTTCATCTCTTGGCCCAGCAAGACACATCTGTCTGCTCCTGAGCTTTACAACACTTTTCAGCAAGAGACCTTGCAGTCTTTCTGGGTAAACTGAAGTACAGCTCGGATTCCAAATTGGAAGGCAAGGAAGGCTTGGCTTCTCGGGCTTGCAGGGTTAAGGCTTGTGCCTTCTCCCACATCTTGGACAAGGCAAGGCACTCAGTCTTTGGGTTGTTATTTAATGATGGCCAGTGGCAACAAAGATTAAGAGATAGAAACCTGATATTTTAATCTATAGAATCAGTATTCTCCAAACATGGCCAAAGGCACAAACACCTGGCCCACTTGGCCCCCAGGGCATGTTTGGACAAGCCTGGGTAATGTGGGCAATCTCCTGAAAAACCAGACCTCCTGGCTCCTGCTTCACTGTCTGGTTCAGGGCATTTTTGAGGCTTTCGTCCCTTCAGGACAATGCGCCCTTGAAAAAAAAAATCTTTACATTCCTAAAGTGTTTTTGTTCCAACATTTTGAACAACTTCTATACTAGGTACAAAATTATTATTAGTGGAAATTTTCTTTCAAGAAAACTATAAAAATTTCAGAGTTTTCAGTTTGATGTCCAGCTCACAGTCCACATTTTGAAACCTCAAATTCCTTCACAAGCTACAGTTTCTGTCCTCTTAAAAACACGACTGGAGACTGTCTGACCCCCGCTTTCACAGGCTGTTCTTGTTCACTCTCTACAAGGGACACTTCTGCACATCTTGTGCCTTGCTGTCCTTGTCACCATCTGAGAGCCCATCTGCCCGCCTTATGCCTCTGAGCACAGAGGAGAAGATCTCAGAGGCTGTCTAAGGACAGTGCGGCTGCTGGGCTCCCCTGGGCATCAAGATGTGAACTGTGTCCACAGGAGTTGGGAGGAGATCTTGCTGGTACTAACTGATAAGAATGGCCACAAAGAACTCCAAAGGAAACAGAAGTGTTCTGAGATGGGGAAGACAGAGGGAATAAAGAGGCTTGCTTTCCAAAATCTACATTTTCTGTGGAACAGAAGAAAAAAAAAAATAATTTGGGAGCTGCCGATTCCTTCTTTGGCAACGGGAAAGGAAGTGTAGGCCTCTGTGGAAATGGCAAGAGGTGCTCTTTCAATGGCTGAGAAATTAGGGAGTTGTGGGGTTTTTTTTCACACTGTATGGAGAAGGAAAACAGAGCTGTGTGTTGAAGCATGGTAGAGGAAGTGAAAAGAGCTATATGAGGAGACACAGAGAAGAGCAGAAAATTGCAAAGGAAAACTCTTCAATAAGATATATGTTAAGTTTTATTAGTTGCACTATGGTATTTCATGAGCCACTGTTAGCATGTTCCTGCTCTCATATTCCACTCCTCCCTCTAGCCTATTCAATGTCCTTTTTTCCCTTCTTTTGCTGTCGCTCCTCATCCTCTTTCTTTGTGTGCAAGCAAGGTTATTACTAACTATTGATTTCTTTCTTGACACGTAACTGTTCAACGGTTACCTGTCAGATTTCCACCCTTTGGGCAGCCCTGCCAATTCATCTACCTGGTGTAATGTGCATAATGTGCACAATTTAAGTGATAGACCTAATGGTTCACCAGTGTCATTTGAGAGAAAAGTAATGCTGAGCATTCCTTGAGAGTTCCTAGGGACCATCTGCCCAGTCTTAACTAGTCTGAGTTACCCCCAGGGAGAAGACAAGGAATTCCTTTTTTTTTCCTTTCCCCATCATTTTGAAATGACAGCAGAGCTAAATAAACAAACAGTGTGAAGTAAATCACATCCTTAAATACATCTGGTATACATCTATTTCTCCAAGGAAGAGGGTTTTTTTGGTCACGTTTCTTCAGGCATTTCTGGTATTAATTGTAATAGTTAGGATTCATAAAAAGAAAATCCCTGTAAAAGAAAAGATTGTTAGAAGTGTGTCTGGAAGACAGGAGCATTATTTTAATCCTTAAGCAAAACACACTTGCTCCTACTTGTAAAACACTCTGCAGTGCCACCATATAAACATTACTGTGCACAGCTGCCTGCAGCCTGCCCACTGGTCAGTGAAACCTTCCTGCCTCCTTTTATTGCCCAACTTGAATGTAAAGTGCATGAAACTTTCAAAATCCACTCATTTTGTAAAGTTACTAATTCAGAGAAGAAAATGTATTGTTCCAAGAAAAAAACGTTACCCATCTTAATCTGGACTAAATAAGTAAAATGGTAATAGGCTGACTCACACAGGCTGATGATCAGCTTGTGGTTTTCACAATGACATATACTATAGAATAGAATAGAATTAGCCAGGTTGGAAAAGACCTTCGAGATCATCAAGTCCAACCTATCTCCCAACACCATCTAATCAACTAAACCATGGCACCAAGCACCCCATCAAGTCTCTTCCTAAACACCACCAGTGATGGTGACTCTACCACCTCCCTGGGCAGCCCATTCCAATGGGCAATCACTCTTTCTGTGAATAACTTCTTCCTAACATCCAGCCTAAACCTCCCCTGGTGCAGCTTGAGACTGTGTCCTCTTGTTCTGGTTGCCTGGGAGAAGAGACCAATCCCCACCTGGCTACAACCTCCCTTCAGGGAGCAATAAGGTCTCCTCTGAGCCTCTTCTCCAGGTTAAGCAACCCCAGTTCCCTCAGCCTCTCCTCATAGGGTTTGTGCTCCAAACTCCTCACCAGCTTTGTTGCCCTTCTCTGGACATGTTCGAGCAACTCCTAAACTGAGATGCCCAGAGTACTAGACACAGTACTCAAGGTGTGGCCTGACCAGTGCTGAGTACAGGGCACAATGACTTCCCTGCTCCTGCTGGCCACCTTATTTATGATGCAGGCCAGGATGTCATTGGCCTTCTTGGCCACCTGGGCACATTGCTGGCTTGTGTTCAGCCTACTATCAACCAGTACCCCCAGGTCCCTTTCTGCCTGGCTGCTCTCCAGCCACTCTGACCCCAGCCTGTAGCAGTGCATGGGGTTGTTGTGGCCAATGTGCAGAACCTGGCGCTTGGATGTGTTAAATCTCATGCTGTTGGACTCTGCCCATCTGTCCAGCCTGTCAAGGTCCCTCTGCAGAGCTCTCCTACCCTCTAATAGATCAACACCTCCCCCAAGCTTGGTGTAATCTGCAAATCTACTGATGATATTCTACTAATTAATAGGGGAAAGCTACATTTACTCTGCCTAAATTGAACCTGTGCCCAAACACAGCTGCTTCTCCACCACCACAGACCACGATTGTTTGTCTGAGGCTTTGTGGTTAGACTGGTCATGGTGTGTGTTTTGTGTCAGGTTTAGGGGCTTGGGTTTCTTTTACTTCGTCTGTGTATACATCCTTTGTGTTCTGCTTTGACATTGACATTGTGTTTTGCTTTAGTCTGTACACGTAGGAACAACCTGATCTGCATAAAACATTGGTGTCACCTTTCCTTCCTGAAATTAGTATTCTTCAAAACAAAGCAATATGTTTATATTGCATATAACAACCTAACTGTGACAGCCAAGAAACAAGTACAGTAAGCACACCATTTGGAGCTGACTCTATTAATTGCTATTCAGGCCATAGCTTAGATTAATTATTGTGTTTGTGTAGGATGTTCGTTAAGAGGTTTCCTGATTGCTGTTCAGAAGATTGATTACTTGTTACACTTACCTTGTGGTTTCTGTGGGGAAAACATCTTTGAAGCTTCAACATTTGCAAACATACTAAGGGCAGGCAGGGCCACTAGGAAGTGAGGATACCTACACCTGCCCCATTGAGAAGCCACGACATACATCTGCATTAATACCTAGCTAGAAAAAGGAGGATGCAGAAGGCAGACATTTATTTTTAAAGTGCCTGTGTCAAGAGATAGGAACATAGCCTTAGGCATGGATGTACCTCTTGTAATTACAGTAAGGGAAAAGAAATTAAAAAGCATGCAGAAAAATGCCAGGTGGGAGATCTGTGTAGATGAGGCAAATTACAAAAGAGCCTGCCTGAATTCTTGGTATATCCATCACACAAAGTTAAGTTTCTGTGCCTTGAATCTTATCATATGACAACAGAGTGACCTAGACTTTGCAGGCAAACCAAGTTAATTGCTTGATGTTTCTCCCAGAAACTGGTAGCTTTGAGACAGAAATGGAAATATGGAGCTTCCTGGTGGGGGGAGAGGGGAGGGAAAAAGCAAGCACAATGTTCCAGTTGGTATCCGGAAGATTTCACAGGGATTTTTACACACATCAACTTTCTTTTTGGAATTCAAGAATAAATGCAAGACAGATTAGGGGACATCCTTAGGCTTGGTGAAGGATAAAGGCAAATGTGAACCATTACAACATTGCACTCCTGGCTGTTCTGGTCTTTACCACTTCTTTTGTCATTTAGCATAATGTCCACTAAGATGGAGGAATGAGGGGAAATTAGGCAGTAAGGAAAATGACTTAATGATAATTCACTTCTTTTGTAATCTGGTACTTTTCCGTTCCATTTTCTTTATCCACCTTAGGACAGTGACCTTTCATTTTCTTGTGCTTTTCTTCTTGTGTCTAAAATTCCTCACTGTAGATAGGCTGTAGCTGCTGTCTTCAGACTGGACATCCTGTTCTTTGCCTCATACACAGCAAAATGAAGGTGTAATTTTCAGTGCATGAATGTGGTTATGCTATTTGGACTATGTTAGTACATATTAAACAAAAACAAGTAGGAATGAAGAGCGAAGACCACTGAGAACTCCAAGTCATGTGTGATCCTATTCCCCTGCACTTTGAGTGCTAATGTTACCAACACAGGATAGAGTCTCACTGGCAGAGATGGGCATTTTTGTGTTATTCCCTAATTTTCCCATTGGAGCATTTCCATGCTAAGGACTAAGAATGGGTAAAATGCTGTGCATTTTGTTGCTGATTATGATGGTTATGGGGGTATTAACTCCTGGAATAAAGAAATTGGGACCATGCCCAGAATATTATGGACATGATTGGTCAGAAGCAGAGTTCTAAGGAGTGATTGCCACAGGTACGTTTTGCTGTGGTACTGAGTTCTGGATGAAGGAAAGAAACCATAGCCAACTACCTGAGAAACCAGGAAGAGGGCCAAAAACAAAAAAAACGTGGGGAAAGGTACTTTTTAGGCAGAACCTTGTTTGGAAAGATGCCTCTCCCAGTGAATAAGTAAACTACTTCTGGGTAGTGTGCTCATGGTGCCTTGTAAGTGTGACCTTCAATGTACTCATAGCAAATAAGCAGGACTGCATTAAGAGCACACCTTCACCATCCGTAATTTGCAAGAGGAACCTCAGGGCTCCCAGCATCACCTTACCATTTAGGAAAGGAAGACGTGGCTGTGGCTTCATAGCCTTTATCTTCAGGGGAATGGCCTCAAGTAATTGAGAATTAAGGAGAAGGAAAACAAGAAGTTGTCTTTTTTAAACTTCAATTGTTTTTTTTGCCATTTTTTCCATTGACTTCAATTCTTCACACTCCTCCTTTCCTGTTTCATGCCATTATCACCTCTATTTCAGTTTTATCCGGTGTTGCAAACAGTCGTCACTAACTTGTTTCAGAATTTAGTTATGCTCTCTTTTTCTTTTTTTTTTTCCTTTCCTTTTTCTTTTTTTTTTTTTTTTTTAATTTTGGTTTCCCACTGACTTTCTTTTCAGATTACTGTCTGGAGCAAGGACACACCCCACAGCCTACCTGTAGAAATGCAGGAGTAAGGACCACAGTGCCTTAGAGACAGATTCCTGTAAGCAGGCTCTCCCATCACTGATCCCACTTATACAGTATCACATGTGGTTCACACAATCAGCTCTCAGATACAGTTGAAGTGACTTCAGAGAGGCTACTTTGGAAAGTAAAGCTGTGAACAGAGAATTCACATTTTGTTCTCTGGACAGACAGTTTGCAACAGCAATTGTCAGTAGATGCCTCCTGTGAAAAACATTGCCTGAGTGCTGCTCCCCTGTCTGAAACTTTCCACTTCTAAAGCAGTTAACCATTCTGTGGCACTTTACCAAGTCAGAATTTCAATAATGATACCAGCATCAGTTGTGATTGGCCAGGGAACCAAAACATAACTCGGTTTACACATATTTGAATATCAAAATCTTCAGCTTCTGAAGTCTTCATGCATTTTTCAAATGAAATTTATTTTGAGTGAAGACCTTGCAGGAAAACCTAATGTGTTTGAGGATTCCATTTCCTAATTTTTTTGTCTACCGTAGCTGTAACAAAGTCACAAAAGTTGTTTTCACTTAGACATATTTTCCATAACATTTCATTAAAGGTGAGAATGTAAGCAATATCATCCAGATTACAACTAGATCTTCTCAGCACTGAAGGGCAGATACATATTTTTCCAGAGCTTTTATTCAACCATTGTTGATAACCTCCAGGAGTCTAAAGACGATCTCCCCTCGAGCTTCGGAGTAGTTGAAGGACATAGCACAAAATGTGCTATGTACCTAACTTCTTCTACATTGTGTCATGTAAGAGGGATAAAAACCTGAGCCTTCTCTAAACCTGAAAAAGCAATTGTACTGAAAGAAGGGAGATGTATTGTCTTTGCAAGCATTTGAGTTGTTTTGGATTATTGCAAAAATTAAGTAAACCTTACCCAGCCTTTCTTACTCATCTGGTCTACTAAAGATTCAAAACCTAAAATAAATCCTTCATGCAGCCTTCTTACCATTGACTTAACTTCTACTGTTGCTGCCCTTTAAAGAAGTATTTTAAAAGTACAAAGCATGAAGCTACTAAGGAGACTGGAGTCTGGGGTGCTGTTTATAAGGATGAATGGCATATTTTCTTATGAGGTCATGCTCACATGCAATTATTATTCTTGGTATTTCACCGGTTCGGAAGAATTTTGTTTCCAAAGTCTAGCTTCCGCAGGCATCGTTACTGCCTGTTCTGCTAAGGCCATGCAGGCAGCATGCTGCAGCCTGCTCTCAAAGCAGCAGTTCTATTTGCAGAACGTTCTGTCTATTCCTAATTTAATTAAAACTCACTTGATGAATTATTTTAAATGTCATACTTCGTAACTGGAGGGGTGGTGGTTTTTTTAAAATGCGGATGTAATAAAGAATAATTAATTTTACATGAAGTGAGGTCCAATAATAAAATAATTCCAAACAATAAAGTATAGTTGGGAGAGAAGTCCTCATCTGAGATAACTGGAAGGGTATGCTGCTTATTGCAGTGCTGTCATTCTTTTAACCTGTACAATTATTCATAATGAAGAACATGGTGTGTCTGTTATGCTTTCTCTACTATAGAAGAATTTAATCTTACATACTTTTGCTTCTATTCACATAAACTACTGTTTCAGTTTAAACCCAGGCAAAGATTCCCATGGCCTTTAGTAGCTGTCAAGAGACGTGTGAAGGTCCTGTCCATCCCAAACACCAGAGTAACAGCACCAAATACAGATAAGGTCTAACTGTCTTCTTATTCCTTAAACTGATTCCTGAATTTTCCTATCCCTGATTTACTCAGGAGCATAGAATGTGGCTGTTCTGCATCCCTTCTCAAAAGCACAGTAACTAAATGAACGTCTGAGCTATGCTAAGACCAGTGCATGTCATCATGATGGTGACACAAGAGCAGCTGGCCATCCACAAAATAATAAAGGTGACAAATAGATACATCAAAATGCTGTCAAGATAGGTTGTCTTCATCCCCCTTTGGGCAGCGTCTCTCAAACAGACTGGGCTTGGACTATTCAGGGACTTGCTACTATAATACCAACGTGTAAGCAAGTAGGAATAATTAATACATTCAGCAGCCCAGGGAAAGGGATTGTAGGAATCTTGTTAGTGTAACCAAACTATATTTTCCGTAGACCCCTGGTATTCAACATAGTTGTGTCTTTAGAACCCCAAAGCAACCTGAAAATTGCTTGGCAGTCTCCTGAACAGCAGGATGAGAAACACTGAGTTTGGAATCCATATTCGGCATATAATCTGCTTTTTAATGGCATACATGGTATTGAAAAAGCAAAATCCCCTTCATGATGATGACTGACAAACATATCTTAAATGAAGGTGTCCTGAAGGACTTATAGCCTGCAGCATAATTTAATTAAGATATCAAAGTGATAGCAATTATATCATCTGTGACAGCTCTTCTGTTGTAAAGCATTTCTTTAATTAACAAAGGGTGATACCTGGGAAGCCAGGCAGTGCTATAAAACACTTGGAGAAATACAATTACTTTGCAGATATACTCCAGCTATACATTTGTTTTACTGTCTTTTTATCTGCCTTTGGGGCTGTGGCCACTGCTCCCTAGTCCTGCAGCCTCCCCACCGCCTTGGGGTGCCTCAGGACCCTTGTCCTCAGCCCTGCCTCATCTCCAAGCTCCAGGAGCAGAGCAATGAGGTTAGGCTTCTTTTAAAAATGAATGCAAGTCACCTTTCTCTGCAGACATTGGGAGAGAGCAGCTGACAGCAAAGCAGGCCAGTTTCAGAAGCTAGATGTATGTGGAGCTAAAAGCTGCTGGGAAGTGACAGGTTGATCTGGGACCTCATAAGTACTGGGATGCCTCCTGGAGCTTTTATTCAATTGCTATTCAGGTTTTGTTCAGTACGAACATCTGTTGGTTTCAGTGAATTCTTGACTAGGAATTAAATTAATTGAATCTCAGGATAGGATTTGCCTTATTGAAAGGAACTTCAGAGAATTTAAATAAAGCCATAAAGTTGTAATAAAACATTTTCTGTGACATAAGGTTATTTTATAACATCATAAATATTTAAACCTCTCTTCATATATTCAGCATACTCACATTTTTAAATGGTTTTCTTCTTATGTGCTTGCAGATACAAGACAAAAATCAAAAGTTCCTATTTTTGAGCATTGTAGTCAAAATGTTGGTATCAGCCAGGTTTCCAGTCACCCACGTATATATAGTTTCTCCATGTTTGGGGAGTATAAGACCCTACAAGAAAATGCTAAATCAGTCATACTGTTTGGAAATGTACATAACTGCTAAGTTTTCAACTCTTACCTCTTCAAAATAATATTTGCAAAATTAAGTCATAAGAAAAACAGTCTAAGAAATATTGGAACTTTAGAAAGGAACTTTATTTGGCATCATGGTAGATGGAGGAATTGATTTTATAATCTAAAGCTAGTCACTACTATGTTCCAAAATATATACAGATAAGTATAGAGACACAGATGATATTGGAGTCACAAACGTTTGCAAGGAAGAGATGAAGATGAAATTTATTTTTTTTAAGTAGCTTCTATGACAAAGACAAGTGCCTCTCAGCTTACTTGTCAAATAAATTACATTAATAAATGCTTGAAAATAACCTTAGCATGCCACTGTGAGTTACTAAAATCAAGAATAATTTAACAGGCTTGCTTTCTTCTTACAAATATTTTAATGGTTGGACAGATTTTCGAATTGTCCATGTAAACTGTTACTGAAATAATGTGTTCAAATGTTTTATCACCACGTTCACAAAAAGCATCTCAAATCCATTAAAAATTACCTACATCCCTTTGATGACTTTAGCTACCAGATAAAATTTAGAGCTATTTCCCATTGTTTTATGCTTTTTCTGTAAATGTCTGATCAAAAATTAGGAGAAATGAAAATGAAGAAATCTAAGGGCATAAATCTTTTGAAGTTACTTTTTTCTTTTCCATATTTGCATTAAGATGTCACAGATGGCCCTGTGAACGGGGTGGTTTTGTATGTGTAAGACATTGTTATAAGCAGAGCTATGCCAATTCTGAAAACACTTTATTAGAGCCTGAAAATACTTAGATAGTATCTGCAAAGTGTTTTTATGGAAGAAACATAAATGCTGTGTATCTTTAAAGAAGGAGGCATATGGATGTGGTTTGTAGCATAGTGCAGCCCTAAAATCTGTGTTAGAAGAAAGAATACCTCAGCTTCTCTGATAGCTATTATTTTCTCACCCATACAAATAGTAACTCATTTTATAAGTGGCTATTTTTCACTCTAATAAGTGCACTTCATGGAGATCTTTTACTGGGATCTAAAACTCCTTTTAAAGATAAATGCCACATGGCACTAGATTAGATAAATTACAGAGTAACTGGAGGAATACTCAGAGGTACATCTGTCATTGTGTCAAGGCCACAAGAATGTTTTACATCAGAAGCACATCCAAGTGTTAGGGAGGTGATGTCACCGCCCTGCCGCTCCCCGAGGCAGCTGGTGGTGGAGCTGGGCTGCCCTGGTCCACTCCTGCCCCTGGTCATCCCTGACCTCTGGGTCACACAGCTCTAGTAGTGGTGGCATGTGCAAAGAGAAAATCCTTAAACCACCTTTTGTCTCTGGGAATGATTGTACAGTTAGGCTGGGATAAGGAAATGCAATTTTTCAGATTTCAGCTGGCAGCAGTTGATTGCATTACTTTAACCAAGGTGTTTCTCTTTATCTCATCTTCTGTAAGACAAGCCTGTGATGGGTAGAACTGATAGGGGACATAATAGGCTGTAATTTATTACTTCCCAGGGTGGTACAGTGGAAAGGAGCACACTTAGATCTTCTCTCACCAATTTACTCTGTAATAGATTGGAATATATTGGGCTAAAAGGAATCCCTGTCCTTAAACTTTACTTTCAGGCATCCCAGCAAGCAATTGGAGAAAGTCTGCTTTTTCCACTGTAGGAAAATTACATTCAGTCTTTCCTTGTACAAAGCTTCCCCACCTATGCTTAACATGCTGAAATATTTTTTTAGGATATGTTCATTCTGCGATGTCCGTGAGATAGGATTGTGTCATCCTGGCATGCCTGAACTTGGTAGAGAGCTAACAATGCAAATAAGGCGTTGGCAGCACAAAATCCATATAGGCAAAGAGCATCAAAATGTTGAGTGCCACTACATGGCCTGGGCTGCCCTGCTCTTGCTAATGGGACTGCCTGAGCTAGCCCAAGTAACATGTCAATGACTACTGTTACAATGGGGGTATGCACATGTTCAAAGTGGAGCCTCGTATTGCAGCAGTCTTACCAGAGCTCTATGGTGACAGAAGCCTCTTCAAATCCAGGTTTGAATTACTTTACAGTCAAGTCAGTAAACAAATTGGGGTCAGTTGAAGGGAGCTGCTTGCAGGTTACACATCCAATGCAGTAGCTAAATATATTGAATGTGTTATCTTAAGCCTTTTTGGCACTTAGAGATGCTCTGTTTTTCAGTTAGAAGATTCTCATTCAGATTTGGGAGGTCTCTGTAACTGACGCCATGAAATATTTGGTGGGAATCACTTTATCCCCAGTTCCCATTGCATTAGGTCTCCCATCTGAGGCAGCTGAGCCCAAGTGGCAGCGGCACAGATCATACAGATCTTAAAGCTCGTGCTTGGAACAGAGGAGGATCTGCTTTCATTTCCCCTGTCCTGACATCTAGCCAGTTGGGATTCTCTGTATTTCACAATGCTGTGGTGATCTAAGTATTGAAATGACAGGTTTTTAGGAGTCAGTGCAACCACATACCATGCCTGAACTGTAAATTTGCAGGTAACAGTCTTACTACAAATTATTTTAGGAAATGAAAGTATATTTTCAGAGCTGTGCACTTTGGGTTTTGGGCTTTTTTTGTCATGGATATATATAATAAAGGAAATTACATGACAGAACAGAACTGAACAAATTACAAGTTTATCACAAAGTTTGCAACCCTCCTCAGAAGAGACTGTATGGGTTTTTTTGATTGAATTACTTATATTGGTGCAGTATACTAATGTGGTTTTGATGAGTGTCTTCGTTCTCTTTCAAAGCACTATGTGCTATCATCATCTGAATGTGCAGAGACATCACACAATTCATTGTGAATACTAATAAGACATCTCTTCACTGTATAATAAATTTCAACATTTAAATTTGCTTCCATAACAATTCCACAATATGTAGGTATGCACTGTGAGCCATTAAAAATATTTATTTTATCACCCTGACAAACACAAACGAAAGGGAAATGATGTAGCCCACCTTTTAAGAGAAATGAGGTGAAATTGGATTTCACTTACAACTGTCATTTTTGTTTATGTTCCTTTTTGTTCTTCCTGTAAGTGGTTCACATACACTCAAGGGTCCTCTGAGCCTGGGAATTCTGTAAGAATTATCAAATACAGCAGAAATGAGTACAGATTCTGTGGCAATAGCAAGACAGATTTGTATATATAGATATATATTAAAAGTAGCATTTCTGCATAACATCAGCAATTCTAATTGTGGTGTTTGACATTCAGTGTTAATCCATCAGCTCTAAAGCTCATTAAAAACTGCAGCAGATGCATTGGTAATATAGGAGCAGGTCAGAAATTGTCAAAAGCAATACTCACATTAAGAATCAGAAATAAAATTACAGTTATTGTAGAAATACAATTTTGCATGAAGTCCACGGGCACAGAATCAATAACACTATGGAGTGGGGTGAACAGTGCCTGCAGATGCAGACAGTCCCAGAAGCACAGCTGAGATATCCCCCACAAGAAAAGAATTTCTTTTGACTCTTTAGTCCCTTTTATTTGTTGGCTGCTTCTGCAGTTTCTTTTCTCTATGGCATTAGCCAGAGAATTAATACAAAGACCAAAAAAAAAAAAAAAAAAGAAATTCTCTTTGAAAAAAAAAAAGAAAAGAAAAAAGGCCTGTGGGGCAAAGGGAAAGGGTCTCTTCCTGGCTTAGTCACCACCTCTGAGCGCTAATTGCTTCAGCTTTTTGTCTGATCTCCCTCAGCTGCAACTTCATGGGCAGCTTTTAAGTCACTTGGAGATGTAAGCTAAAAAGTAATATGCAAAACACTACAAAAACATGGAATATTATATAAACATGGATTGATAATGTTTTCTTAAAGCTTTAAGTAAGACACTTTTGCTATCCTTATTGATAGCAAATATAAATTACTACATCCTGTTACATGGGCAGCCTACCGAAACTGGTGTTCTAGTGTGTGAAATTAGGGACTATCATAGCTGAGAAGACAACTTGGCAAAGCTATCTGCATTCAGTGATAAATTTAAAAAAAAACAACAAAAGAACAACAGTGGCTGTAGAAAAAGTAGAATTCTTTGTATCTGAATTCAGATTGCAGAGATTGCAACAGAATACCCTTGGTGCAAAGCATTTGCAGGTGCTATGTTTACATCTGTAGGAAAAGAAATAATTGAATTTCTCATCCTAAATCCTGCTGCCTTTTGTAAAAAATAAAATCATAATGCTGCCTTGGGGTGACACATGTAGTTAAAATCATTTTGTTGGGACAGGACAAGTTGTGCCCAAGTTCAATACACATTTACACCCCCAGTCTTTTACAGCATAAATAATACTTGCATATACAAGTAGCTATTTGATATACATAAATGACCTTTTAACAGATGAGCGTCAAATCCAAGGCACGATGTAGCTCTTTGTTCACAGTTCAGGGTGCATTTTCATATTGCCCTTAAGTCACTCACTCTATCTGCATTGCCTTGCTTCTGTCCCTACCTGTTAGATCCCTTCTGGTAGTATCAGCCCTCCTCTGGCCAAGTAGTACATCGGTTCAGAGGCTCCATTCTAAGACCGAGGTAAATTTTTTAGTACTTGCTTTCAAGACACATCAGCCTTCTCATCCAGCTCACCACACAGTAACATAATTTCTAGGCACAAAGGTGGGCTCTCCCAGGTTTGCAGGAGATTTGTCCGTAGAAGCTGCCAGCTTGGAGACCACCAGGTCCCCAGCAGCAGAAGTGCAGGGAGAGGCAAGCAGGGAGTGTGCTGAGCAAACAGGCTGATGTGAGCTTGAGGCAGGGCTTGAGTCTGCAGCAAAGATGCGGCTCTAATGGAAAGAGGTTTATCCAGCAGCTCTACTTGATGTCAATGTACAGGGAAAGTGGCATGATGGGATTTCTTCATTATTTTTTTTTTTCCCACTTTTTTCAAGGCTGCTGTCCAAACACAGATGAGTTAAGTTTGTGCTATTTTAAAGAGTAGCCTCATTCTAATTTAGTGTAAAATCAGCCTTAGTGGCTGGAAGCCCTTGGTCTGTTTTGCTGCGCAGAAGCAGATGTTAAGTAGATATAATTAACAAAAAAAAAAAAAAAAAAAAAAAAAAAAAAAGCCTTTTCTTCATATTATTTGCTTTATGGTAGCTGCCTGTACTAATGTGGACCTTTCTTATTAGTCTATACTAAATACAGAAGGAATAGACAAAAAATATTTGCTTGTTTAGGTTTAGTGCTTATGTAAAATATTTTTTAAGTTTTAATCAAATACAACCATCTTCAGTTCCATTCTAATTATATGGACACTGTAGAACAGCTCTGTGCTATTAAGAAGCTATGACACTACTTTGGGAATCGGTCAGCTAATTCTTGAAGCCTTGTTAATAATCTCCGTAGCATTTTAGAAAACTTTCAGACTGAAAATTTTAGTGGCTAAAGGAAAATAGAATAGGAGGCATTGTGCATCTTTTCCAATAAGTAAAGAACCTCACCTCACCCATGAACTTTACCCTGTTCTACATCCACTCCTTGCAGTGCTTTCTGGTTTTGTAGATATGCTGACAAGCAAAGTTAGCTGTAATAAAAACTAACTCGAGGCTGTCAAAGCAATACTTTGCCTTTTGTGTTAATGGAATCCTATTTTGAAGGCTTTAATAAATTTTACTTTTGTTTTACAAACACAACATTAAAACCTTGTGTCAAGAAGAAGGGGCCAGTACCTTTTAAGTGTTGCCCGATGGCAGAACAAGGGGCGGTGGGTACAAAGTGGAACACAGAGAGTTCCACCTCAACATAAGGGAAAACTTCTTTACTTTAAGGGTGCTGTAGAACTGGAAGAGGCTGCCCACAAAGGTTATGGAGTCCCCTTCTCTGGAGATTTTCAAAACCCATCTGATTGCATTCCTCTGTGACCTGCCCGAGGTGTTCGTGCTTTGACAGAGGAATTGCACTAGATGAGCTCCAGAGGTCCCTTCCAAAACCTAACATTCTGTGGTTCTATGATAATACATACAACATTATCGTTAAGCTATGTAAGTGGCAACTTGATGAAAGTCCTAGTCTAGATGTATTAAGGGTGGATGATTTTTAAACTGCAGTGTAAGTCCATCCTTATGTATCCAAAGTCTTACCATAACAAGTTATAACCAGTAACAGCTTGATGCAAAAGTTTTCACTGTAACTCCCTATAAAAGAGAAACACAAAACCCATGATAATTCTGTCCTTCAATGGAGAGATCCAGGTCTGTCTAGTTTTCCTAGAAGTCATTACAAAACTGCACATTCATTTTTCAATTTTAGACTTTTTTAATGTGTTTCTACACTGCTCGCTCTAACCTCACACAAGGTTTTATATCTGCCTGACAGACTGGTTTTTAGAGCTGTGATGAATGGTCTACCTAAAGAGCTGTCCAAGGAAGATGCATTTTCTGAAATTAGCACAGAATAGAGATACACTGAACACTCAGTGTAGCTTATCAGTTAAACAGCACATCAGTACTTTCTTCTGCTCACTTCACTTGATTTACATAGAAATCAGGTTGAAAGTTTTGACCTGTATCTGAGTGGGGCTGGTCAGTGTTGTACCCAGCTGCTGTCCAGGTAGAGCTGAACAGGGTTGTTAAGGCCTGCCAGGACCCTCCCTGTTCTCACAACACGTCAGACCTATTTTGCTATCCACAGATTTCCTTTGTGGTCCAAAAATCTGTATACAGTCATTTACAACCACAAAAACAGAAAAGAAACAACAATAAAAAAGGCAGGGGGAAGAGGTGGGGGGGTTAGGGTTAAATGCTTCCAGCACTCTGATTCCCTCTATTATCACCAAGGTGATTTGATTTCTCAAGTTTTTATGCTCATGTTCCCTCTGTGATCACTGCAACAACTGCGACCGTCTCTCCAAGACAAAGGACCAAATTACCTTTCACTGGCTTTCCTTGACATACTCCCACGGAACACTTTTGATGACACCTTTCAGCTGCAGTGCTTTTGACATCTTTTTTTCTAACCTATCAATGGCTCCCATTCTGAATTCACGGGCAAAGACATCCAGAAACTCAAGGCTGTTGTTATTGAAGAAGCTATTCCCTGTTGAGGAGACCACTCATATCTTCCTTGCCAGAGCTCTTGCAAGGCAGCAGAAAAGCTGGAAAAGCAGCTTGGGCAAAAATGAACTGCTGCAAGGTGAGCATGGCACTGTAAATTGATGTCCTCTGCCCCCCGCCCAAGGAGCACTCTTATGGATGAGCTGGCATCCCCAGGACAAGTGCCAATGTGCTCAGAGAAAGGGATGCTATGTCCCCTGGCAGTTCAGTTTCTCAAACACAAATATGCATCCTGTGTATACAGAAACTTACGTTTCCTTGGAATATTTAACCATGTTGTTCAGCCAGAGCTCAGCACAGTGAGGTCCCAGAGTTATGCACCTCATGACATTGAAAAATCTATAAATAGTAAAGTGATTATATTGCCAGACACCTGCTGATACAAGATGAAAACACCAATGCTGAGTTTCTGAAATAACAAACCCACACTTCGGTCAGTGCCAGCAGATTAGTCTTAAGGTACTGTTATGCCAGAATGATCAAGTGGTCAAAATATCATCAGCAAGTTTGCCTAGTCAAAGACAGCCTAAGAAGCGTGACATTATCAACTAGAAATAAGTAGCCTTTCCTCCCCCCAAAAGTGGATAAAGGTATTTCAGAGGAAACAAACCTCCCATTTGCCTCCAAGTAAATGGAAAAACATTTCCAGAAAGTAACTAAAAAGAGAAAATGTTCTGCTAGAAGCTAAGTGCCTTTGCCAAATGCAGCAATGTATTTGGTGCTGCAAATATTAAAATGTTTTCCTATGGTACATTTTCAGTTCATAGTCTTGAAGAGAGGCATGATCTAATAATCTGAGAGCCACTCTGAGTGCCAAGAATGCCTTCATGTGACATACCAAAAGGCTTTGGAAGAAACAGTACAACATAATCAGGGATTACAGAGTTCATCATGCGAAAGCATCTCTCTCCTAATTCTGCATCTATATGTAAATTTGGGATAGGATCCCATACCTCATGGAAGTGTTGTCATGAAGATTAATTAGGTCTGTGTTCCAGAAGGCAAAGTGCCAGATCTTTAGAGGCTTAAATATATTTTCAAAATCTGAATTTTAAGACTCTGCTTGCTCCAAGTTTGTTGCAGGATTGGGACCATAATCTGCAATGTCCTTTCAAGTTTAAAAGTGCACAAAGTTGCTCAGCATTTTTTAATGTATTTTTTCCCTTTGGCCAGACCAATCTTCCCTGGTTTAATCTTTTTAAGTCTCCCCAGAAGTTATTGATTTAAACATGCTTTTATTTTCTTTTTGTTGGTTTTTGAGGCTGTTTATTGTTCAGCCTGCAACTCAGAGTTCAGAGTGCTTGTCTGCCATCCAGATGCCTCTCACTTGGGAGCTCTGTGAAAGAGCATCAAATCTTCCACTGAGACTTTGGCACTTTTTCTTTCTTAACTTAAATCACTTTAACTTAAAATGCTGTCACTGCAGTGATGAAAGGCTGCAGATGGTAAAACGTTCTTGTCTACAGCCATCCCTGTCTTCATCACAACAATAACTCTGCAGACTTTGACCAAGGTGTTCTCAAACCAGTTACTGGATGTAGTGAGTTTGATAGCATCAGTCATCGTGCGACATTCTGTGCCTTGCCAATCCTCCACCCCACTGTTTACTCTTAGTAGGGCAATACCTAATGAGTAGTATCTCCCAGTTAATGGTTTCATAATCTGGCTCTGCCATGATAAACAATTCCTGATTAGAAATTACATGCAAAATGTAAGTATAAGGGCAATTGCTGCTATTAGTTATTACTGTCTAATTAGTCATCTACAATGTGCAGCACCTTACCAAGCAAACTACTCTTGGAAACTCTTGGAAAGAAGAACACAAATACTCTATTGTTTCCAAAATTGTGATTTGAACACAGTAAGTTACTACACAACCTCTTTACAAATGTGAGTCTGGCTGTATTTACTTTTTGTCTTGTGCATCAGAGCTACCTACCATGAGGCAGTGGCTCAAAAATCAGTTGCTGTGACTTGCTTCTGGAAAATTTATTTTGCTTCTTCTTAAAATCTTGGCCTGCTTGACCTTAGCAACCTTCTCCAGTTTGAAAATGCAAGTTATAATCTCCTGTAGGGATTTAGCCAGGTGTCTATTAGAGCCTGTAATCTGTGATACAGCTTCCAGCATTCACACTGCAGAAGGGTTAAGCCCCTCTGTCTTTGTTCCTCAGTAAAAAAGTCCATGAGGTGTTAGTGTGGACAGGAAATAGATTGAAAGAAGCAACATCATCAATCAAGCCCTAAGCCTGTGTGGATGCCACTAAAGAGCCGTCCCAGTGAGAGCAGGGCCTGAGAGGCAGTGCTCTAACTTTAACCATGAAATGGCACCTGCAGCACTGCTGCTGACTCCCCTGCTGATGTTCAAAGGTCATACTGATGCTAGAACTCTGATTTTAACCAAAATTCTCAATCTAGGGTCACTGCTCCATCCCTGACCAAGTTCCTTGTGGAGGTACGCTTGCTAAGAAACGCTCCTGCCCGGTGGGAACAAGGCTAGCCCCAGCATCCCATCCCAGGCAGAGGTACTTGTCTCATACCACTGTAAAGTTCAAGCTGGGTAGTACAGATGGAGTAATGAGTGCTAAAACAAACTGAAATACAGCTAATCCCTGCTGGGACCAGTCAGCCCTAGTCAGTAGGTTTTCAGGTAACTGCCTTTTCCAGCCAGGGCTGAGCATGATCAAACCATGTGACAACCTCATGCCTTTGCCATGCCTGCAAAATAGGTACCTCTTTCTAAAGCCAAAACTTTCCGACTGTGGCAGTAGTTTTGGTAATATATTTTTTCATTCCTTGAGTGGCGTAAAACAAAGAATAACTTAATTTGCTTGCCTGCAAGGTGCTATTTAATATCAATCTCCAGTTACTGTACAGGAAAATAATGGCTTTCTTTTAGATGGTTGTGTTGTTGGGAAAGCCTTAGCTACCTTCTATGTTAATTGGCAGTGAAGAGTTTAGGAGTACTTATTGGTGTTTAATTATTTAGAAATCTCCTAATGTCTTAAATGTAGTTTTGAAAAGTGAAAAATATTTTACACCTTGTCCAGCTCACAAGCTGCTGCTTGGAATGCTTCAATGAAAATCTATCTACAGCTGCCTGCTGGTCACAAAATTACTTAGAGCTGCTAATGCTCCAATCCTTTAGATATCCCCAACACAAAATGGGCTTGATTTTCACAAACTGGGGAAAGCTGATTTTTGTTGTATTAGTTTTACTGAGATAGAGGATTTAATGCAGAGACCAAGACATTATAATATTTAACTAACTGCTGTTTAACTGTTTTCATACCAACATGTACTAAGGGACATTCATGTGGAGTAAGACCCCTTTACTCTATTTTGGTGATGTCAGTGGGACAAAACATGCCAATGTCATTTAAGATTAATTAGAAGCAATTTAAAGCCAAGTTGTTGGTAGAGAAAAAGGGAATCTGACTCCAAGCCTTTGAAGAGATTATTCCAAATTACATCAGTGACTGCCATGTCAGTAGGCAGAAGGGAACTTACCTAAACTTCCCTAATCTATGAAATAGCCTCATCTTTCCTCAAAAGTTTGTACCCACAGAAATGTAGACTAACACTCAGTAGCAAACTGGGAATGATCTTTAGTGTTCATTGTGCTATTGGTTTAGGTACCTTATTGTTACCTGCTCTCATGATCTCAATGCATTCACACCAGCTTGTGTTTTGTTAGAGCCTTGTCTCACAGTGTTCTTTGATTCTATTGGCACCTCAGCTTCTGCTAAAAATGGAATGGTGAAAGAAAAAGGGAGCAAAAGGAATTAACTGTTACATACAGAAAGAAACAATACATCCCACAACACCTGGGTTACACACTGGAAGTCATAAAACATACCTCCTCCAGCATCCAGCGACTAGGGGTCAGAGCAACTTTAATCTTTTAACGTGAAGAATCACAGCAGACTCAGTGGCTGCTTATGGAGCAGGAAACCAAAGCCATCCCTCAGCAGTGCTTGATGCACTTGTCTGGCTACCCAGGAGCATTTATTTGCTGGATTTTGACACCCATGGCCTCCCAGGGAAGCTGCTTTTACCAAAGTGATGACAGAAGCATATATATTATAGGTACACAGGCAGCTTCATGGTGACAGGTGCAGAAGTGGCCAGATTTTTCTAGTGAACCTCAGAAAGGTGTGATATATGCAACTCAGAGCATTTTCTGCAAAATTACTATTTACATATAATCAAAAGATTTAGAACCTTACACATTTCATTATGTGACTTTTTCTTCCCTAAGGGAAAGAAAAGGCCTAAGTAAGCAAATTCTGGCATTTGTGGCTGATATATTAAATGGAGCTTCAATAGTAAGAAATTTGGTGGTGTCTGTATTCTGCTTGAAACTTATTTTTGATTGTCACTGTTTTATTGGAGTCACCATCCTTGGAGGTGTTCAAAAAAGGATTGGATGTGGCACTTGAAGCCCTGGTTTAGTTGGTCATGAGGTGTTGGGTGATAGGTTGGACTTGATGATCTCTGAGGTCTTTTCCAACCTTATTGATTCTATGATTCTATTTAAAAAGAAGGCATAGTAATAGCAACTACAAGCTTAAAATCAGAGCTGTAACAGGGATTTAATCTAGACACATTTTGCAGAGTATTTCCAGTTACAGATGCATGCTTTGCAGCTGTCAGCAAAACAGGCAGTGTGCCGCTTTTCGAGTCACCTGGTTTGTTGTCTTGTGGGTTTTTTTATGATTTGGACTCCCAGAGAATCATTGTCAGTTTTAGCATACAGCTGCATTAAGGTAAAGAGAGAAAGAAAATAGTATTTCCCTGCCCAGGTAAGAGGAAGTTGGCAGTGAGAAGGTCAAACTGAGTGCAGAAGTCCTTTTGCGTGTGTTTTGTGGGAGTATGTCAAGGAGCAGAGCAGCAGCCAAAGAGGAAACTCGTGTTTAAAACCCATTTCCTATACTGAATGGAATTGAATGACTTGATTATCCCTGAGGCTTTGAGATGGAGAGAAGCAGAACTGTAATTATAAGGAAAGAAAAGGTTGATTATCATTGGAGGGCTTTTTCTGCTTTGAGGATAGGTGAAAAATATTCTGATTAATGACAATAATGGCTAGACTTGTGCCCTATCAAGCACTGCTGGCTGTAGGCAGTGCTGACCATTCGTACACAATCCCTGTGAAAGACAAAGGGGAGGACAGAGAGCAGCAGTTGCTCTTTGGAACAAACACAGAATGAACAAGTAGCAAAATATTAATGTACTGTTGAAAGCTGAAATTAGATAGACATGATTCAGTGCAGCCTACAGGGTCTGATATCTTCACAACTGTTGCAAGATATCCCCAGTCAGCAGGCAAAAATAGCCTTTATGAAGAAACACAAGATTGTAGTGTGCAAGTTAACGCATCAAAAGGCCAGGAGGAGAATAATTCACTTTCACCTTGCTACGGAAGACAAGCAGCAAAAGCTGTGCACTATTGGCAAGCTTTTTTTGTTGCTGTTTTTAACTCAACCCCCGGTTCAGAGCTCCAGCCACCTTGGCAGCATTCCAGCTGAAGCTGCTGACATCTCCCACCTAATCAAGTGCTAGATTATCTTGTTCTGATAAATTGGAGCTGGTGCCTTGCAAAAAGTCTTTCCTCGAGTGCTTTGCTACCCTGTAATAAGATGGCAGATGTCTGAATCAAGCCCCAGAGCTGGCAGAGTGCTTTTTTTTTTGTAATGGCTTTTGGTGGTAAGTGTAAATGTTTTAAGGCAAGCCAGTGCTAAGCTGGGAGCACAGTTAAGCATGATAAATTTCACACCCGGGTGAAAACAATCTTGAGAGTGTACTAGGTACTGGTTCATACCAAATATATATGGGCTGCACTGATGACCTCAAAACACTTGCCCTAAAAATCATTTCTTTTGTGAACAGAGCCCTTGAGGAACATACTTTTAAAAAAATAAATTCTCTTCAGCTGCTGCATCTTTCTAGGAAGAATTGGAGTTACTGAGCTATTAGAGACTTGCTTAGTGTTCTCAGTCTTTTGTGTCTCAGTCATTGGTCTGAGTCATTCAGGGTAAATAAACTCTTGTTGCTCTAAAACATACTTAGGCAAATATTTGTGTTTCAGAAGGTGCTGTATATGTGTGTGGTTGTGCAATTACTTTTACAGGTAAGCTGGCCAAGATAAATCTCATTAAAATAAAGGTACTCCTTGCAAGCATTTGTTTTTTTCCTTTCTTGGTTTCATTCCTGGAGAAAAAGCAGCAGTTGCCATGGGCCAGACAAGAAACATCTTTGTGTGTGACAGTCGCCTATCTGATGTCTCTTGTAACACCACTTTGCTCTTTTCCAGGGGAATCCCTACATGTGCAATAACGAATGTGATGCGAGTACCCAAGAACTGGCCCATCCTCCAGAACTGATGTTTGATCTTGAAGGAAGACATCCCTCCACATTTTGGCAGTCCACGACTTGGAAGGATTACCCAAAGCCTCTTCACGTTAATATTACACTCTCCTGGAACAAAACCATTGAGCTAACAGATAATATTGTTATCACTTTTGAATCTGGCCGTCCAGACCAAATGATCCTGGAGAAATCACTCGACTATGGGCGAACATGGCAGCCCTACCAGTACTATGCCACAGACTGCTTAGATGCTTTCCATATGGATCCAAAATCAGTGAGGGATTTGTCACAGCACACAGTCCTGGAAATCATTTGCACAGAAGAATACTCTACTGGGTACATGACAAACAGTAAAATTATCCACTTTGAAATCAAAGATAGATTTGCCTTTTTTGCTGGACCTCGGCTTCATAATATGGCTTCTCTTTATGGCCAGCTTGACACAACCAAGAAATTGAGAGATTTCTTTACTGTCACAGATCTGAGGATAAGACTGCTTAGGCCAGCAACTGGAGAAATCTATGTAGATGAGCAACACCTAGCACGCTACTTTTATGCCATTTCAGACATAAGAGTATATGGAAGGTAAGAGAATATATGCCTTTAGAAACAGGAATGAAGTGTTTTGTTTCAGAGGTTATTCAAAACCATTTATTTCTCCAAACATGACAATGTTTTCTGCCAAGCTGTGTTCATGGAAAATTGGGCTCAGTTAATTTCTTTTTATGGTCATACTAGAAGTATGCATAGCAGCACAAGTACTGCAAGCAGCACAAGAAGTATGACTCAGCAGCACAAAGTCCCAGGTGTTCACTGTTACTAGCCTGGGATATTGAGCCCTAAGTCCCATGAGCAAGATAGTTAATACTGCCCCAGGATATTTTAAGTATGACACTTAAAATAAGAATAAAGCATTATTGGTATTACATGCTGCTAAGCAGTAGTCTCCAAAGCAGTGAAGATGGAGTTCAGAATACAGAATCAAATACAGAATTAACCAGGTTGGAAAAGACCTTTGAGATCATCAAGTCCAACCTATCACCCAAGGCCATCTAATCAACTAAACCATGGCACTAAGTGCCTCATCTAGTCTCTTCTTAAACGCTTCAGTGATAGTGGCTCCACCACCTCCCTGGGCAGTCCATTCCATTGGCCAATCACTCTTTCTGTGAAGAATTTCTTCCCAACATCCAGCCTAAATGCCTTGTCACAGCTTGAGACTGTGTCCTCTCATTCTGTCACAGGTTCTCTGGGAGAAGAGACCAATCCCCACCTGGCTACAACCTCCCTTCAGGCAGTTCTAGACAGCAATAAGGTCTCCCCTCAGCCTTCTCTTCTCCAGGCTAGGCGACCGTAGCTCCCTCAGCCTCTCCTCATAGGGCTTGTGCTCCAAATTCCTCACCGGCTTTGTTGCCCTTCTCTAGACACATTCAAGCAACTCAACATCTTTCCTAAACTGAGGGGCCCGGAACTGGACACAGTACTCAAGGTGTGGCCTAACCAGTGCTGAGTACAGGGGCAGAATGACCTCCCTGCTCCTGCTGGCCACGCTATTTCTAATGCAGCTCAGGATGCCACTGGCCTTCTTGGCCACCTGGGCACACTGCTGGCTCATGTTCGGCCTACTGTCAACCAGTACCCCCATGTCCCTTTCTGTCTGGCTGCTCTCCAGCCACTCTGACCCCAGCCTGTAGCAGTGCATGGGGTTGTTGTGGCCAATGTGTAGAACTCAGCACTTGGATGTGTTAAATCTCATGCCGTTGGACTCTGCCCATCTGTCCAGCCTGTCAAGGTCCCTCTGCAGAGCCCTCCTACCTTCTAACAAATCAACACCTCCCCCCAGCTTGGTGTCATCTGCAAATTTACTAATTTACTAGTGATGGACTCAATCCCCTCATCCAGATCATCAATAAAGGTATTAAACAAGATGGGGCCCAGCACTGATCCCTGGGGGACACCACTAGTGACTGGCTGCCAGCTGCAAGTGGCACCATTCACCACCACTTTCTGGGCTCGGCCCTCCAGCCAGTTCCTAACCCAGCACAGAGTGCTGCTGTCCAAGCCACAGGCTGACAGCTTGGCCAGGAGTTTGCTGTGGGGAACAGTGTCAAAGGCCTTGATGAATTCCAGGTAGACTACATCCACAGCCTTCCTCACATCCACCAGAAGGAGATCAGGTTGGTGAGGCAGGACCTGCCCTTCCTAAATCCATGCTGGCTGGGCCTGATCCCTTGGCCATCCTGTAAGTGCTGTGTGATTGCACTCAAGATGACCTTTTCCATAATCTTGCCTAGCACTGAGGTCAGGCTGACAGGTCTGTAATTCCCTGGCTCCTCCTTCTGGCCCTTCTTGTGGATGGGCATCCACTGCTCCCTGACTCCATCTGCCAGCGCAGAAGGCCAGTTGTCTGGAAGACAACCTATCCTGCTATTAAAAATTGAGGTAAAGAAGGTCTTAAGTACCTCTGCCTTTCCCTCATCTTTTGTTACAGTATTCCCCTCCATGTTCACTAAGGAGTGGAGGCTGTGCACAGAAATGGCCAGTCTAAGCTCTAAATGGGCTTTTTCCTCTAATTTTTTCCTACATGAGATAGCAACATCCTTAAACAATTCATGGGTTACCTCTCCTTCCTTCCAAAGATGATGCACCCATGCTGGCTGTATAGCCCGGCAACTCATCTTCCAGCACATTGCGACAGTCTGTTCCTGAACCTTCAAGATTTCTTTCTTGAACTAGGTCCAGCTCTCCCGGACCCATTTGTTTTTAAGGGCTGTTTCCCAAGGTACCTTCTGACATAGTTGCTTAAGTAATCTGGAGTCACAGTATCACAGTATCACCAAGTTTGGAAGAGACCTCAAAGATCATTGAGTCCAACCTGTCACCACAGACCTCATGTCTAAACCATGGCACCAAGTGGCACGTCCAATCCCCTCTTGAACACCTCCAGGGATGGTGACCACCTCCCTGGGCAGCACATTCCGATGACGAATGACCCTCTCCGTAAAGAACTTTCTCCTCACCTCGAGCCTAAACCTCCCCTGGTGCAGCTTGAGACTGTGTCCCCTTGTTCTGGTGCTGGTTGCCTGGGAGAAGAGATCAACCTCCACCTGTCTACAACCAGCAATGAGGTCACCCCTGAACCTCCTCTTCTCCAGGCTAAACAATCCCAGCTCCCTCAGCCTCTCTTCATAGGGCTTGTGCTCAAGCTTCTCACCAGCCTTGTTGCCCTTCTCTGGACACATTCAAGTGTTTCGATGTCCTTCCTAAAGTGAGGGGCCCAGAACTGGACACAGTACTCAAGGTGCGGCCTAACCAGTGCTGAGTACAGGGGCACTATGACCTCCCTGCTCCTGCTGGCCACACTATTCCTAATGCAGGCCAGGATGCCATTTGCCTTCTTGGCCACCTGGGCACACTGCTGGCTCATGTTTAGGCAGCTGTCAAGCAGCACCCCCGGGTCCCTCTCCGTTTGGCAGCTCTCCAGCCACTCTGACCCCAGCCTGTAGTTCTGCATGGGGTTGCCTTAGCCAAAGTGCAGCACTCGGCACTTGGACTTGTTAAATGACATCCCATTGGACTCCGCCCATCTGTCCAGTCGGTTGAGGTCCCTCTGCAGAGCCCTTCTACCCTCTAACTGACCAACATCTGCTCCTAACTTGGTATCATCTGCAAATTTGCTGATGACTGACTCAATCCCCTCATACAGATCATCAATGAAGATATTAAAGAGGATGGGGCCCAGCACTGGTCCCCGGGGGACGCCACTGGTGACTGGCCTCCAGCTGGATGTGGCACCATTCACCACCGCTCTCTGGGCTCGGCCCTCCAGCCAGTTCCTAACCCAGCATGGAGTGTTGCGGTCCAATCGAGAGTGGAGGTTTTGTTGCTGCCCCTCTTAGCTTGACTGCATACTGAAAACTCAATTATTTCATGGTCAGTGGACCCCAGAAAGCCTCCAACCACCACATCTCCCACCAGCCCTTCTCTGTTTGTTCATATAGAAGCAGTATTTTTCTTCAGTACTCAGCTGTCCCCCTGGCCTGGAGAAGCACTCAGGCCTGATGTAAGGGTGGTCAGAGTGTAACTGGCTGGGACCCAGAACCCCAAAACAACATATTTGACCTTGAGAAATTTTTGAGTCAAAAATTTGTAGCTCACGATCACTATTTTCATGCTCAAACCCACTGATGGAAGAGGAAGCAAAAGTACTCTTCCAGAAGAGATTGCTAATGCATGAGGCTTCCGTAAAAATTATTTCTAACTTGCTGCATTTCCGTAGTTACTTTCCCAGTCTTGAAATAAGTATGAGATTGGGAATATTTTAAGATAATGTGCAAGTACCAGTCAGAAGGGTTACTTGAAGCCATAAAGCAGCACTGTGCAAATCACAGATTAATTTATTAGTTGAATTTAATAGCTTATTCATGGTATAAAAGATAGCAAATGAGCAAAGAGTCAGGTTTATGGAACTTCAGAATGAGGTTTTGGTGGAGGATGAACTACTGGATCCTACTAGTATTAGAGTAGATAAATGACTGAATCCTACTAGTATTAACAGTTTCTTATGTTGGCTCAGGAATTCATTCTGACAATAGGACACTTTCTACTTTTATGTACTTGGAGCCTGACATGATGGCAGTTAACTAAAAGAGAGAGATACTCTTTAAATCATTTGACTTTTTCAGGCTTTTAATGTAAGCTGTGATTGATACAGCAGCCCTTGCACAGACCCTTCCCAATAGGTCTGACTATGAACTGCCTGTGAACGAGGAAGGTGGCAGAGATTAGAGTCTATTCTTTGTACTTTAATAAGCTCTGGAATACAGTGAAACTGAAGCAAAATGGAAAAAAAAACAACAGTGTTTTAGCAAGGCTGATGTGAATAAAACAAGGATGATTACTCAGCTGTGTTCAAGACAAGTACTGCCTCCAGGGAAAACAGTGGCTGATATCAGGTGCTGTACTCCCAAAAATAATAACTGCAATGGCATTCCTACTGGGAAATTTTCTTCTCAATTCAAACTAGCAACTGACTGATGATCTCAAGCAGCAGGGCAATATCCTTTACATATGTCATGGGTGCCAATATGTTCAAAAGAAAGAAATATAACCTTCTCTGTCAGTAATATACTCACCTCTCTAATGTGCACTTCCTTCACTTCTGTTTCTTCTGTAGACAGTTCAAGTCTTCCTTTTAAAAGATAAATTCATAAAAGCTGATGTAGCTTGGCAGGGCAGGGCATTTATTGCAGACATAGGACTGTGTGAAGAAAAAAACCCGACAGTGACTACATAAAACACCAGTGACTGCAATTTTATTACTCATGTAGTGAGTTTGCCTTTTTCTGCCCCTTTTCTACATGCTTTTCATGTTCGTAAGCATTTTCATATTGCAAAAATCAATATATAAAATCAAAATAGAATCTAATTACCATGGTGCAATCTATTGGAAAATACTCCTCTAACTTTATTTAAAGGAAGAATTGATGCCACATACAAGTTTGAATGCATGACTGCTTTTGCAGTGCTGATATATTTTTGTATGACATTGAAATACATTTCTCAGGACCGTAGATTCAGCATTTGGTTACTCTTCTGTGTCCACACCAAACACATACATATACATACAGAATCAGTAAATTATTGTGTGAAAGTACAAGATAAATGTTGCTGGTTTAAGAATTCATATTGTATCTTATGTATTTAAGAATTACTGTTCTCATTAGATACATTCTAAATTATTTTTCAGAAGTCTCTTGGGAGAGCTAAGTGGATCATAGACAGGTTAAGTTGAAATAGTTTGGTAAAGTTAGCCTTAGTACATACAAAAGTAACACACTTCACAGAATCACACAGGATGTTAGGGATTGGAATGGCCTCAAAAGATCATCTAGTCCAACACCCTTGCCCGAGCAGGACCACCTAGAGTAGGTCTCGCAAGAACACATCCAGGTACATTTTGAATGTCTCCAGTGAAGGACGCTCCATAACTCCCCTGGGCAGCCTGTTCCAGTGCTCTGTCACATTCATGTGTATCCAAACTCAGGACTCAAATGTGCTTCCGCTTTAAGGAAAAGCTGCTTCCCTTTGGAACACTCATTGGGAGCTTAGTCTGACTTCAATTAGACTATCAGCACTTTATCAAAGAAAGCATCTGAAGGATTAGAAAAAGTGCATTGCATGCAAATTAGAAACAGAAACCTTCTGAGCACATCTGGGACACTTCAGTCTTGTGAAAAATTATCTATAGAAACGAAGCGTGACTGTACAGAGAACTTATCTGATGCTGAAGCTTGTTGTCTAAATGCTGCTGTAATTGAACATATGCTTTAAAAGAAATATCTGATGCGTAATGGTATCTCACTAGATTAGATTAATGTGAAGTCTTATCACTCTTCTGCTAATGAGAAGAACAGCTCTTTAGGGATTTGGTGGCCTTTCCTTCAATATGTAGTGAGCTCTCATTGTTAAAGACTTCACTGGCTTCTGTACTGCTGAGTAGCTGTGGGGCTACAGTACACAGCCCCTGATTATTTAGTTTCACCAAATGTATCTTGCAATAGTATCACTGTCACCCAGTTTTAGGTATTTTTGGTCTCCTACCAGGCACCTTATAGGGGCTCACCAAAGAATCTCCAAATCAGCATTACAGTCAGGTGCCTGACGTGCCCTGAGCACAGGAACACGCTGGAGGGGAGCAAGGGTTATCAGGGATTTTGTGCTGCTGTTTCTGATTCAGCTGAGCGTTCCAGCCAGTGTCTATTAGTTTAGGATATTAACTGGAAAGCAAAATACAATTTCATTTTTAAATTTATTTCTACAATGTTTGATATTCTGGTCTTTGAGACTTAGATATTTATATAAGTTTAGTAATGCTAGACTAGACTGTTCCACGAGGATGAGATACAAAGGAATGTTACCAAGGAGCTTGACATGTGGTGGATCTGTGTCATCCTAGCAGAAACATTTTAAAGCTAGTTCTCTTACTGAAAAAAAAAACAAACCCCAAACCTGTAGGTTAAATATAGTTCATATCAACAAAGCTCACAACAACACATTTCTAAAGGCAGCATAAAATGTAATTTGTTTCACACTGTATTTTAAGGATCAATGATAGTCAAAAGCATCTACCCTAAAGCTGCCATATAAGACATACAGGATGCTTGGGGGATTAATGTTTTACAATTAATTATAGATAGAGGATTTACCCAGTTAATATAAGGTTTGATTTGTCCTTGCTTTGTGTTTTGGTGTGAACTAAGCCTGATGAATGTGGCATTAGAGAGGAAAACCTATATACTCTTGACGAATGCCTTACCTCCTCTATTACCACCTGCTTATTCAATTTACCACTTCCATTGTGTATTTATTAGGATGATGGGAAAAAAAAAGGAAATATGGCTGTTAGCAATTTCAGCAACCCCATTGTGCTCACACTATTCAAGAAACCTAATAATCTACATGAACTAGTTCTGACTTACCAATGGTCTGCTTCACTAAATCAGGGTGATTTTTTCAAATGAATAATGGCCCATGTAATGTGCCAATACCTTAATTAAAGAGAGCCTCTCTAAGTCTTGATCTGGTTTTAATTTACAGGGTAATACTACAATAATATCACTAATGGAAGGTACATTAAAGGGCATCAAGTAGCATTAACTGTATTAAATTATGGCACTTGTGTTAATTAACTGCTGAAGCAAGATGGTCCTAATGACTAGAAAGGTCGACTAATGCATAAATAAAGTCTTCTGAGATAGGAAACTGAGAAAGAGCACACATTTTTGCCCCCGTCTGGCCTTGCAGAAATTCAGAGGGTGTCCCTGCATGGTAACCTCAGGAAGGTTTCTCTCACTTTGCTGTCTGAAGAGGTGGTCTGGACCGTCTGCAAATTCTGCCTGCCTTCAATTCCACGTGAAGGACAGTCCTGGCAGTAAGCTGTGAGGCACAGCTCCCTCTTTAAACTTTTTTATTTTTTTAGTAGAAATTCACTGAAATGCTGATAATAATTCCTTTGAAGTCAAGCAAAAGGTTCCTAGCAGATTTTGGATCAGGCTGCTAACGGTTTAACCACGTTCATCCCAAAGTATTTTTGCTTTAACTGTTACATTGTCAGTGACATGTACATTTATACCCTGCAAGTTAACTGTAGGTCAGGATGCTGGTATAAAAACATGGCTCCAGTGGCTGAAAGAATAACTATCTGGCTAAAACAATGGATCTTACTGCTTTTGGGTGATTAGGTTTTGATCTAAGAGCCTCCAGTTTCCTTCTGACACCAGAATATCCAGCCACTGTACAATGTTATTAAGCCCTTTGGAATTTATTTTTATACAGTTCTCGCCTTGAAGCTTCTGTGTTTAAGCCCCAGGGCTTTCTGACCCTGTCTCAGCTGTGGTTGCAGTTCCAGCAGCAATAGAAACCTCTTAACTCACAGAACACAAGTGAAAAGTATCCTCAGTTTTAACAGTTTCTTGCTCTCATGTTATCACTTCTAAATTTAAATCCGTCTTAGAACCTGAATATATTATTCTGAAGGAAAGCATTTTTGCTACTTAGGGGTTTATGGCTTTTTTGTCTTTTTAGTCAGCCTGCCCCTCCTGCCAGCTGAGACCCTAAATTGCTGCTGTAGTGGATTTGGGGTTGCTGAGTGCCCTTTCTCTTAAAAAGAGGGGATCTGCCCCCACTGAGCAGGGAGTTCAGCCTTCAGCAGAGTGTCCCACCTTGAAGGCTGTTATACAAGTTTTCATCCTCTGCCTCATTCTACAGATCCATTCTGCAGCTGAATTAATTGGATTAAATCGTGACAATGCTGTAATTACATCCCTCTGTAATTTACCCAAAAAGCAGAACTTTGCCCTAGGGAAGTGGTAATATATAGAGAATTGTTGTAGTTTCATTTATAATTATTTATTTATAATTATTTATAATAATGTTCATAGCCAGACCATCAATATGAAGATGTGCAGGCTCCAAGCTTTTCAGGAGACAACTAAATACCATTCTTGTTTCTACTGTTTATTTACTGTACTTGAATACTCTATAGTTAGTAGCTTTGTTCTCCTTTGAGATTTTCACTGATATTTGTTGGGAATCTAGCAGTTTCTCCAATTAAATTAATAATTCATTAGGGAACAGGGGAAAAAATTAAATGTAGGTATTTAAGAGCATATCAATTTATCTTTAACTCCCAATTAGCTTTTTTTAATACATCTGCTGTTATGTATCACTAAGGAAAATGGTCCCATGTGTTCTGTAAACAAATCTAGGCTCATCAGGAATTGAAATAACTAAATGGTTGCTGTGTTGATTCACACATGGGCAGTCTCTAATGGTTTACTCAGTACAGGTGCCTTGGGTGGGTTTTACTCCTGCCTATGTTCAAAGGATACTGGTTCCCACCCTCTATCCTAGTGACATAAGCCCTGACCATCAGCTCAGAGTGATCTCAGTCTCGTAGTGGATGAGACAGAAACAACAGTGAAAGTCTGAATAGCTGACTAGGTCTTTAATTCAGCTATGCAGTTTTTAAACTAGTGGGTTTAAATCACCCAGTTTTATTCACCACCTTTGCTCATTAGCATTTGACCATCTTTTCTTGGCCCTTTTTGCAAGATGTCAAGTATTTCCATACTGGTCTTACCTGGCTGTCTTTCAAGGAAGCTTAGTATCATGCAGGATCAGTGTCTGAGAAGAGGCACCAAGCATTTTTGTAGAACAAGCCCTATAAGGAGGGGCTAGGGAAGCTGGGGTTGTTTAGCCTGGTGAAGAAGGGGCTTAGGGGAGACCTTATTGCTCTCTACAACTACCTGAAGGGAAGTTGTAGACAGGTGGAGGTTGATCTCTTCTCCCAGGCAACCAGCACCAGAACAAGAGGACACAGTCTCAAGCTACACCAGGGGAAGTTTAGGCTCGAGGTGAGGTGAAAGTTCTTCATAAAAAGAGTGATTGGCCATTGGAATGTGCTGCCCAGGGAGGTGGTCACCATCCCTGGAGGTGTTCAAGAAGGGATTGGATGTGGCACTTGAAGCCATGGTTTAGTTAGTCATGAGGTGTTGGGTGACAGGTTGGACTTGATGATCTCTGAGGTCTTTTCCAACCTTATTGATTCTATGATTCTATAATTCATTTTGTCATTGAACATTAAGGGAGTAGAGATGAAACTCCTAGTGAAAGAAATGAGAAATTTTATTTCTGCATTGCTTTGTATGCTGAAAAGCTATCCAAATAGCCTTTCTGAATAAAATGTAGTGATTCCAATACCTTGCAGAAACTTTATTTCCTTTAAACTTTTCATTTCAAGAGGTTCAACTTAATGCAAACCCTGAAATAAACTTAAAGATCTCCTGGAACACATAGAATCATAGTATCTCTCCCTATATAATTACAAGAAGTTAAGTGGTGAAACAAGAGACCACATATGATACTAGTTTCAGATGCCATCCTGTACATTGGGAGTAATTTCAATGAAGTTACTTGTATTAAACCAGTGAGTTTAAAATGTGTTCATATAGGAAGCATGCAGAAAAATAAGTGACACAGAGGCCAGAAGGAATCAAAGAAAGAAAGGAGGGAGGGAAAGCAGGAGACTGTCCCAGCTTCGGTTTAAAATGAATGAGAAGTACAGACCTCAAGTTGTCTTCCTCCTCCATCTTCATATAATAAGGCTGAAGTAAAGCAGGACAGTTCTGCTAAGTCCAATGATACAGTCACATGGAGACACCTATTCAAAAAACTGGAAGCTGATTTAGTACAGGTCAAATAGTCTCATTATGTGAGCTCTATAAGAACCCTTCCTCTCCCTCGTTGTTGAGGTTATCTCTGGGATTAATGTGCACCAGCAGTACTGGTGACCCATGCACAAAGGGAATCATCATGGTCATTACTTCACCATGGCAGGCTATAGTGCAAATTAATCATTAGCAGAAATCCTCAGTAAAACACAGGTGAAACTTCTTGGTTAACTGGGCTGAACAACAGGGTAAGTAGTCAGCCCTGTTGTGATTCTGTTTTCACAGAACATAATCTTGTTGATGGAAAAGCAAGAAAAGAGCTACAGACAGGAATGGCAATGCTTTGAACTCATCAGGCAGCAATATGGTCAGGAAAAAGGAAACAAAGAGTTCTGCTGCAGGTAGCATTCCCAAGAGAAAGTCTGGCTGCTGATGCATTCAGGAAAGCATAATGTTAAACTGCAGTCCTGTGCAGAAGGGGATGTGTCCTGCTTAGGTTCATGGGATGTGGTAGATATGAAAGGACACTGAATGACAAGAGTTGTCTTAATAACTTAGGGAAGGAGCAGAAACTGGAGAAATTCTTGACACACTACCCCTCCTATATGAGACCAACTTTAACATTTGCAGCTTGAGTCCCTGGATCCTTAGAGTCTGTCCATTAGCAGCATCTGGTTGCAAACACAACTGTTCATCCACATTTTTAAGCAGGCAGCAGTAAATAAAAAGGAATTAACTGGTATGGCTTTTGTGCTGGGAAATGCTGGAGTGAAATAGCTGTACTTCACTGATGACTACGTTGATGTTTTTGGGCAGTGACCTGTGTTTTAGAATCATAGAATCAATCAGGGTTGGGAGGGACCACAAGGATCATCTAGTTCCAACCCCACTGCCATGGGCAGGGTCACCCCACACTAGATCAGGCTGGCCAGAGCCTCAAAGAATAGCCTTTAGAATAAGCCTAAACCAAAAAGCATTTCAGGAAGAGGTTGGTGATCCATAGCTTCATCCTGTGGGTTAAGGCTGATCAGGCCTTGGGATAATGAAATGGGTATGGTACACACACATGCCTACAGCCCAGTGCTGCAGGGCAGTTTTCTAAAATCATCCTGGTGCTTTGAACCCCTGATGCTAGCTTCTGACTTTGATGTTTGTGTGAATGTCAAGGAAGAATTTGTGTGCCTCTTCCTTGTAAACTCTCTACAATACTTTGTGATTCTTTTTATTTTCACCCTTAAAACCATTTCTGTCTTTATGAGAGCTATGCAGAGTCTTTCCTCTCTGCTGTGCTGTACCCCTGCTTCATCCATCTCTAGATGTGTGTTGTTCTGTAATATGAGCTGTATCTTGCTGTATTAAGATTTATAAAGTGCTTTGAAACACACTTAAGAGAGATTGGTATGCAAGTACAATGGACTGTTATAATCTGTCCTCCCTGCACCATCATTTATAAAGCAGGCATGTAATGGGAGTACTGGTACAGATGTTTATGAGGGACAGCAATGCTGTCCTGATGACAGAGGGACATGTTAGCTCACGTTTAACTGCCATTAGTATTTCTGTGATGCTGCACATTAAGCCTATTAACAACGAAAAGGATAAAATTTGATTACAATAAGGATATATACGTTGAGATACGTGTCTTCACACTCAACTAATTAGTTGCCATCAACTGTTTTTGCTTTGCTCAGTGACATGTGGTATATAAATCATTACAATATGTTAAATGCAAATGGCTGGTAATAGGGTAACCATCTGCTCACTCTTGGAAAGTTAGCAGAGGAATATAGTAAGCTGTACTTCTAATAACGATGCTAAACTCACATCCCTGAAATACCAAATATCTAAAAACAGCTGCCTCCACTAATGCCAACATTACTAATACAGTTCTTACCCTTTTCATTTTCAGAAGTAAACCACATATTGTAAAGGTAACGTTGTTCTTCAGCATGAACTTGACTTCAAGGCTAGAGTCTATAACAGCAATGTGAACCACTGTACCTCAGAGCCTGATCTGTTTCTTAGATTATGTTGAGCACTTCTGAGCCAATAAATAATCAGGCTGACCACATTTCTCAGGACATCTTCTTGTCCACAGATGTAATTACATGTTTTTCCTCCCTTAACTCATGCTGCAAGACCATTTTCCAGGCATGACATTATTTTGTAAGTGATAGATAGCTGGCACATTGCTGTCTGGTAACACCTTACGCTAGGGACCATCAGAAGGTGCCTTCTATCTAATAATCTACCATGCCTGGTAATCTTTAAAGAGCACCACTGCAAAGAGGGATCAATTATTTTGCCACAGAAATGTATTATCAGGGACTGTCACATACCTTTGTAATGAGCATGTGACGAAGTAATGTGCTGCAAAATTGGTAGTGGAACAAGAGTGACTGCTTGCCAAAGCTGAGGCTGTGCCTTTGAGCTGCACCTGCTCCTTCTCTCCTTACCTATTCAGTTATCTGCTGGTCAGGGTCACTGTCATAGTGCTGATGTGCTGGCTCCCCCATCAGTAATATACTGCAATATCACCTACCAAAGAGATGAATATGTTCCCATACTGAATTCCCAAGACATGTCTTTCAACATTAAAGAAGCTGAGGAATTAATGGCTGAATAGCAAAGAAGTTTGTGATTTTGTCAAAGGCAGATGCTGTGGCTTTCTTAAGCCATGTTGAGGGAGAGGGCTTAGGGATGGCTTCAGGGGGTCACATCTGGCATGGAAGTGTCTGATGTAAGATTGTTCTTCCAGGGAAGCACCTGCAGGGGAAGAGGCTGCAGGAAAGCTCATTAGCCAGGCAGTTTCTCAGCCCTGGGATGAATTACAGAATAAGATGCTTGCTCTGCAGGGTCTCAGGAACCCACGGCTCCATGTAGGTGTGCTGTCCTGCAAAGCTTTCCCACTGTAAAAAAAAATGGTACAGCAAAACTTTGTGCTAACACGTTTTCCTTTGCTGCCTCACAAGAAAAGAAGTGCTGGTTGAAGGCTGCACAAATTTGGTGACTCCATTTTGATTCACAGTGAACACTTGCCTGCTTCAAAATGGGGTGTCTGCACTCTTAAGTTATCTGAGGCATTTATAGACCATGCTGGTGTGATGAGTGGCACTTTATAATACCTTAAAGGCATGCTGCCAGAGCTGGGAATTTGATAAGCTGGGGTCCTGAATTGGATTCCAGCAATGGTCACAAGATAGAGGAAGCTCTCATTTGAAATTGCAAGCAGGGGGAAAACAGGATTCTTACTCTTTAATTGCATTAGTTTTATTGAACTGAAGCATTGCTTCAGTTCCCAGAACACTTTATATATATTTTAATGCAAGTTACCAGAGACAGAATGGTGGCAGAACTGTTTATTGTTTCTGACTTTTATATCTGGTAAAACTGATTTTATTCATTTTCCCATTTAACACTCTCATGCATTGGGGATCTTCAGACTTTGAAATGGTATTTACCAAAGTCATTGCAAACATGTAAATTTCAACTTCTTTGATTTGGTGGTGCTTCTGTAATGCTTTTGTTTAGGCCTGTTCAGATAAGCCAGGCCAAGCCAATTGAATGTAAACTGGAGTTCAAGAATGTCTGGTAGCCTTTTGTGCAGGAGAGGGAATGTGAAATTCATTCCCTCAGTCCTTTGGGTTTTATTTGTTGCGTGCTGGTGGCATTCACTGTGACACAAATGTCCTAGCCATCACATGCTTCACATCTGCTGTTTTTTTGGGGGAGGGATGGTCATTTGATACGTTTGGGGTTTTTTAGCCCTATGTTGGTTGTATTTTTCCTCACATTTTCATTGGCTCTGCATCTTCTCATTGTAATTACTGAACTGTGGGCTGCTTTTTCCCTTACTTAGAGCTAGGGGAGTTGATGTTGCCATGTAAGCACAATCAAGAACTGACTTGAGAATAACACATTTCAAAAAATTACCATTCTTGCTCCCCAGTTAGAGCACAGCAGGTGCCATGACCTTCTGCACCACCAGGGAAGCATAGCTGGTGGGAATAGGAATGCAGCGATGGCATTTGGGACAGGAGACAGAGCTGCAGTATGGGAAGGCATCTGTTTTGTCAGTGACCCACTTTGGGAACTAGTCCTTCCCTCCTCCCACACCATGCATACCTCCAGCTGCTCATTTCTCATTGTCTTCATTTCTCTTACAGTGATCATCCCTCCTTCAGTTGATCGCATGGGGAGTAGCTGCCCGTGTGGCTCAAAGGAGGAATGGAAATCTTCAGCAGGAACATCTCAATTTACAATGAAAGAGTAAACCTATTATTCTTTGTCAAAGCAGAAAATTGCTTATCATTTAACAAGCTTCATTAACGATACTGTGCTTGTAGAATCATGCCTCTCTTTCTTTGAATGCCCCTGAAATAATTCTTCCAGCAGGACAGCAGAACAGCAAGGAGCCAGTTACATTTTTAATCACTTGTGTCCCATAGGAATTGCAGTCTGCCAGCAAGGGCAGCTCCTTCCCCTCTGCAACACAGGAGAAGAATTAAAAGATAGGAAGCTGTGGTTCCAGGATGGTGTCTTATAGTTATTAATGAGGTAAAGATCAAACAATCTGAGTGTTATTAACTCCTAATATTCTGCACCTGATTGTGTTTAAACCAATCCTCAAGCTAGAGCTTAAAAAATAAAAAAAAGGAAAAAACCAACAACTGCAACAGCAAAAAGCAAACAAGCAAACAAACATTTTTCCCTGAATGGGGAGTGGGGAAACAGTTGAATGAAAAGAAACAGAAAAAGAAAAAGAACACCTAATTTCTCCTCTGCTGTACATATATGACAATAATGTTTCAACAGTGTGGAGTCCTTACACCCCCAAACCAAATTGCATCATTTTACCTTCTCATCAGGTAGAACAGTTAGTCACTGAAGAAATAATCCTCAATGTGGTGACTCCTGAGGTTTGTTCTTTCAGGTGGATGACAGCAACAGCCTCATTTCTGACACACAAATACCACTTTTTAGACTCAATGCTTTAAAATATGCATCCAGACTTAGTTTGTTTTTATAAATACAGAGAGACTATATAATGAAATCAGATTCTGCAAACTCCACTGCCATTCCAATGGATGCTTTTGGAGACTAATGCAGTCTCTGGGTTTTGTGGTCTATACATTTGTTTGTCTCTTAATGCTTCATAAAATATACATGCTTTAAGTAAGAGAGATGCAGGAGAGTGATACTGACAGAACGGCAAAGGGTCATGTGTCTTGATTGCAGTGGCAGGTGATTTACTTGTAATGGAGTTCACCGTTTTTCTCATGTGTTTTTGGCTAACAAATGAACAATTACTGTGTGGCTGGTGTTCAGTCTGCCTGTGAATTGTGGAGAGGAGATACCTACACTCTCAAGATACTTCATAGAAAGAACATCATGATACATTTTTAGAGGTATTTAGCACTTCAAATGAAACAACCTAAAAGTAGTTTACAGGCTCACAGGATGTTAGGGGTTGGAAGGGACCTCTGGAGATCTTAGAGTCCAACCTTCCCTACCAGAGCAGGACCATAGAATCTAGCGCAGGTCACCCAGGAACGCATCCAGCAGGGGCTTGAAAGTCTCCAGAGAAGGAGACTCCACAGCCTCTCCAGGGAGCCTATTCCAGTGCTCTGTGACCTTTATTACAGTACAAAAGTTTTTCCTGGCTTTTGAGAAGAAAATGGGGATTTGTAAATTTTGACTGTTTCTTTATACCAGGACTTTGGAAAAATCTCTTGCACATATTAGAACCACCAAAAAAAAAAAAGGGGGCTTACTGCCAGAGAAAAGGTTCTGCAATTTAAAATGGGCTGAGTGTGTGCTGTGAAAGGAGAGAGGTCTTTTGGAATGTTGTGCAAATAGTGCAGCAATGCAAACACAATTAATAGAACATAAAGTCCAGTCTCAATGTCCTGTATACAGAGCCTCCCCCTAATTCCTAACATATAAAAAGGGTTTTTTTGTATTCTCATAAGCTTAGTACATTTTAAAGGAAACCACACTTGAAAATTCAGCTGCTGTAACTACTTTAGGCAAACAGGAAAGGCAAAGAATTACCATGAGGCATTGGTGAGGCTTCATCCTAAAAGACTTGTAGGCAGCAGCCCAGGGCACTTGTCCTGCCTTGCAGCCACAGAAGCAGATGCCAATTACACAGAGCGGGAGTGGCTGTTTTGTCACAGCTGCGATTGGAGTTCTCAGAATGCAGTGCATGCATCTCAAGCCTGTTGCAGATCAAGGTTTCCCCCCCTTATTTTATCAAGTTCTTTGTCTGCAGAGATAGGTCAGCATCTGAAACACCAGAGATTATCATGAAGGGGTAAAACAGAGACAAAAACACAAGAGTGATTTGCATAGGTTAAATAAAAGGAATAAAGTCATGTTCTGAAAGCTACACACAACTTCTGTTACAAGAAACTTGGAGAAGTACCAGAAGCTTTTTCCCTTTGTGATGTGGTTATATGTCCACTAAGTCGTTTGGTTCAGCCAATTTGCTGTATGTCATGATAAATCTATATATAGCAGAAAATCCAGAAATTTCTGCCCTTTTTCTCTCCTGAGGTTTTCTGCCCAATGTGAAAGGAGAGAACAGCTTTAAGATGCGGGGGCACTTCCAAGTCCTGTGTAATGCTCCCCCTCCTGGCTTCTGTAGGTCAACAGGAAGAGATGCTGAGAGGGCATAAGAGTAGGTGAGGAAAGGTGATGAGCAGTAATGCTGGGGACAGGAGGTCATGACTGCTTTGGGCAGCATCCTAAATCCCAGTCTCATATGTCCTGCTTTGCAGCTCTCTCTGTGTGTGAGAGAAAATACACAGCACTAAAACACATTAGATACAAACACTAATTCCTTCATGCCCAGAAGTACTACTGAAAATATTTCCTAATAAAGTGGCTATTATCCTTTTATTTATTTGTGTAATTTGGAAGGTTTCTGACAATTATGCCCAAATTCATTAAAGATTAAGTTTTGTGTTATACAAGAGGTCTTTATAGGATCTTCTTAGGGCACCTTGTCTCTTCCTGCTCAGCAGGTCTTCAGGACAAATCCCTATTCTCTTTTTCAGTGGATAGCAATTCTCTGTCAGTAACTGAACAAAAAAACAATCCCCTTTAAAGAGCAATCTGCCTAAGTCCATGCCCTGAGGAGTGCTTTAATGCAATGAAGCTGTGGTTCACTCTCTGACTGTCCATGCCTCAAACAGAATCCTGTCTATTGTTGATAGATCTATTCCTTGTAATACATCGCTGCTTGAAAAATGGGTGCTGATAGATATCCCTATACTAAATGACATTTTTTTTTCCCCTCAAGTCTAGGTTATTTCTTGCATTAGTAAAGAAGTGTCCATTAGTACTCTATTATTGGTCATAAAGCTTTGCATTACATTTACTTTATATGTATAAAAACATGTATGCATATATATAAACTCATACATTTTACTTCCAGATTAACTCAAACATTCTTTGAGAATAGAATTTACCACTGGAATCTGAAGAAGCCTGCTTGACATTTCAGGGAAAATGGGAAAAATGTATAGGATTTCTAAAGATATGTTATGCAAGATGGAATTGTAAAGGTTTATTCTTCAGTATAAACATATACTGATGGTTTTGTCAGCAGTATTTCACAATCTGCTTTCCCCTATGACAGCCTTACATTATTCATAACTTGCAATCTATTCCTTAAATTTTCAGTTATAAGAGTTTCCTGGTGGGGGTTGCAGAATATGAAGGAAAGTATTGATTTGAAACATTTGAAATATAAATGAAGCTATATAGTTCTTCTGGTACACAGAATATTATAGTCACTGGATCATACCCAACCTCCCAGCACGTTTGTTTTCGTAGGCACCAAAAAACATGTTCCTGACCACTCGGTGGACAGTGCAGCTCAGTCCTAGCCTCTGTCTAAATATTCTTTGATTTACCCAGCATTTGTTAAAAACAAACATGAATAATAAATGTTTCAGGACACTTAAGGCCAAAAGTGATGACTATTTTATTGTAATCTGACACGAGGGCAGAATCCTAAGACTCAGCTTTGAAACTGCCAGTCCTTTGTCATGTAAACTTATGGAATAACATCAAAGTAGTATCAGCTTCAATTCACGGGCAAAGATGTACACAAAGTCTTTCATCACATGTCACAAGAGTCTGGGGCTAGGGCAAATATTAAACCTGGAGACAGACCTGTTTTGGCATCAGGAAAAACCAGTCAGTATTGGTGGTACTGTGACTGGTAGGTCGCAGTATGTGTCTCCTGCTCACTGTTCAAGGGCTAATGCCAAAAGCTAGGTCTGCTCTCTTTTTCCCCATCTGAGGTGTAGGAACTCCTTTCCAGCTGCATCTGACAAGAGAATAGCTTGTCTAGCTCTGGCCACCCACCTTGTTGAAGACTAAGCCATCCTTTAGGAGTCATATCCAGAGACCATCTATTAATTTACTCAAGTGAAGATTTTTTTCCTTTGGTAAAAAGTCAGTAAATTCAGCCCATGATATCATCTATCTCAATTTAATGTTCCCATTTTTGTATAATTCCACTGACTGTAACAAAACATGTTTGCAGAACCCAGCCAATTTAGTGCCTTCAATATAACAATAACTAGTGTCTATAATCAAATAGTAGTCATATGGTACTTTTGAAAGAGAAAACAAGTTTTCTTTACATGAAGTCAGCAACAGAAACACAGTAGGTGAAAGAAGAATCTTTTTCCCAAATTAGAAAGAAAAGACACAGTTAGAACTCTGTTTTCTGAGCCAGTTATAATTAGTCCTAGCACAATAATTTCATTGTGCTGTGTAGTTACACCAATGGGGCTAGAGATAAGACGCTGCCGTAGCTTTTTCAGTATTTAAGCTAGAGGATACTAAATTGCTTTTTGCAACTGTTCCCAGACACAAATGCTCACTTTTCATCTAGTTTTCTTCAGTAAGAGAAAGGATTAGTAATTTTGAAGTATAAATTATTCACAGAAGAAAATTCTGTCAGGGGTGGCTAAAAGTGTTTTCAGAATTCAACCCACATTAACAAATACTTGGACTAATTTTTCAGAATTCAAGCATGATTTTTTTTTTCCCCCTTGGAATTATTTTTTTTCCAAAAATTGTCCAAAATAATTTTATCCAAAAGGGATTTAAAACCTCAGAATAAAAAATAAGCATTTAATTTGACACAAATTATTATTGCCTCCCCACCCTTTTTTTTTTTTTATTTTTTTTTATTCAGTTGGTGAACTGAAAAATCAGTTATTCACATAGCTCTAGCAAATAATTCTTACCATAATAATTCCAGAGGGAACTATTCTGGGACAAAGAGCTTATATTGTTTTGAATTTAAAAGTTAAAAAAAGTTGAAGCTGGCATGATAACCAATGAGCAATGTTCTGTTTGGTTTTTGCACTTCAAAAAAACTAAAAGAGAAAAGCGGGAGGAAAAGATAAACAAAAATGTTCCATATATTTTAAAGTGTATTTGGAGTGTCTGTTTTGGTAATAAAAAGGCACCAATTCCCAGTTATTTGAGATGGAACTGTGAGGCCTAAGCATTTTGAAAATCAGCCCAGAACAAAACCACCTTTGAAATATTTAGTCAGCTTCATTTGCTCTGAACCCTCAGCTTTGATGGTTTAACTGTGAATACCTCAGAACACACTCCAGAAAAGAGTGCAGCTTGCATGTGCCATATATTTGCCCTTAAAATTCAAGTTTAGCAGCACGATTTTTAAAAAATATATCAATTATGCTGCCTGCAGTAGATTCCTTCTTCTCCTTCGCCCTTCTGAGAAGCCTCCAAGGGAAGCACCATCAGAACATGGCAGAGAACAATGGGGGTATGCTGGGCCCACAGCAACCTGCCCACTGCATCCCTCCTTCTGGCAGTGATGGAAGCACTGCAGAGGCAGGGAGGGCATTCAGAGGCATTAAACTCAGGTAACACGTAGAAGTGATACCAATGATAGCCATGCAAACAGCAAAACACCAGGAGTAGGGGGAAGAGCAGGACACAGTTTACTTGAGTGAAAAGGGGCACTTCAGAGTAGCTGCAGTGATGACTCGTGGGCAGTGGCTTCTGTGCAGATGAGGCATGAAGTATGAGCCTGGAAAGAGGCATATTAAGCTAGCTTTCAGAATCAAGTTTTAGTCTAGAGTGTGTGTTCACAATTCAAAAATATTTTAACTCTTTATAATTTAAAAATGCCTACCAAGAGGACAGACCACTAAATCACGTACCAAAAGCTTTCATGTCTTGTTTCTCAGGATTTTGTCATCGGTTTGAGCCAAGAGCCAGAAAGATATTTTGCCCCTAAGGGAGTAAAATAAAAAAATAAAAACTCACACAGAATGGAATGTTAAATGTGAATGCTATTTAAAAATATATACAGAAATACCAAAGGTGTTCAGGGAAAAGGAATACCCCCATTAAGCCCACTTCTCCACCTGGGCCTCAATACCACTAGAATCATAGAATTGTTAAGGCTGGAAGGGACCTCAAGGATCATCTAGTTCCACCCCCCTTGCCATGGGCAGGAACGCCTCACGCTACTTCAGGTTGCCCAGAGCCAAATCCATCCACCTTTTGCAAGTGAAACCTGGTGTCTTAAGAGTAACTCTGTGTGGGGTGGGCCATTCTGCATCTCTTCTGTGACTGTGTGCAGGGATCCTGCCATAACAGCTGCTGCAACTGCAAGGGGAGCCAAGTCCTTGCTGGATGCAAAGGGATACCGAGTGAGGACAGCGGCAGTGATGTCATGCCGCTGCACCGAGTTAGGGCTTACATCAACTGCTCCTCCCAGAAGTATTGCTCAGAGCAGCTCAAGGTCTAATTTCTGCCCCTCAGAGGCAACCCATTACAGCCCATACCCTATTATTCTATCCTGTCCCTGCACCAGTGTCTACTAGGGGGTACATTGGAGCTTTTAAATGAGTCGATAGGAGGTCTCTTAAACAAAAATGCTTCTAAGTCTTTTGAAAACAGCAGCAGATGTACTGCTTCATGGAACTGGTTCCCTGGCGTTGAATTCTGTGTTCACCATGGATATTTTTATGCTGCTTTTCTCTAATACAGTCTTCAAAAAATTACCAATATTAGTATGAAATTAACCTTGTTTCTCATGCAGCAGAAACACTGCTCCCCTGACAATGGCTCATGAAAACACTGTATTCCCTACTGTGACACAGTAGATGCTACACCCTGAGTCTTTCTGTAAGCTTAAAGATATTTCTGCTTCAGCCAGGTCTGTCCAATATTAATCACAGACACAAATTTGTTAATGGCCCACTTGGGGTATTGCTACATGTGAGAATAAAATATCTGTCATTGCAGAGAGTTAAGTAACATTTTTGAATGGTGTTGTAAGCATGTCCACTTGGATGGTAATTTAATGACCACAATTTTAGACCTCCCACACAACAAAGTGTTCCTTTTCAGTGTTGTGCTGGGAAAAAGAATTCAGGGTACCAGCTGGCAGCTGATGCTTTGAAATACTATAAAGACAGGAAGTTTGGTGTAATCACTAGCATCTTAGAGCAGCTTTCTTAGGATTGCTGCTGAGCAGATGTAAGACTGGCATTAATTAAATTAAACCCACCAAAAAATTGATCTCTCAATAAACTTCAAAGTGGTGATGCACATTAATGCAATGCCAGGAATATAAAATCTAACATTCAGATTTCTATCAGGAGAAAAGAAACAGTGACTCCTAAAGACTTTAACTTCCATTTTTAGATTTGTAAGCTGTAAAAATTTACAGTGATCTGTTGCTGCACTCACATTCTTAATCATCTAGCAGGCTGTGCTACAGGCTTTCACAACTGCAGTAACACAGTGGCTTATTTCTGCCTGGTAGCATTATAGTGTTTAAAATAGAAGGTGTGTCTAGGGTATCTGTTGGTATGTACTGAGTTGCCCATAATGACTTACTGCCCAGTGGCAGGCTAAGGCTGACTAAGCAGCTCATTGGACAGCAGGAAAAAAAAAAATTAATTAAAATAAAAAAAAAATTCGCTTCCTTAGTATCCTGATGGCAGCAAGCAATAGTCAGATCTCAGTCAGCATGCTCACACATTTATTTATTATTATTGTTATTATTGAGGCTGGAAAAGACCTCTGAGGTCATCAAGTCCAGCCAATGACCTAACACCACCACATCAGCTAAACCATGCCACCAAGTGCCACATCCAATCTTTTCTTCAAGACCTCCAGTGATGGCAAATCCATCACCTCCCTGGGCAGTCCATTCCAGTGCCTAATCAGCCTTTCAGTGAGGAATTGCTTCCTAATATCCAACCTAAACCTCCCCTGGCACAGCTTCATACCGTGCCCTCTTGTTCTGTCACAAGTTGCCTGGGAGAAAAGCCTGATTCTACCTGACTACAACTTCCTTTTAAGTAGTTTTAAAAGAATGATAAAGTCCCCTCTAAGTCTTCTCTTCTCCCAGCTGAACAACCCCAGCTCCCTCATCCTTTTCTCATGAGACTTTCCCTCCAGCCCCTTCCCCAGTCTCACCGCTCTTCTCGGAACTTGCTCCAGCTCCTTAACATTTTTGCATCATCAGACAGACATACTGACAAGTAGATTGCATCATTCCCACTGGTGGAGAAAGCACTGCATTCTTGTCCCAGTAATCCTTCTCCCTCTGATGCATAACACTACAGGGACCTGAGGATATTCAGGTTTTTACCAACTCCTACTTATTGGTATTTAGAACAAATCAATTGAAACACACATGATATGGCATTACAACTCACAACATCTAAGCTGTGTAGTAGCTCTGTAACAGATGTGTTTCCCCATTCTGCCATCCTATCCCATCTATGTATCAAGACATTGATCGCTGTGTGAAGCACAGCAACTTAGTAGGTGAGACCAAAGGGAACCCAGTGAGAAAGAAGGAAATTTTCCAGAGGGAGTAAAGGAAATATAAAAAGTAACTGTAACCCTGATGCACTTAAGAGTTTACATCTGCTGCTATTTCTCCAGTGCTAGACTGGGAAACTACCAAAACAATCACTAGTGTTAAATGATCAGTTGGTAGCACTGGAAGAAACTGTCATTATTGATCATCATCTTAGCAAGAGATTTTGCTTCCCCTCTGGGAGAAGCCTGACTGCCATGGTCCCTGTTCAGCATCCTTCATGTAAGTAAGAAAAGCTTTCTGTTTCTGGGTTTAAAGATTAGAGCAAAATAGGTGCATGGAAACAGTGTGAAATACCAGCATCCTACCCTCTCGGCAGTTATGTCCTTAAAAGCTCATCATACCTGGGCCCCTTATCTTCCACTGACTCCCAGTTTTCACACCATGCTTGTTCAAAGCCTTGGGTCTGCCTTTCAAAATTACAAACAGGTTCTCTGTCAGTATCTAAAAACACACACAACCTCTGAGCCTAGGATAATATGAATGAAAGCTGGAAACAAAATAGGCCACATTTCCAACAGTGTGAGCTAACAAATTCATTGATTCTGCTGGAGCCAGATGGATTTACATCAGCTAAGAATCTGCCAAACTGTGTTCACGGGTGAAACTATTTGAGGAACACGCTGCTGGCAAACTAGCAGATTTTGTAGCCACTCTTTTTATTGATACACTTCCATGAAAACTAATACCTCTGAAGAAAAACCAAAAATGGGTATTTAGGATGGAGACAGAAGTTAGCTCTGTACAGCAGCTAACAGCAGCTATATTTTCAGACAAATTTATTTCAGCTTTAGCTATTAGGGAATGTGAAATGGAAATCAGAGAAAGCATTTGGCCATTCCACTTGGTTGGGTGTATCTAAGCATTTAATATCAGGGATAGATATTTTGTTTGTGGTAAACTGAAATACTTCAGAAGTAGCTGTTCTGTTGTACTAGGCATAAGCATCACTGGACTAGTTTCAAATTTTGGACCTAAAAAAATTAAGTCAGTCTAAATAGTTTCATTTTGGTCTATAATTTTTTTCTGTCTAGCCAAGAAATCAGAACATTTCAAATGCTTAAATACTGAGGCGTTGTAAGAGGCTTAATAGGTTACACCTCCTCTTTTCGGTGCTTGAGTTCTGAGTGTTGCTGATTGACACTGTAAATGTTTTCCATTGCCTCTGTTTGCTTGGAATGATGTAATCTAGTAAACTACTGCATTTCAGAAACATTTAGAGTTCATTTAGCAAGGTAAGATCACTTGTGGCCCTCCCTCTTGAAAGGGGCAGTAGGAAAGGTGAAGCCAATCCAAAAGGAATCCCCCTAATGGATTCCAAACAAAAACAATATGTATTCATCAGACACTGTACTGATCATATACAGGCTGAGATAGAAATCGATTGGTAGTGATCCTGTAGTTCTTGTTTGTATAGACCAGCATGGAACTTGACAGTGGTTCACATTTAAGTAACCATAATACGTAGGAGTGTTCACTAGGGTGTGAACACAGTAAATCTTGCAAACATGTTAACATTTGCATTTTGCACTTGTGTGACTCTGTTGTTGGGCTGGTTCAGTGCTGACAGTGGGCAATTCCATGCCGTGCGTTCTTTCTGAGAGGCTTGGAAAGTCCTTGCTCCTGTGGGAAAGGGAATTATGCTGCCCTTTTGGACTTTGTTTTCTTTTTTAATTTCAGGCTCTCCAAACTGCTTGGAAGTAGGCCAATGAGAAAGCAAAGTGAATCTGCTCTCTGTGCCTGGGTTTTGCTGTTCCCCACTAGATACATTATATTCAGCTGAGGGAGAATAAGAAGCTATTTTCCCCAATTTTCCATACTGCCTGTGGGAATCTAATTCAATTTCCTCCCAAATTTAGCAGCAAAACCTAAACAGTAAAGAACAAAGTTGAAAAGGCTTCTGTAAATCTCAGGATTTTGAGGTACTAAGGTGCAGCAGGATTACTGAGTGCAGGTTAAACTTCTTTTCTAGCCACAAAGCTACTTACAGATTTAAGAAGCTTAAAAACCTGATCCAACATTAGTCCTTGCTTTGCAAATGAAAGAATAATATATCTACCTATACAAAGTTATATTTGTTATTATTGAATTTTTTTTATCCTTTATTATTGATGTAGTCCCATCCCACAAAGGAATCTTTTGGGGGTTTGTTTCTTTATTGTTGTTGGGTTTTATTTGTTTGTTTGTTTTTCCAGTGGGAGATTATGATGTATGAGAGAAATTCAGGGAAAGGGATAGGAAAGAAGACTGGTGAACAAATATGTTTCCAGAAATAAATGTGAAAGGACTCACATTTCATTATTGTCACTAGAGTGGCCACATTTTGCCAGCAAGCCACAGGAATCTTATTCATAACTCTAAAAAAAAAAAAAAAAGATGGAGTGCCTTTTTTGGACTTAGACTCTATTCAGCAAGGTGGACCTGAGATAGTCATAGGGCTCAAAAAATACCAAATAAAACCCAGAATTGACTCTCTTGCTTCACCTGAGCTGGAACATTTGTTCAGCAGACCTACTTGAAGCCAGTAACCCACATCATTTTCTGACTGCCAACTGTCCCTTTTAGCTTAGAACTTCTTTAGATGGGTAGTCCTTGCAGTGAGCACTAGCAGCCTAGACTGCAGTAATTATCTTGTTACCTCTTTTGTATGTGTTCTCACTGTCCATTTCAGCCTCACAGAAAGAAATTGGCCAGCAATCATTTTATTTCATCACAGCGGTGTCCTTTATACTTGCTTTCATCCCCACAAAATCTTCAACAGTAAAGCCATGCAGGCATCTATTAAGCTTTGAAAATCAGGATCAGGACCAGCTTACTTTGTTTTTCTGAGATGACATGAAAAACTCCTATGGTATAATGAATAATAATATTCAGCAGACATGTGATATGTCTCAGACTGTGAGCCTCTATGAAAAGATGTTCCCCTTATTAGACAAACTGAAAGGAAAAAACAACTTATAAAATCATAGAATTATCAGGGTTGGAAGGGATCTTAAGGATCATCCAATTCCAACCCCCCTGCCATGGGCAGAGACACCTCAGACTAGATCAGGTTGTTCAGACCTACATCCAGCCTGGCCTTAAAAACTTCCAGGGATGAGGCTTCTACCACCTCCCTGGGCAACCTGTTCCAGTGTCTCACCACCCTCATGGTGAAGAACTTCTTCCTAACATCCCATCTGAATCTACCCACTTCTAGTTTTGCTCCATTGCCCCTAGGCCTGTCACTACCTGACCTCCTAAAATGTCCCTCCCCAGCTTTCTTGTAGGTCCCCTTAAGACACTGGAAGGCCACAATAACATAATAACTTACGTAAGTATTATCTGTACCTTGTACACTGAACAGTGTGAGAGTTTTCTCACTTATACATAGAGGTTCTCAAGTTATGATGAATTTGTCTCACAAAGTTTAATTTATATTAAAAAAAAAATTAAACATAAGACTGACCTGAAAAATTAATTGCTTGGGTGCAAAGCTCATTTTATTCCAAAGATTTCATGATATATTTTAAAGGTTCTTATATTTTCACTTTCTCAGCCTACCTCTTGTTCTCCTTCATGCCTGAGATATCACTTAAACCGTATTTGCAACATGAAATTTTCATCTTTTTCTACATTATGTTAGAAAATTCTATCTCACTGGTGAAGCTGACTCAAGGTCATTACTAAGCTGGAGAATCATAATGTAGATGACAGCCTTAACACATTTGATGTCATGCTAAACACAGCCAAGTCCTTTAGGACAACTGTAACAAGATGCTGGAAGTAGATGCTAGCACCGGGGCATTGACTAAGGCTCCTAACATCACTAGCTGTTTTTAAATGGCTAATTAAAACTCTGTGGGGATGGTATTTTACATTGTGTGCACACCACATTGTGTGGGCAGTAACGTGAAGAGCAAGCACCAGCCAACTCCTCTGCAAGTTCAGGCTTTGCTTACCTGGAAGCAGAGAGCAAACTCATGGCATGTAAAAGTGACTTTACTGTCTGTCTGTGCAAGTTGGGTTTAAGTTGATTTTCTAAACTTTGGCAATGACCTAGAATGATCCAAAGATGTATTGAAGTAAGGAACATATGGCTAGTTGTTAAAAATGTATCAAAGAGCTTCTCCTGTCTTTCTTTCTCTTACATGATCTCTTCAACAGAAATGGTCCCCTCATGTGACCCCCAGTCTGTTGGTTGGCACTCCATTCAAGAGCATCAGCATGCTATTAGCAATTACCTTAGTGATATTTACAGTATTTTAATGTCAGTTGTCTGTATGTAAATAGAGTCTGTGAGAAACACAGCGAGCCCGGGGCTCCTGCTCCCACTACAACACTACTGCTCCTTCAACATGCCATAGTGCTTCCTGCATCTTATGTAACTGCCAAAAATATCATTTCAATTGCTTTATGACAAAATAATGAGTCTGTCAAAGATGAGTGGTCAGAAAAACAAATTTGTTCTCCCACACAATTAGAGTTTATAGTGTTGGACAGCAATATCAATCTCCAGCGATTCAAAATTGAATTTGCACGTTGGAAGGAAATGTGTTCTTGTGTGTGCTGTAACCAGGCTGCTTAGCAGGAAGAGTTCTTGCAGGTTGAACTGGAAAGACTGATATCAGGTGAGCTGTGGAGGCATCAGGATGGAAGTTTCCAAATGCAGATGTGTTGAGGGGGTGTGGCATTCACTTCCATGAGCGCAGCACTGTCAGAGCTGCTTCCGCAATAATCAACAACAAAAAATAAGTCTGGAAAGACTGTCACCAGAGTTGTTCATATTTATAATCATTGGCTTCAGACTTTCCTTGTAAAGTACAAAGCATTAGACCTCAGCAATGCCATTTGTGGTGAGCATAAACTGTATCTCAGAACTGCACTTTGCCCTTAACATTTGCTTTATCCTTACACGGAATTTTGCCTTTAGGCTGTTTGCCAATGCAGTTGCAAAGGCTGCAGCACACATCTTACATTTGCCATAACTTAACCTGTATTCTCAAACCTACTTTGCTTATTACAGCTCCCTCAATCATCCCTTCTCCGTACACATGCAAGTCCACATGACATGCCAAGCAGCTGCTACTCACCCACTGCTACCCAGTGGCTGCATTTCAGGCATGTGTACACAATACCTCTGGATTTCAAGAAACTGTAGAGGTATGAAATGCTGTCATCTGGATCTCAGGACACAAGATGTGGAAGCAGTTTTTTAGGTGTTCAGAATTTCTACATTCTTATACATGTGACCAAAGTGACCACATTCTTCTAATGGAAACATCCAGAAAGGCTATACGAAATTTTGTGTTTAACATTCTGTGTATGTAAGTCTAATTAAGTGTTATGTTGCTGTCTCAGATGTAAAGCAGTAGCAGCTAGGAACAGCCTTTCAAAGCAATTGTTTAAAGAAATTCTGAATGGGACCTAGGATTTTTAGTAATAATTTGTCATCATTGATATTCACATAAGGTAACAAAATGTTTCCTTACCTCTGGAGCACAAAAGGAAGGATAATACTCCTTAAAAGAGACAAGACAGATGGACTTTGAATTTGGTCAGTCTTGGTCTTCCATAGAAAGCTGATGTCCGTATCCTGGCAGTGATCTGGTAGGAGCCCAAGTCAGCTGTGAGATCAGTGGTGCTCAGCTGATTCACAGATACCTGAAATACCTAAGGTCTAGGCTCTGCTGTTTTGTTTTCCCACTACTCACAAACCAATATATCTCAAGAGTGATCTTTTCATGGTCTGTCTGGATAGTACTCTTAAACTAAATAGTCTTCTTTCTGTAACCTTAAATATTTCATTTTTCCTTACTGCTTATCCCACAAATAGAGGCAGCCTTTTATTGTTCTCTAGTTGTCTCTTAGCCATGCTACACTCATTTACCTCTTTCATTCATCCAGAGAAATCTGTCCCTCGACAACAAGAGGCATTTCTTTTCTTTGGAGAAGTCTCTGAGCTTGTCCAATACATAACATGCTGATGGTGTCCTTGGGATAGATTGCACAATTCCTAGTGCAGCTTTCCTGAAAAATCAAAAGTATACAAAATGTTATTTCAGTGTTTCAGTAAAAATGTCTCTCCACATGCAGCACAGAACATGTTTGGTTTTCCGCAGACACAGTACAGTACCCTCCAACTTACGTTCAGTTCGCTTTCCACAGATGCTTTTTGTTCTCTCGCAGTTTTAGCACTGTCTCAATCAGTATTCAGCTACATCCTTGATTTGATCTGGAAATTGTGATTATTCTCTGAGATCTGTGAAGTGACCGTGGAAAAAAATGGTGTGAGACCAGAATCAGAATCTCTGTGTTTCAGTCCTCTGGATGTCTTTTTTCTGCTTATGCTTCTTCTTTTTACTCCCTGTATATAGTTACTGACATCAACAAGAACTCCAGTGTAATCTCTTCAGATTTAATTAATCTACAGATTTTTTCCTACTTGTATAACACTAATGATTATAAAACAAGCTTAATTTTTATATCGCCTATACACTAAGAACACAAAGGTAAGACTTTTTGCCACATGTTGTCTGACCTTTTGTGGTTCAGGTTTGTTTTAACATTTCTTTTTGTGCCCACTTAAACCAGGTTTTATTAACTCTACATGTGGCACTTTTAATATAAATGTATTTCTTTTACCTTGTTCTTTGATCTTTAGTCTTGTAGAAAACCACAGTGATCACATTTGTTTCTTCCTTTCTTCTCCTTGCAGGTTGTATACAGCTAACTTTGAATTACTCTGAGGAGTTTTAGGCTTGTTCAGCATTGTCAGGTCTTTTTTAGCTCAGTTGTTACTGTTAGGTTTGGACTATCTGTCTTCTGCCCACAGAGATGTTAGATCAGTCCTTTATCTTTTTCAGGGATCAGATTTGGTCCTTTATTTCATTTGCTTTAAATCATGCTCCTAGAAGGCTACGTCTCTCTCCTTATTGCTGTGGTGGATCTTGTTGTGGGGTGCTGGTTTGAGTAGGGATATAGTTGGTTATTGGGGTTTTTTTTATTGGTGGGAGTAGAGAGTTTGCTGTCCTTTGTCTTTAAATTGGTATTATTTGGAATTTTCTTTTAAGGTGGGATGCAGCATTCTGGAGGATTCTGCTCTGAAGGCTTCCAAAAATACATATAAAACATTCAAATAAGTTAATTTGCAGAGAGGTGTTGACTGAATGAAGCTGTGATTACTCTACAAGTTTATGGCAGAAAGAGACATCTAGCAAGTGCTCCATTTAGGAAGCTGAGTGGCTAGGATGTCCCTACATTGTCTGTTTTGTGTGTTTGTTTTGAGGGCTGACTGTTCTAAAACTCAGTTATTAGGATTTTAATGATTGACAGAAGGTCTCTAAATACTCCTACAAGAAAATATGTTTTGCTAGTTTGTCAAAAACAGCCCATATTTGGTACAATCATAGACCTCCAAAATATGTAATTTGTCTGTTGTAGCTTGGTGTCTAAAATTGCCAAAGATGCCTTCTGCAGAAACCCTCCCTTTTGCTGTACTGCATGGGCCCTGCCACATGGATTACAGACCAGCCCCTGTGCATGATGCCACAACTCTGGGCTGAGGAGCACCAGAACAGGCAGCAGAGCTATTCCGTGCTGTCCACACTTACACAGATGTATATGCATATGAAGAGGCACGGGATAGGACTGGATAGAAGCAGAGGGAGATGGAGAGGGCCAGTATCTGCCCAAGACTTTTAAGCTTGCAAGCAAAATTGAGGAGGGATCAGTCTGTCTTTTCAGGACAGTATGACAAGAACAGCATCTAAGTAGTACAAACAGACTTGGCACAAGGTTTTCTGGTATTCTTTGTTTTCAGGTACTTATTAAAAGAATTGTGCACATTTACACCAGTTACTAGATGTACCTACATTTATTTTCCCCCACTTCAGTTCCCCAACCAGTCTGCAGCAACTTTTCAGAGCCCTAGGAACTACAGCTTTTCCTCACAATCAGGTGGCTTTTTTCCTTCCTGCCTAAAGCAGTTCGCTGCCTGTGACACTGATGAGTCCCTCCAGTAAAACAGGAATCTTCCCATGAAAGAACTCTAATTGGTTCCTTTCTCTCATCTATTCTAGCGACTACACAGTCTCTCCTGCTTCTTTCTCCTCTAACTCTCTATTTTTTGGTCCTGTCATTGTGTATCTCTCCTGTTTGGGAGTCTCCCATTTCCATATTCCAATGGACAGTAAAACCACCTGTTACTTTTATTAATAGCAGTGCCATTTACCAAAATCTTCAGTCTCTACATTAGGCATATCTCATCTGCTGACACCCAGACAGGCGTTTTTCATTTTTCACTGGCTAGTCCTTGGAAATTGTACTTCTAAATTGATGTAGTCTTTAAGCATCAATATTTTGGAAATGGTATAAAAATTAATCACACTTTCTTTTGTCTAGCATATTCAAGACATATCAGTAATTTCAATTTCAGAGAGACTAAACCTGTTTTTCTTTAGAATGAGCGTTACTCAAATAACTAGTTTCATCTGCCACATTTCTAGCACTGAGGAGAATGTGTCACCATCTACTGTATTACAGATCCTTGTGGATTTTTTCTAGCAGTCAGTTAAGACAACTGCAAGCTTGTTTTACCCTGGGGATATATATGTATGTGGCCAGTTGCTTCAGGTCATATTCCTTCCAAATAGAAGTCAGCTTGACAGCTGTTAATTTGCACTTGGCCATTCCATGTGCTGTTTTGCTCTAATTATTGGTCACTGTATGGAACAGGTGACAAATGCCCACATGAGAACCCTTTAAATCACCAGATATACAATCATTAGGAAAACAAACAGACAGGGTCGTTAAAAACTGATTTTCTCTCCAGCCCCCAAACAAAAATAAATTTTAGTTAGTTTTGACATCTGTAGAGGTGTTTATGAAACTAGCTTCCCATTCTGTAAATGTCCTAGTTTCAGGGAAAGGGAAATTTAAGGAAAATGCAATTATTCTAAGGACAGGTGCAGAATCTGATTTATCTAATGATTTTGTTGCAAGGTTCAGTTAGGTGTTCTTCCCTAAGTAAAACTAAACGTGTCTACCAAAATATCCCCCCACCCTTCACTTACTACAATTACATCAAAGCAGGCAAAAAATGAGTTTTTCTTTCTGAGCAAGAGAGTACTTCTGAACAAGAGTGGCAAAGCACCCTGATAGAGAGCTTCCCTTCTACTGAAGTGTGGCACTGCAGAGGATATTTAATTGAAGCCTGTATTCTCAGACTCCTGGGGCCTAATTTGGATCTTAATTTGGGCCAGATTCCCTAAGGACATAAGAAGAGGACTTTTTTTGTTCCTGGAAGTAGTGAGTAACTCTTAAATTTTTGTGAGATTCTAGAGCTGTCTGTAGTGAAAATTATTAACAATTTAGTTGATCTCAGTGGAGCTGTATTAGTGAAAGCAAGAAAAGGTTCAGCATCTTGGAGTCTGGTGGCATTGCTGCTTTTAGCCTTCTGTGAGCTGAAGATATTACAGCGTGCTGTTTGACTAATGCCTTGTAAAGCACACTGAAACAATAATACAGGCACAACACACAGAAAGAGTGGTTGCCACAGGACATGCTTTACTAAGACTATCTGAACTTAAACTCACCTCTAAATAATAACACACTCTGTTTTTTTTTCTTTTTTTTTTTTTTATTCTTCCCTATTAAAAACAGGTGTAAGTGCAACCTTCATGCTACTGGCTGTAAAGAAGAAAACAAAAGACTACTTTGTGAATGTGAGCATAACACAACTGGCCCAGACTGTGGAAAATGCAAGAAGAATTACCAGGGCAGACCATGGAGCCCTGGTTCTTATCTGCCTATACCTAAGGGCACTGCTAATATCTGTAAGTAGTTCTGTCTAATAATGATATTTCATTATTAGAATTCTGCCCAATATCATGACTAAAGGAAGATTAATACTACCAAAAGTTTGTCATTTCTCTATGAAGAGCAACTGAAGGAGCTGGAGCTGTGTAGTTTGAAAAAGAGGAGGCTGAGGGGAGACCTCATTGCTCTCTACAACTACCTGAAAGGATGTTGGGGAGAGGCTGGTGCTGGTCTCTTCTCACAGGTAATTAGCAATAGAGCAAGAGGGAACAGCCTCAATCTGCAATTGGATAGGTTTAGACTGGACATTAGGAAACATTTTTTCGCAGTGAGAGTGGTCAGGCATTGGAATGTGCTGCCCAGGGAGGAGGTTTAGTCACCAACCCTGAATGTGTTTAAAGGTCGTTTGGATGTGGTGCTTGGAGATATGGTTTAGGGGTGAACCTTGCAGAGTAGGGTTCTCAGTTCGACTTGGTGATCTTGAGGATCTTTTCTAACATGAATGTTTCTGTGATTCTCTGACCTAGTGCATAATTGGACAAGTGTTAGTTGTAAATACACATCATCTGTGCTCTCACATGTTTGTAAATAATGTGCATGAGAACTGCATGTTTTCATCCTTAGACAAGTCCCTTGACACTACACTGAAAGGGTTAAAGAATGAAAAAATTAGGACCCTTCACATAAAAAGCATATATATAGAGGGAACCAGTGGGAATATTTGCAGTGCTGCTTCAGCCATTCACACATCCTTCCTGCACTGGGACTGAAAACAACCTCAGCTCAACGTGTGAGATGAGGTCCTTGTCTGATTTTTGTTCATTTGAGAAAGTTAAAAACTCTCCAACCAATTTTTTTAAATTAATAACAAAAAGTCTAAAGGTTGGTAAAGGAATTCATTACCTGCTGTTGACCTCAGTCCAGCGCTGTAATTGTTGAAGGAGGAAAGCGAGGTAAAACCACTGTTTTATTTAATAGCTGCGTGTTTTCTGCAAATAGCCATTCCAGCACATTTTCATATTACCCAGAAGTTATTTACAGCTGCATTTTCTGGTCATGGACAGGATTGCGTTGGAAAGAACATGATGCTGAAAGAGAGGGCACAAAAACAAGTATAAGCATCCGTTCCTCCTTTTATGCATATATGAAATACAAAATGATTCAGAATCCTCCTGAACTGAGTAACAGACTTAAATTCCTTTGAAGAAAGGATAGAAGATGAGGATATATCAAGAAACTTTCTGACAGAACGTATAAGCATCTTTTAAGAAGAGAGTCCACAGTTTTGCCCTGATTAAAAGCAAAACATTAATTTTAGAATATAGCAATTTACTGAAAAGTTATTTGGGAGAAACAGAGCAACACACTGCAGCTGAATGAAAAGTTTAAAACCAGGAGCAATGTGCAATGCTCAGAATGTTATCTAAGACTTCAAAGCAGCAGCTGTGAAGAATCAAAACTCAGAAATTAATATCATAGGAAGTAGGACCTTATCAAGTTAAATGAGAGAGTAATAGACCAAGTAACAAACCATGAAGTGTGGGGGCATTAAATTGTGATAAAAGTTTTTACTAAGCAGAACAAAAAGAACTTCCAAACAGCGGGATGGGGGAACGTTTTGCAAGAGTATTCGCTTTTTTCCCATGTTATAAAAAGTGAGTGTGGCTCACAGAATTAATACTTTAAAGCTGTGTTCCAAAGAAATGGTGAGAGTTATCAAGTTGGGTTTATTTATATATCTTATATATTTTCATACACACACACCCCCCAATCATAGAATTGCTGGGGTTGGAAGGGACCTCAAGGATCATCCAGTGCCAACCCCCTTGCCATGGACAGGGATGCCTCACACTAAATCAGGTTGCTCAAAGCCCCATCCAACCTGGCCTGGTGGGGCTTCCACCACCTCCCTTGACAACCTGTTCCAGTGTCTCACCACCCTCTTTCTTCCTAAAGTATGTATGAACATACATCATTTTTTTATTATACATATATATGTATATATATATAAAATGCAGTTGCTAGCCCAGAAATCATCAAAATTAGTGACAAGACACAATCTGAACACGAAGATGAGGATCTTTCTAAATGCAGCTTGCTATGCCAGTTACATCATTTCCAATAAGCTGAGCACACACCAGACGGAACAGTGGAATTAGCGCCCACTGAAAGGATGCCTGAAGCTTGTTAAAACAACTTCCCAACATTATTTAATTTCATCAGATAGACAGTTCCAGCAAAAATCAAAATTTGCAAAGAACAGACAATCTTTTCTGGACTTTATTGTTACTAATATTATTATGATAGCATCGTGAAAACAAAACCTTGTTTGAGCTGACAAATACTACACCTCACCTCAAATCCTGACCTGAGCTATGATCTCCACCAGGAACTTAAGGCAAACAGGGAGAAGTATGAAGGATTTCTTCTTTGCCTTCCCGATTGGCAGCAATAAACTGGCTTTCTCCATCATATTCACAGTGATTGATAGCTGCTCTATGGAGAGAGAGAGACCCAGCTGTCAAAAGTTTGATCTCAGAGACATCTTACAGCATGTTTCACATTTCAGCAACACAATGAGTAAAAGCTATTTCCTTTTGTTTCCTTCAATTGTTTTTCTATGATTAAGCCTGTATCTCCTTAGATAGGAAGAAAATAGTATAATGCATCCCTATTTACATCTGTTATATCATTTATGATTATTTAGGCTTGACACGTCCACTCCTCCAACCTATTTCCTACCTTGAAGAACCTTAATCTAATCATATGTAAAACTATGCCACAGCTCTGGGCATCTGTGCTTGCTTGCTCTTTTCTGGTTGTGTAAGGCTAAAACCACACACAATATTCTAGACCTGAGAACAACACAGATCTTTTCCAATGGCACAAAAAAGTGTCTACATTATATTTTGTTATTACTTGCACCAGCCACTGAGTCTTTTTTTTTTAAAGACTGTGCTACAGTTGCAATATTTCTTCTGGCACCAAGGCTGACATCAGTGACAGCTTATATGTTACAGCAGTTAGCTCAGAAATGTCATATTTGAGTTGCTTTAAAACAGGTTTTGGAAGACCATCACCTTATGACAATTTTTATTGTTTAATATTAGTTACATCTCCTTAAAACACCTTCAGATGATGATAGGCATTGAGAAACCTTCTCAAACTGTGAAAATCTAACATTCTTTGTTGTGAACATCCATGAAAAAAATTCATTTAGTGTGCAGTACCTTTAGACCTTGATTTCCTATATCCCCAGTCTCCGTCTGGGAGGTCTCTCGCTTCTAGTGTGTTAATTTTAACAACAAATTATTAACTTCTGTGTGTGTAGGGAGCTGATTCTCAAAACATTGTGGTCTGTATTTAACTGGACCAGATTTTATACTTTTTTGCCCTATCTTTCTGAAATGAAATCACTTACACTTCTGAAGAGTATCTTTCATTTTCATTCTGACATTTTGGGTTGGGTTTTGGGGCCTGTTTGTTTTGTTTATAAGATAGCTTATTTCAATATTTTTTTTTAATGATGAGCTGTATGTGATTATTCTGAATCTCATACATTTTCTCTGTCACTTGCCTCCATGCTGTTGGGATGGAGTCTTTTCATTTGCTTTTCTCATGTTTCTTTTAACTAACTTCCTCATTTTGATCTGCTCACTATCTGAAAGTTAAAAATTACTACAGTAGATTTTATTTTACTCTTTTCTTTCTACATGAGTATGTTGACTTTCATGCCAGAAGTGGTTCTTTCATAACTACTTCTTGAATTGGGTGCTATGTACTATTCAGAACTAAATCAGCTTCTCTTGTGGGTTACCTGACTTGCTACAAGCAGCAATCATTTCTGGTATGTAAACACTTGATCTTTTTTGCCACTTTCTGATTTAATGTCATGTGTTGGAGTATTTTGAACTCATGCTTTATTGTATAAACTCTCTGTACAGCCTATCTGATTTTACTTACCCTGTTGCATTTGTGTCACCATCTCCATCTTGTGGTCAGAAATGCACCCCTAGCATTACAGGTGTGAACTCTGTAAGTAGTTGGTATAACATGGTGATAGAATTAACTTAACCTAGTTTGACCCTAAACTTCTCTTGATATATTACATTAATTCCCTGAGGACACTTTGTATAATCCAGTAATACATTGTCCCCTTCCTCTTTCTTCTTCCAGTTTTCAGAATTTATCTTTTCCATCCAAATATTTTAAAATGGAAAATGGATTTGCAGGATTTTTTATATAGGTGTGCTTAACTGAGATATAGTACAAACAGCTGTAGAAGTGAAGCGTTCAGATTTTATTCTTGTCCACAAAATAAAAAGATTCTTTTCTTGAGATTCTCTGAATTTGGTAAATTTGCTGAGATTCAACATGAAGTCTAATGTCTATTTCCAAATCTTTCCCATCCAGCATGTCTGTTGTTCTGCCATTTACCTTTTCGGGTTTTTTTTCTTTTGTGGCTAATAAGATTTTATTAATACCTTTTCACGCTACAGCTCATGAGCTACAAAACAATTCTAGATTATACTTGTCAAAGGTTAAACCTTGATGTAAAGCTGCTTTCTGTACCCTTCTCATTTTAAGTCAACAGGAGTTTTTCAGGCAAGCACAAAATGGTTTTTTCCATGCTTTGCTTGTGAAAGACACTGAGTACTCTGTTGTTTACTGGCACTAATGATATTTCCACATTTGTCTCCCACATAGCATTTATTTTATATTTTCACTCTATCCTATTGACTATTTTGTGATTACATTTATTCCCTTGCGCTGCCACATTCTATGGATAGTTTGTTCTGCAATATGTTTTGACACTCAAAGTGAACTTATTGAATTTCTCTGTACTTGGTATTACACGATAGCTTTTCTCCTAAGCAGTCATATGTGTCTGACAGCACTAGCCCTTTTCTTCCTCCTGTTGTTTAGATCATCTTTGGCACTTCTGTTCTTTGCTCCATCAGACAGAGCTGTCTAAGACCGTGCTAGGCTGCCATCCATCAAAGCCTGCTCATTTTTTGTGAGCTCCTCCACAACCAACAACCTCTACCAGAAGTGCTTGATGTTCAACAAAACACACTTCCCAGCTGTTACCTGACTTTCCTAATTCATAGTTCAACATTAAACGGAGGATTGACCAGAACACAGGGAACATTGCTGGTTCCTTTCAGTCAACAGTTAGGCAGGTAGTCTCAATCAGTTTACTGACTGTCTCCTGCAGTGGGTCACCCTCTGATAGTACAGCCTCCATCTCAGCAGCACAGCCTTAATCCTCCCAGAATGGGAAAAGACACATGAGGCATCACTGCAGTACAGCTGTCACAGAAACAGTTCCTGGCAAACAATATGGCTCTTCGTGTATTGCACTGATCTGTGTTTGGAGTTTTCCCCATTAATATTTGCTGACAGAAAGCCAGCTTGAGGGTCTGGGGTAAATGAAGTTGGCCAAGAAGTCATATGATGGCAAGCTTTCTGTTCAGGAATGCAAGTAGCATTAGAGCCTGTAACTGGAAAGGTCACACTTCCTGCTCTCCTGTCAAAGCAGACTCATAAAGCAGGCAGTGTCCCATTTCCTAAGGGCCCCATTCTCCCAAACAACTGAAAGGAGCTTTCCAGTTCCTATATCATGATAGAGGTAAAGGAGGCAAGCTCACATGATCTCAGTTTGAAAGAATGGGATATTAATGCTTAACATGCAAAAGGTTGCTTCTGGATGATTTTGAAATCATCTTCCATAGAAAAAAAAAAAGAATATGAGTACAATCACAAGTTAGAAAAGAGCAAAGCTTCTTATTGTCCATGGTTTATATTACATATTATTTTTGGCTCATGAAGCTCACAGAAGATGTTAAACCACAAGAAGATGCCACAAAAAAAGCTGGGAAACCTGGGGGAGAGGGAGAAGAACTGTAGTATATCCAGAGCATTCAGGAACACAGAAGTGTCAGAGAAATCTCCAAACGATAAACCAGCTTGCCTCCAATTAGGCAATCAGGGCAATGGCCAGCAAAACTTTGCAGGTACATACCTAATAAATAATGCACTGCAAATAACATGTTGTTATGGGTTTAGTTTTTCAAAACACTACATGTGTGCTGTTCTTTTTAAAAAATGAAAAATTATCCTTCAGCACTCTACTGCCCTTGTGTGACCCTGCTGAGTTCATCATTTGTGCTGGTTATGGTGGCATCTGTTTCTGGGAAATGAGTTGCTTCATCCCTCACTGGTTTCAAACCACTTCACTTTTGCCATATGCAGTGAAGAGGAGCAATGAAAGAGGGTTTTAGTCCTTAAGCACTAGTATGGGAAGAGAAAGTGCCTGAAGATACTTAAAATTCTAAATGTATTCTGGGTCTTGGGCTTTTTGAAGTTTCTAGTATCTACCATTAAATTACAATTACTTGGGGAAAAGAAATCCTTTGATCTCACTGGGAGTTTTCTAGACAAAGAGATTTCAATTTTGGTTTGGAGCCACTAAAACATCATGAGGAAAAGCCTAAATTTAAAAGTAACTAAGTATTTTCTCTGTCCCATTTATTTGTATCATGCTGGTTGGGAAAGCAGAGGTGGAAGATAACAAACTTCATCCAAGCAATGCTTTATTTTCTGGCAATTAAAAAAAAAAAAGATATAAAAAATCAATCAATCTTCACAGAGCAAGCAGCTGCAAAATTAACAGTAGCAGGAGTTTCCTAAGAGGTATGGTCCTTTGGCTGAACACAGGTTTGGCAATACAGGAAAAGTTGATTCCTGTGATCATAATGATCACTTGCTTTGAGGGATTGCAAGATACTAGGTTCCTCTGGCTTCTTAGGGTGTTAAATTACTGGAGAATTCTGAGTCTCTGAGATTGATGCTGAGTGTCTGATACCGCAATCATGCCTCAGTGGAGGAGCTGCAATGGGAAAAAGGACTCACTGCAGGGAGTGCTGTCATGCTGCAGCACAGATATTTTAGCAAATGATCAGATGTGCATTAATGGTCCTGCTCTGGCTCTTTGCTGTGGAAAGCTCTCTATATTGTTCCTGCTTAGGAGTTAAAGCATGTGGTATAAAGTGCAATTACAAGCATGTCTCTTTTGTCAGAAAAGCACTCACACAGCTTTGATCAGCAATTAATATGATTCCAAACTTGCACTGCATTATTTACTATCATATCCTGCCATGCTTTCCCAATGGGGAGTCTCTGGACTGTGTTTACCTCACCTGAGCTCTTGGTGACACTTTTTCCCTGAAAGTGAGCAAGCTGGATGTAGTATTTCAATAGCAGCAGGAGTCTGTCCCTGCCTGTCTGTCATAGGGCAGGTGCATGTTCAACCTGTGATGGAGACAAGGCAGAGAAGCCAATGGGAAAGATGGTAGCCAAGAATGAGATGACAGAGTAATTTGTTCATCCTACGTGTACTCCCTGCCTAGGAATGGCTGCATTAGTTGTACAGCTGGCAGGAAGCACACACAAGCGTTGAGGATGGAGGTGATACGAGGGACTTCAGGCCATGACCTGCTCTGAGAGTGCAAGCAGCAGTGTGGCCCTTCTCACTGAAAGCCTGATGCTCTTCATTTGTGTTGTGGATTTTACACTGACACAAACTGTGTAAGAAATCAGAAACTTGCTTTCTTTGCCAGCATCTGATTTACTTTTTGATTCATTCACAGTAGTCAGCTCCATGGTAGCTAATAGCTAAAACAACAGACTTCTGGAGAAAGGGGAAACAAGAAAATTACAGGGCAGATGCAGAAGATAATATAAAAGGAAAACACCGGATTTTTTTTTCTCTCAAGTAATGCAAGTATATTTAGATGTACTTACAATGAACAGCAAATCTACCAAACCACTGCACTCAAGTCAAGTAAAAAATAATAAATAGTATTAGAGTCTTTCTTCTGCAATGTTTGCAGCCTCAAGGGCAGTAGCTACCTCTAAACTTCACTTTACTTGCTGTTTCCTCACTACAAAACTATTACCATCAATAACCATCCCAGTGATTTCAACTGGATGATAATTTTGATTGAACATTCCTTTGGTTGAACAACTTCACACACCTAAAGGCAATCACTTGGTTTTATTTACTCTTTATGTCTAGATGAATAGAATTGTGCATCAAGGGCAGTGATGGGCCTTATTCTTCATCTCTCTCCAACCTGTTCACATTTCATTGCTGCAGAGTATTCACAGATTTCAACAGAAAGCTGGCTGGAGACGGTCCATGTCACATAACATCCCAGTTTACATCCAGCAGTGGTGGGACAGCTCCCCACAGCCTGTTGTGTCCCTGGCACTGGTGGCACAGAAGAAGCATTGTGGTCAAGCCCATAAGCCCACATTCAGAGAGGGGGATAGGCAGAATCACTCCTCCTGTGCCTTGTTACCTAAGGACCTGCACCAAATACAGCTCTGCTGAATTCAAGAGCTAGCCTCAATATGTAACTCCAGATCTCACAAAACCACTCATACTAAGAATAATTTTACCATCATATGTGCAGTTTTCACAGAGTGTTAATAGATCCTGCTTCATAGCCTTATAGAACCAGCTCTTTTCCAGACAAACTTAGAAGTGCCATTCTCACTCTCTTTAGCAGAAAGGGCATAAAGCAGTGCACTATCAAGGCCAAGCACCACACAGAGGCACACCTGGTATTACAAAAATCAAGCTAGTTACAGAAGATCAAGGCAACCCAGAAATTCTGTATGGAAATAGCAGAAGAGGTTTTTAAACAGAACCTGAAGACACCTTTGCAAGGTTAATACAGAGCCTTTCAGGCTAGCAGGTGTCTTGTTTTCATTATTCTTAGCCCAGGAAGCATTTATCACTATGAATTCATTGAAAATTTTGAAATACAGTAAAATGAGAACAGACTTGCAAGAAAACCTCTCCCTTTGCCACAATCTGTTCAGGAGAGAAAGGAAAGGATATTTGTATGTGTATGTAGGAGAGAGGGAGGATTGAGGTGGGGGAGTATACCCAGAGGAAATACTAATACCACTTTGCAGTGCAAGTGTGAGAACACAGTACCTGTATTTAATCTAGTACTTGTGCAGCTTCTGTCAGTGTATAGAGGAAAATCAATCCTCCTAATTTAAAACAGCTACACTGACTTACAAAAATGTAAACAAGCTGCTATTGAAACTTCAGGGAAAATTTTTTTTTAATAGAAAGGTATTTTTAAATTTTTTGACATTTTAGACAAATGGATAGAAGTTCTCTTGTGTTATCCTGAGGGGGAAAAAACAACAAACACCACCTTTTTTTCTACTTTTACAACTAAGACAGCATTGTTCTGCCATGACAGTCTTTTTACTTAGCTTTTAGTACCTCATGATTTTAAAATTCTAGGAAATGCATGTTAATCTCAGCAGAAGTAACCACACCTGAGTGTGGGGCATGACTAGGAGCAGGTGCTGTCTCCAGTGCAGTGCCCAGTGCTCTGCCAGATCACAGATTCCACAGAGTATGAAACCAAAGAGCTGCAGTTCTGCCCCAGAGCTGATGTGGTGAAAGACAAAAGATCTGTTCATGGTTTGCCATTCTGCAAATGCAATTACTTCAGAATTGTCTTCGTCATGGCAGGAGTTAGAAATGTTCCCCACTTGGCTCTACAACCTTGCTTACAGTGAATACCATTTATCCCCATGATATTCCTTTGCTCCAGTTTGCTTAATTGCAGAATGAGGTCAGTGCTATCTCTGAGTAAGACAGAACTTCAAGATAGATGTTGAAAAAAGTATAGCAGATGTTTAATGGAGAAACAGATTTCTGCAGTAAAACGCATGCCGTCAAAAGTCAATAAAACTTATAAAAGGCAAACTGTATTTAACTGAAAGCATGCAAATATCCAGCATTTAAATACTGATCTTCAGTTTGAGATTTTAACCCAAGAGAACAGCAATAGTGCCATTAGCAATGCTATTTAATCTAAAGAAGATGGCATTTCAGGAAAGATTTCACATCCCTATTTTCATGCTACACACCTTTCAGGGCAGACCTGACAGCAAACTGCATGTTGGTACTGCATATCCTACAACATTAGATCTCACATTGCTAATCTAGCAGAGGAGTTTTACTCCTCAGCAGCCTCATCTATTCTGGTAAATCTCACCTGCCTCTGGAATGATTTCATTGCATTAATTCAGGTTAGGAATTTTAATGAATGCAAGGAGGGGAAGAAAAAAAAAAAAAAAAGAAAGAAGAAGGAAAAAATAAATCAATGAGAGGCTTAGTCAATATGACCAATCTAATGCATTAGATTGTTAGGCTCAATTATATTATTTTTTTTTCCATAGCTTAATTTAGATAACTGTCAGGTGAAAGAGGAAAAAAACAATTATGTACAGTTAATGCAACAGAAGGCATCAACTGATTTAAGCAGCTGGCCAAAGCAGTTAGCGATGCCTCTATCCTTTGGTTAAATTATTCTCCTAGTTCTGCATAATACATGCATGAGTGATATTTTTATCTAGAGCATTAAACCTAATGGCTGGTTAGCTGAAATGCAAAACTGTGCTGAACAAACTCATGAAGTTCAGAGAGCTGGTGTAGGTCCCAGAAATACCCATCTGTCAAGACATTTTAGTGGTCCCTGCAGCCTCGTACTGAAAAATCTAAAGCCTCTACATTTATAAAGGGCTGGGTGCGCACTGGCAGTTGCTTGGGTTTAACTGTGTATTGATAGAATATTCTGAAAATAAAGAGAAAATTGTCTGCAGAATTTTAGATGTAATAGCTCAGCCAACTACAGCAAACAGCTAACTACTTTGTTTTTTTCTTTCTCTGCAGGTATACCCAGTATTTCCAGTATTGGTAGTAAGTAATAAAACTAGTATTGTTTTGCATTGTCATTCAACTTCTTGGATCTAATTTCCCACCATCCCTTTCTGTTGTAGAAAATGTTTCCCTGAAACTATGCTCTATAGTGCAGGGGCTATGTAGCAGCCTTCCTCTGTGGTGTTAATATGTAACCGTATTACGGGGTCAGAGAGAATGTTGCTCTTGACAACACGTCTGCCTTCAGCCGCAGATTTTCTGATCAATTCTGATCAGCAGATGAAAGCTGAGTGCTATGAAACTGAATTAAGAAGTCACTGTGTCATAGAAAATATTTGTTGAGTATCTTTGGGGTACAGAGGAACAGACCAACAAACAAACAAGCAAGCTTGTTGGCTCATAACATAAAAGTACAGGACCACTAATTTTCATGCATGTGTGCATCTGAAGAGAAAATGGAAGAGCTTTGATTTGATGAAGTAGCTTAGCAAATGCAGTGTATCTGCTGGAATCTTTGCCTTAACTCCAGTAGCCTTTGAACTAGGCTTTGCTCCACAGAATAAACAGAATAATACTGCTTCACAAAACACTGCTTTCCTGCGTGCAATTTCACCACCAAAATATTACATTTAAACTCTTAACAAAACCCTAACATGGTTATGTAAAGAAATACTATATCAATGAAACAGATGATTAATTAAAGCACTTGAAGGGACTAAGTGCACAGTAGCTCAGCTGTGAGTCTTAGATGAGTCCTATAGCTGAAAAAGTGCACACAGTCATGGCACAGTAGCTGATTACAAATAAAGCAGGGAGGTAGAAATGAAATCCTGCTGCAGCTGACTGGAGGAATACTCCCCACAGCCTCAGCTTTGCAGTGTCTTTAGACAACTTGGATGATGTGGGACTATCACAATGATAAAATACCACAGTAGTGAAATGCAATTTGCCATCTCTGATATCCAGCTGAAAAGCTTCTAATAATTTGGGTAAAACTGTTTTGCTTCTTATGATGCAGCATCAGGTCTGTCAATTTATAAATCAGCTCAGTTTACTTAAGCTCATGAATGGCACTGATTTGTTAAGCTCTCGACAGCGAGTTAAATGCCATCAAAACTAGCTGCCTTGCAAATGAGAGCAGCAGATGAACACCATGGCATCTGTTTTGCAGCTTTGAACAGTGAAACAGCACCAATGACAATGACAAAGGAAAGCCTTCATACTTAAAAATGTAATTTTTCAGCTGTAGTATCTTCTTGGGCATTTGCACAATTGCATGGTGATATTCTATTTTCCAACACTTATATTTATATATGTATTTTATAACACAGAAAAAAATCAAGTAAATAAAAGAGGTTTATGCCACTGTACTCAGGAATATTCAAGAACAGAAATGGGATGAATGGGAAAATAGCTCTTTGGAGTTTGGCTGTGCTATAGTTTCTTAGAGTACTGTGTTGCATGGACTATATGGTTGTGTTCTCACTTCACACTCCATACAGCCTACATCACCACATCTTCCATTTCTGAGCATCAGCAGATGTTGGCCTTTAAAAACTTAATAGGGAAACTCAAATACCTCTTAAACAATGGTGACCTGAAAGGATGCATTGTTGACCTCTTTGTATTTTACACTGGGGTGATCAGTACAGTTTATCTGTTACAAATGGAGAAGATTCTGTCTACCATTCCATAGGGAATACAAGAGTTTCTGCAATAAATGTCTTGTTCCTGCTGTAAATGTCTTGTAATAATACGTGGTAGAGTTCAATACATTTCTTTGCCTACCCGGAAAGGATGAAGTATGAGCATCTCTTTATAAGCACGAGTAAATACTGATACTCTGTTTGGGTTTTTGTTTGCATTTTCCATGTGTTTTTTCTTCAGTAGCTCAGGGGGGAAGTAGCTCTACTTGCACAATGTTCTGAACATCTCTCCTGTAAGATAGAAATGGCAGAATTATTGTTAAACAAGGACAGAATCCATAAATTTATCCTGGTCTCTAAGAGAATTTAACATAAGTACAATTAACACATAAAACCAAACAAGATTAATTAGCTATCACTGCTTTAATGGATTCTGCATGATTTCTTCTTTTGTCTATGCTAATACAATGTTTCTCTTCACATCAGCAGAGATTTTCCCCATCTGGGGACAGGAAGTTACTCTAAGGAGATACAATTCAGATTTTATTTTGCCTGTCAGCAAACACTAATGGGAGTGGGTACTGGAGTTTGTGTGATTCGAGCTTTTCTTCACATATAAGGAGGATAGGGTTTGGGGGGGGAGGGTGTGAAGACTAAACTGCCAGCATACAAAGAAGATGCCATTGCAAATGATGGTCACTTTGCACTTTTAAGACTGCAATGAAGGCGAGCAAAGAAAAATACTTGCCTGTGTGCACATATATGTGTCATTCTCTATTCCTTTTTTACCTAAAAGGATCTTGTATTAAAGCAGCTCATCATTAAAATCTGAATATAAAGAAGGAGTGGTCATTAAGTAAACATCCTTTCTGATCATCTAGAAGGCAAAAATAAAAATTCAGAGCTTTCCCATTAAGGTCATTTGTACCTGCTGTTGTCTGTCAGGTTCTCTGATCATTTCCAGCATTCTTGATTCCAATGTTGGCCCTTTCAGCATTTTTCAGCCATGTCTGGAAAAATACTGGTGAAAGTGTTAGCAATTAATGAGTCCCAAAACCATTTCATAATTTTAAGCAATGCTTCCATACAGTATGTAAATATTCTGAGGGCTACATTATTTTACTTGCTAAAATAATGACCGTACAACTTTACATAGAGCAATGCATCAAAATCTTCATCATTGTTACCAAATCCTGGAAGTTACTAATCTGTACATGTATACCCTCAAAACGTTGAATCTTCTGAACTGTAGCGTCTATCTTTTTTCCTGTAAAGCATAACTCCACTAATTATGCTAAGCAGTTTGTTATAAAGGGTATAATTAGATACAGGATAGGATAGACATGATGTGCAAATAGCTCTGTGTGGGTGATTATCACCTTAGAGCCTGCTGGTGACAGATGAGTCAGAGTTTAGAGACAGACCATGCACCCAAAGTGCAAGATGCAATCACGATCCTCAGATGGTATTTTCTGCTTTGTTCTCTATGTTTTTGTTCTTTTGTGTAGCCAATTTCAAATCAAGAACACTTTTTTTTTTACTTTTTTTTTTTTTTAACAATAATGAATGCAAGACACAAAAGTAAAAAAAAAAAGAGTAAATGGGCATTCTTTTATTGTTTTCTTAACCTTGAAAGATCTAGTAGGCATCTTTCTGGAACTAAAATAGTGCCAGGGCAAGTGTAGCTTTGTTTGCTTCACATATTTATTATGAATGTTTAATATGGTAAATATATATCTGAAGAGATTGTGAAAGCCAATGCTGGCAGAATTTTCTTCCTCTTTTTATTTTTTTTTTTTTTTAAGACAAGACAAAAGTATTTTGGACCTGACTTTGCCTCCTTGTGCTGACTGAGAAGTTCTCTCAGTAAATTTACAGTTGTGGGATCAGAGTCATTACCATACTAAGTGCCTGGCTAGAGTACATACACCACAGCCACATATGTCAGTAGGGTATCAACATGCATAATTAGGTTGTACATCACTACTTGAGGTCAAGTTTAGAGAGAGCTGTAGCATTGGGAGACCACTAAGGCATTTAGCTCCTTAGGATATTAAAATGACATCTTCAGAGGTTATATGTATATATTATTTTGGACATGCTAGCAAAATGTTCTCATTTCAATTCAATTCCAGACAAATTTGACTTTTTGATAAATTATAATTAGGCTCCTAGTCTAAGGGAATCACCTTATTTAAGTAATTGATTATGATATCAAGTTAGTTTTCCCTGCTGTACATTTATACTTTCAAGCACTCAGAATTTTTCACTTAACAATGAGGTATTTTCCAACATTAGTGGACTGAAAGAAAACACAGATCAAATACTGCCTGTGTGGTGTTATACACCCGTTCGAACAGTGGGTCTGACCAAAAGGCATTTGGAGTAGTTTATTTACCTGGTAAGATTGATAACAAACCCAGTCTTCTTTCGTACAACTAGGATTTTGCCTTTGAAGTCCAGGAAGCAAAGCTCCTGCACTGATCTCAGTGCTGAGCAGAAACTGTCTCTTTACAGTGTGAGTTCTAGTGGAGGGACAGAAACTACCAGAAACTCCCAGTGCTCCGGGGAGCACTGACAGATTGTTGGATAGGATTTTGGGGAGCCTTTGCTTCAATTTTTTTTATTATTTTTTTTTTGCCAGATCCACCAATTTTAACAGATAAGAGCCATTCTCACCATGGTATTAGACATGGCCACTGACAGTTTGGTCTTGAATCTTATTCTTCATCTCAGTTTGCCTTCATCATCTTAGGTTAGTTAAAAACAGTGTATCAATCAAATAGTCTTTTGAATTCTATTTTTTTTTTAATTTGCTGTACTGTACAGGAAATCACTTAGTTCACAGTCATCTTTGTTGTAACTATTAACAATCAAGTGATAAGGCACTATGGAAAAGAAGGTATCAACATTTCAATATGTAGATTGCGCTTGCAACATGCAAGTTTAGTTGCAGTTACTCAAGAAAGTCTTTAGAAAGCAGACATGATCCACAAAGATAGTTTAAAATCTAATACTCTATAAAGCTTGGGGAGAAGTTCCTGGGGCGGGAAACAACACATCTGTATTTTCCCCTCTTCTCTTTCTTTCTGCCCCACAGGCATGCAATCAGTTTATTTCATAGAATGTAAGGGGAGAATGACAATTCCAAATCAGCATTCTGACTGTGTAAAAAAGATCTTTATTTACTGTTCTTCATCCATGGTGAATTACTGTACAACAATCCTAGTCAACCAGCCAATTTCAGCATCTTTGGTAGGAGAGAGCAGAATCAAAGTAAACTGAACCAACCCCTGCAGACTACCAACAAAACCATTTACTGTTTTTGTCATAAGAAAATACCTAAATATTTCCTTCCAAATATACTTGAATCCATTATGCACTTTTCAGATATTTTAGTGGAAATATTTACATTTGAAGAATGCTTCATCAGACCTCATTAGTATGAGAATCAGCCAATGCATTTATTAAAATCAGTGGAGTTTTTTTTATCTGAAAGTTTCCAGAGCTGGATCATTGGATTTATTTTTTATGGTTTTTCTTTTTTCTTTTTTTTTTTTTTTAAGCCTCTAAAAAGATCACTTTCTTTTACTCTAAGACAACAAGTGAACACATTAAGGACTAATTGCATTTAAATTCTTCCAACAGTTATAAAAGCCGTTATGGCTGAGGAGCTGCCATAAAACAGCCACATCTTCACATTTATGCAGAATTCTCCTTTCTTCAAAGGAACAGGTATGAAACTTCCTACGTTGCTCCAAAAGAGATTGCCTAACATGGGCTGAGTAATTTTGGTTTTTCACATTTGATAAAGGGTGATTTAAAAACAAACAAACAAAAAAACCCCACGTTTTCAGCACTTCTTCTCAGTTGGTAAGTTCAACTTGACAGTGTTTTGAAAGTGCTGTAAGGCAAATTTTCTGTGAGGTAGGTTTTGATGACTTCAAACAGACCTAAAAAGGTAGAAATGCTGTAATAATGACAGTATGATCTTCACAAGAATTGGTGGAATATGATTTGATATTAACACACCCAATTATTCCAGCATTTACTGAACCTGCCATTGATTTCAGTGGGCATTATTTTAACTACTCCTAGTTTTTTGCCTAATATTAACACTTAAAACTGCTGCCATAACTCTATTGTGCTCTGCAGACATCTATATTTTAGAACAGATATTTACTCTTGACTACTCATAGCTTAAAACAGGCAGTGGCAAGGCCAGTTTTCTGTCACTAGAAACCTGGACTTCTAATGGAATCATTAAGCTCACACTGACTTTTTTTACAATGCTTTTTTAATGTGTGTTTTAAATAGAAGTTGTAGGAAATTTAAAAGACAGCTTAATCAGAGTCTCTCACTAGGGTTCCATATTATTATTATGAATTAAATAAGTAACAAGAGTTGTCAACACAAGTGCTCCCTGTCTGCTGTTAGAGTGAGCATTATTTAAGTCTTACTGATTTATTGGTAGTCATTTTCAGCAAATTCATTGTTTGTGGACTGGGTCAGCAGAAACAGTTTAAGAGATGAAAATACACTGTCTGCCAAAGAGTGTAGATGCCCAGACAGCAGCATAGTCTATATATGCTCCATCCCCTGTACTCTTCACCTCTGAGGAAGGAGCATCCCTGTCATTGGGAATACCTTTTAGTTTTAGCACCAGCTCAGCACTCAGAGTGAGAAACCAACAAAATGCAGTTTAATTTCTGCCAGTAACATGGCAGGTTTTTCTCACGTGCAGCTGTCTGGCTGGAATCAGGGTGAAACATATCCTCAGACTGACACCACGATTTTCTTTGTTTAACATCATAGCTAATTCCAGTACTTTGTATACAAACAATAGATCAGGACAACAAAAAAGGAAATGATCATACAACTAATAAGTATAATGCAATAACTTTCTCCTTACTTCATGAAAGGAAGATTTTATTTTAATTTTCATCAAACAGGACATTCTAAATTTATATTGGAAATCTCTGTATTTTTAGTTAATATTATTCCAAAGACAATTATGTGCAGAAAATGACTGTCTTGATTTTCTGCTCAAACATATAGCACACATATCTCTACTCTTAGAGGTGCCTACAGTAGCTTCAATTCTAAATAATAACACTAAAACATACTTCTAGAAATGTTTTGGATCCTTTTTTGCCCAGAAGAATTGTCATAGAATATATTATAGTAGATTTACACAGCATATCTTACAGAATACCTCCAATAATATTCATTAACTGTTCTGGCAAATAACAACTTTAATTAGAGAATATTGTCCACACATGGAACTGTTCTGGAATGTCTGGGCTTATCTTGTCAGCTTCTCTATAAATAAAATCCTTAGTGGTAATCACTGAGGACTAGAAATTTCACAAGTTGCTGTAAAAGAATAACTAACTGCTAAATGAATCTTCCCAGTGCCTGTTCAAAGGATGACTCATCTGCTCTGATAGATTTGTGAGACTCTCAACATTCTTTGACTTGGACATTTCACATACCTTTTTAGATATAAATTCACCTCTATTACAAACAAACAAAACCCAAAAACTAACCAACCAAAAAACTCCTGCAAATTTCAAAGATAAGAAAAAAAAGCCCTTATCACAAACCCTGTAATCTTGGTGATAATGCATTAAACGAATACGGATATAAGAAAAAAACATTTTCTTTACCAGATTTTTTTTTTCCAAAGCATGTAATAGAAGTACTAATTCTTCAGGAGCATTAACCACATTACTGAGCAGCCCAGAGACACTGAAGACAGCAGCTGATCTCGGCTGGGTATGACCCTGAACATCTAACTTTGAGCAAAGGGTGGAAACTAATGCCCTCCAGAAGACTCTTCTAAGACACTTAAAATTATCACTAATAATTAGTAATAATGACTAGCAATAATACTTAATTGGTAATCTTCAGAAACTGCAAATATGGGTGCCCTTTTAAAAAAAAAAAAAAAAAAAAAGACAAAAAAAAAAACCACAACATCTCAGCAAAATGTAATCTAACTTAAAGGGTCAGGGAATTTTTAATTATTCTGCAGTAAATCACAACCTCATTTTACGTTGCTTGCTAAAATGAGCACAGAACTACAGCAGTTATAGGATTGCTAAGAAATAGGTAACACTGATTTTTCTGTCGTACAGGTAATGATTTCATTTGTACCAGACAAGAGATTACTTGGGGAATTCACTATCAGAATATGATTATACAGGAAAGATTCATGATTATATGAATCAGAGTATATCAATCATCTGTTTTCCTATATGAAGCCCACAGTGTATTAAATGACAGATATTCCAGAGGGTTAGTCCTAAGGCATTACAAAGCTTTGACGCTGTTACTTCTACTTCTGGTAATCCCTAGGCCATTTCAGTTGAAGACCACTGTGCATGTGAAGTGTTGTAGTAAGCGTACCACAAAGTATCCAACAGCAGAAGTAGGATACCCAAAGCTCTACTATAAAATGTGGCAGGATTTCTGCAACAACCCTGATGTTGCACAGTGGCTAAAAGAAAATAAGCCTCAGAGGATAGTGGGGCAGTGTAATCAATCAAGATTGTTTTTCCTTTTTTTCACCTACTGATTTGTATGTGTATTTTCTAATGCCCACTTCCTTTAAAATCTTCAGGTCAAGCATATTGACAGTGATTAGCTGTGCAGGTAATTTGTCTCTGTGTGCTTGAAACTTCTTTACTGTAACCAGTCAGTATTTGAGGAGGACAATGAGGAAGAGGAGTAGCAAAGTGGTCTCTCAGGTGCATGAAATTAGAGTCAGTGGGCTAGGGTTAGCAAGCCAGCTCAGGAAGAATGGCTTTTAAATACCTTCTGTCACACACTGACTACTGTGTTTCCACTTCCTATGTGTGTGAATTGGTGGATCTGACCAGCAGAGGCAGGTAATTTTTTAATCAATACATGGACTGTTTGAGAATCTGCAAAACTGACCCCATTTTTCTCTCTTCCATTTTCTTGATTGATAAGTAAAAAGCACAAAAACACAAGAATGTGATGTAACAATGGGATTATATCACAACTTGTCTGATTCAGTTGCTGAAGACTATCTAACAGTAAATGGCACAGTACCATTGATCATCCTTTACTTCAATTGTTCTCGATGTGGGAGGACTTTAGGAGCATCCAGTCCCACCCAGCCAGTTTCTCTTCACTCATGACAAATGGGTCATAAGATACTATGGGATGTCCTCCTTACACATCAGATGTTGGAAGCCCCAGTATTTTTGTTGTAGTTTTCCTGCAGGTTTTCCAGTAAGATGGAACACACCTTCATTAAAAGACTTGTAAGCCTAGACCCTAGATGCTGACTTAGTTGTGACAATTGCAGTCTACTTGCTACTCATCTCAGTTCCTTGTAGATAGGAACGGAGAACTAGGTTTCACCCTAATGTCACTGATATGACCATTAAGGAAAATCCTGTTCAGCTCAGAAAAGACACAACCACTGCAGTACTCACAGAAGATGGTAAGAATGTGCTTCAAGTCTGATGTTCAAGGTTAGGCAGATGAAAACGCAAAAAATACTGTAACAGAAACATAAGGAGAATATGAGCACCTTTTGCCAGATCAGGACCCAAAGAAAAACTTACTTTCTCCATCCCACAACCCCACCCCCTTCACATACTTTTCAGTTTCAACACTATTCTGCTAAGGATTATCACTCTCCACTACTCCAGCAGCTCCAAAATATACTCACAAGGAGATGAAGCTCTAGAGATGTAGCTAATTCTTCTGCTGAGAGACAAAAGGCTGGGTGTGACACACATTACACAAAGTTTTTAAGCAGTGCTGACATCTGATGTTTTTACCAATAAAATAAAGCTGTAAAGTATAGCAGCAGAGGAGATAGGAAATAGATCCGACAGAGAAAAGTGTGAGAGCAAAACAAAAGACTCTGCTGGTGAATATATTTCTTCTGATAACAGAAGTACAAGTCACTCAGAATGCCCTAAAGCGGGATGTTGCGGTAAGATACCTGTCTTTGCTAAGAGGTTCATATTTGATATTGTCATTTTATCTCTGCACAGCAGATTTAACAGAATACATTCCTGGTTTGTTGCTGGTGTTAGAACCATATATATATATATATATATATGTAGGTCTAGGATATGTGTCCATCATCCCAAAAAAAAATTTTTTTTAATTGTATTTTAAACCACAGAAGGCAAATTGTTATGCACAGTATGTTATGTTCATTTGGTGTTTTGGGAATCATCAATTGCTTGTTTTCTTGTTCACTGTGAAGTCATGTACTGTTCTAGTGCAACCTAGACTAGTCCAGTAATGGATGTTTGTAATCTCTGTCTTTGTCCGTATGCTTGCCTGTTTAGAACAATGTCACAGATGTAAATAACAAAACCTGATTTTTCCTGATGCATGCAGATCCTCCAAAGTTTGATAGGATATGGCCGAATATTTCTTCCCTTGAGGTTTCTAAACCAAACCAAGGTAGGATGCTGGAAAATTCCTACTGGTCTAAAGTTACTGAAATTGCTTTCAAAGACTCCCACATGATGACAAAAGTAGTAACAAAGATAATCGAACTCATTTTTCTCCTGGTGCTAAGTGATGCCATTCTGTGAGAAAATCACCATAAACCAAACCTTACCTGGAAAGGGAGGGAGCCTCCCAACACTCAGATTGCACATCACTGCAAAAGCCTGAGAAAACAGATGCACAGATTGTAAGTGCTGGTATACAGAAAGCCCCAGATAATACTGAACGTGTTTAGACTGTACAGGCTGAATTTTGAATAGGTTTCAAGTTTTTTGAGTGAGAAAGATTGTCATTGTCTACATCAAACCCATTTTTAATGTCTTGTTTGCACTTTGTTTTCCCAAGTGAGCTGAGATCTCGGCTTGAATGCCGTTCACAACACAAGTGAGTTTTCTGCAGGATAGACTCAGTTTTCTACAATTTGAGAGCCACGCAAAAAAATTATTGACAGATTGTGATGCTGATTAGCATTCAAAGAGACAAAACATTTTTTTTAAGATAAAAGTAAAATTCCTTGTTATTTGAAATTATATTCGTCTACATTTCACGTTTCAAAATGATTGTTGATTATAAAAAGCAATGTTCTTTTGTTCTCCTTATTTACTGAGCTTTGCTCCCCCCAAAAATCCCTGCAGAAATCTGGCCTGTGGTTTGCTTTGACTGTTCAAAGGGCATCCTTTCTGTACTAGAAACATACAGATGGAGAATAAAACTAATGAAAAAGTGATATATAAAATGGCTACTAAACCGAACAAAATGTACTTGGAATCTTGGGGAATTACATTGGAAGGGCTGTAGTTAAATCAAATGGTCACAATGAGCAAATCAAAACATACCCACATATATACAGAATCTGCCATGTTATATGTGCAAGCTCCTGTATGCCAAACAATACAGAGAATATTAATTGATTTGTGCCCTCTGTAGAAATTAGCAATGTACTTTAGTGTGCATTATTAACTTACATTTTAAATCAAACATCCCTGATTAAGTGATCCTTAGCATTCCAGTAACTTCATTTAGCCCATGTTACACTTTCCAAGCTTCTGCATGTGTTCCTTAAATGAAAAAAAAGAAGGCCCAGGTTGATCTCTGCTCTCTGTAAGGATTAGCCTACATTATCCACAGGAATTTGAAATCAAAACATTCCCAGTGAAATGATACTTAGTGTTTCTAATGGATTTCATGGCTTAATTGTACCGCTTGTGATCTAAGGCTTCATTTCAGTACAAAATTATTCACTGTTTCTTCCCCAAAGTTTTAGTAAATTTAGTTTTGATGTTTTGTTAAGGAGCACAAAACACACAAACTTACAAGCATTTCTATTCAGTTTTTGTGTTTGCAGCACATTGTTACAGTGTTCAGCATTTACTGTAGATTAAATGCTTCAGTCAAGGGTAGTGTATGAAGAGAATAATAACAGAAATCTGTCTATACCTAATACGATTTTATTGTGTTTTCTTTGTTTATGATATTAGGCCAAAATAAATATGCATAGTAATTTAATATAATCCTTTGCAGACCACTCTACTTACCGCATAGTCATTGGTCATGGATTGGAAGGAATCATCAAATAACCACTAACACAAAACTGCCAAAGTGTGTAGATGTGAATTACATTTCTTCTGTTTATCTTGGTTATTGCAGCTCAAATTATTCAGTAGTTGATCGAGAGATATAAATTTTCCTTAACTTTCACCTTTTCTTTACACAAAAAAAAAAAAATTACCATTGTTACAGTTAATTTAGAAGTTAGAAAATTTAAGACATTTATTTTAGTCTTTTTATTTGTTTCTATATGATATCTTTTCTAATTTACTGTTCATTTTATTACCTATCCAGTTGCTCCCAAATTAGCTATGTCAACTGTTTCTTCCGTTCAAGTTGCAAATCACAAGAGAGGTAGGAATTCTTGGATTCATACAGTGATTCCATAGTGCTCTGTGTTAGGAAAACATTGCACTGTATGAATCTGGAATATCTGTGAAGTGGTAACCATCAGCTTACTGGTGAGGCATCATCATTGACAACAACAGAAACATTAAGTGGCATAAACATAAGCTATTAAAAAAAAAAAAAAAAAAAAAAAAAAAAAAAAAAAAAAAGCAATGTCTCTTAGACAGCCAGTGCTGGCATATAAAAGGACATGACATTTGTTTTTAGAGGAGGTACATGTATGAATATGACCATTCAGATTGTTACCTAGAAAGCAAATGCTTGCTAGAGTCTTGTTCCTCACTGATATGAATAAATTGTAAAAGAGGATACATAAGCAAATTAGTTGAGAGCAAGCAATACACAAAACATCGATTGCCCATATCCTCCAGAAGCATCTGTACATACCATAGAGTGTAATGCATAGTTGTGTCTATTAATGCATTGTAAGTGTACCTTACATCTTCATTTTATTGTAACAATGTGAGAATTCAGTGTAGGCATTTTATTTTGAACTGATGTTTCAGTGTTCGAACAAAATAATGGAGTTACATGTGCATAATGAAGGATACCAGTATTCTGGCATTCAGGCAACCTGTTTCATTTGCATCTCTGTCATTCACAGTCTGAACCCTCATTGGCTTTCCTCGTAAGTTTGTCTGTAAGGAATGTGTATAAAGGTGTTTTGTCTTTCTGTAGCTATTGTGGATATCCCATTATTTGGGAAATACATATTATCAAAGAATAGGAATATTAAGAAATGTTTGGATCTGGTTTGACCCACTTGATGATGTTTGATAACAAAACAGGTCATTTCTAAGGTCACAATGAAATCTTTGTTTGCCTTTTCACTGGTACACAGAGGTACTGGGGAAAAAAGTGTTTTAATGATCATTGGATGCATTTATCTCAAAATACTTTTGGTGCTTTTAATTAGAAAATTACACTGACAGCTGTCTCATGCATTTCCTGAATTTAAAAATTATGCTTCCCTTCCCTTTGTGCTTACCATCATTTCATGTTTTACTGGTCACAGCTGAAGCTTCAGCTGAGCCTTGTTCCCACAGCACAGTATTGTGGCATCTCAAAGGTGTACATGCATATTCCACTTATAGAAACAAAAGAAACTATCAACCTCTTTATGAGCCTCCTTCAACGGGTAATTTTATCGTGCTTTCTGCAAGAGGATCAACATTGTTACAATAGCATCCCGGCTTGGAAATAGTCTTTAAAGGCTCGTGCAGTCAATTCTTCTGTGAGTTGGCAAGGGATTTGACAGTTCCTGACTCTTCTAAAGGCAATTAGCAAATGTGACATGGATATCTCTCCCCTTTTCTTTCTCATTAAACCTACCTATCTAGTTATCATTACCTCTCTCCTCTGAAGTTTTATTTTCCAAACCATTTACTCTTTATTGTTATTCAGCTTCAGATTGTCTATAGTTTATGTCTTTTCTGACATGTGGTACTTGGAATTGAAAGCAGCATTTTCTAGCACTGTAAGCTTGTGTCATTTCATTCTTGGTAAACCATTTGCAGCCTGATTTTGACACTTTTCCTCCATCTCTGTCAGTGATTGCATGGCTTGGCCAGTGCATGAAAAGTGGTTGAGCTGCTGGCCAGGGACATGTGCCTAAAATTTTAAGCTGTGCTACTTTCCGGTCTTGGTGTGCTGGTTAAGGTGAACCACATGATAAGCTGGAAAGGCCATACATCATTGACAGGTATTCATTTGCCAGCTGCACCATGCTGAATGCAGTTCTACATGCTATCTTTGACTGGTTTAGAGTAGCACCTCATGTAAGCAGCCGTGAAAGCAATTGCATTTCACTCATATGAGGACCTTCTAAATAAGTCTTTTTTAAACACAGGGATGTAAAAATTACTCACTGATAAGACCAACAGCAAAATGGGGAGGGAGCCAGGGAATAGAAAAAAATTTACCTTTTACTTGCTTTGCCTTTTTAGTTGTTTCTTTTTTTCCTTTGCACCATTATGAATCATTGATCAGATGTTAGACTGTTTTTTTGAGTTAACTAGGGGGTTTTTTCTACACCATGCAGCATTTACCAGTCTGATGATGAAGACTCCTAGAGCTTTCCTGTATCTCAGTACACATTAGGCTTTCTTTTACACAGCACAGTTGCTACAAAAGAGCAGTACCCATAGGGATGCAATCAATTATAAGAATTTGGCTCATTATTTATGTTTAATATTGATGAACCACATCTGAAGTTCTGCATGTGTTTAGGAGCATTCGTGTACATCAAACTAAGTCTCATGCATTGTTATATGTTTCTTCAGTCCAAATCATAACTAGGAGCACCCTTGTTACAGAGTGTACTACTTTATGTGGAGCTTTGTTTCTCGTGCATTTGTAATGGCTAATTATGTATAGTAGTAATGTTATTGAAGGTCATAGCAGAAATTCAGAGTGGAAGTAGTGCAGTCATTCATTCATAGAGTATTTTCAATTTCTTTCTGCTACTTCAAGCACAAAAGGTGATATAGCACAGCCCAATTTACTGGCACTTCTTAATAGGCCACATATTTTTGAAACATAAAAATGTCGTATTCTGCTGCCTGCTACAGATTTGAATAGTAGGGAGAATTATTTCCTCTAAATTCATCTGTGGACTGATTATGTTTATCCATAAGTCTGACAAACATCAGTATGGTACCATCTCACCAAAATAAACATATCAGTATGGAATCATCGCACCAAAACAAACATATCAGTATGGTATCGTCTTACCAAAACAAATTGTGTAATGGTAGCAGAAGACACGTCCTTTGTTGGACGATGACTAAGACACTGTTGCTTCTGAGTATGAGATTCAGAAGAATCAGATTGTTTAACACTCTTCAGCCTTTCTTATTTTAAAAATCAAACACCAGAAACCTACAGTCATAACAGTTTTCCCTTCTATACAGATTTCCGCTTCTATATCTGTTGCCTCTTCCCCACAGTCTTCACTTGAACACAATGGCTATGGTAGAGGAGAAATGCTGCTGAGTAGCTGGCTGAGATGTCAGATCTTAGTTACCTGCTGCAAAAAGGCAACAATCCTTAACCCTTTTTTCATCCCCACTCAATTATGTTAAGTGGTAACATATTGAGACTAATATACCAACTGTTTTGCTGTACTCCAGCATTCACAGCCATCAAAATTATCAGATTGTTGTGAACCACTAAGTGTCGGTTTAGCAGTATAGCCCAGAAAAGAGTAAGAATGCATATCTTTAAACTAAATGTGTATATATAAATTGAATTAATGTTTCCTGGCAGCAGAAAGGCAGCTTTCAAGATTGAAACATATGTTGTGCTAAGTGCTGTACTTTATAAGAAAAGATGCAGTCTATTTACAGTCTACTACATCAGGCAACAGCCAAAGAGATACATATGTATTAGGTGCGCATAACATAGTCACAAGCATGTACTGTTATTTCTTTATAAAAATACAGGCAGGCAGAAGTATTGTATCTGATGCCCTGTGCTGGCAATCAATGGGATCATTAGATGCTTTAGCATCATCCACAGCTTACCACAGGAAAAGCAGCAAAGGGCACTTGCTTGCTGTCATGTGTGGAAACATTTTACACCCTCTGCTGCTGCTTTATCTATTAACAGCTTAAGTTAACTTCAAGACCTTGAAGCCCTTCCAGGTCACTGCATCGAGTATTCCATTACTGCAGGAGACATACTGTAATCTCTTTCATCTGTTAATAAACTGCATCTCTAAAGCATCAGTTTTGCTACAAACTGGAAGAGTGTTCAAAAACCTCAGTGCCCTAATGGCTAGATACCATCTCCTAATTTCCAGCTGAAATTTCTCAATGACCAGTTAACACCCATTTGTTCTTGTGCCAATGCTGGCCATTAGCACAGATACTTAGGATGGCAGGAAGAGATCTCCTCGATGTATTTATAGCCCAGTGGTATCTTCAGTTTCCCAGACCAAACAAGCCAATTATCCTAGTCTCCACTTTTTAAGTAGGCTCTCTACTTTGCTGATCATCCTAATAACCTTTCCTGCGTTCATTCCAGGCTCATAATCTCAGAGCTGAGTGATCAGATTTACACAAGTTTTCTACACACAGCATAGCTGTGCCTTCTATAATGGTATAGATTTATTTTTAATTTTTTCTTCTTTCTGCCTAAAACGAAGCATTGCTGGTGATTAAAGACTAAAAGGCACTAGCATCCTATGTTTAATGAAGGAGGTTTAAAAAGCAGCTGTCACGGCAGCTGCATTTCAGGTGGCTGAAGGACGCTTGCTTCCTATTCAGTACACATTACAGAATTTTCATCATCTTTTCTGGCCCAATTGTTCTTCATCTCAGAATATAAAAATGGGTTAATGCTTACCTCAGAAGTACAGCAGAAGTAGAGATTAAATAACACTTCTCATCCTTTTCTTCTCTGCTGTTTTAGGAGACGATGGCCAAAATTGTCAATCTAGAAATTTGTTTGGTCTTGAAATAAAACAGTCGGGTTTCCAGGGTGCCTACCAGTAACAGTACCCCAAGTTCAGTAGTATTTTTTAATACTCACTACTTGTTTTGGAATAAAGCTTTTATGTTACTTAGAATTGTGGATTTAAGTATGCTGAAGCTTGACAATTTTGTCCACATTGTTGGAGACTAATCTTGTTCTAGACTTGGGGAAAAGAAGAAATAAGCACAAGAGCTGTAATGCGATGTGTTGCATCAGGTCCAGCTTGCAAAAAAGGCTTGAGAAACATACATAAGGACTTTAATAAGACTACAGTGATCCTCCTCTGGCGGGGGGGGTGGACTAGATGATCTTTCAAGGTCCCACCTGGCCCCTAACATTCTGTGATTCTGTGATATTTTTAATGTGAGGAAGTTTTTCCCGGGTCTTGATGGTTATACTCACCTCAAATGTGCAAAGAGATGTGCATTTCTACCAGTGGAAGCTGAGCCTCCAGTACCCTCTGAAAGGTTTACAACTGCAAATGCTTCAGTTTCATCAGGTCTGCCAACAACAGCCAACTTTCAGTGTCATGCCGTGGTTGTTGGGTCATGCTAACCTGCCTGAAACAAGCTTCACATCCATTGCAGATAAACATCTGCTGTTGTCCATGTTTAACCTGTATATGCCATTCATTCATACTTCTACTCATGGTTCATTTTTTTACTAAGCATGTAATGTGCTATTACTCTGCTGCTGTATACGTTTTGTATACATTTCTGTTCTTCCTTGAAAGACTGTGAATGCTTCGGGCACTCCAACCGGTGCAGTTACATCGAGCTGCTCAATACGGTCATTTGCGTGAGCTGTAAGCACAACACTAGAGGTCAGCACTGTGAGTTATGCAGGCTGGGCTACTTCAGAAATGCTTCTGCAGAGCTGGACGATGAAAATGTGTGCATAGGTCAGTCCCGGGATAACTGCGCCTTTTCTTCTCTGCCTTTTCAGCTACTGGCAGCTGCTAGGGACCACTGCTGCTTACTTGCCAGATAGCCAGAATGAGCTTTTTCAATAGATAAGAATATCTGTGTAGTCATTTTATCTCATTTCCGTTGCCCCTGTAGCACCAAGGTGTTTTGAATCTGCATGTGATGGTGAACCACCCTGGCTAGGGGTCCTGGGAAGACTTCCCCTGGAAGCCCCTGAGAAACTGATTCTGCTGTCCTTCCGCAGGGGGGAGCCACGCTGGAGTTGCATGCATGAAAACTGAAGGGTTGAGTCATGAATGTCTGCTCCCAGTTTAATTGCCAGAATTATTGGTACAGATTCTTGAAAGCTTGCCTGGAGACCTACAAAGGATGCCAGCTGTAGCAATAAGGCATGGGGAATGGTGCTTATTAACTTAATTTTCATAAATCCATGTTGCAGCTAATTCTGCTCCCAGGCACAGCTAATTCTGCTTCCAGGTTCTAAATGCAGGCTCTAAATTACCTCCCCTGTCCTTAGAGGAGAAACTGAAATTATGCCTATGTAGTTAGAAGCAGAATTTATCAAATCAGTTTGACATGATGTCAATTCAGAAAAGGGATTCCTAGGTGAAAACAATGCTTTAGACCCAGCATCTGCTGTAAATACCCAAAATGCAGAATTAAAGAACATGTCAGAACCTAAGAAAAGCATTTCAGTAAAAAATACAAGATATTTATCACACCAGAAGAACATGCATTGTCCTCACGGCACCACAGACAGTATATAACAAAAGTTTAGGACACTTTAGGTGAAGACTGAATGTTATCAAAAAAGGAAGCTTCATACAATGTTAACAGGTACAAAAGTGCTGCTCTAGTAACAAACAGAGGTGGGGAATTTCACAGTTCCTTGATAGACACAGAACCTCTTCTGGATTGTCATTGTGGTATTCCTTTCTTTCCATTTTCTAGGAAGAAAAAAGAAAAAGTAGTTACAAGATAATTTTATGCCAAAATAAACTATAGCTGAATACAGTATGGTTTAACCTCCCTTATAATCCATTGCTGAGTCAAGCCAGAAACTATATAGGTTGCTATTATTTGCTTCTGTCTGCAAGACAGATATACATTTTATTTGATGATAAGCACCCAGCTCCATCCACACACTGCATTTCACGTGTCCTTTTAACTCTGCTTGGCAACACATTCAGAAAATGCATGATCTCCTTTGACATTAATTAGTCTAAGCTAATAAGAACTTCAGTAGGCAAGTCATGATTTTGTATGACTGCACTGAAAAGATTAACCCAATCAAATGTTCTTGGGGGGGGGAAAAACAACACACCACTATCCATCATATTGGTTTGAGAGAGATGACGGATGCCATCGGTGTGACATCAGGGCTGTATAATTTCAGCTGGCTAAATGTGCCTAGTGAATATGACACTAAATTACTCTATTCAGTATTATTCATCAGCTCATTCAGAGAGTCATTGTCCCATGTACACTGAAAGGCTAAGACAGCAGCTGTAGTCAGGTAAGCCAAATAAATAAATCAGGAGTGCAAAATAAGTAAATTTAAAGTTAATTTGCAAATGATGTTTTTAGAATGTCTTAGTAAAACAACTATATGTTGCCCAGCTTCTGCAGAAATAACATTTTAAAGCCTTTCATTTGTCAAGACTCTCTTAAAAGAAAAAAAAAAACCAACACCAAAAGGCAATGCAATGCACTTGCTGACTTTCCCATCCTCACGCAAGCAGAATTCTCTTTGGTTCCCATGAGAACTGTACCATGTGACATGACTATAGGACCAACCCCCCAGCTGCTAAGGTCATTTGTTTTAAATAAATACTATTCTTGTTGGACTAGGATAGCTTTCAAGATCATGGTGATCATACTGCGTACAAAACATAGGTATCCTAGTTGGTTGGCCACCTTACAAAGACTTTCATATTAGTTCTTGTTTAAAGTCAGTGAAATCAGGCAGATACCTAAGGGCTTTTAAGAAAACAGAGAAGTTTGTGTTTAAAGTGCTTTCCTGAACTGGGGCTCCAATTAAATCCCATTAAATCTCTGATTTAATCAGCCAATTTTCACCTCTAAGAGTTGATGGATTCACCATCCTTCTAGATCAAGCACAAAGAATCTTGCTCTATTGGAAATGCTCATTTATATTTTCTCTGAGTTTAAAGTTTTAAGTATGAGTGAAATGTTGGCATGAACATTTTAATAAGTAGATTGCCAGTGACATGTGAAAGTCTTATTCCCATATGAAAGTAATTTTTTCCAGGCTAATTCATTCCTCTTCAGCCATAGATGCAGAGAAGTAAAAAATGTCTGGATGAGCTAGTTTAATAGCAACTAACAGGGCTTTAGATCTGATTTATGAAAACTACTCACATAGTTTTCATAAATATATATGGTAAGTATATGGATAACAAATCTGTGAATCTTAGCCAATGCTAACTAAATGGAGAAAATGTGAAATACTTCATTTTCAAAACTGACAAGTTACAAAGAATTGAAATCCTGAGAAGGTTTTCACAGCAGTGAACCAAACACAAGGCATTCTACAGTGGGCTTAAATCTCATTTCATTATGCCTTTGATTTCTTTAGAAGAAAAAAAAAAATCTTTCCTAAAAAGAAATATCAAAAAAAATGTGGATTTGTTAGTGAACTGCAAAATTACCTCATATGGGCAACTACAGCTGCTAAATAAATCAAGGTATTTTAAGTTTTAAAATAATTCACTTGACATGGTTACAGTGGAAAAGAATTTAACAAATCGAATAGCTTTTTCTTTCTGTGAGATCTTGATCAAGTCCCAGTAACTCTCTGTCAACGAATACACACCCTGGCAAGTGTGGATAGCATGGGAAACACCAAGTAGACCCAGAGTAATAAAACATTGCCTTACAACATAAATTGGAATGGTAATTGTCATCACAGCTGTAACAAAGCCTTGCGGTCACTTAGGCTTTAGCTTCAGTTAACAGGTATGAGGCCTTTAGAAACTCTAATGATGTATGGTTAAGGGAGCCCTCAGAGTTGTCCTTTAGTCACTGTCAACCCAGACTGATAAGGAGTAAGCCTGCAATCTTCTGCCCATTTCCCAACCTTCCTTTTCCACTCATTTTCATTGTGTTTTGTTGGCAGCATCACATTCACTGAACAGATGACTACTACTGTCATCTTCCCATCCTTCAAACAGTCAGCAGATGGAGATCAGGATAAAAATTCCTTCCCAATTCAGATCTGCATGGGTTTTTTCCCTAGTGTATGGTCTCCTTCTTAGGATGAAATGGGAATGTTCATGTTATTTAATGCCCTGTTGTTTTTAAGAGCATAGGAGATACCACTGTCTCCCTGTGGCACACTAGAATTTTGAGCTTTTTTTATATCATATTTGTCAGGTCTTGGTAGATGTTCCACAGGCTGTGATAGTGCCTTGGACAATGAGTTTGAATGTTCAGATGACTCTCTAGGTTGTATATGTCTGATACCAATTCTGTATTGAGAAAGATGGAGGCTGACTTCACTTACTAAAGGTTGGCTCAGGCTGTTTGGTGTTCTGATATGATCTGCTGCTTTTTTTAAAGGGCCTGGATTAAATTTTCATTTCCACTATCTACTTGCCCTTAAGCAGCACAAAATGGGCCCAGTGCTCCATATGTACTTATATGACAGAGGCCATCAGGAATGCTTTCACTGATTCAGGGTCAGGTTCTTGCTCTCTAGAAAACATAACATTCTGTATCTACAATATGCAGTATCATAGGCCATGCATTCTTTCACAAACACTTGAATCAATGTAATTCCATTATGTCCAACTAAGCTATTTTTACCACACCAGAATCAGGTCCTCTATTTTTAATGTAATCCCAAGCTTTTTGTCTTTCAAGGTTTTCTATAAACACTCTTCAAGCAAATTTTCCTTCCTGCAATCTGTATCACAGTTATATGCCTGTTCACATAAATATTTCATACATCTGATTAAGCTCAGAGTTGCCAGCTTTTCAAATGGCACTCATTGTGCTGTAATTCTGCTCAGGCTTGCACAGTGTTTTTGGTGTGTCAGTTTTCAACTTCATTAATGAATGTTGTTAGATAATTGACTCCGTTATTATTGTGGAACTCTGTTTGCCAAAGGTAACTATTCTCCTCCAGTATGCCAAATGTTCAAAGTGCCATCTGTAATTTATAGTTAATAACACTGAGACAACAGATGACGAATGTCTTCCTGGTAATTTTTTTCCCTGTTATTTTTTTCCATTGGATTTTTTTTTTTTTTTAGTTCCCAGTTCAACTCCATTTTGTCATTTACAGTATTGCTGAGGTTTAACCTAATGCTAGGCAACAATTGCCAAAGGTAGTCATCAAAGTAGCACTGATTCACAGGCATATAAAGCCAGAGTCTCAGCAGGTTGTCCAGATTCAGAAACTCATTTTGTATCTTTTGCCTTCGGTAACAGAAGAGATCAGAGGCTGCCAAAATGTGGTTTTGATGTCAGTTGACAGGGGAGTTACTCTGGGTCTACATGGGTCTACATACAAATAAGATACAGCCCTTCATTAAAAATAAATAAATAAACACAAAAAGAAGTGCCAAAAAGGAGCTCTGCTAGTTACTGCCTTGTCTTCTTTGTTCAGCTAGCTGAAAGTTGAACATGGATATTGTAATCATGTTCAAGAAAAAGGCTGTGAATGAACAATACAGCGAGTGTTGTGGGAGGAAATGGGTTACCCTAGTCATTCTTTAATTAGGTGAACACATGTGGAAAATATACAGCAGGGAATGAGCCTCACTGAATTTGCCATTTGCCCACTGGGAGGTGAGAGAAATGAAAATGGCAGCATAAAGCCAGTTCTGATAAGTTTTGCATTACAGTATTGCTCATCTCAAGCTTTTCATTGTGGAATATGTAAAAGGTTTATTACTGTCACTGATAAATACAGTCTCATCAATTTTGTGGCAGATAGCCACAGAAATTATTGTACTGCTCAAAACTATAAAGGAAGACTATCTTGGAAATAAGTAAAGTGCATTTATATAGCCCTGTAAAGGCATTCAGCACTTCTGAAAATACTGAGTAATGTAGATAAGCCTATTTTAATAATGGCACAGTGATATATCCATATTATACAAAGTTTTTCTAATGTTCATTAAATTGTCAAAAATATTCTTACCAAAAGAGAATCTGTTACAATCACTTAGCCTCAATGGCCATGATGTCTTCTGCCTTTATTTCTTTTCTGTTTACTTGTTCTTTTCACATCATAAAATGCCTCTTCCTGAAATGACATATGCAAACAAATAAATGCACCTGTAGCAGTCACTACTCTAGATACCCTTAATAGACAGTCTTCCTTTACCCTTACCACTAGAAAATGCAGCCTTTATTGGAATTGAATGAATTATCACCATGTGTAGACCTGAATCCAGTGTGTATGTGTTGTCTTGTTTCTGCAGACTGTTATTGTAATCCTTTTGGTTCAGTCCATGATCGCTGTAATGACAGAGGATTTTGTGAGTGTAAGGAGGGAACATCAGGGCCTAAATGTGATAAATGTCTGCCGGGATATATCTGGCACAGCTTGGGCTGTCAACGTAAGTAACTCTGAGAGTTGCCCCTCTCCTGCAACTTTGCTGCCTCTGCGTCCTTATGCTACTACATGCAGCTACTTACGAGCAGAAAATGAGCAAACTGCTCTGTGAGCTGAGAGAAAGCCATACTGCCTGAACCTTTCTGGGGACTCCAGTCTGAGTTTGTGCCATCCATTTATTTCAACAGGCTTTCAGTATCCTCTCTTCCTCTTGCTAAGGCCTGGAGGAGCTCCCACTGAAATCTGTAAATATGCTGTGAACTGAATTCTGTGTACCAATACATCAGCATATTAACTCCAAATGTTCAATTCCAACTAAAAGAGCAAAAGGTGGTTTCTCTGCATGCTCACTTCTTTTCTGTATTGAATTCTAACTAATTGAGTAACTTAACTTTGCTTTTGTGTTTTAAAACTAATTCCCTGGACAATAAAACTGCAAAACTGGCTTATTACCTGTTATCATTAGTGAAAACCAGACAAATACTAGAGGTAAAAAAAAAATACTCAACATCCTTAAAAATAAAGGCTGACATTTGGTGAAAATATTGCTAGAGCAGATGTTGTGTCAGTGCTTAGTTTGATATTTAGCTTCTCTTCTGGTTATGTGAACAAGTAAGTAGAAATACCACATCAGTGTATGTAGGATTAGACTTCTGTTGCAAATTTTTTTTTTATAGTAAATTCTTAAGATCTCTTCTTTATAACTGTTTTGATCATCTTATTTCAGAAATTCTGGAGAGTCTTCTCATGATTTTGTTTTGCCTTTTCTCCCTGCCTCTTGGCATTCTTACACATATTAAAGACACTTTTGTACACGAGCTTGGTTTTGATTTTTAAGACTGAGAAACACAAGAGAGGACATAATTACTGACACCAATTAGGCAAATAGTACCAAAACAGCCGTATAGTCACACAAATGCGCCAAAACAAATGCAACTCACAAATCATAAATCTAAAATAAGTTACAACATGAATTTAAAAATATAACAATAAAGCCAGAGTTTACCTCTGCCTCTCCAAGTGATGAGCGTCCCTGAATTGGAAAATTTGGGCTTGTGATAACTCAGCAAAAATATCTAGGGGGAAAAAAAATAAGAAATAATTTCAGGAAGTATTATGATAATTAATAAAGTAGCATTAATGACAGAATGAAGAGAAAGGAAGTTTGCACAGGCAATGCAGTTAAACATTACCTAAGAAAACAGGATGCCTGCCAGAAAGCTCCTGCTGATGTTCGGCAGCTTATTTAAACCATACTTTTTACATGTGGGTATTAATTTGAATTTTGCACTTCAATTCTGGTTCACAAAATTACACAGTTGCAGCAGAAAACAGGCAGAGTAGTGTTTCACAACTCGGCATTCTCTACGATGAATATTTTGAGAAATCAGATCTCAAAAAAAAAATAATGAGAAACCACTGGATCTCCCACTGCCTTGCACCTTCTTATGCAGAAGGTTGTCACCACCCCTGTACCTTATTCTGGCCACTGGCAAAACACAGTATTTTATTAGAATTTGTAAAGCATTGACACACTGTAGTGACAGGAGCCACAAGGGGGTGGGAAGTACATCAATGAGATTCTCTACAGTAGAACTTGAATAAAGTAAACACCATGCCCACCGGTCTGGAGGTCGGACTGTGCTGCCACCCAATGAGATCTGGACAGGCTGGAGAGCTGGGTGAAGGCAAACCTCATGAAGTTTAACACGGACAGGTGCAGGGTCCTGCATCTGGGGAGGAGTAACAACAGGCACCAGAAAGGTTAGGGGCTGCCCTGCTGGAAAGCAGCTTTAAGGAGAAAGACCTAGGAGTCCTAGTGGACAGAAAGTTCTGCATAGGACAGCAACTTGCCCTTGTGGCCAAGAAATCCAATGGTATCCTGAGGTGTGTCAAGAAAAGTGTGTCCAGCAGGTCTAGGGAGATTCTTCTCCTCCTCTACTCTGCCCTGGTGAGACCACACCTGGAATACTGTGTCCAGTTTTGGGCTCCCCAGTTCAAGAGAGACAAAGACCTGCTGGAGAAAATGCAACAGAAAGCCACGAGGATGACAGGGGACTTGAGCAGCTCCTCTATGAAGAGAGACTGAGAGCCCTGGGGCTGTTAAGACCTGAGAAGGGATCTTGTCAGTGTCTATAAATATCTGAAGGGTGGGTGTCAAGGGAATGGGGCCAATCTCTTTTTGGTGGTGCACAATAGTAAGACAATGAACAACAGATACAAACTTGAATATTGAAGATTTCACCTCAACAGGAGGAGAAACTTCTTCACAGTGAGGGTGATGGAGCACTGGAACAGGCTGCCCAGGGAAGTTATGGAGTCTCCTTCTCTACAGACTTTCAAAACCCACCTGGATGCATTCCTGTGTGGACTACCCTAGGTGATTCTGCTTTGGAAGTGGGCTTGAACTTGATGATCTCTGGAGATCCCTTCCAGCCTCTAATGTTCTATGATTCTATGCACCAACTTGTCAAACCAACTACTTATTGATGGCAATATTTCCTCTATTTTCAGCTTTGGGCATCATAATCTCAATCATGGTCTTTTAATTAGGATTTTTTTGAGCCCAGCATATAATTAGCCTGATTTTAGCTGAATCAGAGTATCTGTGAAAACTTTAGACAGTTTCTGGAAATGCAAGCTAGTGCCATTATATTTGCTGACAAAGCTAATTAAGCTCCCCTCACTGTTTTGTAGTTTTTCTGGGCAAATTGCAGTCTGATTGTTGAACTGTGAAATGTTCTCCAAGTTTGACCAAATTATCTGATCAAATTCAGGCAAAAAGCACCTAGCTGCAGTTGTTGGATTTAGGGTTTAGACGTTAAATTGCTGTGTTTTACTAAGCACACACTGATTAAAATCTCATTTCAAGTCTTTTCATGGAGGAACAGAATTCCGATTCATTTAATTTTGTAGTGTGGCAATTTTAGCTGTGCTTGTTATTTTCCCATTGAAATCTAAACAAATGAGCAGGCAAGCAAACAGTCCTCAAAACAGAGGGAAAATAAGAACTCATTCTGCTGCCTCTAGCAGAGTTTAAAAAGATTGTTTGTCTGTACATGTAGCATGTGGCTTTGATTTGCTTCCCTGAGCTTGTGCTATCAAAAAGGTATATATGTCAAGGTAGATACACACACACACCAGAGCAGGATGTGTTTCTTTACTTTTTGTTATACGTGGCCTTTTAGCATTATTAAGAAAATCCATTGTTATGGAGCTAAAAATCATTGACCTAGGGCAACCAGAGACTTGGCATGTGAATAAATAAGTTAAATGTATACCATAGCTAGTTTAATTACTTGTATGGTTGTATTAGTAAATGGAGTGGCTTAGATTTATGTATTAGTAATCCCATTTGGGAAAAAAAAAAAAACCAAACCAACTCTAAAGTCCTGTTGTATTTTGTAAGGCTCACGATGTATCATTTGATAAATTACTGTTCAGAGTCTACCTTGTACCACACATGGACAAAAGACAAAGCTATTATTCTCAGAGGTATTCATTTAGGTACCTCACTCTTACTGATTTAATCTAATACCTCTGAGGATCTAGGCAGAGCAATCATCACTTGGAAGCTCTGTGCATACAGAGGTCAGGTGCAATTTGAGACTTTGCCTCCCAGATAGAAAGCACCATGATAACAGCTCTTATCTTACTAAATTCAGGGTTTATGCTGCATGGACATAGTGGTCAGCAGAGTCTGCTTGGTACACGAAGGTTCCCTGCCCTCAGAAAAAGAAGCACAATAGATATGATTGTGCCTTGTGTTACTTCTAATCCCTCCCCCCGAACCATTCATGCCACAGATGTAGTGCATCCAGCGAAGCTGCTGGGGTTTAGGTCTCTGCCTCCCTCCAAGATACCAGCAACGGTTTTCTCACCAGCATGTACACATAGATCAAAGCAAAAGAAATTATTTCAGAACAGGACAGCCTGGTCCTGAAACCATTTTAGAATTCCAGAATCAGGAGAAAGTACATAGAATACATAGAATAAACCAGGTTGGAAAAGACCTTCAAGATCATTGCATCCAACCTATCAACCAATCCAACCCACCTAAACAACTAAACCATGGCACCAAGCACCCCATCAAGTCTCCTCCTGAACACCTCCAATGATGGCGACTCCACCACCTCCCCGGGCAGCCCATTCCAATGGGCAATCACTCTCTCTGTATAGAAATTCTTCCTAACATCCAACCTAAACCTCCCCTGGTGCAGCCTGAGACTGTGTCCTCTTGTTCTGGTACTGGATGCCTGGGAGAAGAGACCAACCTCTGCCTGTCTACAACCTCCCTTCAGGTAGTTGTAGAGAGCAATAAGGTCACCCCAGAGTCTCCTCCTCTCCAGGCTGAGCAACCCCAGCTCCCTCAGTCTCTCCTCATAGGGCTTGTGTTCCAAACCCCTCACCAACTTCGTTGCCCTTCTCTGCACTCGTTCCAGCAAGTCAACATCCTTCCTCAAATGAGGGGCCCAGAACTGGACACAGTACTCGAGGTGCAGCCTAACCAGTGCAGTGTACAGGGGCAGAATGACCTCCCTGCTTCTGCTGGCCACACTGTTCTTGATGCAGGCCAGGATGCCATTGGTCCTCTTGGCTGCCTGGGCACACTGCAGGCTCATGTTCATCCTACCATCGACCAGTACCCCCAGGTCCCTCTCTACCTGGCCGCTCTCCAGACACTCTGACCCCAGCCTGTAGCAGTGCATGGGGATGTTGTGGCCAATGTGCAGAACCCGGCACTTGGATGTGTTCATTCTCATGCCATTGGATTCTGCCCATCTGTCCAGCCTGTCGAGGTCCCTCTGCAGAGCCTCTCCACCCTCCAGCAGATCAACTCCTGCCCCCAGCTTGGTGTCATCCGCAAATTTACTGATGATGGACTCAGTGCCCTCATCCAGATCATCAATAAAGATGTTAAAGAGGATGGGGCCCAGCACTGATCCTTGGGGCACACCACTAGTGACTGGTCGCCAGCTGCATGTGGCACCATTCACCACTACTCTCTGGGCTCGGCCCTCCAGCCAGTTCCTAACCCAGCACAGAGTGCTGCTGACCAAGCCATGGGCTGACAGCTTGGCCAGGAGTTTGCTATGGGGGATGGTGTCAAAGGCCTTGCTGAGGTCCAGGTAAACTACATCCACAGGCCTCCCAACATCCACATCCACCAGGCAGTCACCTGATCATAGAAGGAGATCAGGTTGGTCAGGCAGGACCTGCCCTTCCTAAATCCATGCTGGCTGGGCCTGATCCCTTAGCCATCCTGTAAGTGCTGTGTGATTGCACTCAGGATGACCTGTTCCATAATCTTGTCTGGCACTGAGGTCAGGCTGAGAGGCCTATAATTCCCTGGTTCATCCAACCGGCCCTTCTTGTGGATGGGCACCACGATGGCCAGCTTCCAGTCTTCTAGGACCTCTCTATTGAGCCTGGACTGCTGAAAAATGATGGAGAGTGGCTTGGCCAGCTCATCTGCCAACTCTCTCAGCACCCTAGGATGGATCCCATCCGGTCCCATGGACTTGTGGGCATCCAAGCAGCTGAGGAGAGCTCCAACTACCTGCTCCTGGAACATAAGGAAACTATGCAGCTCCCTGGCTCCTTCTGCCAGCTCTGCAGACCAGCTGTCTGGAAAACGTTCTGTCCTGCTAGTAAAAATTGAGGCAAAGAAGGTGTTAAGTGTATCTGCCTTTTCCTTATCCTTTGACACAATGTTTCCCTCCATGTCAACCAAGGAGTGGAGGTTGTCCTTGCCTTTCCTCTTGCTATTAATATATTTATAGAAGGACTTTTTGTTGTCCTTCATAGCAGAGGCCAGTTTAAGCTCCAAATGTGCTTTTGCCTCCCTAATTTTCTTCCTACATGATTTAGCAACATCCTTAAATATTCCATGGATTGCCTCACCTTTCTTCCAAAGGTGATACACCCTCTTTTTTTCCCTTAGTTCCATTAAAAGTTCATTATCCATCCAGGCTGGCCGTCTGCCCCGGCGGCTCATCTTCTGGCACATTGGCACAGCCTGTTGCTGCGCCTTCAAGAGTTCTTACTTGAAGCAGGTCCAGCTCTCCTGGACCCCTTTATTTTTAGGTGCTTTATCCCAAGGAACCCTCTGAATTAGTTCTTTGAGTAACCTGAAGTCTGCCCTCCGGAAGTCCAGAGTGGAGGTCATCTTGCTACCCCTCTTAGCTTAACCGAATACCGAGAATTCAGTTATCTCATGGTCATTGGTCCCTAAACACCCTCCGACCACCACATCACCCACCAGCCCTTCCCTGTTGGTGAAGAGGAGGTCAAGCATAGCCTTACCCCTGGTAGGCTCACGCAGCACCTGGGATAAGAAGCTGTCCTCCATGCACTCTAAGAACCTCCTAGACTGTCTCCTTTCTGCTGTGTTGAGATCCCAGCAGATGTCAGGCAGGTTGAAGTTGCCCATGAGAACAAGTTCAGGCGATCTTGAGACAGCCTTAAGCTGCCTGTAGAATGCTTCATCAACATCTTCTTCCTGGTTGGGTGGTCTATAACAGACTCCAACCAGGGTGTCTGCCCTGCCGGTCTTCCCTCTAATTCATACCCACAAGCACTCAACCCGATCGTGCCTAACCTCCATCTCAATGGCATCTAGTGCCTCCCTGATGTACAGGGCCACCCCTCCACCCCTTCTTCCTTGCCTGTCTCTCCTGAAGAGCTTGTAGCCGTCAATTGCAGCGTTCCAGTCATATGAGCCATCCCACCATGTCTCTGTGATGGCAACTACATCATAACTTTCCTGCTGCAACAAGGCTTCCAGCTCCTCTTGTTTGTTGCCCATGCTTCGTACATTAGTGTACATGCACTGCAGCTGGGCTGCTGGTTTCACCTCTGACTCTAGCTTATCACCCCCAGACTCCTGCCTGAGGGGACTAGTTTCAGCCCCTTCCCCCTTTGAAACTAGTTTAAAGCCCTATCGATGAGACCTGCCAATTCTCTTCCCAGAATCTTTCTACCTTTGGGAGACAGGCCGTTCTCATAGCTACATTTCTTTTTTCTATTTTATAGAAATTAGACTACTTCATTTAAGAGATAACACAAACACTAAAGATAAAGCTCCAACCATGGCAAGAAATTTAACCATCAACTACAGCTGGTTTGGGCCAGTCTTAAACTGAACATGGTGCTGTGTGACAAGAGGAACCTATAACAAAAGGTAGAAACATTTACACACAGAACTGCTCCTGCTAAAGTTTCGGGTTTTTTTTTAGTGGACGGTGGCAAAATATGAAGCAGGAGTGTCCATTTGATTTTCTAAGTGTACTGCTCATAGCCTTTTCTGTTTCTTGGTATGACATTTCAGGTGACTACATTTTGTTACATACATACAGGAGCATTTAAATAAACACCTTTTAATTTCACACACATGAGAACTGATTCCAAAGCCAGCTGCATATTTATCCAGTCAGGCAAAGAAAAAGGTTACTCTTGGGAAAATCTCATTTTACCAGCACAGCTCAGATTTTCTTTAGGTGTGATTACCCCACAGGGGAAAAATTGATTCATATTATTCACTATCTCCCTTCATATAGTCAATGAAAAAAATAAAAAAATATTGAACCTGCAAAGGCCTGGACTGAGTACAAAAGTTACCAAGAGCAGCCTGTAACCAAGTTCAATTCTGTGTTATTTACAGCCAGTTGTCCTTTAAAATCAGCTTGGTTCAACGGTGTAAACCTCAAACAACTAGAGAATGAGTCTTCAGACAGCAGTTCTACATCAAGCACTGAATAGTTTATGTTGCCTTCTTTCATTCATTTTAAATGTTTTTATTAAAGTAGGCAAAGGATTACACTCTTCATGCTCAAACTGTGCTCAGAGCTTGTATCTGTCTCTCAGACTGAACTTCTATTACTCTACAGACTGATAGATAATTCATATTCTGTCACAATGTGCATTCAGCTTATTATAGGACTATTCAAGCTTTTTGGCATGTATTTCTTCATGTGTTAGAATCCAAAGCATTTGATCAAAATCATCATGCAGATTGAATTGTCAAAGAAAATAAAACCTGAAATTGTAACCCTCACATCAGCATTTGCTTTCGAAAGTTAGCATTTACAGAGCAGATATCTTACCATCCATTTCTTAGCCAAAAAGAAATACTACTAATAAAAAATACACCAGAACTTACTGGGAAAAATACATTATGGACTTCTTTCTAGACAGATGAAACACACAAATGTAATTGTCTGCTTCGCTGAAGGTTAGTGATACTTTATACATGTATGTAAAGATGTATTATGTGAGTCCTTCGGTACCTGTGCAGTGAACTTGTGGATGGGAAACTCAACCCTGTAAAACGAAACAGAGAAACAGAAATTCAGAGGTGTGACACCCTGTGTTCCAGTTCAGCCTTGCCATTGCCTGTGTGGGCACACAGGCAGTGCATCTGTATCTTTGTGTATCTTTTACATCTCTTTACAAGTACCTTAAATGCTTTTAGCTGATCAGGATACAGGAGGATTTCCCCTCTGAACGGCTACTGTGTATATTTTCAGTTGTGGTGTGTTTTGGTGCCAGGATTATTATGCAGTCTGAAAAACATGTGTTTAGGGGTCTGGATGTAAGAGGAACAGGCTCCACTTCAAATGGCTCCAAATTTAAATCCAGTTTCTCAAATCACTCCAGGATCCTGTTGCTGCAACTCAAGGCAAAATATGGCTTGGAGATGTAAAACAAGTAAGGCAAGATTGCAAATGAAATGACAGCATTATTTGGCCTGATTCCCAGCTGGTTCCACTCACCTGAGGGGAAGCATGCTGACCACTTGTACTGCCACACATGAATGCTGGGGATTTAAACCTGAGAAAAGACATGAACGTGCCTATTGACGCATGCATTCCAAAATACATGAATAACAAGGGACAGAATAACCAGACTTAGACAAGGATACAGAGAAAATGGATCAGCAAAGTGTGAATATCATGGAATGGTACTGGTTTTTAATGAGATACTGGATTTGAAGGAGAAAAAGAAAGTTGATAGCTGGGGAGAGGATATTTTAACCAGGATAATCCTGTCAGAACATGAACACTGCATTTAAGCAAAACAATTAAGTGAATCACCTTTACAGGGAGCAGAGAGAAAATGAAAACAGGAGGTGCTTTCCCTGTACACAGATCTCTGTATGCAGTTACTGTAGCATGCCTAAGTTGGGGATCAAGTCTCAGTCTGCTTTTAAATTGCCTACGAAGTGTGTGGAATATTGAAGAAATGGAAGGAGCTGAAGAAGGAAGAGACTAGAGGGACATTGCTGAGAGCTCAAGGACATTGTCTCAGTATCTCTGTGCTGGAAGGAAGGCTTCTGTGAACAGGATGGGACTGTGAGTTAGTTAACTCCTGTGTGTGGGAAAGCCAAAGAAAGTAACAGGCTGTAAATCAACCAAAGGGTCACAGGATGTTAGGGGTTGGAAGGGACCCCAGGATAAAGCATAGAAGAGTTATCATAGTTAACATCTTACTAAGAGCCACCAGGCTCTTCACAGATTGCAGCTCCTCACTTCAGAAGATTTACTCTGATAACTGGGTGATCAAAAGTATTTTCTCTTAAGTGAAAATAAATGGGTTTGTAGCAACATTTATATACCTGGCTTTTAATATAACTCTCTTTCCCCAACAAGGTGAAGGATTGGACTGGAGCAAAGAGGTTGCTCTCCTCTTGATCTTGCCCAAGCTTCAAAGGTGCTATTCCATGGCTGCTCTAATTGCAAGTGCTGCAATCCCTCTTCTCCCAGTTCCCAGCTATTTACTTCCGCACTTCTAGCAATCACTCAGGGACTTGCTTGACATTTCATTGAACTGTTTTAAACCTAACTCAGCAACGCTAACAAACAAACTAAAATAGCTTTTTGTGCTGTGATCTGAATCAGCAATGGGTTGAGCAAGCAGGAGTACCCTGGGAGAGCATGACCCAGTCAGCTGGGGAGTGATGTAACCCTAGCAGGCAGCCCTTAGACTGGAGTAGGCTGCTGTGCAGCTGTAGCACATCTGTTAGACCACTCAGGTTGCAGTATAGCAAATTGCTGGGGTTTTGCCAGACCCAAGACACATAATTTCAGGTGGATGAGCAAGTGGATAATTAGGAGACTTAATAAAAACATTTTCCTTTAAAAACCAAAATATTCTATACCCTCCCCAAAACAATTAAACTCAGTAACCTACCGAAAACCAGACAACTCTCTTAAGTTTTTCTTGTACTGAAGCCGAATCATAGCTTTTTTTCCTTAGAGATGGCAAAACCAGGATTCTGCACAGAGCCAAAATGAGCAGTGGTGACAGACCCGAGCAGAGTGCATTTCAAAACAGCCCAGTTTCAAAAGAGGGAATACAAATTCTAGGGTCTTAGTATTTTTGGTGCTGTATCATGGGAGAGTTCTGAACAACTAAATACTGGGAAATGCATGAAAAGTTAAACAAGTAACATTATTTGCTTTCTTTAGTCAGATGATTTTTTAAATGGTTAATATTTGATAGCACGATGATAAATATTTTAATATAGTATATTGCAGTCAGTTAGGAATAGATCAAAAAGATACAAAGTAAGCTCCACTAGATAAATTTTTATTAGCTACATGAAATAGAACATAAAGCTTGATAGCAATTACCATTTAATCTATTCACGTTTGGAAACATATTGAAGAGGAAACATATAACTCGGTTGTTATGAATTATTAAATGTTCATTTGAACAGTGATGAGCAGAACTGCTTTTGCTCTGAAAAATCTGTCACACTTCCCTTTTAAGCCTGCTCACTGGCTATAACTTTCATGTCATTTGTCTGCTCACTGCCTTTTTATGAGGGCAGAAATAAAGAGAGCAGTGGCACCAGAGACACGCCCAGATGGGATGGTTTGATGAAGGGGGCTTAAGAGGATCATTTAGGAGGAAGAAATCTCGATCCTACTTAACTGCAAATAAAAACTAATTGACCTGAGGCCATGAAAGATTGTTGACACTTCCTATCTTGGCATTGTTGCAGTTGATGGCATTGCTGACAGCAGCATCTGCTGATTATTAAGACTTCAGTTGTAACTGTTTAACTTCCTTTACACATCTGCAAATACAACTCTCAAGAGGTCTTTCTGTTCACAGTGATAGCAATATGAAGCCCAAAATTTAGTTTAGAAGATGTTAGCTTTTAACTTGCAAGGTGCTATCTGTCTCCCCTAACAGAAGCTAAGCTTCCCCAGTGTTACTGAATTTAAAAAATGCCTTTTAACACTTTGCATTAATAAATGGGTGCTGTGGCAGTAGGTATGCTGAGATTTGAACTACCTTTAAAAGGACTTACTTCTACCTTTAATGGATTTCAGAGTTATTCTGGGTGCAGAGGCCTACCTGATGTTAATGTGTGTCTCCATCCTGCACTTGAACATGCAGGTTTATATAGTACTTGAGGTACTTCCCAAAAGATGTTACATGTCTTTAATCATTGACAGTATTTGTTATGAGTAATCTCTAGAGAGAATAAAAATATCCAAACTCAGACAGGTTTTATACAGATTTAGTTGAAATTTAGTACTCAACAGGTTGAGTACTTCAACAATGAATTTCTGAAAATAATCAAGACCTTTCAAGAGATGAGCTCTTAACCAAAACACTTAACAGAAGTACCTTTTTACATTTCTCAATTCCTACTTCACCCTACTCTATTGTGACCATCTTACTTGGCTTGTTTTTAGATCTAGCCTTCAAAACCTTTTGCTCCTGCCAGTCATGTGTTTCTCTTCATGCTTGCATGCTTACAGACACTAGACCTTGCAGTAGAAAATTCAAAAGGCTATATTGAATCAGACCAGGGATTGATTTACCCCAGTGTCCTCTATTTGACAGTAGTGGGCTTGAGTGGTATTTCATTCAGCATAGACATTTGAATCCTAGGAGGCTGCAGCTCACGGATTTTCTGAACCAAAGAGTTCATCAGTAGCTTCCTATTTAGTTGGTCTCAATGAACCTTTCCTCCACTAATTTGCCTAATCACTTGAGATATTCCTGCTTTTGTTATCCAAACATCCTGGGCACAAGTTCATGATTATGCAAATTACAATAACAACAACAATAATGATGATGATGATGATGATGATAATATTTTTTTTGTTTTAACTGGCTGGCTGACAATTTCCTTTGGCACTCCCTAATTTTTGAGAGGAAGCGGTAATAAGAATAAATGAATGGTCATTTCCAGTTTACCTTTCTCATAACATGAATGATTTTATAGATTCCTACTTTGTTTTCCTTCAATTTATCTTCCCTTTCGTATGATGAAGAAAACTAATCTATTCTCTCCTTTTAGAAGAGCTGTTTATATCTATGATTGCTCTCGATTCTACCTTTTTTTGGTAGTGCTATGTACCTTTTAAATATGCAGGACTTCATGCGGCCTTCAAGAGATGGCTGCATCATGAACTTACATGGTGACATCATGGTGTTTTCCCTTTCATTCTACTCTTTCCTGTCCGGGAGAAAGGGGGGGGGGGGGGGGGGGGGAATGGAACATATTAGCCATTTTGACTGACAAAGAGCATTAAGTCAATATTTGCAATAAAATACCCTGAACTACTCTTAGGGTCCCTTCAGTAAATGGTAAAAGCCATTTCACTACTCTTGAACACTGAATTTCAACTGCCATTATATTATGCTGTCACCCAGCACCTTAGAAATTCTTCTGAAGGTCTTTACAGCCATGATACTTTCATAATATGAGCAAACCTTATTACTCTTCACTCATTTTTCTAGCACAATACTGCATGTGTAGTCCTGACATAGTACTTGAAGGACTGAGTGGTAGTCTTTGACATTCATTCTTACCCTGCTTTCCCTTTTACTCAATCCATGATTATGCCACAGTATCACAGTACATTAGAGGTTAGAAGGGACCTCCAGAGATCATCAAGTCCAACCCCACTCTGCCAAAGCAGAATCACCTAGGGTAGTCCACACAGGAATGCATCCAGGTGGGTTTTGAATGTGTCCAGAGAAGGAGACTCCACAACCTCTCTGGGCAGCCTGTTCCAGTGCTCTATCACCCTCAATGTAAAGAAGTTTCTCCTCCTGTAGAGGTGAAACCTTCAATGTTCAAGTTGTTCATTGTCTTACTATTGTGTACTACCAAAAAGAGATTGGCCCCATTCCCTTGACACCCACCCCTCAGATATTTACAGACACCGACAAGATCCCTTCTCAGTCTTCTCAAGTCTTAACAGCCCCAATGGGTATTAACCCACCACACCAGGGCTCTCAGTGTCTCTTCATAGGGGAGCTGCTCAAGTCCCCTATCATCCTTGTGGCTTTCTGTTGTATTTTCTCCAGCAGGTCTCTGTCTCTCTTGAACTGGGGAGCCCAAATCTGGACACAGTATTCCAGGTGTGGTCTCACCAGGGCAGAGTAGAGGAGGAGAAGAATCTCCCTAGACCTGCTGGACACACTTTTCTTGATGCACTTCAGGATACACTTGCCCCCAGCAACACAGGCCTGGTAACCTTTGGAAGTTCTTCCATAGTTACTACTTTGTAGATTTTTGTTTTCCTCTCTACCTCACATATAATTTGTAATTAAGTAAATAAGTAATTATTAATTTTTAATGACTTTATCCCATTGCTCACTCATTTCTGGCCTTCCTCAGTGCTTTACCATGTTCTTACAGAAAGATTCTGGGAGTCTGTACTCATTTCTCTCTTCCTTCAATTCATAATTTCAACATTTTTCCTTACTGATTGTAAATGTAGTTTATTTATAAAGGTTTCTTTTATTTTTCTGCTAACAATGGAGTTTTCATAAAAATCCTATTAAATTGTGCTGTTCTATTTGATACTTCACTGTGCCTCTCTGTTACGACCATCTTGCCAAATAATCTTCAAGCATTCTGCCCCTTCAGCTTCTTCTTGAATTTCTTTCTAATAATTACATCATCTTCTTCTCTTCCCCTAGTCTCTTGCCCCTGAGACATCTACTAACCCTTCCAGCAAATGCAAATTCATTTTAAATTAAGCATGCAAGTAAATATTTTGACAAGGAACATGGGTATGAAAAAATCAGGAACAAAAGCTTGATCTTATAAATGTCAGTCCAGCTTTCTATTAGATATCTGTCTACTATCCTTTACAGCACAAACGTTAGTCAGGTAACAACTTACAAGGGTGAATGCAGCTCTTCTCCCAGGCAACTAGTGACAGGACAAGAAGGCATGGTATGAAGCTGCACCAGAAGAGGTTTAGGGTAGATATTGGGAAGTACTTCCTCGCAGAATGGCTGATTAGGCACTGGAATGGACTGCCTAGAGAGGTAGTGGAGTCATCATCACTGGAGGTCATTAAGAAAAGATTGGATGTGGCACTTGGTGGCATGGTTTAGCTGATGTGGTGGTGTTAAGTCAGTGGCTGGACTTGATGATCTCAGAGTTCTTTTCCAGCCTCATAATTCTGCGGTTTACAGGATACAGCAGGAATTTAGAGGGGACCGACAGCCCATACACAAGTACCACGATGTTCTGCAAAGTATTAACAGTGTTGTTCTCTCAAATTTGTTCATCCCTGCACGGTCTCAAGATGTAGTTTTGTTGATTACACACTGTTCTTCTCATCATCCTGGACCACAGTCAAGTAGCCAAGTCAAGCCCATTATAATTATCTTGGCTTCTAGGAAGCATAATTAAATTGTTAATAAAACTCTTATCTATAATCATTGGGTGAGAAGAGAAAGGTGTGACATTAGTGGAAGTTGAAAGATTTCTATAGAGGAGAAGAAAGAGAGCTTGATTATAATTCACTTGTTGATAATTAATGTCTGTAGAAGATTACTTATAGTTGAGATCAAATTGAAGTAATTATATTAAAGTGACTGTGTGCATTAACATGACTGATTTCAATATGCAGCTGGGGTTCACAATGATTAAAGCATTATGCCCCAAATGATTTGTATTTTTTTAACTACAGCTTGGACAAGTACTTCTTCCTATGCTAGCTTTTTCCCTTTCCAATGACTATCTGTCTTTTTGTTCAGATGAAAGTGGAAAAACACATACTAACAATTACCCTGGCTGAATCTAAAGACAACATTTTGATTTGCACTTTTGTTTGTAGGTCAACTTATGCACTTTATTCCCTTTCTAGAGATTGAGTGGAAGTGTCTTTCCAAACCTTTTCACACTTTTCAGACATCTGTGAAACCCTGTGCATCTTTCAGAGGTACAAAGAATAGAGCATTACAAAAAACAAAATATTGCTCCAACTGATGGAGCAATTTGAAGGTTTTTCAAATGGGCCTGAGAACATACCCTTGCACTTCAAAACTGCTATGTTATAGGAAGCTCAGCCATAATCACTTTGGAAGAGGGATTTTGCTCTGAATAGTTAGTTAAGTTGGACTTAAGAAATAGCACCAAGCAGCTATAGGTCAGGGAAACACAGGGCTACAATCAAAAGAGCTGCCAGCTTTGTTACCCATGTACACTAAGCAATCCCTAGGTGCTGTAGGAACAAATACCTCCAGTATCCTCAGTATAGAAATAGCTGTCCACAGGTTCCATTCAGCAGGGCATCCTCTTAATGAGATGCTGCATCACTGGGCTCTGAGTGTTACACACACTTTAAATGGGAAATGAATTTCCCTTTTTGCCAAGAAGATCATAGAAATAGGAGTCATACTTTGAAGGGTTTAGAATTTCATTTCCAAGGGGAGTAAAGAGAATTTCACCACATGTAGCTCTTTCTTTAAAGAGGTGAAGCTGCATTTTGATAGTGAGGCAATAAGCAGTGACTAGCATCCAAAGAGAACTAGTTACTCTCACAAGGTTCAAAAACTTGACTTACTTCCTACTGGTTTCAAGAACAGGAGAATGCCACAATGAGATTGGAGCTGTTAGTGCAAGGAAAAATCATACTGAGGGCAAACCCAGCATCCTTAACTCAGCCTCATTATGTAGGTGTTATGCAGCAACATACAGCTCTCTGTGAGGCTTCTGTGCTCAGCGAAAGCATCCTATTCCACATATCTTTGCAGACAGTGTGCAGAAGTTTCGAAGTGCTGGGGAGAGACCTGAAAGGCTGCATGTACACATCATAACTTCTGCAAAGGTTTGAACATTTGAGTCAAGATTTGCCCATCAATCAGGAAAAAGAAGCCATATACTGCTACAATTTTTCTGCAGTGACCCAAGAGCCTTGCTAGTTCATGCAAAACCATTACCAATTTAAAACACAACTGAAAAGATGTTTAGAGAGGTGTACACCAGTTCTATATATTCTTTTATTCAGTGGCAACATGTCCACATAGTGAGGGTGCTGCAGCAGCCCACGCTGCTCTGCACCATTAGAAGACCTTGACTGTTTTGCAAATACAAAACATTGAGCTAGCTAAGATGTGTTGAGCAGCTCCCTCACCTCCTCCCACACATCCTGGCTTTGGCCCAAATCCCTCAGTTGCAATTCCAGACATTCCCTTTAGCACTCATCTTTCTCTTTTAGCTTAGCAGCTACTCATTCTGTCTCATTCTTGCAGTCTTCAGAAAACTAACATCCCACTCAGATCTGCCATGTTACCACTTAAGAAATGCTGTCTTACACAGGCAGCATAAAACCTTTGCATTTCATTCCTATCATGCTCTCAGTTCACTGGGCCTATGTTTCAAACCCAGGCAGGACCCATGCTGGTGTGTCTGCTCATGCAGACAGCATGTCTGTGCAGAGGTTGCCTTACATGCTGGCTAGCCATGCTTGCCATTTGGCTTCATGCAGCAGGAGGAGGCTTGGTGTTTAGCCAAAGTGTTTGACTCCTCACAAGGGTCCAGACTCAGACCAGTCCTACAAGAAGTCATCCTAACTGGAATCGTAGCCTTTTCTGGTCCTTCAATGTCACGTGCACCCATCAACTAGCACTCTGCACAGGCATGCAACAAACACTAGCTCTCACCACAGCAGGCAATGTAAAGGAATACACACAGTTGTGGAGGAGCTGGGATTGAAGAAATCAGATCTCCATTGCCAGGGTTACTGAAAGAGACAGGCATCTAATAGGAGTTGGGGGGGTAGGGGTATGCAAGGTAGAGTGGCTGGAAACAGAGAACAGGGCTGGAACCAAAGAGAGAAACTTGTCAGGAAATACAGCTTCATCAGCCAAATCCTATTTACTAGAAATGTGCTTCCATTTCCTCTGAGAGTTCTACAAACAAATACACTCAGACATTACATTTTAAAATACACTCTGACATTATGTTTTTAAAGAATATATAACATTCCAGAAGCATATTTTCGTAAAGTTGAGCATTCCTTATGTGATCCTTCCTTCTCTAAACCCAAGGTGAGTATTTAAGTTTTTAGCCACTTCTCAGGAGCATGACTAAATGACCACAGTTTTAGCTTTTCAGTCCTAAGTACAAGCGGAAGACCAAGAATTATTTCTTCTCCCTATGAGGAAAGGCTGAGGGAGCTGGGTCTCTTTAGCCTGGAGAAGAGGAGCCTGTGGGGTGACCTCATTCATGTTTATAAAGATGTGAAGGGCAGCGTCAGGAGGACAAAGCCAGGCTCTGCTTAGTGAGGTCAAATGACAGGACTTTGTCGCTCTGAGGGTCACAGAACCCTGGAGCAGGCTGCCCAGAGAGATTGTGGAGTCTTCTTCTCTGGACACATTCAAAACCCACCTGGATGCATTCCTGTGTGACCTGCCCTGGGTGATCCTGTTGTGGCAGGGAGATTGGAGTCTATGATCTTTCAAGATCCTTTCCAATCTGTAACATTCTCTAATTCTCATCATGCAGTTTACAAGTATTGGTACAATGTGTCTTTAGAAATATAGAACACGGTGATTATAGAGTAATTTATTTTGACTAGATTAATGGAGCTATCTTTGTTATTTTTCAGCTCTGACATGACCTGAAAATAAAGGTTGGAGAAAATAACTTGATTTAAAGTGATGCAAGTATTTTGAAGTGAAATCATATTTTGCAGTTATCAGTTCCTTGGGGATCTTAGGTTATTTCAGTCTTCATTAATAATTACATTTTAACACCTTCATGCATCAGGATTGATAAACACAAATATGTCTGGTAATCGGCTTGTCAAAACTAATATAAGAACCTCAGAAAGCACAGAAGGAAACTATTGTTACTGAAGAGAATCTTTTAACTCTGGACTTCTAAATATCTGTCATTTTCTTAACATTTTCTCATAGTAAACAATCCCCATCCATGTTTAAGTGAATTATCTTTAGTTTATAGGCACACACAGAAATTTTCAGACATTAACCCCGATGAACACATGCTGAGTGTTCTCTAAGACAGGTCTATTGTTATTCAGATGTTTTCCACACTGCAGCAAAATTGTAGAGTCGACCAAATGAGATAGGTGCACTTTTATCAGTACTGCAATCACTTAGTAGTAGTAGCTAGCATGTTGTGAAAAATATGTAGATTGTCTGTATATATTCTTCATCCGCATGGGTCAGTGTGTAATAATGACTTACGAACTCTAACTGCATACTTATCAAAACATCGCTTGTGGAAAGACAAATAATCAGAGCCATTGAAATGTTGTTACCAGGCAATATCTTATTGATATTCCAATGAAAAGAGTAGGAAAGTAAAGCATTGCACTAAATAAACTTCTACTTGCAGGACAGCCTATGATCCAGTATATCTCAGAACAGAATTATGATATAAGACTGCTTGTTGAGTGTCACCTTTTTAATTTTATTGTAATAACTAAAAATAGACAATAACACCTGATATTTTTAAAAGCCAAGATAAAGCAGAGGGGATAAAAAAACCTTTGCAAATATTTGTCATATTCCTGATACATTACTATGAAGCTGCTAAAATTCTGACTGGTGAGACTGGAGGTTCATACATGACATTGGTATTTTAAATGGTCAAAATATTAATCTTCTACAACTGCATATGACAAGGTTGCATATTCCTTTGCTAAACTTCATAGTTTATACGCCTTTACAAAAGAGTGCCCCCAAACTCCCTTGGAAACTGTATTCAGTGTATCTAATAATCAGTGCAATTCAGTAAATAGAACAGCAATCCAGTGGACCTGTGTTCATTCCCTTCTTTTGCTAGTATAGGCAAATCATTTGACTTTCCCAGGCATCAGCTTCTCTATTGTTGATAGGCAAAACTCCTACTCTGAAGAGCTTTGTGAGACCTACAGGGTGGTGGTTTTATCTCTATTCTAGAGCTAGCTCCATGGAAGGACTCTGAAGCATTTCAGCCACATTCAAAACAATAAATCAGTGTCTATTCAGAAAGATCTCCTAACTCTCAGCATTTTTCCTCAAAGAAAAAATATATCCCTCATGTTTCATAGGAACTATATAAATGTTTGATCTTTACCTTTACACTGTAACTGATGTCCTTAATGTTCATCTCCTGAGATTCTGCACCATCTACTTTGCACATTGCTGTTTTGGTCTCCTATAGTAGACTATTATCTGGTATCTTAAATATCTCTGTTCTGAAAAATGAAAGAGGAATATGTAATGACAAATATAAACGTAGCTTTGCCTTCTTGACACTGCAACATATCTGATAAGTCACATTTACTCAAGTGTGACTTTTTTTATTACATACTCATTACATTTGAATATCTTTGATATTGAAGATAGTGTAATTAAAGATTACTGATTCTCTTACAAACACTGTGTGTAGAAGTCAGTCATAAAGTCTATTTCCAGTACAGTTTGTTACTAATTTTTCCAAACATCCCATGCAATTAGCCCTAAGCAAAAGTAATGAGAAAAAAAGTTTGCAACATTCAAATTGGCTTTGATCACAAATAACTTTAGAATAGCAATATTCAAAGTTTGACTTGACATGAATATAGCATCTTCTGTGAAAAAAAAATAAATACAACTAAGTCTGCTTTTAAAAACTAGCCATTACAATGATAAATTATTACTTTGAATTCAAAGAAATTATTAATTTGAATTCAAAGAATTTTTCTACACTATGTTTGCTCAGCATAGCAAACAAAATTTGCAGAACCAACCTTACTCTGAGTGATACTAAACCAATATTAAAACTTCAGCTCTTTCTTAACACTAAAACCAGGACATACATTACTGAGCTACAACTATGGTTCTTTGGGCAATAAAAACTTAAGTAGCACATTAGTCCCCTTCATCAAACACCATCATGAACCCTTCTGCTCAACTTCTCAGGGAATACATACACACATGCACAACTATACCATTTATTTGGGGAGCAAAAACTCAGGAGAGGATAAATGTTCTAAATACTGTCATTAAAGAACATAAGATTACCAATTAATTTCTCTCTCAGTAGTTCTCCAATAATTTTGTCTACAAAGAATTTCATGATCCAGGGCCATGTGGGTGTTTTGTGGAATGGCAATATATCTAGTATTTGTCTTCATTTTGGAATACCATGACTAACAGCAGCCATAAACACATTCTCTCTAATCTCTCCTCTTCCTTAAAAAAATAAAATAAAATAGGAAAAATATTTTCAGTTGTGATTATGTTCTCTGGTTTTGCTGCCAAATAATGTAGTAAGTGTGGAGGACTATCTCATGGGGTTTGCAACATTCATTGGGAAGAATGGCAGAAAGAGAAACTTCTGTCTTTGTAAACACAGGAAAATTATTTGTGTTCTTTTGTAGGGCCAAAACCCACCAGATTACTCTAGCAAGGACCAAAGCAAGGGCATGTGTTAAAATACACTTCCAGGTCTGTAGGCAGAGGGTGCTTGAATGGAGACCTCAGATGAAGCTTTTCATAGCTCTTGGTGACAACATGGGGGTTTCCAGATAGCCATGTCCAGGTTGCACAGCTTCACTGGATCGGAGCAGATGTCAAAGGTGGACAGTGTAGAGCCTGCAGAAGAGCAGCAGGCTGCCCACAGCAGTCAGAGCCTGCTTGAGCACCTAGGGCCCCAACAGGCTGGCATTCCCCTGGCAGGCATCCTGCCAACACTCTTACAAGCCTAAATGTCTCATAGGTCTTCCAGTTCCCTGTAAACATCTGACATGCTTTCTGGCACCTGTAACAGCAGTAGCTTCTTGCATTTAGGTAACCAAATCCCACCTTCCAAATATGCACAGGGCTATTTGATGACCACTTGATCTTCTGTATCTGAGGAGGTTTTGTGCTTAGCTAGTCTTTATTGATGGTGGTTACACCTGAATCCTGACCTTGCTGGTGGCACTAGACTAGAAAAACCCTGTAGTTTAAATTGCTTTTCTTCCTAGTTAAGGAAAGAGAAGACAGATGATGTAAGAATGCTCATTTATCTCCAGGAAGACAGAAATAATGGTGCTGCAGCTTACAGCTTTTTAAGTGGAATATGAGTGATAGGGATATGTAGTCCCTTTTGAGCAACTAAAGCTGGGATCTAGCTTATTGCTCTCCTGAGATTATCCTAATATATGATAAGGATCAGAGCAATTCAGTGGTGCTACTCCAGAAGAAAAGCAATAACAAGAGTGGAAAAAACTTTTTTCCCCACTTTGGGAATCATCCTCTTTTGAAGTATGAAATTGGAACCATCCTAGTCAGAAGACTGAAAAGTTCATCAATCATTTCCTGAAACTGAGGAATATTAGAAAGTATTATCTCAATCATAATTCTTAGATAACTAAATCTAGATTAATCATTTTCAACCATTTTAACAAGCAATCTTGTTTCTGCCAAAGCTAGAGTGGCTTTTCTATCATGAAAGAGTATCATTTGCCAAAGTGAGTTTTCCCCTTGTCCTGTTGATGTGTTTCTTCTCATTTTTGTTTATTAATTAAATCCAAAGATTTTAGATTAAGAACAGAGACAGAACATGAGAAATTCCAGACAACTTGTGAAATAGATTACCTTTCTACCTGTACTATCTTTATACCAACATTAAAGTAAAATTTGCACTGTAGAGGATTTTGTGCTTTCAGCAGTGAAGCATGATCGACTAAGTTTACCCATGTGGATGCTAGGATAAATTAGTACCTGTTTACAAGAGAGAGATCACCATCCATTCTGTGGCTGTGCACTGAGGAGAACTCAATAGTAGCTGTGTCTTCTTGTAGAAACTCTGAAGACTTTTCCTGCAATTTGATTAAAACTGGCTTAGCTTTGATGTGTGAATTGTGCAGAAATTACACGTAGGCAAACAAACTCTAAATTCTACCAGAAGTTTTCAAACACAGTACCTCCATTAGCTATTTGCTTTCTGAAAACTTAATATAACTGCTTTGATAAAAAAATGTCAAGTGTCATTTTGATTGTGCCTAGGATAGACATTTCTAAGGCAAGTTAAGATAGAGATGTCTGCCTTTAGAAGCTACTCTCACTTGGTCAGTGTGTATTTCCTTGTGTTGTTCACAATACAATTAATATCAACATTGTTTCAACTTTGCAACAGAGATCTTTGCATTAATGTTTGTCATTTTGTGACTGATTTTTACATATTAAGATATGCTTTACGCTTGTGCTTGTCTACACTGATTTGTCTTAACTTCAGAATGTCTTGGTAGAAAAGAAAAAAACTTTTCAGGCAAAGCATCAACTTTGTCTTGATGTGACAGTTTCCTAAGGTTGTTTCACTGATCCCACTACAGTAAATGCTGTTAGTGTCACTTACAAAAAAAAAAAAACAAACCACCACCTACAAACCGTTACATGTATGTCATTTAAAAGAGCAACAGATGTTTTTCATATCAGGTATGTCTGTGGTGTAAAACCACTGGAGAAGTCTGAAGAACACTGATGTGTATTTGTGGTAGCAAAATATTTTAAAGTCAGATGGCAGTAAATGTATCTGGTAATAATACTTTAAATCCTTACAGTAATATAATAGTACACCTGGAAGACAGAGGGAGAGAAAAATGACAAAACTTCCCAGTCAGTTATTAGCCACTGGTTATTCAAATGAATACAATTCTTAACTTAGAAAAAGATGAGGTTTTTGTCATGTGCTGTGCAAAACTAATTGTAGCAGCAATAGTTGTAACCTTTCAGAAGAAGCCTGACTACTAATTTTCCCCATGCCCTTATGTCCTCATACTACTGTCTACAGATGAAATCTTGAGCATAGAGATCTTTAATATATAACATGTATAGATTGCATTTTGAGGATTTTTGCATTTTTAGGCAATTTGAAAATACTTTTATTCTGACCATTTATGTTCTGATACAACTGGAAACGAGTTTGAAACTTTGCATTTAAATGAGACTTAAGTGTTTTGCATTCCTCAATTTCATTAATAACTGTTTGACAAATTGTTAGAAAACCATTACTGAGACCTCACAACAGCAGAGTTTTTCTTGTGCATGTTTGCTATATGTATGTATAGATATCTACATTCTTATTAGGCATACACACATCCTCCTCATTTGTTGCAATTTCTTTTACATTCTGTAATTGTTTTTACCATTTGTGAAGTTATCACATTTTGAGAGAATAATGCATGTGGGTTACAGAATCTTTATTTGTAGCAATTAATTCTGTACTTGACAAGAAATTGCCTGTGCTCAGCCTCAATTTACTTGGTGTTCAGTAATTTTTTCATGGTATTTCAATGTGCTGCTCACAGCTCTTTGTATGTAGACACCCAGGACATATATTGAAGCTACCTATAAACATCATTACTGCAAACATGGCTTTCACTATGCTCGGGTTTTTACTCACTTCATGTGTACTGAAAATTTCCACATAAATTAATTCAAGTAATAGTCTTATTACTAGATAAGAAGTACCAAGGAAACAGATGCATTAGAGACATAAACAGCTAAGAATAATTTCTTCAGGCACTAGATACACATGCTTTCAAAGTTTTGAACAATGGGTGGAATCCAAGGTCAAAAAAATCTCATTATTTCAGTTGTGCCACTCACACAAACCACTGACAAACAGTATAAAAAAATTCACTGCAGCAGAGCTAGGGTCAAAGCTTGCATCAGTACTTTAGCATAGACAAAATGCTGTGTATTACATTCAGAGCTGTCAAGCCCCCTATCTGTCCAGGGACTATAGCACTCATGATCTGGGAGACAAAAAAGGAGAATAGTGAAGAGATTATTTTTAAAAGACAGAGATGGAGGGAAATGGCTGTAACAAATTATATCAGAAACAGAGCACACTGAAGAAAACTATGATGAGAGAGATGGTATAAAACACTGCTTGGAATTACAGACCAGAATTCAAGGAAGGAAGCAAGGACCTCTGAGAAAAAGTTTTCTTTCTGTGACTTCAATAGTCTTTATCTTGTTCCCACAAACGAATGAAAATGTCATTAAAAATACAGATTTTGATGAAGAACATGAATACCACCTATCCTTTTGAATACATTCAGTTCTTTTAAAGTCAATACCCTGTTTCTTTCTCATACTGCTGTGGCTGACCCACCTGACTAAGATGGTACTGTAGTCAAGCTGTACAAACATTAAGGGTATGGCAGGTGGGAGAAGGTAGGAGAGGGTACAACAGGCAGGAAAGTTCTGTATTGCCAGGCTCGCAGCTCCTGCTGCTTTGAGAAATGAAAGCGCCAAGGGCCAAGCACATACTAGGGCTCCTGCAGCCTTACCTGCACCCACCAGCACCAGGTGCAGCAGTTCTTGAGATTCAGCAGAGCAACGGGTTTGTAAGTTCCTGGCATTCCTGCCCTGTTCAGCAGCTCCCAGGTCACTTACTGCCTTCTCTAAGTAAAACCTCTTCTGAAATAAAAAGGTGTTCTAAAGTCTATCTTGAAAAAAATTACTGTGTTAACATTAGAAACACTGTTAATTTTCTTAAAAGCAATTAATATACTTGCCTTGCTTTGGTCTTGGCAGCATGTCAACTACTTGCAAGGCACAAATTTTGTTTTCAATTCCAGTGAGTGTGCTCCAGTGAAAGTATTTTTCTCATGCTGCTGATATGCTGCACTCATTAGCTATTACTAATCAAGTTCTTAAACTGAATAAACATAATTACTTAATATACAAGCTTTAAGACTAATCCTGACCATGCTTTCAGGATGGTAGAAATGGTATTTGAGAAAAAAATGACAAGAACACTGGGGTGGGGGAGGATTTCGTAACATTTTCAGGACTGTTTCATTTATCTTCCATATCACCACAACTGCTATCTACATTGAACCTATGTGTGTGCACATGTGCAAGAGAAAGAGACACAGGGCTGAAACTGAGGAAAAGAAAGCACAGACAATACAAGATTAACAAATTGAGAATTTTCAGCTGCATAATAGTTTGGTGAGAACATGAACATCTATCTGTTCTTACCCTTTCAAAAGCATACAAGAACAATGAAGGAGAAGCTTTTGATCCATCCCTTCTTTAAGTACCTTTTTTTTGTTTTCTAATGAGCAATAAGTAATCTGATTTAAAAATCAGCATCTCTAATGTTGGATCCAGAATTCTGTAGACATCAATGGCACACAGTAATAAGGACCAATGGATACAAACTTGAACATAGAAGGTTTCACCTCAACCTGAGGTGAGGATGACAGAGCACTGGAGCTGGCTGCCTGGGGGAGTTGTGGAGTGTCCTTCTCCAGAGACTTTCAAAACCCACCTGGATGCATTCCTGTGTAGCCTGCCCTAGGTGATCCTGCTTTTGGTACAGGACACTGGATTCAATGATCTGTGAAGGTCCCTTCCAACCTCTAAGATGCTGTGATTAGAGGCATTTGACAGTAGCCTACATCAGTGTGAAAGGCACAACAGCCAGCATCTAGCAAAACCCACTTCAGCCACACACCTCCAGCAACATGTAACTACAGGTCAGATTCTGGGCTGATGGCCTCTTGAAATACCAGGTTCAAAATAAGTTTAAAAATAGGAAAGCTATTGAAAAATAAATTTGGTTTACTGAATACTTGGGAAAATTTGGATAATATATTCTGTGCCAACCACAGAGTGAAGTGCCTCATCTGCTGTTTAAGAAGCAATATTTAACTATTGAATTCCACTCAGTACTTCAAGGCAAACAATGGTCAGTATTGATTGGACAGATATTTCACCATTTTCATTGCCTGAACTGCAGGAAGCATCCCAGCAATGAGTGTTCTAGAACAAGCACACTCAGTAGCTGCACCATCAGATAAAGTATTTTGATTTTGCATCTGGATATCACTAAACATACACAAAATTAATGATAAAGTCAGCTTTAAAGATACCTAGCCTCAGTTACAAAAGATGTAGCTAAAATACTGATTTTTAAATATAGTTCATTTTTTTTCAGCCTGTTTTATTTTTCTGAGTAGTTAACCTCATCACATTTATTGGGTGGTGTTTTACTGTTGCTTGTACACGGTCTAAACTATTTTCTGTAATGTATGTATCGAATGTTAAAATTCAGACAAATGGCAGTCATCAGTATGTGGGGTTTGTACTTCAGTATTCAAATTCTGACACCACAATGCAGAAACCAGACAATAATGTTAAATCCATAGCTCTCAGTAAAAAACTTTAATTACTAAAGGAATCACTAAAAAAAAATAATAAAAAAAATTAACTTTTCTCTTTTAATTGCATTTCTGAGTTTCTAAAACACTGTGTTATTGTTTGGCCCACTTGGATGCAGAACATTAGAAAGCAGTTAAGCAGTTGTCAGAGAGTTCTCTAGAGTGAGAAAATAATTTTTCTGAAAGTAAGGCAGGACAGATAAGATTTCCAGTACAGCTGCTGGTGCACAAAATTGTACAGAATTACAGCACTTAAGAACTTGGACTGATTCAGTTTTAGCTCTCATAATATTTGGGTTGCTTTTAAAAATAAGTAAATCAACATTCATTAAACCATACTTTTTTGCAGCAATAACTAATAATGTTTACAGTAAAATTAACATTTTCCCCATTCTAAATTATTTAGGGTATTTCCAGACGCAGGTATGCATAAACAGCATAGTGTCTTAAGCCTACTTCTAACACAAATAATATTTTCCCTGATTCTCTGAGTGGAAATTGTTACTGCTACATTTTGCCTAGACAGTAGGTGCAAGATATTTACTAAAATTGCCTCTCCTATGGAAGACAGAGCTCTAATCTAGCACATATTCCACTAGTGGTGTCATCCAGAATAAAACAGAGATTGACACGTTCAAGCAGTTTTTTCCTCATATTTCAACATATTTACCTGGTGACATTTTTCCATTTATAATAAGCAATACAAAGCAAAACTGCCAATTTTCCAAAAACAGCTCTAAGACTTTTGCCTGTATTATTTTAACTCCTGTGTTAAGTACGACTTCTGAAGTTGCTGTATCAGTTTTAAGACATCAGTTGCTCTTGTAGCAAAGTAGTAAATCTAACTAAGAAAAAATATTTGATCTGTAATGGAAATAACATTATCTTTTATTTCCATGTGTATATACCATATAATCCCCATCCAATAGCATGCTGAAATTCCTGCCTCTGCTTGCCTTATCTTTTTTTTTTTTTGGTGGGAGGGGGTGGGTGTGGTGTAATTTCTTCCAGATCATTCACATACACAGTCCTTGATTATAAAACCCTGCATTATCATACAGACCTCTTTACTTCAGCAAAGCCATGTTACATTTTTAACCACTGTTCATGCTTTCCAAAAAAAGTTGTAGATATATTTCACCTTTCAGATAACACCACACTCACCTACAGTTCTGGTTCATTAGTAACTATAAAGACACCAACGTGGCACAGGACAGGTAGTGATATTCATGTTGACTCATTATTAATTCATTAATTAATATTATCATAGTCAGTGGACTGAAGTGAATGATATGGTTCTCCAAGCCTAGAGCAAAAAATAAATAAATAAGCAAAACAGAACAAAAGAATCAAATTTGAACTGTTTTAAAACACACATCTCCTGTTTACATCTCAGGAAGAGGGGGGAGGTAATGCCGTAATTCTGGTTTTAGTGCAGAGCTTCCAGTGTAGAACTTGCATTTATTCTGCTTGTCTTTCCCTCTCTCCCTTGCTATCTTGCAGCAAACGTGTGTGACAATGAACTCCTGCACTGCCAGAATGGAGGAACGTGCATCAACAATGTGCGATGCCAGTGCCCTCCGGCCTACACTGGCATTTTGTGTGAGAAGTTGAAGTGTGAAAGGGATCCAGGAGGCTGCAGTCAAAACTCCGGCCAGGGGGCAATATCACAGAGGCCTCTGTTACTACTGACTGCTCTACTAGGAGCAATTGGACTCTGCATATGCTAGACTCCGTATGGTTGATGGCATCACTTCCAGACTGCTTCAAATGAATGCACCACATGAAAACAAAAGAAAACAAAATCCAAGCGTTTGCTACTGAAATTAAAAAAAAAAAGAAGAAGAAGAAAAGAGAGGAAAAAATAACTACATACAAACAAGAAGGCCTAACTGAACTAAGCCATATTAATCAGTTATGGACAGGGCTCTGAGTCAAGACTGTTCACCTGTGACTCGAGACAAGTTGGCAGCTGCCTATTCTATCAAATCAATGCTAGCTGCAAAGCTCACACAGGACTGAAACGGCTTTGACAGCTCCCAGAATGGGAAGAGAATTTACAAAACGTTTGCTACTCCTATATGGTGCGCTACTGTACCTCCGCCCGGAGCGTGGACCGACCAAATAAAGGCATTCTTTGCTGTCAGTGCATTGTGGGTATAAGGAAATCTGTAAAAGCTGCCATATTGGCCTGCTTCAGTCCCTGAATCCTTTCCAACCTGTGCTTTAGTGAACGTTGCTCTGTAACCCTTGTTGGTTGAAAGATTTCTTTGTCTGATGTTAGTGATGCACATGTGTAACAGCCCCCCTCAATAAAACTCAAGCCAGTCATATCCTTGTATACCTTAGCAGCACCGCATCGGTAAGATGCTGTGTTCACCTACTGTACAAGAGTGGCTATAGGACAAAAAGTGTATTTATCCTTTTGTATTCAAATGAAGTTATTTTTCTTGAAATAATGTACAATGTAGATTTTTTGTATTATTGCCTATTTGTGTTACCAGACAATTTGTTAGTGTATTTAATTCTAATCAGATAAGAGGAAAAAATATTACTTTTTATTTAGTCCTTTTCTTTTTTCTTCTTTTCTTTTTTCCTTTCATTTAATTGTGCAGAGATTTCTCTGTATGGGCAACGTGCTGGCATCAAAGAATATCAGTTTACATATATAACGAGTGTAATAAGATTCCACCAAAGGACATTCTAAATGTTTTCTTGTTGCTTTAACACCAGAAGATTTCAAAGAATAAAAATTCCTGCATAAACAGTTTCAGTATGATGTGTTGCTATTTCTTAAGGCCTTTTTCAGAAAACAGCAGCAAAAAAAAAAAAAAATATTATCATTTTACCACCTAGTAGTATATGCAAGAAAAAGTTTCAACACTGGAAATTACATCATAAAAATCTAGCCTGGTTTTATTTTTACTATTGTCATTATTTTTGCAGACAATTTTAAAGATAAAAGACATCACCTCTTGAAGAGGATTTCATCAAATCCCAAGCTTGGAGAAGATATGGAAAGATGAATAGTCCTCATCTTTGTTTTCTCAGTTAATCACAAAAATTATCCCAACACTAATTTAGTATTACAGAATATAGTCTTTAATTGATCCCATTTTTGTGGATTCTGGCAGTCATGAAGTACATATAGCCATGGCTTATATTGTTTCTGCAAAAGCTTCATTAAAATGATATGGTTATGTAGGTACTACAGTCTGCCTAAGAAACTGCAAAAACAGCAGCAATCACCCAAAAAAAGCACCAAGATTTAACTTTTAATAAAGTCAAGTTTAATATTTAGAAGGAATGTCAAAATATACAGCAGCAAGTAGATAAAAAATGCTGCTCCAGCAAATAAAGTTTGTTTTAAGTATTGCCCAAGGTGTAATAAATTCTTGTTTCTGCCTTTTATTAGGCCAATTACTAAGTGTGACAGAAAAGGATAGCAAGAATAGAGAGGCAAGCCAAAACCACAGCAGCATTTCAAAGTTCCAGGGGAGGGGGGAGGAATCAAAAGGCAGCAAGACTCTGTGAATTCATTTCCTGGCAATTTTCATCATAATAGCTGTAAATATTTTACCAACATAATAGCCTAGTGTGGGAAACAATCAGCAAAAGAATAATTGCTTAGAGAAAGAAATTCTACTCTGGCTGCCTCTTCCAAAAGGGGAACAGAGCAGAATTTAGGGCGCTGCCTTCTTGGATAAGCTCTTTCAGCTGAGGAAGCAAGTTTTGCAGGCCAGTAACCAGAAACAGGTAGGCAAATCAGATCTTCATTTCTAGAAGAATCCTGTGGAGATGACGACAACAAAAACACCAAGCTGGTGCCTGTTCAGGCTGTCACCAGGCCCTTCACATAAAATGTTCACTATGCACATTGCCACTCTCGTTTGGTGGCCTAAGTGAGATAAGGCAAAGATAAATTAAGACTTTGGGTGGCGGCTAGCACTGGCCTACAAGAGATTGCAGATATGTCTTAGAAGGATGTTCACAACAACAAACAGAAAATTATGTTGCAGACTCAATGAGAAATGTAAACTCTAATACAGGTGGGCATGCAGAACTGCAGATTACCTACAATTAAGTGGATTTCTGAGATTAAAACGTGGAATTTAAGTTTTCTTAAAGCTTATTAGCACAGACCACATTCAGATTGTGTAATTACTAGAAAAGTTGCACTTTGACTGTCATCATAAACTCGATGCTTTGTCGAAGTGCTAAGCAAGCATGTTACGCACATTTGGTTAGAAGAGATTCTGCCAGCAGTGCTGAACTATAATCAATATCAGATCACAATCAATTCAGTTGTATTCCAATTTCATATACTTACAATCCTCTAAACCAGGGCAGAGTATATGGCTTTCCATGTATTTATCTACTATTGCATGCATTTTCTCCTCCCTCACCTATTAACACAATTACAGTTTTATACAGGAGTACATTCAGCAGTAAGTTTTCTTATCAATCATCCTTTTCTTCAGGTTCATTGTTTTTTTCCTCTGAACTCCACAGAACTTCACCAATTTAAAATTTTTAATATAACTTTCTGCTACAGTGCCCCAAGTATATTTCTAAAATGATGTGTGAATCTTTGAGAAAGGAGGAGATGAGCACCACACAACATTGCTTTGCCTGATGTTATTTAATTTGGTAAAAATTAAGGCAGAACCTATTCTCTGTTTCAGAGGCTGTAAACAGATTCCTTTTCTGAAAGATACAGTTATGTCTTCCCATGAAGACATGTAGTTACAGTATCTTCTTTGGGATTCACCTGAAAAGATATACTTCTTCCAACATACTTTAGGTTTCTTTCCCTGTGAATGTTTGTAAATTAGGAAACACATACCTGGTACTGAAAAGAAAACAGGAGCAACATGATCACTAACCTATGATTTTGGTTCTGTGTCAAAGTGCAGCAAGTGGAAACCTATGCAGAATTAATTCCTGGATGATATTTCTTTCCTAGAAGGTTAAGCATCTAAAACTGACCAGGCTTCACATTGCTTAGTTGTCCAGATCACAGTTCAGGATACAATGACCTTAAACCTAGCACGCAATCAAGTTTATGCAGCTGTATTAGTTCCAGTTATTTTACTAAATTAGTTGAGTCCTGGTGTGCTTGCAGTTCTGATGTTTCTAACTGGAGAATTGGTTCTTATCTAAGATGGCTGTGATTAACATCTGAAAATGGGGCAGCTTATGACAAGGTGCTGCTCCACAAGAAGGGAGCTGCAGAAATTTCCACTTCAAGCTAGGCATCATTCTCAAAGGGACCTTAACAGAGAGGCCTCTGTTTTAGTGCTCCATGACTGTTCAAGACCAAACTATCCAAAGCAAAAAGAAGAATCTAGTCAGATGCAAATTGACCCCAGATATTGCCCTCAGATGATAATTGATCTAGTGTTTTATTATGACTGAGACAACAGATAAAAAGCTATTTCATGTAGTGAACAGAACAAAAAAATAATGTGCAAAGGACTCCTCAAATTTGGAAAGAGCTCTTCTGCTTGCATATAATTTTATACATCTTTCTCATAACTCCAAGATGCCAGGGGGATTTGTTATGGCCTCATTGGGATTCTAGGTTTATTAAACCATTGAATTAACTAGATTCATCCATGCATGAGGTTTATTCACCTGTGAGAAATTTGAGCAATATCTTTCATAGAATATGCAAGAGCAGATTTCCAGCCAACCTGCAACCCAGGCTTCATGCTTGTCCTTGCAAATGCAAAGTTACAGATGTAAATATTAAGACATAATCAATTCATTCCTAAGAAAAACTGCTAAGCTTAATTATTTATGAATGCAAACGTTTATCCACCAAAATGCAGATCTGGAATTATAAATCAGATATTTCATGTTAACCAACTTAATACCTTTTCCATCTATTAAAAAAAAAAAAAAAAAAAAAAAAAAAAAGGCAGAACAGCAGCATTTTGCACCATATGGTGCATTTCATTTGACAAAATGAAAGTTCAGCAGCAGTACAGTATGTTCACCGAGACATCATTTCTGCCACAATATGCAACAGCTAAAATACCAGTACAAAGCATATGTTTCCCTTCCTTGGTTTTCTAGCCATCATTACCTATAGAGACCCAAACACATACATAATGAAATATTGCTCTGGAAATATTTCAGCCTTTCTGTGAGGAACTGCTTCCTAATATCTAACCTAAACCTCCCCTGGCACAGCTTCATACCACACCCTCTAGTCCTGTCACTAGCTGCCTGGGAGAAGAGCCTGACCCCTCCCTGACTATAACTTCCTTTTAAGTAGTTGTAGAAAGTGATAAGGTCCCCTGTAAGTCTCCTCCTCTCCAGAATGAATAACCCCAGCTCCCTCAGCCTTTCCTCATATGACTTCCCCTCCAGTCCCCTCACCAATCTCATCACTCATTTCTAAGAAGGACCAGGATAAAAGTCACATCATGGAAATGCACAGAATAGAGTTTCACAGCAGTTGCAGAAAACACAGCAAGACAGTCTTAGTCCTGCATCTGTCAGCAGGGGCATCTACCTCTCACCCTGGCACATACCCAGACATTACTGCCCCATCAAGACTTTGGCACGGATATTTACAGATGTGCACATTCTAACTGCAGTGGTTAAGGAACCTGCCACTGCCATGCTGCTGACAAACGGAGCTGCTGTATGCATGTTCAAGTGTAGTACCATCACTGGAAATACAGTTTTTGCACAAGAAGTGAATCACTGTAGAGGAATTGGAGTAGTAGCAGTGCATTCTGGGAAAAGAGGTTTGCAGTTACTGCTTGCTTACAAACACAAACCTAGTTTTGGATGAGCATTTCCTGTTACTCATATAGCGTAATTTTCACCCAAGTATTCCGTGCTGATCTTTGTGACATCTGAGAAATAAATTACTGTGAAGTTAATTCTGACATTTATACACCTGAATAACACCTCTTCAGAAAAAATTGACATCAGTTCAACCTTTACAGCTCAAGACTGCAAGATAGGCTTGAGACAGAGTGCTCTTTGGAGAGAAGAAATATTAGAGGTGTTGATATGGGTGAAAGGGACTTGAGAGGTCCTACACAGAAATGTAAAAAATTACGTCTGTAGCTATACATACATACATCATCCTGACACAAAAGCCAAAATTCCCCATACTGAGATATCTTAACATCCTAAATAGAAAATGCTGAATTTCACAAGTACTCTATGTTCACAGCTCACAGGGGCTGTCCCTTACTGTTATTACAACAAATGTACAGTGAAAAGGACTCTTCTCTGTTTTAGTAGGACAGGAAATTAAATTCTCTCTGCATCAAACTTCAAGTTGTAAAGCAACATATATGATAGTCTATTAAATCAGTGCAGTCTTTAATACGTAGAAGAGTTATGCAAAGTTTATGGTAGAAATCTCAAGTGCTATATTCTTCAAATTCTAGGTTATTAAAAAAAAAAAAAAAAGCCACATTGGATTATTTTTGAAAAGTCTAAATATAATTAAAAGCCAAGTTTTATTCATTACTAATCTAATCCATGTGGCAGAATTTACAGCCTATAGCTGCAATGTGAAGGCAGAGCTCAGAAAGGAGTTTAAACTTTAATTCCTTTTACAGAAGAAATATTGCAGCCTCTCATATCTAATAGATATGTCCAGAAATTTTCCTGTTTGGGATACCAGCTCTGTTTTGAGATTAATATAGCAATAGCACCACTCTTTCAGAAAAGCAGCAAAACCACACTATCAGATGTGCACTCATTCAGGCCCTTTCTCTGCCAGGTTGTGCAAGCTGCATTTTAAGAGGCATCAATCCAGATGATGATTTCACACCTCTCAATGACTTTTCAGTGTTACCTGGACCATGTAAATTAAAACATTTGAATCCTTGTACATCTACTGGCAACAAGGCTCACTTTGCACCTGCAAATAATTGTGGATGCAAATTAGTGGCTGTTGTCTGTAATTGTTGTTTATAACTGACAGTATAGAGAGATTCATTCAAAGGCTTGCGCTCTCCTGGATTATATTCTGTAAACATATTGAATGAAAAGATGCATTTGCTTACTGTAACTAAATAAAACACAAGGCAAAATCATTCTTACAAGATTCTTATGATACTCAAAATGTCAAAGCACTTCCATTTATCACAATTGCAATACTTCAAAAACCCTCAAGGAAAAGATAATAGGCTAGATTGTTATTCTCTACAACCTGTAAAACATCAGATACTGTGAAGAGAAATTCTGTATCATTTATCTTTGAATAGAGATGAAGAAACTGTGATCCAGAGAGGTAAGTGCAGTTACCTGAAACAACCAAGTGGAAAAAAAAAAAAAAAAAAAGGGCAGCTGGCAAAGGCAGAGACCAGTTCAACACACTCAAACTCCACATCACATATTGAATGTGAACTAAGTGCTACACTATGGGAGTGTTGAAACTTCTGAGCAGCTTTGGTTATAATTGCCACTGTATGTAGTATCACTATATGTAACATATTATTATGAATAATGCATGTAACTATTTACAAAATATTACTTCACACCTCCTCATTTTAGAATGGGAATCAAACCAATATGTGTTCTTACAACTGATGTGCAGAACAAATGGGTGTATCCCAAATGGTGTGAAATTATTCCTTGCCTGAAAAGCTAAAAGAAACTTAAAAAGTTAAATAGAGTCCTGAAGGTTGAAGTATACGCTGCAAGGGCAGAGCTGTCTGAAAACAGAGACCGACAAGGCAGTGGCAAAGTAGAATCAGAGCACAAGAGATTTCAGTCCCCAGGTGTAAGAAATCAGGCAAGGAAGGAAAGACACCACCACAGCTGAGTTGAGACCTTCTTGTCAAATTAAGGGGCAAGCTGGGACTACACAGGAAATGGAAGGAGGGACAGGCATCCTGGGGAGAGTATAGGGACATTGCCCAGTTGTGTAGGGATGAGGTCAGGAAGGCCAAGGTACAGATATAACTGAACTTGACAAGAGCTGTAAAGAAAACCAAGAAAGGCTTCTACAAGTATGTAAACCAGCAAAGGCAGGGTAAAGAAAATTTCATCTCCATCCCCCCCCCAGTGAGGCACAGAGGTGAACTAGTAACAACAGATGAGGAGAAGGGGGTTAAGAATATTTGAGGGAACCCAACTGTGGAAGAGTGATGAGAACATCAAATGATCCTAGACTAAAAATATACTAGGCTCTAAGGAGAAAAAACAATCTAGATACCACATGCATACTAATAAATACATAGACACATCATTTGGCATTGTAATTTCTGCTTTGGAAACTGCAAGACTTGAGCCTTGCACAGACAGGACATTTTCCGCCTGAGGATTTTACCTCCTGCCCAGGCAAAACAGTTCACCTAGCTGCTGGAAGAGCCTAGGCCTGCTAGCACCAGCTCTGCTTTGGCTCCAGTTGTGAATTTAGCCATGCTAGTCTGGCCATACAGACCAGATGTTCATGAAGCACCTGCTTTTCAACACCTTTTCAGAAATCACATCAGGCCTTCAAACAGGTATAAGGAGAGAAACCTCAGACTTCAAGAAGAATCCCATTGCCAAGGTCTGCGTAAAGCCAGCAGTTATACCTGCTCATCGCCATGCACCTCCGAAATCATTAACTATAATTCCTATGAGGTGATAGAAAACCAAATGAGTTCAGAAGAGAACATTTTTCCCTCCAGGCCTTCTACTGGCACCTGCTGTCACCATGTTGATGGTGACTGAGCTGGGCTCCAAATGGCTACACTGACTCATTCAATAAATTCCTCATCAACATCTCTTACTGCTAATTTGTGTTGTTTGGTAGGATGAGAGAACCAGCATGAAGAGCACTACAGTAATTGCATTTATTGTACTGCTTTCTTTTTCCATCCTACAGCTTGCTTGCTTCCTTCATATCAGAGTTTATTCTATGCCCTCATAAAATATATTTATTACTTTTCTCTACAGATCTCCCACGGGCAAAAAGTAGGCGGATTGGTACTTATGAATTAGTCTTGGCAGAGCTCTTTTGCCTCTCTAGATCTGGTAGAGTCACAACTACTTCTACAATTCTCTCATTGAGTAGGACGTAAGGAATGATGACTAAACTATGAAGAATTTTTTGACAGGTTTCTCATTTACTGACAATATCTAGCATCTGAGTACCTCCTAGGCTTTACTGAGGTTAGCCTCGTGACACTACTGCAAAGTACAGAAGATTGCTATGTCTATTTTATTCATGGAAACTGAAGCCTGAAGATGTTGAGAGACTTACAAAGTCAATTATAGAAGGAGAGATTAATTCTGACACCTCATCCACTGCATTAAGTGCTGTGACCTACAGTTCCCGACTCCATCCAAATTACACAAATCTGAAATTAAATAGTCTTCCATATGCATGTATTTGCCACCCACTTACTTCAAATTATCTTATCCAAGTCTATTTTACATTACACCTCCCAAAATACAGTCTTTGCCTACCACACTTGGAGTTTCAATGTTGTGATATATAACTCATATTCAATTCTGCTGGTTTGGAATTTTTTAATTTTTTTTTTTTTTACTTCAGTTTAAGGCTAGAAGGAAACCACAGTTACCATTTATTTTGAAGGGATGTTATATGTGAGTCAAAGTAATTGGAAGCATCTTAACAGACTGAGAAATTAAGACATGCATGCAGAAAAAAGCAGTAAAACACCAAAATCCTCTTCCAAAAGAAAGAGATGGCTACAGGTTGGGTGGCTTTTTTTTCTCCTCTTTGATTATTTTCCTTTATTGGATCTATTAAAGCTCATATAACAATAATATTACTACTTTATAAATTAACACATATTGTATTTTATTACCTGAAAGACCTACAGCTTAGGTATTTAATTTCTTCCATAAATGTCTAAAGGCTAACACAGTTAGGTTTTGCTACATAGATATTTCTGCTTACTAAAAATCTGGTAGCAAAAATACCTTTTGAATGGGATCATAAATATATATTGAATTTAATTGTTTAGTACATAAATACCATGTTCCTATTGTTTGGTTGTTTTGGTGGCTGCTTGAGAGAAATATTTTCTATAAATATTTTTATTTGAACAACTAATTAGTCCATAAATCAGTACGTTGGAATATGGCAGAGATTACCCTCAAGCCAACAGAGAGCCACTGAATGAATATACTTACCTTCTTCACAATTCATCTATCTCTAGTGAAAGTGCATTCTCTTCTGCTGCTTCCAAACATTTCCTGACACTCTTTTCTCTCATCCCATTCTTGAAACATATACAGCAGTTTAACCAAGAAGCGTACTTTCTATTAGTCCTGTCTATTGAACCAAGTGCAGTATGCGGATAAAGTACGTAATGACCACCAGATATTCTGTAATGGAAACTTGAAAATAGGAATTTTTACACACATGTATTAGAGCCATTTACTGGTATTAAAAATCTGACAAGTCTCAAGCAAAAATATGTCTCTAAAAGAGGGGAGGGAAAAACCAGGAATGTAAAATTCCTGTAACTTTAGAAGTCAGTTCAGGATGGCAACCATAAAGAAGCATAAGCACATGCTGAACTTTGAGCACGTATTTTAATAACGTCAAAGTTCCCTTTAGTGTATCTTTTTGTCTTCCTAATATATAATGCCTATTTCATTTTCCTCAAATGGCTTGCAATGGCTAACAAAAGGTAGTATTGTTCTGAGGCAATATCCCTTGTGAGTTGCACACTATTAGTCATGGACTTATAGTGTCCGGTTTTAGGTTCCCCAGTCAAATGAGACAGGGATTTGCTAGAGAGAGTCCAAAGGAGAGCCACAAGGATGATGAGGAGGCTTGAGCATCTCCCCTATGAAGAGAGACTGAGAGACCTGGGACTGTGTCATCTTGAGAAGACCGAGACAGGATCTCATCAATGTGTATAAATATCTGAGGGGTGGGTGTCGAGTGGAGGGAGCCAAGCTCTTTTTGGTGGTGCACAATAATAAGACAATGAACAACAGGTTCAAGCTTGAACATAGAAGGTTTCATGTCAACATGAGGAGAAACTTCTTTACAGTGAGGGTGACAGAGCAGTAGAGAAGGCTTCCCAGGGAGTTGTGGAGTCTCCTTCTCTGGAGACTTCCAAAACCTGCCTGGATGCATTTCTGCGCAGACTACCCTAAGTGATCATGCTCTGGCAGTGGGGGTTGAGCCAATGATCTGTGGAGGTCCCTTCCAACCTCTAACATTCTGTGATTCTGTGATCCAGCCCTCTACAACAACAACAAATAAACCAAACAAACAAGACACCAAAAAAAAAACCCAAAAAAACCCACATCACACACCAAAAACATGCCCAACCAACAACAAAACAGACAGGCCTGGCTGTGTTATTTGTTCTGACTTAAGTTCCTGAGTGGCAATTCTTGGGTGGCAGTTAGCTGGCAGTCTTCGTAGAGCTGCTAATGGACATGTGCACTCTGATTAGCAGAAACTACCAGTATTTTTCCCTATCTGTCAATCTTAGCAAAGGAAGCCAAGTGGAAGTGGAATGAAGATGAGATTACCTTGCATCTCTCAAAACCAGGCTTCAGAGAAGGAGGAAATGGATTGACAAAACAGTATTAGGAAACACAGAAGTTCAATGCATGTGATGCATCTGTCCTATGGAATTAGGATTCACCCTCCTAGGACTGACTAGTTTGCATTTGTTAACAACCTGCTCCAGAATCCACTTAAATGCAAAGGAAAGCTTCACCTTGATTTCAAAAAACAGAAACTGAATCAGGTCTTAAATTCAATTGCAAAATAATTTCAGGAAAGGAAAAATTAATCCCCTAGGCATTATCTCTCTGATCCTACTATAATCTGCAACATTTGTACAGTTCCATGTACTATTTACTGTGCATTATTCTATTGCAGCACTTACATTACTCTCATTTGAATGTTTCCACAGACCCAGCAGTTCTGGTGACAAATGTCTTAATTTTAAAAGCTGGTCTGCGTGGTAGGCACCATTTCTACCCAACAGAGAAAGGAACTCCCTAGCTGAAACTGTTTTTGCCACCAATTTGTTTGCCAACAGCATGTTTTCCTGTTTAATCCATGTTAACATTTTGTTCAGAGTTATCCTAACTGGCATGCATTCTATCTGATAAGCATCTCCTCTTTTCCCTCACGGAAACATTATTTATTTATGACATTATTGTTACAGACAACTAAACAGCCAAGAGGTAAGCACATTTGCTTTTCTACAAATACCTGCACATTCTGTTAAACCTGCATAATTTTTCTTATAAAAACATCTAAATCTTGGTAAAAGGCTTTCCAGCATGTCTTTGGTATCCACTGAGAACACGGAACAGGGATTGACACATACAGCAGAACCAAATCAGCAAGGGTTCAGGAGAACAGGCGTAAAATAATGACATTTCAGGTTGTTAGGCTGATATATGAAACCTCCTCTTTTATGGTCCAATTTGTCATGAGTCCATGACTAAGTGAACTAAATGGACAGGATATAAAATGACTCAAATCAAGAGCTGCTTTCATTCATGTTCTCTGTATCTTTGCCAACATGGTAACTGGCTGCTGTATTACCAGGCAAACAGTGACCAAACATGCACACAGTGAGCTAACACCAAATAATCTCTGTTGGAGGTCACAGTGCCCTGTCAAGCCACTGCATGACTGAGGCTGAACAGTATGATTCAAAATTACCAAAGTGCCTGAGAAGCAAATGCCCTCAGATTCCCTGACAAATCACCATTTTGCACCACATATTGGATCCTTGGTGACAGAAACAAATATCCATTTACAAAAAGAGTCTAAGACCTACATCAGTTTCACGAATGACACTGAAAGTTGTAACAGGTCATCAATGTAAGGCACTACTCTGCACCAGATTGAGAAGGGCTGTCTCCCAGTATTTGAAGACCCCATTCCATCCAGGCTCTGTACTTCTATCAACCATAAAGATTTCAGTGTATCTACCTGTAATTCCCCCCTGCTATTTCTGTATGCTCTCTGCCTCAAAGTGTAGGCTTCTCTAGCACATATATGTCTGTAAAGATAGACTCACTTACAGGCACATAGGAATTATGTAGGTGGATATACAGATATGCTTCTGTGCTTATAATATTGGTAACCAAAGATTTTATAGGGTGTGCTGGTTTTGGTTGGGATAGAGTTCACTTTTTTTCACAGTAACTAGTACAGGGCTGTACAGGGCTATAGTTTAAATTTATGCCAGAAACAATGTTGATAACCCAGGGATGTTTTGGTTATTGCTGAGCAGTGCTTACACAGAGTCAAGGCCTGTTCTGCTCCTCACACCACCACACCAGCAATTAAGTTGCAGTGCTCAAGAAATTCAGAGGGGACACAGTTGGGAGAGCTGATTCAAACTGATCAAAGGGATATTCCATACCATATGACATTATGCTCAGCATATAGAGCTGGGGGGAAGGAGGAGGAAGGTAGAAGATGTTTGTCTTCCCAAGTAACTCTTACACACGATGGAGCCCTGCTTTCCTGGGATAGCTGAACAACTGCCTATAGATGGGAAGCGGTAAGTGAAATCCATGTTTAACTTTGATTTTGCATGTGGCTTTTGTTTTACGTATGAAACTGATTTTCACACAGAATCAACCACGTTGGAAAAGACCTCAGAGATCATCAAGTCCAGCCTATTACCTAATACCTAACACCTCATGACAACTAAGCCGTTTTTTTCTCAACCAATGAGTTTTCTCACTTTTACTCTTCTGATTCTCTCCCCCATCACACTGAGCGGGGGAGAGTGAGCAAATAGTTGTGTAGGGTTTAGTTGCCAGCTGGGGTTCAAAAAACAACACAACGCTTTCCAAAATATTTCAATTCTGTTACACAGGAAGGTATTTGCATATTATGTGAGCATACACAGATAATAACTGTATTTGAGTATCTGCCCACCTGTTCATTTGCAAATAACTTTCTAAGTTAAATCAACCTGATCCTCGGTCCTTTTTCCTCAGCTAAAGAGCATTTTTTTGCCCATTATCTGCTTCTTAGTATAGTAGACCCTAATCAACAGAACCTGTTTCACTGATATGGCCTTTCACAGTAAAAGAAGCAATGCATCCTGGGAATATTAAATACAACAGTCACTAAATATTTTCCACCCAAAATGATGGCTGCAGCATGAAACAGCATGATGACAGCAGGGATAAGATGAAATTCTGTGCAAAGCCTGAGTGCATACCCATGGTCTATGATACTTCTATGAACAGTCACTCTGAGCCTGTGCACTGACTAGAGTAGCTCATATTAATTAAAATGGAGAAAGAAAGGAATGCCATGGGGTGAAGAGGTGGGAGAGCAGGCAAGGAGAGCAAACAAATAGAGGGCAGGTGAAAAGGTCAATTACATGGACAGCAGATATAATGGTTACTGGCAGGTCAAGGCAGGAACATGTATACTTTTCCAAAATAACACAACTGTCATTACCTAAAGTTAGATTATTTTTTTTTTCAATTAACTCCTAATTATTATTTTTTTTTGCTGCATGCCACCACTTCTGAAAGCAGATCAGGTTGCTGATTAATAAGTCCTATCTGCTTAATATTTCTCTGCTACACCAGAAGGGTCATGGAGCAGGTATTACAAAAAATGCAGAAAAAGAAGCCAACCCAAAAGAACTGTGTCCCACCTTCTACAATCTTGAAAAACACATCTTGCTTCTAATACAGCAGGTGGGAGGTGAAGAAGGGTAGTGTTTATAAAGTCTTCTCAGAACCATGTGTTCACTACATTTTCAAACTTTCACATAATTCCACTCCCAGATGAAGTCACCAGCCTAAGGCGTCAAAGGGGAAAAGCCAAACCCCAAATTCTTGCATTCAGCACACACAACTCAGCCTTATGCAAGCTTTTTACCTAATTGTGTCTTAGTACAAAACATGTAGGGCTGAGAGTTTTATATCATTGTAAGAAAAGTGAGTATCAAAGTCTTTGGGCTTCAAAAAGAGCTGATTGTCTGGCTTCTTTTGATACCTTTAAAAATTCAACAATTAATCGTTATCTTTATCAGCATTTTGACTTCTACATTTATGCACAGGCATATACAGAGATACACAAACACACACGGTACCCCAAGCCCCAAGGACTGCTCCTCATTCAGCCTAGCCTGACATCTTGTGGTGATAAGGAACCTAACACTTCATTTTCACCAAGCACCATCCACATGCACATAATGCCTGAATAATTTAGGCAAATACAGAACACCTCGTCAGCAATGCAAGGCAATTTTTTCACTTAAGCATATGTGATGTGGTGTCAGCATCATGTTTGGATAAGCCAAGCTGGTTTAGAATCACAAAAGGAAACCACAGCTACAAATAACACAGACCTTTGGTCAGCTGGACTAAAGCAGGTAGTATTTTGCTCAAAACTCTGTACCTATCTAACCTGTAATAAGAACTGCCAGGATATCACCCATAATAAATATTACTTTGATGTTTGCCACAGGAGCCAAACCACTCCTGCTACCAGAGAACATTAATGCAGTGGACCACATGGAGAAAGGACAGGAAGAGAAATTACTAACAAAGAGTGGGTTTGTCTACACACACAGGTATAGTATGGGAATAAGGCTGGTGGGACAGGAGAACCACTTGTCATATGAGAAGTGCTTTCTTTTGCTTTTTTAAAAAAAAAGTCGATTAAATCTGAAATAAATAACTTGAATCTCAGGGGAAGTAAAGGGCTTTTCCTTTTAGGAGGATTTGCTGAACTGTGTGAAGAGGTTTAACACTTACCTCCTGTTCTCCTTTTTGGCATAAAGAACAATCAAGCAATATCACAGAGAAAATAATGTCTGCAGTTTGATTAGTTCCCACACCAGATGTTCCTACATATATTCACATCTCCCCAACTCTTTTTCTCCAGCCAAGACTGTGTGCAGCTGGTACTTGTGTAGTCAACACCAAAGCTATTTAACAGAGCTATTTGCAGGGGGAGGAGGGATAGGGATGGGAATGGGATTACATTATGGATCCCACCATTCTTCCCAGGGGTCCTGCTTTTGTTCCCACTGAAGTTAAGTCATTATCATGCTCATTATCTTCAGAGAGAGACAGAAAAGGCTGCTGGAAAAATTTTTACTACTCTCTTACATACCTGCACTTTCACCTCTTCCAGCTTATGATTTCCATCTCATTTTCTTGCTGGTATCATAAGTCACTGCAGCTGTTCACTGCCCAGCTCTGGTTTTTCATTCTTTGTGAAGTAGATTTCAATGGCAAACACTTTTTAAAAGAATTGCAATAGATAAGAACTGTTGCCTGTTTGTTAATTAAGTTTTAATGACCATGGAATTCAAGAAGTAGCAATTACAAAGTTGCATCTCATTAATGTACCAGTGACTGAATAAACCTCAAAGACAGACATAAGTGGTCCCAGATGAAAACAAGTCATATGTTCAGGCAGACTCCCCTAGTGCAAGGACTGGCTGGAATTACAGCTCCTCAGCTTTCAAATATTTGTATTACAAGAAATTGAAAGTTTTGTAAATCAGCTCCTGTTGGTTAAAATTTCAAAAATTAATTTAAAAAAAAAAAAAAAGTTAGTTAATATTGCCAGAAATGCTTCCATAGCCTTGGAGTTTTGGGGTTTGTCCTAATTGTTCTGGTTGCAAATCAGACACTATAAGATGTGGAAAGGAAAACTTTACTGCCCCTTCATATTTTATTAAGAAAGAAATTATAAGGTTATGTATATTTGCATTTCTAGGAACTGAGTACCTGTGCAAATTTTGCAGGCAGTTTGTCTTCACAACTTCTGTGTGTCTCATTGCAGAAGAGACACACATGGGATTCATCCAGGAAGGTCTTATGCTTTCTTGATGCAAATTAAAGGTGATCTGAGGTAGAAACAGGTTGGTGGAAGCATTGCAACAACAGCTGGAAAGAAATTATCCAGCATATTCACAGCATATTCACACAGGGGTTTTTTGCCCCTAGATTCTCAGTGTGTGCTTCTGAGACCAGTCCACGTGGATGTTCACTTGGAAAACAACCATAAAGATGACAGAAGCACTCTGGTTATAAACTGAAAGCTGCTACTCTTCAAAAGAGATATTTTAAACATCCCAGCATAGGAAGGCACACAAAGGAAGATTAGCAAACCCAAGCCTCTCACTCTGACAGGGAAAAGAAAAGGATCTTTTCCAAGCAAAGAGGTCAGTTGTCAATTCCATTGGGTCCCCTGAAATTTTAAAGGGAAGTTATATGTACAACGTGCTCAGATAATTTAAAATAAATGGTCACACTGTTCATTGCTAGTTTAGACTTGAAATGTCACAACATTCAAATACACTCCTGTGGTGAATACTACTCCAGTATAGAAGACTTGTATAAAACCAGGCAGAAAATTAAAAGTATACTCAAAGTAAAATAATCCATTGTTTTCCTTGCCCTTGTTGAATGAGGTGATGGGCACACAGCACAGAACTAAAGACAGCTTATGTGGCTAACAATGTCTTTATACTAATCGCTGAAAGCAGAGTTAACAAACACAAGCATCTGTATTTTGTGTATGAAATCCCATTTCCCTTCCCGTTTCCCCTTTCGTTTGCAAAGCAAACGATACCTTGCACAAGCTGAAAGAGTACAAGTAAATAGCATTTGGTACCTCCCCCCCAGTAATCCAAAAGTGTTGTCATCATAAAAAGCCTAGAGAGACTATATGGCAACAAAATGCTCCCCCTCACACCCCCTCCAGCAAGCTCATTTCAGTTGCAGTTATAAAACAAGAACATAAAAAAAAATATTTCAATGAACCCAGGAGAGAGCAGATGTTAATTATAGAAAAATGGTACCAAAGCCATACTGAAATTTGTTTCAGTTTGGTTTTGCACACTTAGTTGGGCAGCAGTTCCAAACAGAGTAAGCCGCAGGGTATGCAAACCCTGACCACTTGACAAAGATATATGTAGAGTTGCCCATCCTATGTAACTGAATGTCACCTGTGTAGTTATTAGCAATTGCCCTTAAGCTAATGCATCATATGTCTTTCTGACAAGAGTAATCGCTGGGTTCTGACAAAGAATAATTGCCATTTCAATTGAAAATGTTAAAATGTAACCAAAATCGAACATGAAATCATTAGTGAAAAATGTAGGAGAGGTGACAGCAATGTATGACTTTGCTGGAATTATCAGTAGCTTGACTGGCCCTAATTTATTTCTAATAAGCATTTAATATAGTACAGGCCCCAAAACCAAATAGACATGGTAGTTACAGGGATTTGATACTAGGGTGGCCTCAGTACCCAAGGAGCTTCAGCACTAACCAGAGAAGAACAGTGTTCCTAGGGATTTTCCATTCACACCAAACCAAGGCTTTAATGGCCTCATTCTTCAGTTTAAAACTAATTTTAAGCTGACAGGGTATTGAAAACGCTGAAGCTATCCAGTGTATCAAAATGAAGAATAAGGCCATGTCCTCCAGGGTCAGCTGCTGTGCTGCTCCAGCACACCCTTTCTGGAAAGTGATGAAGAAGGCTGAACAGAAAGTACTGCAAGTCGTTCCTTCCGAGCTGCAGTTTTTGCAGTATGCCACTGTCTCACTTTCAGTAATTGAAATTAAGTTCTCTAAATAGTCCAATCAATTACTTTTTGATTTACTGCCTTCCATGGCATTTTCCTCTTTCATTTATTGGTGCACTTGACTTACATTTCCTGCGGGGACATTGCATGCCAGAATTACATGTCCTTTTTTTGTTTTTTTATGTCTCTTCTCTTCCAGCACAAGTTTAGGCTGTACCCCGTAGGGTGCCCCTCAACTAAATCTCTTCTCTCCCCAGTCCTAGTAGAAATCTCTGCCCCTCCACCTAGCAGTTATTCCACCACAGAAATTATTAGAATATTGATAGAAAGCTTCCCCTGAAACCTGTTTCTACAGGACTGTACTAGGTTAAGTTAACAGACTTAAAACACCTTGCAGCATTCCTAACATGGCAGTGTCTGCCTTCCTACATTGGAATGCACTGGCGCAAGTCTTGTGAACTTTGTCCACATATCTGCAGTACTGGGTAATCCAGACTTTCACATTGTTCTTTTCATGCTGGGCACTTACCATTCCCAAACACATCAGAAGGTTCTTGTGCCAGCAGCAGAGCAAATGAGTGATGGAAATATCATTAGAATAGCTCTTCACAATTCACTGACTGACACATCAGCTTACTGATCAACTGTTACTTGCTTTGCAGTAGTTGGAAACTTAGGTGTTTTCCTACAAGTGAATTTAAAATATCACTTTGCATTCTACCCAGCTCTGAAAAAATACTCTGTCATTCAAGCCCACTGCTTTGTCATTCTTACTCAGACAGATAATTTCTCTCAGGCACTCACACAGGCCTCATAAATACTCTCTTCAGCAAACAAATTTTCAAATTCTCTATATCAATCCGTTTCAACATCATTATGAAGAGAAAGACATTTAAAAAAAGCCTTTGGGATAGTCATCTCTTCACTACAAGTACCTATTTTTCCCCATGTAACTGCATTGTAGAATCTATCCTTAAGTCTAAGTACGATATTATTTGTTCTTAAAGTACCAGAAACTAATAAGAAAGCCTTGCCTATGCTGTATTAATAACTCACACAGCCAAAGAAAGAGGCATGGTAGGGATTTTCTACATTTGTAATCAAACCTAAGAGAATCAATAAAACCATTTGTTTAGTTCTAACACCTGTTTTTAGGTGAGAGTATCTTCATGTTGCTGCTTGTTTAGTCATATTAAAAGTTACAGGATATGTTCAGTTGCAAAAAGATTATTGATTTGTATGCAAAAGCAGGCAGAAGTACTGGATGTTTACAAGGGATTCACAGTTACTGTGAATAATGCCTATGAACAGTCACTGACTCCAGTGTAACATATCAGCATGCCCCAAAGGAAGCAAACCAAACAAAAAACCAGTTCATATAGCACATAGGAACCACCAAGACACTGAACTAAGAACTTTTTAGTTCTGACAACATACGTAACATCAAAGGACACATGCTTTTCAACAGCTCCTAAGAAAAATTAAAAGGAGGGGGAAATAGAAAAGGGGGGGAAATGAAAATAAAAGAAATGTAATAAAAATTATCATTTACCATTCAGGCAGCTTTTTGCTATATTGTCCTTTCTGTATACCTAGTAGGAATTCTTAGGCACATGAAGAATTTTAAAAATATGGAAACAATTATCTAACTACTAACCAGTGTGTACTCACTGGTCCAAGACACTCCAGGGAACAGCACTCACTGGTCAAAAGATCTTGCCACTGAAAGAATAATAGACTGGCTTTGACCATTTCTGCTCCCAGCAGAGGAAGGAAATACAGTCAATGCAAGTGGAATCTTTGTCACAGCCATTACCCTGGAGAGTTTATATTTTTCGCCCTATGGAATTTAAAGAGAGAGTTTTAGAGTCCTTGTTGATTATTTCTGTAATATACATAAATTAGCAATGTTCATAAATAGCCTGATCTAGTTGGAAGTGTCCCAGCTCACTGCAGGGCAGGGGAAGAGGGGGGAGAACATGACCTTTCAGGGTCCCTTCCAACCCAATATAATGTGTGAATTGCAAATCACCAGCAATACTTACTGTATCCTGCAGTATTCTTTATAATACTGCAGTAATTGCAGTATTATAAAGAAATCCTGGTTCCATTCAAGTTTCACTCAAAGAAATTGCCTGACCACCTGTAGATTTCAATTGCCAAGTTCTGTACTTCTGTTCACCCGGTTAGTGCATAACATTTCTACAAACAGACCTACACCTTCAGTACAGATAACTACATGGTTTTCATTTTAGAATGTTTGGATTGAGGTGCAAGATTTTGTTTGACTTTATTACGTGGGAGATCATTGTTGACCACCTTCTATTATGAAATTAAATAGGTAGAGGGCTGTTCAGTGTGCTGTGGTTTTTAATTCACAACATGAATACATTTTCTAAGAATAACATTAGTTTCTGTCTAAAGAATTCAAGACCAGAGAGAAAGAGCAGTCTCTTTTCAGCTAACAGGGCTTCTGTTGCCCTTTAGGTAAATTATAACCCAAACCAACAAATGTGGAAATATCGGGGGGGGGGGGGGGGGGGTGTTGGGGGGAGGTGTCCTTGGTGTCCTTCACCTACAGTCATAATCAGAAACACTGAACAGGGAGGATGGAGTCACAATTAATGCTGCTCAAACTTCTTCAGCAGATTCTTCATCCTAGACAGTTTTGTCAAAAATATCAGGCATCCATATTCCAAAAGGCCACTCTCAAGGCATTTCTTTTAATGGGCAACAGAGCTGGGTAAAAGCAACAGATCTTGACTTTTTGTCTACTTTAGTTTTGACACTCTAGGATTACTGTAGCTTTTAGACTCAGGCTTAGGAATGCTTAGCTCCCACTGCAGTAATTGAAGCTGAGGCCTCTGTGCAACTTTGGGGTCATGTCTTCAACCTCAGCTTTCATGCAATATAAGGATGTTGACGTGTTCCTCCCTATACACTGAAGATCATTTTGTTTCAGATGCAGAAGGAATATCATTTCCTGGGCAGTTATTTTATGTGATTGTCAGAGAACTATGACTTACTCTAAAACATGGCCTCAGGCACCATCACTGCTAAAACTCATGCAGCTGAATAATTCTCTAAAGCACAACCTTGACTGATCCATATGGCTTCAGTTTGCATCGGACTGTGTCCTTTTGACAGTGAAAGGTCCACAGTTACAATTGATCAGTTCTGAGCACCTTGAGCTGCTTCTGAGGTTGTTGGCTATATTCTGTATCCCTCATGGCCTATGCTTCAGACATTTTTATCATTTTTGAAGCTTATGCTAGAATGTGTAATAGTGAATTCTGATCTTTAAAGTAACCTGATATATTTAAAGGATATTTCAGTTTACTTTTCCCTTTCCTTATAACAAGATATTTTGTTCCATGATCAAAATAATCACATAAGTAGAACTGTACAAAATACTCTGAAATAATATAAAGTCTCTGGAAATTTGCATTACTCAACAGCATGTCACAGTGAGTGTTCAGTTCAGTCTCAAAACAAACTTCCTCCCAGCCTCACAAGAAGTTAAACAAAGAGCATCCTATCAACTCTTAACTAAAAAAAAAATGCCAGCACCAAGAAGGTGATTCTAATTTTGGGTTCAGTTGCTATCAAAACTAATATAGGAAATAAATGAAAAATAAAATAGCTAGAAGAAATGCCCATTTAAAAAATAAAATAAAATAAAAGGAAAGGTTGATTATACTTCATTGTGTTACTGTGCTTGGAAGGTGTCCCAAGCTTCTTTAACATATATAACAAGTTGAAGTTAATGCTTTACCTAAGCATTTTTCACACAGTGTATGGGGGAAACAAAACCAATCAAACAAAAAAAAAAACAACCCCAACCTTTAAATGCTTCTTGCACTGGTAAGTATACTGAGCAATGAATGCCTAAGGCAAGGTACTCCTCCTAAAAACTTAACATTAGCTGGTGAAAAGTCTCTCAGTCTGGAAAATGGAGATTCATATATTCTTTGTAAGCATACTGGCTGAACAAATGAAATATACTTTCCTCCCTCTTTATTTCATCTAAAAGCTGTAACATTCTAAATACTGGTGAACCACATAAACCAGTAAGAATATTCTGTATGCACATCTGAATGCACAATATGTGAATGTAATCTCATCATACAGATATGGCTCTAACTTCAGTGTCTAAACACCGCGGTTTAAGCTGAGCAACAGAGCACGCTGAATCGCATACTCTACACCATGCTCACTGTACGACAGTGAAGGGGTTGCCAGGGGTTTATGGGACTTGTAATATATTGTATAGTTTGTGAAGTTCCCTGTTCCAGGGTTTTTGTGTTTCTTCCCAGTTTCCAGGATGGGGATTGTCCCTTTCGTTCAGGTTTTAGTTTGTGCATGGCAGTGCTTTTCTTCAAGGTTGAAGCCCTGGTGAAACCCTAGAATGGGTTATCCAGGGAGGTGGTTAAGGCCCTGTCCCTGGAGGTGTTTAAGACCAGGCTGGATGAGGCTCTGGCCAGCCTGATCTAGTGTGGGGTGTCCCTGCCCATGGCAGGGGGGTTGGAACTAGATGATCCTTGTGGTCCTTTCCAACCCTGACTGATACTATGATACTAAGGTTCCCTCTGCTGTGTATGCAGGTTCCTTTTCTCTTGGGTTTTTTTGGTTGGGTGGGTGGGTTTTGCTTTTTGTTGTTGTTTTGTCTTGCCTTTGTGTAATCTGATATCCCTGCAATAGAGTAGTAAATTGTCCTTATCTCAGCTGATGTTTTGGCTTTCCTGGCTCCTCTCCTCCTTGTCCACCCAGAAGGGAGCAGGGGGGAAAGAGAAAAGCCCTCTGTTACAACTGGACTGCTGTGACTCAGGTGGCAGCTGACTTAAGACCAGAACAGTCCGTAATATAGATAACAGTTTTGAGAATTTATTTTAAAAATACTACATCAGTAGAGCAAATCCTGACATTCTGCCAACTCCTTGAAGGCAAAGTGGGATCATTAACATTGGCTCCAAAACAGGCAGCCACAATGACAAAAGGCTCAAAGCTCAGGCTGATGTGTAGTGAACCATATATGTGTTCCAAACACCAGTCACATTAATAGGTTATGAGTTTGAATCCAGTTTCATTTTGTGAGCAGAGAAAGGCCAAACAGGGAAGAACAAACGGTGTCACATTGCATGCCAGTTGTTTTCCAGGCACATTTTGTTATGTCACAGGTTAATCATTGTCACTTCATGCAGACACACATCACATGGCTTATTAATTATTACTTAATGTCACTACACTAAATGGTTTGATGAATTCTATTATTAATTAAAACTGCTCACAAGGACATCCAAATAAAACTTTTCACAATGCATTCCTGATGAAGAATTAAAAATAAACTAATAAACCTAGATATTTTCTATCAAAAATAAACTTACAAACAGCAAAAATGGTGTTTAGCTCATACTTCCTACTGTGAACCAACTTAAGACTGTGGCCTTACACCATTTGTACACTACTGTGAGCTAAACATGCACCAGTTGCTCTAATTTGCAAACACTCAAACTCTTTGCATACTTAGCAACTTGCTAGCTCTGTGTTGGAGAGTCACCTCAGTACCTTTCTTGTATCGCTTCACAGATCTTGTATCTTCTTCACTATATTGGTATAACAGACCAAGATTTTGGCAAACACTAGCAGCTGACTGAAGTGCTGCACAGCTGAAAGGCAATTACAGAAGGATAATACAACAGGAGCTCCAAAAGAACATGCAGTAAGTATCTTGGGCATTTTTAACCATATATATATACACTATCCCTGATGTTTTAGCTACCTGTATCTTAAAAGTTAATGCTGGGGGAAATTTCAACCCACCACAACCCTCCAGTGCTGGAGATTCCAGTTTTCCCAGACAATTTTGTGCTTAGGTAGCTTGATATTCAGAAAATTTCCCTACAGACTAAATCTCTTTGCTCCAGTTCAAGCTTGTTTTTTCTCCTACTACATACACTGACTGTGGAGAGAAGTTCAGTTACTCATGTGGATGTCATTTCTACCACCTCCCTCAGCCTGTTATATAATTCAGTTTAAAGAACTCCAGTGTATTCACACTCCTTTGTTAGTCTCTTCAGGAATATTTTCAAAGAGTCTATATCTTATACAAAATTCAGTGCCCAAAACCAAAGAAAGTACTTCAGCAGATGTCTTCCCAGAAATTAACTAACTTATTACTTCACATTTTATGGATGATGGTCCCACTACTATACACCAAGACCATATTTACCTTCACATTAAAATCTTGTTAACTCAAGTTCTGTCCATGATTCATTTTTACTTTTCTCCTCCTGTCCTTCAATACAGTACTGCTGCTTAGTCAGTAATTAGCCCCGTCAGCCCAGCATTAATTCTTTCCACCTGTAATTTCATAAATGTTCACATTTAATTGCATCTGCTTTTATAAATTATCAATTTAGCAGTATCTGGGTGAGTTAAAATCCTACCCTCCAGCCCACTCGCAGCCCATGCTTGCATGAACTATTTTAAAAAATTTTTTTCTAGACAAGGAAAAGTAGCATTTGTCAAGAACTTGTTTGTTGTGCCAAGGTCACTTCCTTGAGCACAACATAAAATTTAACTCCCTATAGACAGACTGAGACCATCAAAGATTTGCCACCATACTGCATCTTCCTGAGGAAGACTTTTAACTGCTTTGGACAAAATTACAACTAACTGAAGATACATTTATAGAGTTGTAGACTGGGATCAAGTCCATGGGTTCTAGATCCCTACACCATGTTAGCAAAGTTTTCCTATACAGAAGCATTGGAGAATTTCTGTTTCCAGTCCATCAATAAACATTTGACATTTTGGGCAATCTTTTAGAAAAGTTATCACGCACCAGGTTGTTTCTAACATATATGGGATGGTATCAACATTTTACTACTACTTAGGATAGGATAGAATTAGCCAGGTTGGAAAAGACCTTTGAGATCATCAAGTCCAACCTATCACCCAACACCATCTAATCAACTATACCATGGCACCAAGTGCTTCACCCAGTCCCTTCTTAAGCACCTCCACCACCTCCCTGGGCAGCACATTCCAATGGCCAATCACTCTTCCTGTGAAAAACTTCTTTCTAACATCCAGCCTAAACCTGCCCTGGCACAGCTTGAGACTGTGTCCTCTTGTTTTGTTTCTCGTTGCCTGGGAGGAGAGACCAACCCACACCTGGCTACAACCTCCCTTCAGGTAGTTGTAGAGAGCCACAAGGTCTCCCCTGAGCCTCTTAAAATCCATGTCTAAACCCCGTACCTGTTAGATGTGCAATAGCACTAACAAACTTCTTTGACATGATTTATTTCTGGCTCTCCTAAAGCTACATGTTACTCTATTGATATTAAAACAAAACAAGCAAACAAATATACACCCACCCACCCCAAAAATATTTATACAACACCCTCACAAAAAACAACAACAAAAAAAACCCCAAACAAATACAATTTAAAAAACAAACAAGTAGTTCTGAAAGAAGCAAACCAGCCTCATACCCCCTGGCTAACAGCCACCTCCAAAGCTGCCATTTGTTGTAACTATGAGTTTGCTTAAGGGTCAGATGGCAACATTTTGAAATGAACTCACATTTTTTTGAAAAGCACACCGCCAGGGTTAAAAAAAAGGTAGCTCAGAAAAAGTCAGCAATAAGTCAAAATATTTCAGGAGGATTATTAAGTAAAATCTAACTTCACAGTCATGTAAGCAGCAGAGATTCTTATAATGAATGGATAGAAAACACTACAGCAGATCAGGAATTATAAAACTAATTTAGAAAACCAAATCTCATTTGCTATAAAAACAAACAGCGCTTTGTTCTTGAAAAGGAAGCTGCTAAGATAATGCAAGGAATCATCCTTCTGCAGTCCATTTCTGACGCTTAATCCTTTCTATATTTCTTTTAGGTAGTTATGCATTCATCATGCATTTCAGCATTTTGTAAAAAACCAGTTATCATTAACATCTCATCTCCCAGCTTTATGAAGTTAAATCACTCAAAACATCTCCATATAGCAGACATCTACTTAAGAGCTAAAATTCCACGGCACATTTCAAGGAAGGCTAGGGAATGCATTAGCTTTTCTCTTCAATTAATACATTCCAAGACTCAAAAGTTCTGTACCAAATGACTCTACTTGATGAGAACACATAGTACTGTGGCTTGATAAAGGACAGTGCATTATACATACACACACATCATCTCTGCCCATCATTTTACCTTTGTGCCTGCTGTACTGGATCTGGCCAAGGTGATCTTAACTTTCTTCATACCAGCTCTTACCACCTGTGGTTTAGATCTGCCACAAATACAGCACTGACAACACACTGATGTTTCAGCTACCACTGAACAGTATTGCCTAGCATCAAGGCCTTCTCTGTTTCTTACTTTGTGCCATCATTGCAAGTGAATAGAAGTTGGGAGGGGACACAACCAGGTAGCTAACTCAAGCTAACCAAAGAGATACTCCACATTATGCACTGCAATAAAAGAGGAGGGAGCAGTCAATGGGTCACTCAAAAGGGATAAGCAGCCCTCTCTACAGAGAACTCGAATTTTAGATAAAGCAGTGACATGAGGCTCTCAGCAGCCCAGTTTGAAGCAAACAGACTCATTTACTGTAGCATCAACACAGTTGGTGAAACTGTGTGACAGTGCTGGTCCACAAATTTTATGTGGTGCTATAGAGCTTTCTCCAGAGCATTGACAATATTGATCATGAAATGGAAACAATCAATTTTGCATTGAACATCAAAGTCAACAAGAACAAAACCTAGGTATTCTATATAAACAAGTCCCACTTTTTTTCTACAGAGCACCTCCCTCTCAGCTTTACGATCTGCTAAAACCTCGAGAATGGTTCTTCAAGATGGCATCTACTGGCAAAGGGGAGCTGTATCCTGGCTGGCATAATTTTTGTTATTCAAGTCAGATGTGTTTTTTTTCAAGGTGAGATTCTCAAATACACTTCCACTTACAACCAAAAAAAAAACCCCAACTTATTCAGAAAATAGTCACAAGTGGTTCTTATGCCCTAATTACAGTGATTTCTCTATTTCTCACCCATCAGAGGACACACTTCTCTCCTCACATACAAGGGGAAGGAGAATGCCTGTGACCGAGGGTGATATTATTAATGGGAATTTAATTGAGAAATATTTTTGCATCTCTTGTTAGGTGTGACTTTCAGTTATGTGGTATGTTCATGGGTGAAAGGAAAATTATGCCTTACATCTGTAGAGATGTGTAAATGCCTCATTAAGTTTAATTATTATCTTAGAAGGGCAGTTCCACAAGAAAATCTCTGCTACTAAAAACACAGAAGGTGCACAATGAAGAAATGTTGCAATTGTATCATCACTGACCTTGCTGAATTGATTCACCTGTCCAGAAATATTTTAATATGCATATTAATGAATGTTGTATTGTAAAAAATGCATTAATGGGTTACACCATAAAAGGTTACCAAGTAGCTCATGAAATTAGACAGACTATATATTTTCAGATTTGAGCTGAAGTCAACCTGAATTTGTGCATTAATTCACATATGAGAGAGAAAGCAGAAGGTGGAAGGGAAAGGACTTTACTATGAAACATGAGAGAGAAAAGGAAACTTTCAGAGAACAACATCTTTCAATCAAAAAACTAAAAGTGTCTTCTCTGACAGATAAAAATAAATAGTATGTGACTGATTTCACAATGTTCTCCCTAGCTTAAAAACAAACAAACAAAACCACACAGACCAGAAAAAACTTTCTAGATGTTGCAGAAGGCAAATTATCCTGACAATAAAAAAGCTGTCAAGGAAAGCTCTACTATCCCATTTATACAGACAACTCGGTTATACAGCTAAACAAGGATTATATAGGTCTGGAAAACCAAAACAGAACATCATCAACTTTGCCTCACAGCAAGGTTAGACAAATGGAGCACAAACTTCATACTAACCAACCAACCACACATTTTGACACATATCATTAAACAAAAAAAATTAACCAGTTTATTATATTTAACATATTTACAAAATAGTACAAAATAAAAGTACTGTAACTCCATTATTGCATGACAACAAAACCTCTACACAGGCAAAAGCAGCACATGAACAAGACACTCCAGAATATTTAGGAAGTCTTTGGTACTGAAAATATAGTTTAAAATGCAGCATTAACTCAATAAATACAGGGCATTAAACACAGACAATGATATGTAGATTTATGCCACAAAACTTAAGTTTAACTATGGCTTTCATTCTTCTCCAGGGCTGATTACTGGACTCAGCAATTGCTTAAAGGCTTTACAGCAACTTTATGATAGAGATTACTGAGAATGATTCTACAACCAAGCTGTTGAAAATAAATGATGTATTTCTCAACTCATATTGAACTAAACTGCCTCTTCTCAGAACTGTGTGACAGCAAAGCACTAAACACTTTACAAAACTAGGTCCTATTCCTCTATCCCTTGAGCACGCAAAACGCATCAGTTTTGTCTACTTAAGGAATGTAAGATTAAGCTCGTATTAGACAATAAAACTGCATGGCAAAACATGATCAAAGACTCTAGTTCACACTGCTGTACACATAATTTACAAAATATGTTTTATGCATCATCTACATATTTACAAATGCTCTCAATTGTTCCATCAAGTAATGTACTCAACACAATCACAGTTTACATAATTTTGAGGTAAATCTTTGATAAATTAGATCATCAGCAGAGTTTCACCTACAAGGCTCAAGCTCACAATGGGAGGAGGAGTTCTTATTAGGAGACCCCCTTTTTCACCTGGTCACCCAGTAGTGTATGCTGGGTCCAACAGATGGGTAAGTCAGCTGCAGAGATGAAGGGGTTTCTTGTAAAATCTCTGTGCTGGACTTGGTTCTTCCTGATGGCCAGAAGGCAGCCAGGAAAAAAAAAAAACACAAACAAAACACAAACCACAAAACAAAACACACCACACACACAACCAAAGAACACTGAGGACAGCCAAAAAGAATGCAATATGTACTAGCAGTGTATAGACAAACAACGGATATTACATTGCTTGTAAGGCAGGAAATACTGCAGTGTTAAATCATGGAGTGTCTATGCACACTCACTGCAAGACACCTACAGGGAAAGATGACAGGGAAAAGCAAAACAGAGGATGTGATACAGGGTAAATTAACTTCCTTGATTGTTCAATGCTACGCAAGAAAGAAAATGCATATAAGAGCTTGAATTTCTTAGATGTTTTTAAGCCAGGTTAGAAATTATCTAAATATTTGAAACTGCACATCTGACGGCATCACCCACATCTATTTTTGCTTGTAACTATAACACTTCTGACTCTCCATAAACATATTAAAACATTGCCTCATCAAGGGGTGAACACCACTTTACAAGCCCTGATGTTTCAATCTAGCTAAAATAGATGCATTTTTCCTTGTGAATGTTTACAACAATTCAACAAGGCCTCTCACTGAACTGCCATTAACATCCCAGGGAGCAAGATAAGAAAGGGTACCAAAAACTCTCCTAACTAGGAAGACTGTTCGAAGTTGGAAGCATCAACATTCATCTGAATCAATCCAAAGGGTAAGATGAATAGTTTTGTCCTTGAGAAGTGACATCATCTTGCGTTAGTACATTCTCCTACAGAACAGGTCTACAATACTTAATTTTAATGCTGAAATTTTTAAAACTCATCTTGTCATGACTACCCTCAGTTGCACTTTTATGATCAACTGCTTAAATGAAAAAGCCTCCCACGAAAAGGCTTGGGATGACAAAGGAAGGATCCCACAATTCTACTTTGTGGCTGCTTTCCCAAGCAATACCACATCACTACACTTTTTGAAACGTTGTCTTTAAACAAATTATTAGAAGATTTAGGGAGGACCTCAAAGTAGTCAGTCAACTAATTACACATGCATGAATGCTACTCATGTTTACTAGATATTTCCTTCAGAATGTTTTTTGTAAGTATAAAACTATTTGTAAGGTGATAAGTGAAGTAGTCTGATGTTTCAAGGCAAATCTACTGACTATACTTTATGCCCACTGGAATAAATGAACTCTGTTTTCTGCATGCAGTGATAAGGAATCATGAGCCTTCATCGCCTTGTACCATCACAGATGTTAGCTAGAAGAGACTTATTAAATATTCAGCCACAGCTCGTATTCATAGTACAGGGTGAAATGAAAAGAAGCATAAAGAAATTTGTTTTCCAGAGATCTTCTGGGAGGTGAGGGTTGGTCTTTGTACTGATCCCCAGTGACGGCAAACCAGCAGGTTGTTTCTTGCACAGCTCTGGGCAAGGCAATCATCTGTCAGCAAAAACTTTGTACATCCCAACATTAAGACTGGAAGGTTCAGACAGACAAAAATGCTTCTGTTAAAATACTTAATAAGACCAATAATACTTTGAAGATGCTAAATTTTTAACAATCCCTGAAACTGCTGGTCAGCAAAGGAAAGTTTTTAATTCATTCGTCCTCTTCAACATAAGTTGATGGAAACCAGCCCACCTACAAAATGGGAAAAGCAGAAGAAAATAATACATGATGTGTTTCTGGCTTTTTTTTTAATGGCTGAAGTAGGCAAGACAAGGATGAGTCTGCTCAGTAAACATAAGAAGATTGCAAATATAAACTTAACTGATCTGTCACAGTTAAGGTAAGTACCCTAAATAAAATAGTAACTTGCAGATATGACAATTTGGAAATTAAACCTGTCCTCCCACAAAAACAAACAAACAAGCCCCACACATAAATACCCAAAAAACACAAACATACACACACACCCCTATATAAACTATAAATAAACTATTCTTTCCCCCAATTTGAAGTCTACACATTCAGACGAAATATCTAGAAATGCAGAAGTAGTTTCACTACAGGCAGGCTGCTATTATTTTCATTTCTTGAATGAGCTGTTAAATATTTAACAGACATCAGTCAGGTCCAGGGAAACCTCTTACAAAGGAAATAGTGACTGATTTGATTACATGGAGTTAAACTCCATTGCCACCAATACAAGTTTTTTAGTAACCGGGAGGGCAGTACTTTATACATCATAAGTTATTATGCTATCTCCATTCTGAAATTAATGATGTGTCAAATGAGGATTATAAAACTCGTATAAGGAAGCAATGCCATATATTTCTTACTGTCTCATCTACTCCACTTCATGTTTTTCACTCAGACTTCTTTGTACTCAAGTCAATTTAACACTCAAAGTCTTCAAAACAAAACCTAGGGCATGACTGGAAGGAATAACTGCATACATATGCCAACATATGTCCAGAGGTGAGCTTATGATCTGAAGTCCAGGTTGCAAAAGCTATTGGAAACAATGCCAGTGTATTACAGGGCATCCTTTAGAATGTGGGTAGATGCCTTAGAACAAGGTGCTTAGTTTTAACCACATGTAAAGTGCATATAGGATGAGCTATTTATTCTGCCTCCCTGTTTGTCTTCTCTAACTAACCATTTCAATTTAAGGTCATAACCAGGCTCACACACACAAAAGGTTTCCAAATTGCCTAAGGCAGTACAATCTGGACATCTGCTTCACCCCGACTTGCAACTTTCATTTCCAGCTTCCAGCCAATTTACTCTTGTTCACCCTGCACCTTGGCCCTTTAGACACAACCTCAAATACATTCTGACTAATCTGAATTAAGAAGCAATGAAACAATACAGTCTTTAAAGGTCAAAATGGAAACTTTACTTCCATGAAAGTCTCTGAGTGCAGCATGAAGTGACTTTGATAAACTCCCTGCTAAACATGCCACTTCATACAAGTCATTTATAGAAATCCTATAGAAAAGGTGCCTGATTCTACTGCATCATTGTAATCTAGCACAACAATGTGGAAATCATTCAGTGTCAAACTGCTAGATTTCTATAGCACCAGAAACCTGAGCTTTGGAACTTCAAAACACATGTGAAACACTTCCAGAGAGCTCAGCTGTAGCTGTGCTGCTAACCCTGGTTATTTTCCAGCCATACCATCTTGCCCAAATATTCCACCTGGTAGCTAATATTAAATAACCAATTAATTTAGATGTTGGGAAAGTGGCCTGGCAAGAGTTCTGCCTGACTCCTATGAAACACAGATGGGAACATGTTGTATCTTGTGAATTCAAATACACAAAGGAGGTTTACGGTGTAGGAACACACCTTTTTTTTTTTTCTTTTTTTTCAAAATGCATGTCAGTGAAGGCAGAAATGAGACAAAGGAAGGAAAAAAAAACAATAAAAAAACCACCTTACCCTTCCATTTACTTCACCTCTCCACCAGCCATTCGCACTCATTTTTGTATAAATTTTCACAACATCCCCTTTCAGTAAGGACAGTTCTCTCATGTCTCTTGCACAGAAGTCATACCTGGCTATGGCAATGCCTATCACCTTCGGGCTTAGCACTGAAATGAAACAGATTTTGATATTATTAGGGTTTGTTAGTTGAAAGCTGGTAATGTAAATAGCAGTACTGTAAAACACAAACCAATTTCATAACAACATACACTGGCATTACATTTCTGCAGATGTGAAAGTATTTAACAATCCAGATCCAGAAGGTTTAAATATAGAATCATAGAATCAATAAGGTTGGAAAAGACCTCAGAGATTGCCAAGTCCAACCTGTCACCCAACGCCTTGTAACTAAACCATGGCACGAAGTGCCATGTCCAATCCCCTCTTGAGTATCTCCAGGGACGATGACTCCACCACCTCCCTGGGCAGCCTGTTCCAACAGCTAACAACTCTCTCTGTGAAGAACTTTCTCCTCACCTCAAGCCTAAACTTCCCCTGGCACGGCTTGAGATTGTGTCCTCTTGTTCTGGTGCTGGTTGCCTGGGAGAAGAGACCAACCCCCACCTGGGTACAACCACCCTTCAGGCAGTTCTAGACAGCAATTAGGTCTCCCCAGAGCCTCCTCTTCTCCAGGCTAAACAATCCCAGCTCCCTCAGCCTCTCCTTATAAGGCTTGTGCTCAAGACCTCTCCCCAGCCTCGTTGCCCTTCTCTGGACATGTTCAAGTGTCTCAATGTCCTTCTTAAACTGAGTGGCCCAGAACTGGACACGGTACTCCAAGTGTGGCCTAGCCAGTGCTGAGTACAGGGGCAGAATGACTTCCCTGCTCCTGCTGGCCACACTATTTCTGATGCAGGCCAGGATGCCATTGGCCTTCTTGGCCACTTGGGCACACTGCTGGTTCATGTTCAGCCAGCTGTCAACCAGTAACCCCAGGTCCCTTTCTGCCTGGCTGCTCTCCAGCCACTCTGACCCCAGCCTGTAGCATTGCATGGGGTTGTTGTGACCAAAGTGCAGCACCCTTGTTAAATGCCATCATGTTGGAATCTGTCCATCTCTCCAGCCTTTCAAGGTCTGTCTGGAGAGCCCTTCTCTCTAACAGATCAACACCTGCTCCCAGCTTGATGTCATCTGCAAATTTACTAATGGTGGACTCAATCCCCTCGTCCAGATCATCAGTAAAGAAACTGAATAGGATTGGGCCCAGCACTGATCGCTGGGGGACACTACTAGTAACTGGCTGCCAGCTGGATGTGGCACCATTCACCATCACTCTCTGAGCTCAGTCCTCCAGCCAGTTCCTACCCCACTGCAGAGTGCTGCTGTCCAAGCCACGAGCTGACAGCTTGGCCAGGAGTTTGCTGTGGGGGGTGGTGTCAAAGTCCTTGCTGAAGTCTAAATAGACTATAGTTGAGTGGTGTAAAGGTTGAGGAGATTATACATGATTTGATAGTTCTTATTTTTAGGGAAAAAGTCAAACTAATGAATAAAATATCCCCCACTGCAAAAATCTTAAATACATTTGCAATTACTGTATTTTGGGCTTCATAATAAAACTTGCTATCAGTTTCAGGCATCAATATGTTCTACAGGTCACTAGTTTCTTTCCAAAAGTATTATTAGCATTTCCTGCTGATTTAACTTTAAACCTCTAATGAAGCAAAACATAGTGAAGTGCTGGTCTCTCAAAACAACTCCCAGGTTAAATATTAATGCACTTAAAATTGGAAGCTAATATCAGTATGAGCAAAAACCACCAAGAGCTTCCACAGGAAATTTGTATGGTTCGTTCTTACAGTCTGCATGAACACTGGCTGATGTTCTACAAAGCTTTTCATGAATTTTACGTCATTTTTTTCCTACATTTCAATGAAACCAATATAATTTTTAAAACTCCATCAACATATAAGCATTTTGCCAACTTAAACAGACATTTTAAGTCCTAAATAGTTGTGAAAATTTTTTTTAAAAGCAGATGTGAAAGAAAGCCTCATTTCAGAAAACCCAACCCCCTCTTTCTCCTGTAGAGTATTACAGGAAATTGTGTTTTCAACCCTAATGCAGCATGATCAAATTTGCAAAACAAATCCTCAGCTCTTCCACTAGGAGGAAAGTGGACATGACACCTAAATGATAAAGGCCTTTGACCTCAGCAAGTTAGGAAAAAAAAAAAAAAAATCTACTATTCTGCTCCATTTTGTAGTTGGATAATTTGGACAAAGCATTCCTTTTTAGTATTTTTTTTTCCCCAATAATGTCATTGTTTTCCTATGTAAGTCACTGAAGATAGCAGTTTACAAGCACAAGCAGCTTGTAAATCTTCCTGCTGAGATCTCAGAACAATTTATCATACAATACTGATGAATGACTTGATATAATGTACATTTAAATAATATTTTTTCTCAAAACCCTTTCAAATGTCTTTAAAATTTCTAATCCTTTTTAGAAAATAACACTCAGATTCTAGTTTTAGCATGCCTGCAACAGTGTAATGCTGTAAGTTCAGAGCTAGTAGTCTTTATGTAAATCAGGAACAGAGAACATCGCGAATGAGCTAGAAGCTCTTGAGGGTTTCAACTCTGCTTGCTTTTAAGACTTCTTCTGACCCCATTGGGGACATTTCATTGAAACAGAGGCTTTTGCATAATGGTATTAAATATATGAAAATCATTGCATACTCAAATATGGCTTACAGAGACAGCACAATTTATTATAAGACAACAACAAATACTATTTTAAAGTATTATTAGCTATATCACAAAGATGGAATGCCCAAAAAAAAAAGTTTTGGCAACAGATTATTTCCTCTTATATCATGACATTTAGGCTTAGTCCAACATTTCAGACTGCACATGTGGAGTATGCTTATCAGATACTTCATACAGGATGCCATATAAAAGAGAATCAAGGTCATGAAATGGAATGGGTTGGGTTGGAAGGGACCTCAAAATTATCCAACTTCAACCCCCTTGCCATGGTCAGGGACTGCCCCCACCAGACCAGGCAGCCTCATATATCTCAATATATTGCTTACATTTACATTGTAGAGTTGTAACGAGATAGATGATCTATTAAGTATATTAAAGACCAAACATACTTTTTCCCCTCTAAGCAAGTCACATGTAGACATTACTTGTTTAGATCCTGACATGAATGTTGTGCCCTGTACCTTATCAGCATTGCAATAAGTTGAGCGCATCATGGGCAGTAATTGTTTTGGTCAAAAAGGCAAGCAAACAAAAATAAACAAAATAAAGAAAACCCCTAAACAACAACAAAAAACAAACCATACCACAAACCCAGCAGTTATTGACTGTAAGGTCAGTAACTATTTATAGCTGTGCAGTACTATTCAGTGGCAGATTTGGTGAAGCATTTCAGGGTGGAAGGAGTGATTCTGAGGAGCAGGGTATCACTGTATCACTTCAGATTCAGATAAAGGGACAAAGAAGGATATTACACAAGGCAAAAATGAACACATCTGGGAAAGAATGGAGGACCACAACTAAGGAGGGAAGAAATGCATACAAGAGGGAAAACACTGGGAAAAAATAGGAAAGAAATAGGAGCAGATGGCGGGGGAGGGGGATGGAAGGAGGACTTCTAACTACTTTTCTAGCTGTGAAGAAAGAGAGGAAAAGGATAAAGTAGGATGAAAAATCAAAGCCATGTTATCTCCAAAAGTATTGAGACAGAAACCAGCAGAATTTAGATTAATTTAGAATCCAAAATCCATATTTTCAATTAGAAGTGATGCTTGTGCTAGGAAAAATAGAAAAGGAAGTCATCTGAGTGGTGGAATATAGGAAAATAACAGTGCTGATTTTGGAAAAAATATTAACTGCATCTATCTGGTGATAGAGTCACAAATCCAACTTGAGTAGAGCCTATCAGCCATGAATTCCCAATTATAGTTGTCCCAGGATAAATAAAATTTGAGAGAACACAGTCATCATGTGAAAGGGACACTGGTACAGATGGGAGCAGGAATAAACTTTATGGAAAGGAGAGAAAGAAGACAGCTGCAGGGAGAATGAGGAGGGGAGAAGAGAATCGAACTAACAGAGATTGATTGAAAGAAAGTGTCCAACAGGAGAATGTGAATGAGACATTAAAGAGGAAAAATGTAAAAAGTAAGAAAATAGAAAAGAAGCTATTACCAAAGTGGAAATAAATAAACCTTGTGTATTATGAGGAAGATACTCAGAGGATTAACAGGAAATAGAGTGACACATCTGACAGGTGAAAAAAAAGTACATATGTGAATGAGAAAAGTACACTTTTGTTTAACCAAGCTTTTCCTTCTGCAAACAGCAGGAGAAGAAAGACAGGGGACTGTAGTCAGCATACTAGGGTATGCTGGAAAAGTTTCTCACTTACAGTGAGATAGATGTGCTGCAAATGAATTTCCATACCAGTTTAGGCCACTGATGAAGGAACTGGGGTGTAAACAAAAGGTTCCATGATGTCATAAGCAGGCTACTCTAGCTCACATTTCTGCCTGTGCTTAAATTCCACAAGGATCAGTGTATCATTATAGAAGCTGAGTGGTTTTCTCTCTCTCCTTGTGGTATGGCCTCCGTGTAATTCTGCAGCCATATTCCCTAAGGGTTGCTCTCGTGTATTGGCTTCCATGCTCCTTAAAGCAATGTACATCCACTTGCTTTGTCAAACTAAAACTTGGTTTTATTAAGCAAACATAGGCAGCACCTCCAGTAGTGCTCAGTAGCTGACTTAACCCTTCTCTAACTTTACTACCAGCAGGACTAAGCCAGCTCTGAAGAAAAATACTTGCAATATCAAGAAATAAGTATATGTTCACTTAATGTAAGTAAATTCTTCTCTAAGGTAGTTTTACAACGAATATATCAAGTAATGTAGCCTATCAAAATATGGAATTCCATTCAAATAGGTAGATAAGCTTACATTGAGTTACTAAGCAGTATTTTCCTTTAACATTTTGTACTTGTATAAAGAAATACTTTACACTGCATATTGTCATACGCAAGACATTAAATCCTTACTTATTGTTAATTACATCAGAATTTTATGATAAAGAAGTTTTTCATAGGAAAAAATAATCTGTTGAAACCATATATGAGAATATATGGGAATGTGTGGTAGGTGCAAAGTAACTCTGAGTCAGAATAACTCTAGAGTAACTGTAAGCCCCTTCACAACTTAGTTTTCATGGAAGTGACACCAGTTTCACTAAGACTTGGATCAAGTACTGCAGAGCTGAATGGAAAAAAGACATCATCTATTTTTGCCCAAGAGGGCAGAAGCTCATAGTATTTACCTACAACAAAGGGTAAAACTTAAAATATTTTATGTTCTCTGATTCAAATCAGGTGAGTGCTTCAGATATTCCAGTTCAATGCCATGACCACAGGATAAACAGCTATACCAGAATGGCTTTCTAATCTTTTCTACAGATGGGACCCTTTATGTAACTAAATGTCAAACTGGAAGAGTGCCTTAAAGCTCAGATTCTCAGTCAGTGGTGTGACTACTGAAAAGAAATAAAAGTATCTGCCCCCCAAAAAAATCCGTAAGAGATATAAATGGAAGAAACAGACTCCAAACCAGTGAGCAACTGAGGACTCAAACATTCAAAATGTAAGCACACTGACCATTCTGCTACTGAGCTGCCACCTACACCCTTTTCCCCTCTAGAAAATACAGAGCCTCAAGAATCCATATCAAAGGACTCAGCAATTTGAACGATCTCTGTGGGGTAGGCATAAAGTATACTGTCTCTTCAGATCCCCTAAAGAGTTCTTGACTGTGACTACATCTATATATGTGCAAGCTAGACACCTCCCTTAACTAGAGCAAAAGCCAGCCTCAGTCCTGATTTGCACAGCCTAGGACAAGTTCTCCACCGCCTTTACACATAGATGTATCAGTGTAATGTGTAAATGCTGTGTTCTCAACAGTGGTGGCTCCTTCCCATATGGTCCTTGAAGGCATTTACCTTCCTACCAGCAAAATGCTTCTTGAATGGTCCAGTGGTGTAGTTCACCTCTTTGAAGAGAAGATGTTAGAGACGAGAGCAAGCCCAAGCCAAAGCACTAATTGAGACTATCACTGCTGCTACTACTTTAAAAATTTATGCAGTCTCTTAGTTTAAAAGGTTCAAATCTATTAGAAGCAAAGATGGCTAAATGAGAACAAAGAAAACAATATTTAGAAAACGGGCAAAATTAACAATTTTAATGCAGAGTTTAAAGAAAGCATTTTCTGCACAAAAGCTACTGCATTCTAAGATGCTGCTGCAGTATGGTTTGCTGCAGGGATGGGACGAATGTATTATTTATCTACAAGCAGTGAAATTTCCAGGTTTGTGCATTTGAATAAATGCATTAAGACACATATAAGTTCATAGATGACAACTAGATAACAATTGAAGATCAAGTGATCATTCACTGAATACGGTGCTCATATTGAGCTTTGCAACTGCCTGTTGAAACTGCTTATAGTGAAATACATTTTCACACAAGTTTTAGAGTTTGATTTTTGTTATACTTCAGGAATAACACATAACAACTCTTTCTTTTTGTTTTTTTGGTTTTTTTGGTCAGTGAAGAACTGAAATATTAGATTCGTCCCTTCCCTTGCTTGCTGCACATGAAAACAACAGAACCAAGTTTAGAAGAAATATAAAAGCAGTAAAGCAGTACCTGACCAGAAAGGAGTGGAGGAAGGGGGAACAAAGCTGTAGTCTGGTGGAGTTACAAAAGAAAACCCACAGAACAAAGAAGGGGCTTAGAGAAAGAAAGAGAAAAAGAGAAAAGGAAAAGAACATTGAAATATTGGCATGAGATTTAAATAATAGTTTTTTAACTATATCATTCATTGATAATAAGGAAACCAAGGTTCCCTACTAAGGATGTCTGGAAGGAAATTGACCATAATAACTAGAAAATTTGGATCTCTGATTCAATTTTTAACAACTGCATTTTTCAAAGAGTAAAGTACAAAGGAGATACCCAATAAGGGTTTCAGAGAAGCAAATTAAAACTGCAGACTCTTGCAAATATTTTCAGATTTAACAGAAAAGAAAAAAAAAATCTTTCATTTTGTGTGTCCCACTTCTTCACAGTATAGAAAGAAAGAACTCATGCATACATAAGAATTCCTCAAGCCCCAGAAGACTAGTCACACAGTCTTAATCAGTAATACAGTCTAAAGTTTCAGTTGAACTGGGGTCTCATATTATGCATGGGGAAAAAAGGAACACATTTTGCCCTGATAATCATTAACATCAATAAGAATTCCACAGCTAAGCTACATCCTCTAAGGCCCAAACAGTATTGTTCCTATTTAGGGAAAAAGAATTAAAAAAAAAAAAAAATAATTAAAAAACAAAACAAAACTAAAACCCACCACAAACTAGTCCCTACAACAGCTTCCTCAAGCGAAAGGGCAGAGCAAGTGCATTTGCTCTGTGGCCAGCAAACCTGAGGTCAACATATTTTTAAATAAAAATAGATTAACTGAAATGACTTCAAATGAAACTACTGTTTGTTTGCATGCTCTCACATTTTGTCTCTTTTGGAGAGACAATGAAGATAGTCTAGTGAACTTGAGACCTTTGGTACTAGCTGTGAGTTTGGAAAGGGAAGTCCATCCTCAACTGGAAAAAAGATCATGTAGCTTCTAAATTATGCCTAACAGCATCTATAATCACTGACCAAAAGGTATTCTTTGAAAATGTAGCAGGGTTGTATTCATCATATACAGCTGCTTCCACGATTATTTTCTTGTGACTAGGCAAATTAATTTTTCTTCAAAATACGTATTTGCAGGAATGACAGCCGGAACTACTTTATGCAAGGAATTAACAAAGAATCCACAGTGGAGACTATGATACTGTTTGTGCATCTTACCCAAATGAGAACAGATACACTTGTGACAAAGCAATTATCAACATAAATAAAATAAACAGGACTTATACTGAATTTTTGTGGCTGTAAAATATGGGTTATTTGCTAAAAAACAACCAAACAAAACAAAACACAAACCATACCACAGTGATAATCCTTTCTCCTCTAGTACTAAATGGATTATCTGAGAATGTCTGAGGTTACTCAAGGAACACGTTTATACTGGAGCAAGTACCTCATGTGACAACTCTGTAAGTAAATATGTGATATGGACCCGAAGGGCAACTTGATTAACCAGTGTGTCTCTTCTTAGAGACAAGTAACCGCCTCTATTTCTACAGAAGTACAACAACAACATGCAAAAGCAGTGTGAAAAAATAAAGACAGGTTAGACACTTTATAGAGGGGGGCCTACTCCTGTCCATGTATTATCTTTATAGTTTGAGGATTTTTCTGCCTGATATAACTGGAGGTTTGGTATTAAATGTGAAATTCTCAACAACTAAACATATGTGAACAAGGAAATGCTACTGCATTTCTACAGACAAGTAGTCTATTTTCAAACATCGTTAATAAGGGGTTTGGTGACAGGTTTTAGGGGAAAACGCCAAGTTCTTTAATTCCTTAAGGACTGGAATGACATTTGGTTTATTTTACTTTATCAACTCTGATACAGTTAATTCACCAAGTAGCAGTGGTATAACTAGTTATATGCCTACTCCGAGTCTCCAGGTGATGAAAACTAGTCACTTAAATCGGTTTTGGCTTTGCGACTTAGGTTACATTACAATCAGAATTTCATGCAGCCACAGATTTCTCAGTATGACTGTGCTCTACAGCTGCAAATTGTAACAAAGTGCCAAAACTGATTCTGCAGAAGAATGTCAAGTTGTCTTCTGGTTTTGCCTTTATTTCATTATATGGTTGATCTAATGCAATGGTTAGTATTTTTCTGTGTAGCAAAACAAAATTTGATCATACCATGTCTAGAAAAGCCTAAGACTAAAAACTAAAGAGCATACCATTTCCAAAAAAAAATCTTCCTAATTAACTTACATTTCAGCTTTAACATCCATTTTAAAAAATGCAATAAATACCAGAACAGAGTGGGTGACTTCTGCAAGATGAAAAGACTAAAAAGCAAAGTTCTAACTGAAGTGGAAAGTTGAATTAACCATCTCCATTACATGATGTTTCCTGACGCTCTAGTAGATGCTCAATGGAAAAATCTAATTCTCTGAAAACGCAAGTTACAAGGTGATTTATTATTATGCACATCAGAAATTGAAATTAAACTGACTTTCTTTTCCTTCAATGGATAAAGGAAAACATGACATTAACAAAAACAATTAACATAATCCTTTGGTATTGCCATTCAGTTTCACAGCAGCTGAAAGACTTTTGCAGCAGAAAGTGATACAACTCTGTCAAAGTCTACAGTGGTTTAACTTATGTATTTTGGAAATACTTTTCCTGCTAACATATGCTAAAGACCAGCCGTCTTGAATAAAAAGCTGATGTCTTCTCAAAAACTGGCCTCATTAAAATACCCAGATGCAGTCAAGTGAATAATATAGTCCAAAATATCAAATAATACAATAGAAAAACCTCCTTAAAACCTGCTTTAAACTGCAGCCCAAAGTTGCCAACTTCTTTCCAACAGTCAGTCCAGCAAGGCTGATACAGCCTGGATGGAAAGTTCTAACACCAACTTGGGAAAAACTAACAGGACAGCTTTAAAACCAAGCAGCATGACTCACAGATGGGCTGTTATTCATGAAAATTGTGCTTAAAACAAACAAACACCAAAAACCACCCCGCTATCCCCCATACTCATGAGGACATGCTAACAATTTTATTGATTAAAACCCTCTCAGATCTATTAAATGAAAGTATCATCCACACTCAATGTAGGAAGGCTAGCCGAACAGTACACATCTGTTAGGTTTCATGTGAGAAGTCTGAGAATTGAGAGGGTCTTTTGATCAGTTTGGCCTTGGACAAAACCTGTCAGTTCCTAGCAGTATGACTTGTGACACTGATACTCTAGCAGAGATGCACTTTCTCAACCCTTTGACTAAAATGAGAGCATGCCACATTTGTTTCTCTGCTCTTCCTTATACTGCTTAAAAGATCTTGTTAAAGATGGGGGGGCTGTATATGGACTGAAGGTAATGAGGATATACTACCAGTCTTGTATCCTGTAAAGTATGAAATAATTGAGATAATGCTCCTGCAGGCTAATACATTTGCGGACAATATAGATATATTCTATCTAGACTAAAAAATGAAAGAAAACAAATTGGTCCTGCTCACAGTCAATAATAACAAAAATAAATGCAAAGTAAACTACACAGGGTGCATCCCCTCAATAACTAAAGTCTCAATGCTGTGAGGAAGCAAGGAATGAGGAAAGAACAAGAGATGACAAGAGGAAGAAACAAATGATGATCACAAGGTATAGGGAGAAAAAGAAACAAGACAGATAAATTCACTAATAATAGAGATCTACTGAGATAATGGCACAGCGAAGAGACAACTGAAGAAAAGTCCTGGGAAGCAGTGACAAAAAATAGAATAAGGAATAAAGAGGAATTGAGAGGTTGGAACTAAATGAAATGCACAGAGACACACTAGTTTCTTAATCTGTCCTAAATTACCCTCACTTTAATTAGGAGAGGAAGAAAGCCTCCTAAGTTATAAAATTGTTATGGAACCGAGGCATGCAAGTAAACAAAAGCTCACATATACAGCAAATGAAAGTAACACTGCCAGCTTAAATCACCACAAAGGATAGCCTGGCCTCTGTGATCTTTCACAACAGTCTTCATATTGTTAAAATTCCCATTAATTTTTATTTTCCTCTTATTATCTGTGGCAGACAATGGGAAAGCCATTGTCCATAGAACTGCAAGTCTAATGTTTGCTCTTTGGCAGAAATTTTCCATATGTTCCAGAGGCCAGCCACATGACAGCTTTTATGATTAACACTGAACCTGTACCTGTCCTAAAACTCATGCTAACTTCCACTTGAGTTGTAATAGGTTAAATAAAGGACATCACATACAAATTTTCTCAGTTTTTTTTCTAAACTTCAAAACTTTTTAACTGCTGTTTACATTGTACAGTAGTTCATTAACTGTCAGAAGCTTAGAAGTCTGTAATAAATATTTATAGCTAAAAGGCAGGCATAAAAATAATTATGATACAGTAAATCTAACAGGGGTTTTGGAGAAATTTATGTTGTATCACTGAAATTCTACTTCATATCACTCCACTACAAGACTGATTTATTTAAATCTCTTTTTAAGGATTAGAAGTTGTCACAGATATTAACGCTTGCAGCTGCATGTACGTAAATGTCAGAAAAAACTAGGCAGGATGCAGTTTAATCTCTCACCAGCTTGCCTAATAGATTTTTGAGTATCAGGGAGATTTTGCATTTGGCAGCAAAACAAACTTGCTAGACATGTTTATAAACCTCCTGGCAGATCTGAATCTGTTTAAATTAAAAAGAAAAAAATCTAGCTAAAAGCATTACCATATTAATTGGTTTTATGTCAAAAATGGGAAATGAAGATGTTTAAAGTACCTTGTGCTTTCCAATATTTGTATGACAGAAAAGAATATATGAACATTTATAATACTCACAGTTGCCCCCTATTCTGTTACTTCTTTGTCCCACTGAGTTTTCGGATTCTTTGTACGGAAACTGAAGAGTAGTATCCAAACTTCGAAAGCCTTCTTTGAGAGAGTGGTGCTTATAGTATTCTATGAGTTCCTTTCAGAAAGGAAAAACACTGCATTTCAATTGGAAATCACATCCTTTTCAACATATCATACAAGTAACCTTATTTTAGAATATAACATCCTAAATATTGATTGCTTCTACACTGCCACTTAAGTGGTTGACTGGTTTGGGTGTTTTCTTGTTTGGGTTTTTTCCAAATAAAGCATTGTCAGATTCAATACTTGTGGCTCCTTTGAGCCAGGCTGAGCATGTATTTTCTTTTCTGAAGTCAAGCAGAAGGCAAGGTCAGCTGCTCGTTAAGTATTTAATGGTAACTGTCTGTTTTGTCAAATTTCTTCTGCCACGATAAGTGATGTGTAGTCACAACACTATTTTTAAGCACACAGATCTGAAACAAAGCATAAGGCTTGCATATAAGCAAGTAGCAATTTAACAAGCAGGATCATGTAAAACTTCCAAGGTTCTGCCACTAAAATCTAGGGAGATGGGGAAGGTGGGGGGGGGGTGTTTGGTTGCTGTTTGGGGAAGGTTTTTCCAGATAAACTGAGATAAATAAATATCCAGATAAATAAAAATCCAGTGATCCACACTCTCCTTGGGCCAAATCTAAAAAATTTATGTGTGTATGTGTGTGCACATATATAACTTACATATGCACACATACACAGACATGCTTTATATAGGTGTATACACACACACGTATGAAAATATAAAAGACTGGCTCCAGTAGTTTATGTAACCAAGGAGATAAGTAACTTTAGTTTATGAGAAAGAAGGCATCGTCCATCAAAATACTGACAACTGATGTTATTCCTTAGCAATCTTCAGCCCCTGCCATTGTTTCCTACATGTGAATTATCACTTCTAAAGTCAATATTGCAGTTTCTACATAAAGCCCAGAATAACACTAAAAGTGATCAGACCGTTCATAGCAAATGTATTTAATTTGATTAACAATACTTCAACTGTGGAATTTCACTCCAGAAATGCAAGCACAAAGAAAGCCTTTTAACAAAAGAAGGCTGTTAACTTTCCACTGCAAATCCTTCACTTTTAGCAGTAACTCAGTCATTCCATTCTACTTACTTACATCTAGATTACCAAAACCAAAGCTGACAAAGCCAAGCTTAGGTGAAAATAAAGAAACAATATTGTGTTCAATTATTTCCTTCTAGCAAAAACACATTAACAAAAATCACTAGTCTACAACAGCCTACATCAATGATATATTAATTCCAGCCAAACAAAATAATTCTCAAATTATCTAGTCCAAGACCTACTGCACAAACCACAAGTTCCTGACAACATCCTGAAAATTATGTTCTGAACTCTAGAGCACTTCACTCCCCACACTGTGAGCTGTTGCATGACTCTGAAACTGCTTACAAAGTTAAGCAAAATCTGCACCTCTTTTAACAGTTCATAATCACAGACCTGCTAGGCACTCCAAGTAAGCAGAAAGGCCAGGAGAATGAAAATTATTTTGGTTTAGCTGTCTATAATCAGGACAGCATGCAAGCTATAATCTCAGCAATGAAATTTTCTGTCACATATCATCACAGAATAACCAGATATTCAGATTACCAAGGCAACACAGAGGATGATTTGTAAGTAAGCAGCATTCAAAGTAGGATTTCTGGATAACTGGAAAACAATTAGTATGAAATTTTTGTTACCTATTTGCATCACACAAGTCTGTAGTAATTATGCTGTTTGGTAAAGACAGAAAGAACTTCCACTGGAAAGTTTGTATTTGTTGGCAAAATAAGTAAAACGGTTCCAAACAGAGAAAAATTTACTTTGGGTCACAAAAACCCTGTTGCTTAGTTTTTAATATCATTCTTCCATGAAGATGGTTGACAAACAACTTACTTACAAAACATTCCTTGCATAAATCATAATAGCAAGCTTACAAACAGCTGAAGTAAGGTCTGTAGCACCGGCAGTGTCGATGGGGCTTCTCAGAAGGCTGTCACATAACCAATATACACAGCAGCAGCAGAGCTGACCTTCCACTGCGCCTTAGTGTGCTTTACACACTCAGCACATTTTAATTAGTCGTGTGAAGGTTTCTCCAATGTAATATGAAGATTATGTACAAGAGCTCTTCTATTTTTGTTACCTCCAAAGTAGTATAGAACACTGTGTCACTGCAGATCACTGCTTTAGTTTATCACGACTGCCATCTTTGTCTCTCTTCTGCTCCCAGTTCTACTCGCACTACTTTTGTTCTGCTCCTGTTTCTTTTTCTATTCCATCTTACCCATAAAAAAGAGTTGTTTCACAGCACATGCAAATAGTGCTTACACTATTATGGCTTGTCTATTTAACTCTCAAGGGCAGACTTCATAATACCCTTAAACTGAGTTATGAAATTGCTTTTTCCTAAATGAATGTCAGGAAGGCTAAATATGTAACCATGAGGCCTTTGCACTAAAAATTTCTTTTGTTGTCTCAACTATTTGATGCAACACATATTCTTTTTGCTTCTTTTTTAATCCAAGTTTGTGTGTTGTATTTACACTTCAATTCAGCTCTGTTTTAAAGCCTGCATCAGAGTATTAAACTGCATCATTGCCACGACCAGACATCTGGCAGCAGGTGACTGCAGCTCATATGCTTCATCAAGATCTTGAAAGCACTCATATGGTCTCATCATCTTTCAGGAATAATTTGCAATGTTTGCAGACTAAGCAGCCACCTCCTTCATGTATTTGATGAATGCCACAATTTCTGGTACTTCCAATGGTAAGATCTCAAGGTCCTCAGGCCTAACACTGAAAAATTAATTGGTTTCAAATATGGTCAGACAAAGCATAGATTTCTGCTTGATTTTTTGCCACTTGTATGATGCCCCTGCTTTACAGAGTGTCAGTGGTTAAATGAAAATAAATTCTAAAGCTTCCTGCTTTAAAAGCTTCTCCTCCTACTCTTGTTTGCCATTCATTTTTATTTATCAATTTAGAGTACTCAGATATGCATGCAGGAAGGGTGCAGCTTCAGTTTTAACCCAATTAACTGCACTAAACAATCTATTGAACAAGCTTCCTTTAGCAATGCATCAGAAAATGCATAAGTAGTAAAATTTTACAAATGCACTGTGGCAATTTATTCAGACAGCTTGTATTTATGAGTCTTGTCTGAGCAAAGTAAGCTATCAAGAAATCCTTTCAAGTTCCAAAAAATTAATTTCCCAGTACAAGATGATTCTGACATAACATTGAAATTCACTGATCTGGGTGGCTGTGACATCAAACATTTCTGGGAATGAAGTGTGCCTGTAGTTGGAGTGAAAGTTAATAAGGGAGACTGCTTTCTGTGTTATTGCTATAGTTTGTTTGTAAGTGAGTGGCTGCCACAAAGTGTAAGTTTGAAGTAGCCACAGAGTTGCTTTAATGTAACTAGTCAATAATGACTCCAGATTACTAATATTCCAACAAGGATTTCTGTTCTAGCAGTTTAGACAGTCCCATCCTCTAGTTGCACTTCATCGGGCACACTGGGACCAGGAAGACCAGCCCCTCCCAAGTTTTACTTGGTGCCATGGTCTAGTCATGAGGTTGGTGGTGACAGGTTGGACTTGATGACCTTTGAGGTCTCTTCCAACCTTGGTGATACTGGGCTCTCTGACACAGCTGCATGTCATATTCTTCTCCCTCTGAATTTACCTATCAATAAGGCATCATTACATTCAGCAGACGTGTGCATGTACTGGGCAGGAACCTTCACCTAGCTACTTTTAGGGATCAGTACTATACAAAGACATCAAATTCTCCTTTCAAGATTTAGCCCAACTCCATAGCGGGTTAATACATTGGATTTAGTTCCTCCTCTCTTCCACATCACTGCCAGGAACACAGTCCAGTCCTACAATTACGTAGTTTTTATATTTGTGGCTTGTGCTCAAAAAATATCCTGTTTGGAAGTACGGACACAATTCAAATCTCTCACGGCATTCCGTAATTTCACAAAACAAAGGAGCTCTCGCTTACAGCAACTGCTACAATGAAAACCACAAATTGTTAAAAACCTAATCAATGCTTACCATTAAATTTTTAAATTTTCTGTTTTCTGCAATGTGGAAAAAGCCATCTCTTGTTAAAATCTTGATGTGCTTCACTTCATTATTGTACCTGTGGGCAATGAATAACTTATGAATATAAATGTGTTTTTAATCAGACACAATCAATAATTACCTGAGGGCAAGCCCAAATAACACCACATGAATAAATTCTTTAGACAAAATGTATATCTGTGCCAAAACAAAGCTGACATCTAATTAACCAAATATATTTATTGAAGTACAGCTGAAGAGGAAATCTGTATTCAGGAAAAAAGACAAAACTAACTGTTCATTCTTATTGGGAATTCCCATGTATTGTTTTACAGTCATGTTGATAAACAACATGAAAGCAACAAACCTCTCAAAATAATTTGCATCCCTGGAATTTATGAACCCACACTGCACTGAATTGTCAGAGACAAGAAGGGCTTCAACAAGTTCTCCCTGAAGTCACCGAAACACTTGCATCAGAGAAGCAGATCACATTACACTCCAAACACTTCCTTACTCTTGCCATCATTTCTGTAGACTTGCTTGCTACACCAGCATTAAAAAGCCACTGCTACCTTCCTACTATAAACCCCGGCTATTTTTGTTAGCAGCTTCAGCTTTCCTACACTGATGGTCTTGAATGCTGTGTACAATTATGTACATTAAAACAGATTTTTGCTTTCCTTATTTTTCTCAAATGTTATCTAGACATAAACAAGAACAGGAAAGTTTTTGTAAGAGATCTTAATTCCACTTACTTAATACTAATTGCATATTCTCCTGATTCTTTGGTTCTGTGCCGCACCAGGTAAGTGCTATTTACTCTGTTGATAAGTTCACTCTCTGCTTGCAATCTTTCCATTGCTCCTGCAAACCTGTAACAGGGAACAATAAAAACTGTCTATGATTTTTTTAAAGCTACAAAGACCTAGGTCTATCAAACATGCAATGCAGACTCCCAATCTTCTGCATATGATGGGGACCTAAAAATACATCAGTTGCAAGCGAATATCACTTCCAGATCTTTAAATGAAGAATAAAGAGTGAAAAAATTCAAAAGCACTTCTGCACATGTTCCTACAAAATGCCTTGAGCCTGAACATTAGCTGAATGACTACTTGCCTGAACCAAATTCTTTTCAATCAATAAAACAATGCTCCAGAACCTTTGAACCTTTCTGAGTTCTAATGGGATTGATCTTAACAGAGTAGAGAAATCAGCCATCCACAGTGTATTAGGTTAAAAAAAAAAGAAGACAGACACATGCAAAAAGAATTCTTTTATTTGGTTTCAGAATTATTCACAACTTCTAAAAGCAAAAGTATAATGAGTAGACTAAACATACACAAGAAAATAAAAGGGGGGGGGGGGGGGGGGGGATAAATTGGCCTATGTCCAATTTTTGAGAGACCTGATACTAAGATTTGAGGTCTAAGAAAAATAAGTCACCAGTTCTGCATGCTTGCCTGCATAAGATTTGTTCCCTTGCCCTGCCTTTCTAATTTAGGTGAGACTTTATGTGAGGCTGTCAGAACACATTTATTTGCAAAACTAGAGGTCAAACTGTTAATTGAAGAAAGTGACCTCACTTCCAGGGAAATGATCCTTATTTTACCATTTTAGAAACAGGGAAATTATGCTTATTTTACCATTTTAGAAAGCAGTCTAAAGGCAGTCAACACCACAGACTACAACTATGCAAAACTTTATGCTAACACATCACTATCAATCAGAAGGGGACTTTAAATTTTTTTTAATTTTTTTTTTTTTTTCAAAAAAAGGTTATTTTATGAATCACACCAGGGAAGGTGCATTTTGAAGTTTATCACAAAACACATGGCTTTTAACAATAATTTTAGGCTGAAACTTGCAGTAAAGTATTACAAATCCTTAGAAGATTAAGATTGGTCCCAGCGATATACTTTCTTCTAACAAAACTGTAAACAGAGCAGATCTTAGAATTTAATTTAAAATATCGACTGGAAACATTAAACATCCTCCTTGGCTTAATTCTGTGTTCACTTTTGCAAACTAGCAGAAGTCAAGACACATCTAAATGACAAAGTATAAAAGCTGCAAAAGAACACAAGTGATACTTATTCTGCACTCTCAGAACTGCCATGTCTTTTCCAGAACCAAGCTGAATTCCAGTCAAGACTTCACACAAGATGCAAGCCCCTGACTAGTAGTGGTTATAGTTATGACTAACTGGGGCTTTATAGCTCTAAGGTTTTGTTTGTTTCTTTTAAAGGAAATACAGAATTATTTGTGAGACCAGATGTATTTGAGGTTTTTCCTTCACTTTATTCACATTATACTCATTGCTTAGTATTCCTTTTCACGCTAACGCTGCAGAGCTACAGCTTTTGTAGATAAAATGTTAAACTCATTAAGCCTTTTACTTCTTCAAAAGTGCTTTTAGGCAATGGATGGCCTTGCTTTCCTTAAACATTATGTAATGCCTTCTTTGGAAGCCTGTAAAGGCTAAACCAATATAAATTAAATGTAATAAACACAGCTGCCTTTCTGTGACTGCTTCTTTCAAAGAGATTCTTGTAAGACTCACCACAGTTGTGAAGAGTAGTCTACTGGTTTAGGAACCTAGGACATGAAAAATACAAGAGAATGAGCATCAAGATTTTTTCCAATCAACACAAATCAGACAAAATTGATCTGTCAATATTCAGATGACAACTTAAACAGAAGATCCAATTAGACTGCAAAATCTAATTTATTTTGAAGGAAGTTATGAAGGATAAATATTTCACACAATTCTTAAAGCAGCACAGAATATTTTATCTCTTTGCTGCTCTTTTTTTTTTTTTTTTACTTAAAATAACCGTTCACTAATTTTGAATAGTCAGATATATAACACAGTAAAATCAAATGTTATTCTAAAGCTCTCGGCTCACACTGTGCTATATATCCAATGTATCTGTAGAAATCAGAGAACTGGAAGAAAGCTAGGGAGAACCAGATTTTATTCACATGGTGCAGAAAATGTCTGCTGACATATACTACTTACTGCAAAGAGGAATATATTTTTCTATAAGTACATCTGTGAAAAGTCTGGTACATAGATATTCTGGAGCTCAGCAGTTTTTCATTCAATATTCATTCCTAAAGTCTTTTGATGTACGTATTTTATGTTGTTTCTGGGCATTTTTATATCAGCCAGTTGTAAAGACTGTTAGACTTAATAATAACAGAAAAAGTTATAGCATGTTTAAAACCTGATTGATGTTTCAGTATCTTTAACTGCATCATTTATCACAGTAAGATGTTTATATTTCATCCTTCCAAGTTAACATTGGTGAAACATCAATTTATCTTTTTGTTCTGATCATGACATCAGTTGGCAACATTTCATGAATAATATTTATTTATTCTGCAAAACTGTATTATTTTCAATACTCCTCTTAATGGTATACTTTAAACCTAGCCAAAAAGGTCTATCACTAGAAAACAATTTTCACAACACCCTAGGAACAGTTTTCCTAACTCTGGATACCCTGCTTCCTCTGCTTCACAGTACAGTGGTGGTTCTTAAAATGCTGCTACAGTTCTGTCAACATTTCCACACTATAACTGACTGAGTGGCTCCAAGAACCTAATGCCAATACACAGCACACACTGCCTGCATCCAGGAGAGTGACACCGCAGCATGAGAAATCCCCACCCTTTACAAAAAGCAAGGGATAGTGATCTGCTCTCTCACCCACTCTAACATACCTTGTACCCACAAATACACTGTGCACATTGTACAATAAAGTTCTGAAAATACAGGATGCTGAAGATGTCTCGAGATATACTAATCAATTTATAGATGGTAGGATCATGTGTGTGCTTGTTTTAGTGACTGAGGCACAATATAAACCTTAACAGCACACCAAAATATGGCTTCTAATAGCTGATTCCACCTACTATAAACCATTTAAGTACCAGATCTCAGTTGCTGTCACAAGAGCAGCTCTGTTAATAAGTCACATTGTTGTGAATCAAGTTACAAGAAGTTGAAGTTGTGTTAAAGCAAAGTACATAATGATTCATTACTGGTTTTAGGGGGTTACATGAATGTCAAAAAAGACACATATTAGTCTGACATACAGTATTAGAGGGCAGAGAATGAAGGAGCAAACATTTAGTATATTAATGCATGATCACATCTGTACACAAAGCTCTTGAGTTCATATTATAGTTTTCACTATTGTTATCCTGAATTTCCCTAGCCTGAGAATATCCTTGGGTGAAATAAAGGCAAGACAGACCCTCCACAGACGAGAGAATTTATCAAGCAGCCTGAATTCAAAGTTTCATATTAGTTTTACACAACTTTAAGCTTGCTACTTATGGTGTAATCTCTCTCTCTAACCCAATGTGACTGGGGAATAGATTAGAACCACAGCATTCTCACCTTACTGCTAGGGAAGGAAGAAAGTGCACTTTCACATGAAATGTGTTTGTTCTACATTCAAGAAACTTCTCAGACAGTTCAATTTCTTAATACTCCCCAAAATTACATCTGCTTCTCAGAAATGTTTTCTTTGCTTGTCCCATTTACACCCAATAACCAGAAGTATTAGAATGCTATATTTTAAGCAATATTGAACATACAATGGAAACAAAAAGGAACTAGAAACAATATGGTTTACATAGGCAAGAATAATAAAGCAATGGTATGAACTAGGCAGTTTTTTTCTAAGGTGACATCTAGCATTAAAAAATTGTACTTACACATGGACTAGGCTTTACTGCATCGCTTGGGAAGAATCCAAGTTCTCCTGTTGTTAAATTTCTGCCCTAGGGAAAAAAACCAAATTTTTCCATTTTGAGACATTATGAGGATTAACAGTAAATAATGCACAGGGATTTGGGACAGGAAGAGTATATCAAAGGGCCTTTAGAATAAAATGCTGTTCTAATTAAGTGTTACGAGTTGTGTGGGTTTTGTCATTTTGGTTTTGTTTGTTTGCTTTTTAGATTTATATAATTAAGTAACAATTATAGCTGATATACCTGAGATCTCCAAGAGATGAGATGGCAAGAAGCAGGGGTTAGAGTCTGGGTTGTGATTCCCAGTTCTGTCAACAGCTGCCAGTGTCTGATATCTTCATTATAGTTAATTATCTCCTTTCAATCTACTCCCTCCTCAGCTGGCATTACTCTAGTGACAGTTGCCACACTACAGATCCCCAAAGTGACTGCACCACATTGCAGCAGCAGTTGTAGCACCTGGGAAATTATACCAGCTCCAGTGGGAGCTTACAGCTAATAATCCATCATCTGACTCAGACACCCTATAGCTATGGGTTTCCATAAGTGATGCAAATCATTGGAAATTGAGTGGACACTAAAATACAAGCACAATTAAAGATTAACACTGTCTATGACACATTCACAATATGTCGTAGATGCACCTGCACACCCAGGAGACCAGTGGCAGAAGTGCATCCAGCATGGCCTGAACTGAGCTTTTTATGCAACACAACTACTGCCCCACTTTCACACGACCACCAATTTACTCCGGGCTTCTAACAGCCAAAAGTGACCCAATCATCACAGAGCTCTAGCATCTCCCAATTCACCTCCTCAGACAGAACAGCAAAGCAAAAACCTTTCTGGTCCTAGTAAATGCTCAGTTGTGACCATGCTGATTGTATTTTTCAAAGTGGAACAGAGCACACAACTAAAATTTCTGGACACGGATACATAAAATGAATGCACCAAAACACATATTTGGGCAAATAAATGTTCTCATTTGACAGATTAAAGGCACATAAATGCCTAACTTCCATTAAATTTAATATACTGACTATAAATATAATATATTATCAGCATTTAGCAATGACAGGAAGAATGAGTACTTTACAAGCATTGTAACACTGAAAATCATTGTTTGGGAGTTTCTTGATTGCAACAACAACAACAAAAAAATATATAATCAAAGAGGGGGAAAATGCTCAGAAACAGACATGGAATTTCTTTGGGGGTTTAGTTAATTTTGTTTCTGTAACACCAAATGTGTAATTCTATCCTAGTACCATCACACAAACCAGAATTCAGTGGTTTCAAACGTGTTCTTCACCCATTTCTACTTTTTGTTCAGTGTGAACTGTGGTGAAGGGATGAAGGAGGACAAATGAAAACTTATAAACCAAAGCAAAATGAAAAGGCATTTTTACAGTGTTGCCACCCCAATGTTTCAATGTTCTATCATATTTACAACATAGCTAATGTCTTTCAGCCGTTGACAGCAGAACCACTAACTACGGAAGCATTAGGAAATACACTGTAATAGCTATTACTTGATATGGATTTAAACTGCATCAAAGAAAAGATTATCTAAAAAAACAACAACAATAAACAAACACACAAGAGAATCAGTCCATGAAAAATCGGTATTCTTTTGGCATACTTGAGAAACATGATTGCCTGGGGCCGGTGGGTAATTGCAATGCAATCCTGTGAAACTGGAATTACATTGTATCTTCTGGCAGGCACTGCAGCCCCCCTGAAAGCCTACCCCCAGGTTAAACAGCTAACAATTTACTCAAACCAAACTCAGATGAGGAGAAAATCATTCACATCTGTAATAAAAAAAAAAATTAAAAAAAATCTGACTACTTCAGAGTTGCACTACTACAACTGAAACAACTTTAGCACTGTGGTTAAGGGGTCTAAAACTTAATTTTAAAACATCAACCATCTTATGGACTCACTCTGTGATTGCTCAGTTTGCTCTCAGAAAAGGATTTGCTGTTTCATAAAGAAAAAATCCCATACTGCCACTGTTTTCCAGACTGCATGACAGGTAGATTCCTATCTGGAGACAGCCCTGAATTACTCCAGAACTTCCCACAATTGCTCTATGAGCATTCAAATGGTAACTTAGCAGAATTTTAAAGCCTAACAAAACATTTGATTACACTAAAGTAATTGCTTCAGCATTGTGCATTAACCTGTGGTATTTATTTCACATACTGCAAAGTATTAAAAAATTACACTTATACCACACACAGATACCTATCACAGAAACCCAGAACTGCTTAGATTGGAAATTACCTTTTAAGATCATTGAGCCAAATCATTAACCTAACGCTGACAAGTCCTTGACTAAACCATATCCCTAAGCACTACATCTACATGACTCTTAAATACCTCCAGAGATCAGGACTCCACCACCCAGAGTACAATCAGCTGTTCCAATGCCTGATAACCCTTTCAGTAAAGGTTTAGGCTGGATGTTAGGAAGAAATTCTTCACAGAAAGTGATTGGCCATTGGAATGTGCTGCCCAGGGAGGTGGTAGAATCACCATCAATGGAAGTGTTTAAAAAGAGACTAGATGAAGCACTTAGTGCCATGGTTTAGTTGACTAGATGGTGCTGGGTGATAGGTTGGACTGGATGATCTCAAAGGTCGTCTCCAACCTGGTTGATTCTGTATTCTGTAAAGTCATTATTTCTCATATCCAACCTAAACTTCCTCTGGTGCAACTTGAGGCTATTTTCTCTTGTCCTACTACTTGTGACTTGGTTGAACAGACCAACCCCAACCCTCTCCCCAACTTCCTTTGGGCAGTTGCAGAGTGATAAGGTCTCCCCCGAGCCTTCTTTTTCTCCAGACTAAAAAATCCCCAACTCACTCAGCCACTCCTCATAAGACTTGTTCTATAGACCCTTCACCAGGTTGATGTCCTTCTCTGGCCATACTCCATCAACTCAACATCCTTCTTGTAGAGAGGGGCCAGAAACTGAACACAGTATTCAAGATATGGCCTCACCAGTGCTGAGTACAGGAACACTCACATTCTAAACTGAGTGATGGATGACTTAAAAATCTGTTCTAATATTAGCTTTGCAGTTCAGCTATAAAATCACTCTAAAACACCTCCTGAATAAAACCTAGATTTTTAAAACAAATGGTGGTTTGCATGCTTTTTTTCTTAATATGCATTTTAAAACACAGGTATCATTACAGAACTTATTAAAATCTGTACTAAGCAGCCTGTGAAAAGGCTGTCTGTGAGGAAGAAAAATTCCTGAATGATGCTGATGGAGAAGACAATTTTCATTACGATTCAAATCTGTTACCAAGCCATCTGGGGAAAAAGCCTCATGCAGTTTTTGCCAGTTAATCACAGTGAGACTCTAGCTAAATTCATTAGCAGGATAGGTACAAATAACATACAAGTCAAACTTCAGTAGAAGGATTTGACAAACGTATATGAACATGGCAACAGAATCAGTTTCACACAGTGCCAGTAATTCTGTCTTGTACTGATTGTGTTAGTTAAATGATTATCTACTAGCCAGTCTCAAATCAAAAGCCTGGTTAAATGCTTCCATGGATCAGACCTCGAGACTTTGCAGAACCAAACCTTACACCTAAAACTGGTTGGCAGATTATGGCCTATGTAATATTTGAAACAGTTTACTTTTCTGATGTGAAATATCACTAGATATCTGCTAAACAACAGGTTTGGGGGGGTTTCATTTTGATTGGCTTGTTGGGTTTTAGGGGTTTTTGCAGGGGGTGGAGGGGTGGTTATAATTATTTAATTTTTTAAAAAAAACATACAATTTTATTGTTTATTATTTCCCCCAGTTAAATGTTATTCAGGACAATGCAGGGACATAGGAACAGAATTCACTGATTCAGTCCTCAGGAGTTTGGAGAAGATTCAACCCTAATTGAAGCCAACAACAAAGTATAATACTCACATAATAGACTAAGCAGTTTTTATAATTACATTTATTAACTTATTAAAGTCTCAAAGAAAAAAAAGAAAATCACAAACACAGGAACAACCCAAGACAGATGCTTCCCAACTGTTGTTCTGTTAACATCTCAAAAGTTCTATTCAGCTCTGTTTCCCCTAATCCAACAATATCAGTAGTACGCAGGACTCCAGCATGAACAATTTAAGAAAAATGGGACATGATTTCATGCATCCTGGAATTGAATGCAAATTCTTTAAAATTTCAGTAACAGCAGTAGTGATGTGAATTTTGCCATCAATAGAACATGTTTTTCCCTATGCACATAAAACACCCTGTCCTTAACTGACTTGAGAGTTTCATTGTGGTTCTGTTTTGCAGAGCACTTTCTCTTCCCTATGAATCTAATATTTGTGAAACTCAGTTACAACTAGAGCTTTTAGTTTTGCTATGTTAGAGAAACAGTGACTGAAAATTCACAGATTTCCATGTTTACATGCCAAACACTCTCTTCAACTGAAAATTTTGCTGCAAGGACTGCTACTAATCCCATGTTCTTGCAGATTTAGTCACCAGGAGTGTTACTATAAGGCTGCAAGGAGGAAGCTTTATACAATGTGTGAACTACTGGCAATTTAGAAGTAAAAATAGTTGCATGTGACATTTATTCTGCATAAAAAACAGATATTCTTTTATTAAAAAAAAATAAAAATTAAGTTACAGAACCAATACATCATTAATAATTTAGTTTCTAGGACCTGTGGAATATAGCCAATGATGCCATACCTGCCAAAATAAGCTATGTGCATCTCCTCTAATTAGTTCAATAGTGTCCCCAATCTGGATATGCAATGGTGGACCGTCTTGTGTTGCTGGCTGGGGTATTCCATTGTAGTTTTGAATAACTTGCATTTTTGGTAAGCCTAAACAAACAAAACAACAAAAAGAAACAAACCATAAGTCAGCATAGACTTAATGACAATTTATCCAATCTGAAGACCACAAAAGCAATCAAACAGCAAAGAGATGCTATACCTTTACTAGGTTCCTGACTGAGGCACTAAGGCAGCGCATTAGTACTAGACTATGCACAACCTAATAGAAAATAACTGCTTCGAAAAATACGTTTGGCCTTCCTTCTTGAGGCAAATTTCACTTCATGTCTACCTATGGAGGATCTTTCTTCAACATGCACATCCCTGGCTCTGCACAAGGTTCAAACATTAAGGCTATCTTTGTACAAATTATGACAAAGTAGTACTAAAGATACCCATTTCACCACCTTTAGATCAGCATTACCAAGAAGCCTACTGCTGATGCGAACATGTCCAAGAGACTAAGGATGACAGCACTCCTAGGTTTCTCATAAAATTTGGGGCGGGGAGAGGTATTTGTTTGGGTTTGTTTGCTTTGTTGGTTGTTTTCTTTCTTGTAATTTTCAGGTTTGGACCTTATTTTTGGATATTCATAGCAAAGCCTGCAACAACTAAAGGCTTCATTTTCAAGATCTCTGGCTGCAGACTGGTCCTTCCACATCAGTACTGGCTGGATCTAGACAGCTGATCTGTGAATTTATTATTTTTTTAAGGGAGCAATCTACTTGAAGCCACATTATTTTCCCCAAGGATTAGTTTCTCTGCCTGTATGAAGAACTAAATCACTGTTTAGAACAGCACTTCAAGAGCCCTCCACAAGCATGTATCGAATAGGGGACAGAGGATGAGACTTCAGGCAAGAAAAAACTGTAAGCAGTATTACTCCATGTTCTTAGAACTATAATGGCATTGTAACAAAACACTAAAATAGCATGCTGTGATACTAAAAAAGTATTTTAAATCAAGTGAAGTACCACCCACTCCATAACAAACATAGTAAAGACTTTAAAGCTCAGAAAAGCATTTTTTACCCCACTCTTTATACTGCCAAGGAGAGTATCATTTTAAGAGACCCATTTGTAATTACTATTATTCTATCTTTAAATAAAACTTTGTGCAATAATTTCCCCATGTTAGCTGCACATGGAATATTAAAAATTGCTACCATTAAGTGAGCATCTCTATTTATAATCTTATCCAGAAAGTTCTTGGTTAAGTAAGATTTTGTAGGAACATGCATCAACAAACAGAAATAAAAGCAAGAGCAGCAAAGCCAAGATAGCTGGGCTGCCATATCTAACCAGTTTCTTGCCAGAGAGTCACGATGAACTTAATTCTAACATGAAAGTCTCAACAGGCCTACCAGCAGACCTTTTTCTGTTGACCACTACTGAAATTTAAGTGGAAAAAATACTAATACCTGTGATCCTTCTAATTTGCATGAAACATGAAAGAGATCACCTTCCATAATTACTACACTCTGTATTTAAGAATACTAACCCAAAGTGATGATGAAACATTAAGCAAATACCAGCTCTTATGATGCTTAACTCAAATGACACCGTAACACACACTATTTCTGCAAGTTTTCTAGCATGCTTATAATTAGGTGCCCATTTTAATTGAGCCATTATGCCATTTAGGTAAATAGTAGACTTTGCTTTATGTCTCAGCTGAAGGCTCTCATGCTTTCACTGATTCAGCATCAACAAATGTTGCATCTACTAAGTAGCAAATAGAAGCAATGCTGTACACAAGATCTCCTCAAAGATGACACCTTTGTCCTAACAGCAGGCAACTCTTATCATGGTATAAATGACAGCTCTGCATAAGTCCTGAGATTTTTTAAAGATACTGTACTGCTGAAATTATTTATTACAAACACAAGTTTAAAAAAAAATAAAATCTTATTACTGTTTTACTGGTATTTATGATTGCTGGTTTCTCTGAAAACCAAGCCATGAGAATATGAGGGGGAAAAACCCTGCTGTACCAACTATGAGAATTATTCAAAAGGTAATACAGAATTGATCCTGTTAAAACATATGCTTAGAATGCTTGTGTATAATTGAATGTGCTTAATTCCAGAAAATCTTACAGCAATTTTGATTACAAAATTTTCTTGGCAGATACAATGTTGGAAGATTTGATCTAACACCTCTTGACATCACTAGAAATAATCCTATTAATTTAAATAAGATTGGGTCTTGCTCTTAACAGAGTTCATTACCTTGTTTCAGATCCCCTCTTAAAACTTCTTTGCCATAATGCTCACAGAAATTGTGACAACTGCAGCATTAATGTTCTACAGCTGCTCTCTACTATGGTGACCAATAAATACTACTCTTCTACTGTAACTGTACTAACTACTTTTAACCAACCGTTGTCCTTGATCTCCTTGAGTTGTGTTTAGCACAACCTATAAGCTCTATTACCAGCCCTACATAAACCACTGTCCAGAATAACAGGGATGCATGGCTTGGATTCCCAGGCACTGCAACACAGAAAAACACTATGATTTCATTAATTAGTGCAGAAGAATACTGTGATTTCATTAATTACCATATTACTTCCATTCACTCAGTCTAGTAATAATTCTGTGTGCTAGCTTCAAGGCCACTGATCAAAGATGCACATATAAACTGGAGAAACTGCCAATTATTTAGGCAAACATCAGACCTAACACAGATTCTGAAAAGTACTTTATACTCAAAGTGCAACAACGCAAGGTAAAGTCAGTCTCCAACAACAGGAGTATCCAAGTCACACAGAGAATGCTCATTTCAATATCAATACTACCACACCTGTAGATAGCCTGTATTGATCAAAGATACAAAAACATGGCATGGACAACTACTGTGTTTGACTTCTTGTATGAAAATATCATCAAAAGGACTTGTGTCTGTTACATCAACAGGAAGTCTAAATGAAATCTTCAAATCAATCAATCAGAAACAGGAACATACTATTGTGGTACAGCTACTTCTCCCATAAATAAATCTTCTTCTCACAAAACTTACCTTAGATCATCATTCAGCACAGAAGAAAAATTGATACACTGAGGTAGAGTCAAAGGGCTGCAAAAGGAATACTTGGCATTCTTTTCACCATGTAATTTCAGATTTGATAATAGTAGCTCAGTTGGGATGGTGTACATTTAATTAGACAGAATATAGTCAGCCCTTTTCCTCCTAACTCCTACAACATGCACTGGGGTGTGATGGATCAGGTTCCATCCATCATCACAGGAACCAGTTCATACAATCTTCCAGCTGATAGAAAACTTCACTGGATCACAGGTTTGGAAGAGACCTCCAAAGATCATGGAGTCCAACCCCCCTGCTAGAGCAGGACTATAGAATCATGCTCAGATCACACAGGAACACATCAAATGGGTCTTGAAAGTCTCCAGAGGAGACTCCTCAACCTCTCTGGGGAGCCTGTTCCTACTGTTTGTTTCTACTGTTCATTTTAGAAATTTGTTCTCTGAGCATTCAGCATTTTCTGCTTCCCAGTATAAATTAGTTCATGGCCACTTTATACCCATCTAGAGGCAGCAGTCTGAATAGGTTTTTCCTTGTCTCTGTTTCTTTTCATAATGTAATTATAGAGAGCAATCGTGCACCTTTTAGCCTTCATTTTGCTAGGCTAAGCAAGCCTTTTAGCCTCCTCTCAGCTCAATTCCTCTGAGGCAGTATACCAACTACTTTACTGAAGTTCACACAGACAAGATCTGGAATACTTTCCTTTGTCTGTCTTGAAATTTCATTCTTAATTGGCACATAGATTCATCACAAACATACTCATTAAGCATCCTGAGTATTTGCTGTAAAATAAAAATGCAAACAAGAAAAAGTGGTGTGTTACAGAAACCTGCAATGTATTGAGTGTGTCATTATGGATTACTTATAATAGAAATGGTATGGTATAGAATCATTATGCATTAATGAAATATCATAAACATTAGAGATATGGCCATTGTAATGCACAGAACTGCAGTATTGAGAGCATCTGACAAGTGCAGAGAAATCCTGGAAGCATCTGGCACTGAAGTGTTATTCATTAACATGTTTAAAAGTAGACAAAATTTCAAGACAAAAGACAAGGTCAGGACTTCAGCCATACATAATTAATGTTAGAAATCACATAGACTTTCATGAGGTCAGATTTCCACAGGACTGAAAGCTTTTATCAAGAAATTTCCTAATTTAAAGACAAATCAGCCTGGCAGTTTCCCATCTTGAAATCATAAAGCAAACTGATCCTGCTATTTCACCAACAAGCAGCTGAAATCTACTTCACTTGAAAATGAGGAAAAGTCTTCAAAGCCAGGCTCTGGGTCACAGACCTAACACAAATTGATGATCTAAATTGCAGTTCATAAGAAAAGTAGAAAGCTTGCTGGAATCAAAACACCAATTTGGCTACATGACAGAAAAATAAAACCATTCATAAACCATATCACACATTTGAGGATTTAATCTCATAGTCATGAGTCAAGGAAGAAGGCTGCATTTCAGAATTAACACTGTACATAACTTTGAATACCCATTAAATATGAAATAATGAGAACCAACTACTTGCATTCCTTACAGCAGCTCTGCAGTTGTCAACAGCACTGGATGACCCTCAGAGTTTCATGCAGGGATTCACAAATGTTATTTTTTGCTAACAACATGCATAATGCATGCCCTATGACCTCTATCTGTCAAAATTGATTCCAGCATCTGTTATTTCCAAGCAACACAGAACATGGTTTACTCTTTGGGCAGGGATCATTTTAACATAGAGAATAACGACACAGAGTGTAGTAGACCAGCACAAAGACAGCTCTGTCTGCATTAAATCCCTATTCCTAGTAAATAGAAATCTTGCAGTAAGACTTCTTTTTCTCCAGTGAAAACAGCCTAGTCACCAAATATTTATAATCTGATCCAAACCCCACTACTGCAATGGAAGAAAGCCTGCTGACTTCATGAGGCTTGGAATCAAACAGAATTTCAGACTGGCACAGGCACAACTTCAGGTTTCCAGAACGTCAACACAATAACATTTCCCTTTCCTATATATGAATTGTCATTAAGTCTCATTAACTGTGTCCATTCTTTCACCAAAAGTGTGGTTTCAGTGTCTGGATACTCTGAAGCTGCTTTAAACCGTTTTGGTTTATATTTTTGTGGCTACAAAAGTTGAGAATGCAGCTCTGCTAAGGAACAGACAGACATTTAGTGATTCATAAGCCTTCCACAGCAAAGACCAGCAGCAATACTCAGCCTCAAATCTCAGAGGAGGTGTATCTCCAGCCATCTTCACCCTCCAACCAACACATGAGGACCAAGTAACCTATGGCAGTGTCACATCTCATTGGATTAAACATCTGAATAGTGACTCAAAATGAGTCGTGGCACTGTAACAGCACAAACTGAAGGCACATAGGCAAAGAAGTCCTTGCATTTAAATAAAGTGAAGAAATACAAAATTAGTATTTACATCACAATAAGTGGTCACACTCTGATGGTTCTAGATCAAGGAGCATAAAAAAAAGGGGGGGGGGGGGAAGGCGGAAAGCAGATGGGTCGGTAAGGACAGCAGTATGACAAGCAAGTTACATCCACAAAACACAGCAGCTTTGCCACCTTTGTTTGGCAACATCTTGGTTGCCAATCTTAACAGCTACTAAGTTCTACTCTGACCACGGACTGTAGGAGAACCAAGTCCTTTGGCATTTTTAGGATTTTCTTCAAATCAGCCCTGCCAGCCTCAATGTTTAAAATTTCTGTTCCTAACCTTTTTGTTGCAGAGTGAACCATAAAATGACCAACTGGATTCTCCTCTCTTGCACTTATCAAGAAAATTGTTTATTAATTCCATCCACCTCCACTATCAGTGGAAGTCAATAGTTCTGTACAGTTACTGCCGAAGGCAAGTCTAGGAGGACTTCTCTGCTGCTGTGGAGACCCAACACTACATAATCACTTACAACCACACATACAACCCCACATACATTTAGCTTCTGAAGCTGTCTATTAATGATGAAAAAGAGAATAGGTGCAGGGCTTTTTCTCCACTTTTAGGTGAGTATTTATGACATGAATTACAGAACTGACATACATGGAACATGCCAGCACAGTCTTTAAGTGCACTCTTCATAGTGGTAATGATGTAAATTACTATTGGACAAAATTAATACAATTAATAAGTACTAGACATACCTCAAGGAAGATACTTTAATTGAACTTTTAATTCAGTCTTAAGTCATTATTTTTGTATATCAGCATAATTACAAGTACTGCCTTTAGATATTGCTTTTAAGCCATATATTCAGGCTAGATGACTGAAATACTGACAGTGCCTAAGAAGCAGCGTTGAATATTTCATGTTTATTTCATGGTTGATTCTATTCTATGGTCTCTTTAGCTGTCTTGTCTTTTGCTACTGTCCAGCCAAGTCTCAACTCATGAGCTTGCTGCTTGACTCAGTTTTAAGCCATAAGCCTTCAGAAAGCTGAATCTTAAAATATTTACTAGCTAGCATAAGCTTTGTAGAACTAAATGTTCAAGCTCCTGCTTATATAGGTATATAAGTAGATGCAATTGGGGCAGGGGTTTTTAAATAAACAGAGAACTCACAAGCACTGGGGGATGGGCAAAAATCTTCTCTGTCTCATAATTGAGATGACTGTCTTCTTCCAACTGTTCCCACCATTGCACCTCCTTAAAACCTTATCAAAGCAGAATTCAGGGTTCCCTCCAGTGTATTTAACATGTAGTATTTGACTGCATGTCAAATCATCAGTAATTATTCCAAGACTCATTTTTTCCACCATTTTTTATCAATGCTGCATGTACAAGCTGTATTCTTGGCAGAGACCTCTGCAAAAATGGTCAACCATCAACTAAAATGAAGATGTGGGGGAGGAAAAAAATCTGTCTGCTAACAGTCTGATCAACAACTTGTTATCAGAAACAGAAAAACACCACAAGTCAGTGAATTCTTTTGCTTCTTTGGGTTTATGTACACTTGATTATTAGCACACACACAAAAAAAATAAAAGAAAAAAAGAGCACCCACCACGATATTCCATTTTTTCAGTTAAGATCCACAAAAAAACTTGGAACTACACTGCAGATTATAGCAGGAGCTCATTACAAGGAAAATAAACAAGTCTGGCTATGTTGCATTTCTGCAATTGTGTAACTTCTAATATAAAGAGTTTTTCCTCTTTTTTTTTTTTTCTTTTTTTTACATGACAGTAGTTTCTTTTGCTTAAAGAACAACACATAGACAAATGGACATCTTCCACTGGTCTGAACATCAGTATTTTACTTAGTTCAAGTATTTTCTCAGCTAAGATGTTACAGGATAACTTCATGCTTAGTGACAACACCAGCAGCACCGTAAAATTAGTAGCATGGGAACACGGACACCCACTGAGGTGGAAAGTATCCTGTTAGCAGTTAATCTCCAGTGCAGTACTCCTATAAATTCAGCTACCACTTATTCTGTCAGAAATAAGCAATTTAGCTAAGAAAATTCAGAATTACAGTTTTAGAATTAATTTTTTTTCCCTCAGAAAAATAACTCCGACAGAAGGCATTTTCTTGATTCTTAAGCAGGGCCATTTGGCACATCGTGGCATTCATTTTAAGGAATCTGGAAGCCTGCCTCTATGCAAGAAAAAGCAGGCACTGGAGAAACGCTGCGTGAACAGAATACGAAGTCATAAGAACTGCCTTTCGGGAAAGAATGAACCTATTGTTATTTAGGTGACCATTTGTCTTTCATGCCCTTAAGGGTTGTTCTGCCTACAGCTCTTACAGACCACTCCTCAGATATACTTTTCATTTCTCAAAACAGAAGTAAATGAAACTCAGAAAAATTTGTGAAGACAAGGGACAAAATGTTACAACAGAACAAAAGCAATCTGAAAATTAGGTAAGTACAGTGTGGAAAGAATCTATTGACATACAAATGCCAACCTATTCCTGTTGGCACAGCAAACATTTTCCACAGCTGTCCTAGGTATAATTCAAATAGTCACTAGAATGAAAAACATGTGGTTCAGTACTTCCATAACTAACTGAAGCAAAAGAGGATCTCATTTTCAGAAAGTCAAGTACGAAGCACTAGAAAGACCAAGCAGCATGAGCTTCAGCTCCACTTAAAAATAAGATCAACATTGAAACTTCAGCACATGAATTTAGAAAACGTGGACAAGCCCTAGATGGATAACTATGGACTGCAAATGCAAGAAAGGCTGCTTAAAATAACAGAAATTCTGTGTGCAATTCCAGTATCATGTCATATCATTTAAATTGAAAAACAGCTACCTGGTATTTAAAACTTTGGGTTGTGTTCTCTCTCTTCATAAAGAAACAAAAAAGGGGGGGGGGGGGAAAATCTCTTGAAGACTGCACTGAAAGAAAGCAGAAGAAAGCTAGGAAGGTCACTGATATTTTCTGACAGACCTTGGTTTCCCTTTTTTAGCATCTCTTCCTCCAAACAAGAGTTACTGACAAGATCTTATGCTTTGTATGATTTTAACCTCAAATGCTTATTCAGGTAATTAATCTTTACTTGCTCTAACATATCTTAGAGAGAGTAAGGGATTTTGGAATCATCTACATTAAGAATCTCAGTGCTTTGAACAAGCATTATAAATGGCTAAGTGCTGAATGTCTTACATGAATAAAAAATAATCAGGTTTCCAAACCACACTTTTTGTTTGTTTCAACAAAGTAATGAAATCCCACCCTTTCAGTGTAGCCTAATAGGTAAATTGGGAATATCAATTTCAAAAATAATGTTGCCTCAAATCCAAGAAACTTCCTTATTTTCTTTAATGTTGAGAGTTTAGGCATATGAGTTCAAAGTATGGTACATGAGGTGATGCTTTTTATAAAAGCAGAAGGTATGAAAATTAACCAGTGTTAATTACCCCATCTTTTAATGTGGTGCCATACACAGGCATGGCATTCAAAAATGCGTATTTGTTCAAACAAGCACCTGCCCTGGGGAGCTAACAACTTACACTGGGCAGATACTATAGATGAGATATGAAGGTGTGTCAAGACAGTAGATTATATGAAGCAATGGCTCTGAAAAACAGGGACAAATCTTGGAAGATAAAAAGTCCATTATTCCACAGAAGTAATTACTTATAGTAATACTTTTAATCCTGCCTTCTGCCTACCCAAGGACGATTCTACAGCAAGCAGAAGGAAGAACAAAAGCTTGAGAGCAAGAGCTGCTCTTTGGAAACTGAATTTAATCTTGTGAAATGTCATTAATATTGTACCTTCAGACCAAACACTTTTGGAAAGAACCTGGTTGTGTAAGTATAAACACAAAGTTCGTCCTTTCTAAAAAGCAAACATACTGACTGCAGTAAGAATGTGATAGTTAAATATCACCTGCACTGTGTCTGTAAACAGGGCATGACAGGAGGCAGCTCTACCTTCCAACAAGTCTATTCAGCACAAATAGAATTAGTCACCCTGATGAACACACTGTATACTAAAATAATAATCACAAACAGCAAGTTGGTAACTGTGCACAATGTAACCCATAAAAATGTACACCTATGCCCCTGGAAACTTCCACAGGTCTCAAAGCAAGCGAACACACACACACACATCATGCATTGCTGAGATTTTCTCCATGAAACACTGCAAAAATGAAAACTAAATTATCTTTCATGCAACTTCTTTTGTGTTCAGTAATGACTAATAGCATCGGCCTCTAAGACAAAAGATCCTACTCTTTTCTGCTACTTAAAAGAAATACCTTCTCTGGCAAGAATACTGCATGACATGAAGGGAAAATTGTTGATGCCTGCTTAAGTAGGTTCAAGCAAACAACAGAATGATCTTGCCTGTACACGGTCTCTCTGTAATGCCACATAATCCTTCAGCTTTTCAAGTTAAACAGTCCTGTGATCTTCCTCTCACAACAATTATTCTTCTTTGTGGCCTCTACCCTGATTATAGCAGATAATTCTTTCACTTCTTAGCAGACCTCTTAACTGACATGTGAAAAACTCTCAGGCCATGTAGACATTCTTTGCAGGGAAGGACCTGCAGATCAATGCTGCCAGAAATTATGACATTATATTAAGCAATGCTGCTTTGGCTGAAACAAACTTGCGTTCAAAAAAATATGCCTGCTGATATCTGGTTTGTACAGGGTACAGTGAATAACTTATTTTCTTTGGGAAAAGAGAACAAAACTTGTTTTCACTACAAAAAAATTTGTGCTATACAAGTAAAAAAGAATCAATATGTATTTCACTGGTTTTCTGCTGCATGCTTTGGACCTTTGAAGCACTAGAAATCTTTGCAAATAACTCCTAGGAAGTCCAAAATGCATAGTATTTTGATCCAGCTTTTCTATGAATTTTCAGTATCCTCATTCAGCTAACATACCTACAGAAAGACAAGCAGACTCAATTAGCCATATTATATTATTTTATTTCACTGTCTTCATTCATAAATGACCATTTCATTTAGCAGGACTGGCATAATAAAAACCACACACCACTCTGATGCACTGCAGTTTTGGCAAATTCCCTCCCTTTTTCTCAAAGGAAAATATTTTCTACTTTTAGTAAAGCATTTTTTAATTTGATTTTCAAAAACAAAAGATTAAGCTATTTATTTTAAGTCGTCAACTTGAAGATGGATCACATGATAAGTAGTAAAAGGGTGTTGTGTTAAAGATAAAAATGAAAACATTATTAATTAAAAAAAAAAAAAAATCACTTGATCTTTGGGGCAAAACCAAGGCTATTGGTAAACTTTTACTGGCAATAAAGATGGGAATCAAGTCTATTCCCATCATATTAACCAGGCTCCCTCTCAAAACCTTTTTGTTTCTTTACTCCTCTCCAAGAAAACCTTCATATATTCATTTTCCCAGTAGAGAAGGTTCTATTCCTCTTTTCTATTTCTACTCTGAACATGGATTATACACTCCAGCCAGCAGTGGGCACTTTGTTGGGGCATAAACCATAAATGAAAACAATAAAAGATATGGTCAATGTGCCATTTAACCCAGGATGAGTGCCTTCTGTCACCCTGCCACTGACCGTGCAGCCTCAGGACTGAGCTGGTTCAGCATTCAACCAGAAAGAAAAGTTACTTATTTTCTCATTGCCACTACCACCACTGCTCCCACTGCCTCCTATGGTCACTTTTCCACTAGCTCAATGATAGCCCTGTGGAGCAGATGATCATAAAAGTTCAAAAGACATGACGATGAAAGGAATACCTGCATAGGAATAAGCATCATTATTTTGTGGAAACAGCCTGTAGCTGGCATTGAAGAATCACCAGCGACTGTACTGATGACAGTAGAACACCCAAAGTTGGCTCTTTCTCCCAGAACTACTGCCTGGCAAAGAACATCCCTCATGTGTCTGAATTCCAACATAAGCTCTTTGCTCATTCACTGTTTCTCAGATGCCCAAGCCATGTGCAGAGTGATGGAAAATTACAGGACTTAAATCAACACCACCATGCACAAGTGCAGAGATTTCAGCCTCCATCCCTGTGCCTCAATCTTTTCTTTCTGAGACTTTCTCTTTATTTATCCACTCCTCTACCCATGATCGGGGGTGGGGGGAAGGGCAGGCAGGAGGGAACTATATGTCTATCTGTAGGTTCTTACAGAGAAGAAAGAAATTACAAACAATCCACCACATTCAAACTGTAGAAGACATGATGGCATTAAATGAATTCCACCACACTAAAATGACTACTGCTAGTTGCAAGGGGGCTGCTGCTTGCAGGGGTGAGACATTATTCTGGAAGCAAAGCTGTGATGTGTACATGCAGGTTTTGCTGTACCATATTTCCTGTGATTCATTGCTGTAAAACTGTTTTATCACCTGAACTAAAAAACTCATGTTCTCTCCTTTCCCCACATCCCCCACTCCAAATGGACTGGTTAAAGAATAACCTCTAAGATTAGTGCAGCTGAGGCATGTTTTCAAGGTATCAGATAATGAAGTTACTATTTAATTTCCTGTTGCACACTAAAGCTTAAGAAATGCGAGTCAGGAAAAGTGCAAGACTGAACACGTCCTCAATTTATTTGCAGGTCAGCAAGAGCAGCAATGAGGGATGAACGCAAATGCTCTCTCTGAATCCCTGGTATATGGTACTTATCTTTTATTCTGGATAAATCACATCAAAGGGTTAAAGCAAGTAGGTTGAATGAATTGATTCTTGTGGGGGAAAAAAATTAAATCAATCGGATCGATTTTCTGACTATCACTACTTAGAGAGGCTAAGTAAAAAATAAATTCAGACATGAAATTACTGAGCTGTGATCTGCAATCTATTTCCTAAAACATCCTCAGTACCATAGAAATAGCTTAAGTGTGCAAGCAATGGTTTAAACCAACTCAGTCGTACTCAGCAGATGTCCCAACACAGATACCTGATGTACAAACATCATTATGCCTTGTAGCAAGGCAGGTTTGTTAAGCCTACTAGAAAAACAGAATTTGCAAACATGTGGATTAATGTAAAGGCAAAAAAATATTTTTTAAGGAAAATCAGAGACATTGTTTAGAGTTCTTTAAGTAGACAATAAACATGAGATTCAAGATTATATATTAATAGGTTAGCAAATCAATTTTAACAGTATGTAACATGAGGTTCTCTTTCACTTTTCACAATGACAAAGCCCCCCTCCCCCCAGATAAACTGTAAAAAGACAGGAAATGAAAAGTTGGAAGCAATTCACCCCACCCCCTACACCCACCCTCCCCTACCCCTCAAAGAGAAGTTAGTTTCCAAAAGAGAAACTCAAAGAAATTCATGCTTGGACTTGCACTTTTCCAAGAAATTAGTAAATTATTATTGAAATGGGAGTAAAATTCTATTAAGTTTTGTAAAAGGTACAAAGTTATTTCTTTAATAAGAACACTGTTTGTACAGCATTGAAGGCAGATTTCATGAACTCAAGTGCCTGTACAACAGAATTCCAAATCACAGAATAACTTTGGCTGGAAGAATCATTGGAGATAATTTAGTCATAACTTCATATAAGGTATAAATTTACAAATACAAATAATAGGGGTTAAATATTCAAAGATGATGATAGACTCTAAAACAGCTACCATCATACAGATAATGTATCTCAGAGTAGTTGTTAGGCAGTCCTTAAAACCAGTTCTTTAAGATCAATCTAATTTTGCTGTGTACCACTGCCAATAAACTTCTTGAAGCAGACCACAGAACTAGAAAGACTGACCACTCTAGGATCTAGAAGGATGCAGACAAGCAAACAGCATGGTCAGACTCACAGAAGAACTTCTGTATCAGAGGAATTAAGCAGATAATGGCACTTCAGGCTAGAGTAGGACTGAAAGTGATATGACAGACAAATCACGAGTGACAGATAGCAACTAGAGAAAAAGTATTATTTCTTCATTTACTATTCACTTTCTTTATTTGAAAAACAGGGGCTGCCAAAGTAACAGGCAGCAGGTTTAAAACAAACAGAAAGGTGTACTTTCCTCAACTGAAGTGATGAAAACAACAATTAAAGGACCCCATGAATGCCAAGATTTTAGACTGGCTCAAAAAGCAGTAATGAAAATAAGTGCAAGAAAAATTAAGAGCTAAAAAACAAAACAGCAAGTTACTGGGGTGGGGAAATATCATACATCTTGCTTCATATGCTATCCTTCAGCATCCATGAGCCAGCAGTGTGCCCAGGTGGCACAAGCCCTATGAGGAGAGGCTGAGGGAGCTGGAGTTGTTTAGCCTGGAGAAGAGGAAGCTCAGGGGAGCCCTTATTGCTGCCTACAACTACCTGAAAGGAGGTTGTAGCCAGGAGGGGGTTGGTCTCTTCTCCCAGGCAACCAGCACCAGAACAAGAGGATACAGTCTCAAACTGCACCAGGGGAAGTTTAGGCTTGAGGTGAGGAGAAAGTTCTTCACAGAGAGAGTTGTTAGCTCTTGGAATGTGCTGCCCAGGGAGGTGGTTGAGTCACCATCCGTGGAGATGTTCAAGAGGGTACTGGACGTGGCACTTGGTGCCATGGTTTAGTAGCCATGAGGTGTTGGATGTTATTGATTCTATGAATTTGCTACTATTGAAAAAGGGATCCTGGGTTAGATTGCCCTGCAGACTTGAACTCAGCCTCATAGTTCTCTTCTCTAGGAAGCAAAAAGAGGTGAGTAGATTAAAAACCCTCCTGAAAAGCAGCCTTGGATTTTCAGGTTCTTGCCTCTTTCCCCTTTTACCAAGCTGTAAAACACTTCCTCTGAAGGAAGGGGCAGTTCTGGGAGGCTCTTTTCTGTGAATTTTCAGCAGTCTTTTTTCTCCTGTGGGATGGCTGCTTTCAGTTTCACAATGTTTCCCAAATTCTTTGTGTGAGAATCACTTTGAAGTAGGGATCAAATACTGATTTAGTTAAATGAGTGAGCCACAAAAAAAAGAAACCATATGCTTTGGAGTGCTGCTAAAGTTCAGTAACTTTGGACTATTTTTAATCATTCATTGCCTTATTATCTTTTTCTTTTTTTTTTTTTTTTTTTCCTTCTGAGAATGACAGTACCCTTAAGATTAAAATCAGATATGAAAATAGATACATAAATGCAATGTTCTTCTTGAAGCTGAATAAGAGATTTCCCAGTCTCAACAAATGTTAGCAAAAGTCTATGCAACTTCCTTGCCATGGTAACTACAGGCAACTTCAGGCCATACAGTTTCTGGACATGCCTTTTTTTTTTCAGGCTGGTCATTGTTGGGTTTTGTTTGTTGATTTTTGTTTGGTTTTATTGGGGGGGGGGAGGTTGGAGGGGGTTGGATTGCTCTTTGGAGGTTTTTTTAATATTGCTGTCCTATGTGTATCAAATACAAACCAACATACTTTTGTTTTATTGATTATACTTGTACATTCATCATGTCCACTTTTACCTTAGCCTTCTCTCTTCTGCCTGCCAACTCCCTTATAGTTATCTGAGGTTTTGCTTAGAAAACTCCAAGCTCAGAACATTTTTATGCAGAAAAAGGGGAAGATACCACAGAACTTTTAAGGCAACTCACATTCGAAATTACACTAATGCTTGGAATAAATCATAGAATCATAGAATGTTTTGGGTTGGAACAGACCTTGAAAGATCATCTCTAGTTCCAAACCCCTGCCAGGGGCAGCACCACCTTCCACTAGACCAGGTTGCTTGAAATCCTATCCAGCTTGGCCTTGAACACTTCCAGGGAAACGAGTATCCACAGCTTCTCTGGGCAACCTGTTACAGTGCTCCATCCCCATCACTGTAAAGAATTTCTTCCTTAGCACTAACCATCGCATACCATCACTATACTCCCCAGTGAAATCCCTCCCCATCTTTCTTGTACCCCCTCTTTAAATACCGTATAAGGTCTTCCCACAGCCTTCTCTTCACTCTCAACCTATCCTTACAGGGGAGCTGCTGCAGCCCTTAGATCATATTCATAGACCACCTCTGGAACCACTTGAGTATGTCCATGTCTGTCTTATACTGGCAGCACCAGAGCTGGACAGAGTATTCCAGGTGGGATATCACAAAAGCCAAGCAAAGGTAGAGAATCACTTCTCAGTCTCCTGGCCACACTTCCCTTGATGTACCCAAGGATGCAGCTGGCTTTCCGGGCTGCAAAGGGTATACTGCTGTCTTATATTCACCATTTTTTCTCTAAAAGAAAAATGAAATGATAGTTGCTCAAGATGTAAAGTCCCAAAAATACATTCAGTAAGACAAAAGAGTCTAAATTACTCAACTACAAACTAATCTTGCAATCCAACCAGAAGAGGATGAAAGAGTTTGACAAAATAAATATATTTCACCCTTTAGCACCTGGGTCTTCTGATGTTTAATTAAAAGAAAGGGCTAAAGGCTATGTTCTTCTCTGAATGTTAGCTCACTGCTGACGTGCCAAATGGACAGCCACCTTTCAAAATACCTCTCTCTCTCTCCCTCCCCAACAGGAATGTAAAATCATTTTAATTTAAAATATAACAACCCAAATAAAAACCATTAAACTGAATTTGAAATGCTTCATTGGAAGACAAAACTGTGCTTTGCCTTCCAGAAATGCATTAGTGGAAAATTTCTTGGTGCAAAACAATAGACATGTTCTTTCTTGTATCACAACAAAGATGAATTCATTATTTTGGGAAGCAACAATAGCTGAGTGCTCAGCATTAGGACTGTAGTAAAAAACAAAAGCAAATATTCTGAACATAATATGTATTTTTAATAAATGTGAGATAAATTAATTTGATTTCACAAATTAGGTCATGCAATTCATTGTGTCTCTGAATTCACTGTTGCTCATGTCCACCTCGATCAAGCTGCCCCATGAACTATTTCTAGCAATGCAGTGACCAAAAAGAAGTCTCCTGACGCCAGACTCAAACCCCAGGACTGAGAAGTCACATGATGTAAATCAGGTTAAAGCACATCTATAGCACTAAGAGTTGGTCAGGCTGCAGCTGCAATCTAAATCCCTGAAAGACTGCAGAAGATTCAGAGTTCTACAGCGTGTTGGCAAACAGTATTGCTTCTGTTTTGCTAAGGAGCTTTCCTTTTGCAACGAGCATGCTCCTAGCTGTCCTGTTAAACCAGTTCTTACCTGCATTTCACCTGGTTTGCACAGATTCCTAGAGACATGCACTATATACCCCTTCAACAGAATGTTTAGATGCTGCATAGAGGAGAAGAAAAGTATCCATAACCCAATAAAATCCAACAAAAGTTAAGCAAGTGTTATAAATATTGTTACATATGTGTGTGATATATTGTTAGATATAAAGTCTGGTTTGGGGCCTATCACTTAATACATTACCACATAGAGAAGTCTTTAGCTATTTACTGAATCTAATGCTCCACAAAGATTACAAAATTAACTCTACAGAAAACGCAAACCCACACATTCTTTGTTATCATTAGTTTTCAGACACACTACTTTCAAGAGAAGGGAATGTTTGACTTCCTTCTAGTCTCTAAAATAGTTGTTGTTTTTCTTGGCTTCATTTTCATCTATAACAGGAAACTGCAAAAACTAAATCAAAAGGACATAACTCAACAGGTCATTCAGGCTAGTATGCAACAGCAAGTCTCCAAGCCTCCCAGTCTGTTACAGGATGCAATGGATGTCTTATTACTATAAGCCTTATTAGGTTATCCAATACCAGTAAACAGTGAGGAAGACCTCAAACCTGCAAACAAACCCTTCATAAGAGGAAGTGCTGTGAAACATTTCTCTTTCTTCCAGTATTCCTTCAAGATTTCCTTGATTTAATTTAGCATCAGCTGCTCCTTCACATACACATTTTGAGCAGGCATTAAAGCCCGTGGCTGTGTTCAACGTAAACAGCATTTAAAGCTGTAAAGAACGTCTCAATGCATATTCTAGGACTAAACTGCCAATATGTACCCTGATTTTAACCATGAAGATGAGATCAAATCTTACCACAATATACAAACATCTGAATATTGCTTAGTAATCAAACGCATATAACAATGACACAACCTAGTTACAAGATTCCACAATATAATCTCCACAAAATATGGAGCACACAGTAGCCCATTTCCCACTATATATGTTTATATTAAATAGACATATCTCCAATACTATACTTTTCCCTGCACAATGCTAATTTTTTAACTTCAGGCCAGACATACTCCAGGCCATAAATCCAATTATTCTCTTCAGATCCTTGTCTTTATAACCTGTGTAAAAATCAGTATTGGAGGATTGCTTCATAAAGCAAGTATGGACCAGACACCAACCAGAAATACAAAAGCCTCTTTTTAAAATTACTATTTTGAACTTTCAGTTCCAAGACTGAAAAATAGTTTTGTGCAAGCTATTGCTCTGCATACATTACTTGTTAATATCATGTCATAACCCACCCCCCCCAAACAACAAAAAACCAACAGACAGTGAGCACTTTGTATACTTTGAAGGGAAAAGACCTGTTGGTTCAGTCCCTCAATTCAGAAATAAGGCTTTCTAAGCTTTAATCCACGCTTATAAAGAAGTCAGAACATGCTCAATGACATTCTTCAATAGAGCAGATTGAGTTTAATCTACAATAAATCTTGAATGTAAGGCTTCTAGTGTTTTATTTTTACCAAGTTTATCCTTTTGATACAAAATATAATTTCACACTTCTAAAAACTGAAGTCCAAATGCTTATATTAGCAGAGATGTTTATCATTACATTTGTTTTAAGAACATTAAGTTGTCAATCTACCACACCTGGAGTCTTCATACCATTGCAGAAATAAAAGACAGCAAACATAGAGGGTATTATTACAATAGTTGAGAAAGATAAATAATTTTACTCAAAATACAGACATTACTTTGAAAATATTAATCAGATTTCATCATCCTTCTCAAGAAATATGAAGTGATAATTTTTACTTACAAATATATATATATACACACACATACATACAAGTTCTACCCATATTTTTCACATGACGGTTTAATTGCACATGAATTTTTCTGCCTCATCATCCATTGCTCACTTTTCCTTCTACCCTTCCTTCATATTCAGTACAATACACATCTTGAGAAGGAAACTGTCAGTCTCAAAAAGTTTTAACCAAACTTCAAAGAAAATCAAATGAAACAGTCCTGAACAACTTATTATTTTGAGGGTATTTCAGCTAGATAGGTTCTTCCATAAACAAGCTTCACCAAGAGAAGACAAGAGATACTTTAATCCTGTACACCCTCATGTTGTTTTGCTTAGACACCCTTCGGCTTGCAATACTTCTCATTAGACTCAAATAATTTTTCATTCAGGTCTAAGCTGTGTCATTAAAAGCTGAATTTTGCTCTAACAAGCATAAGAAGAGAAGCACAACTTATCAAGTTATTTGTGCTATGTCTCCTGCATTCATTGTACTTTACTAAAATAGCCAGACAACAGAAAGAAACAAGACAGAACAAGATAATTAAATGTTTGTGCTAAAATATTTGCAGCCCAAAATAATTGTATTTACTGCTAATATCAAATTCTATCAATATTTAGACACTGCAGGTGCAGGTTATTGATTCACAGCAAATGCCTGCTTGACTAAACTAATACCCATGCTTCAGCACATAGAGCAGCAGCATATCAAACCAAGACTAAAAGTCTGCACCTGTTTTGTTGTTTGGGTTTTTTCCAAACAAAAGAGGGGAAAAAAAAAAAAAAAAAAAAAAAAAAAGAAGAAGAAAAAGACAGCACATTAAGATTTAAATGTTATCTCTGACTTCAACTACCTCAGCAAAAAGAGCACCATGTTGCTAGGATTTCCAGAGATTTATATGCCAGTGCTCTTGAAAAGCTCTTAGGATTAATGCAGTAATGTATGTCTGAAATAACTGATCTCTCACAAGAGCTGCTCTCTTGATAGCATCCTGTCTCTCCAGGCAATATGCAATCTGATGACCTTAGAATATGCAAAAAAGATGCCAAGAGTTCACCAGAGACATTCATGTCTTTGAAAGATATTGATACCAAGCTGCAGCAGGATTCATATGCTGAGAAAATGCAAATACCAAAGCTCACTTCATTTGAAAACTGACAAAGCGTAACGCCTGTTAGTATGTAATACCTTTGTTATCATTATTATTATTATTAAAAAATATCTAGAATGTCAGATGCAATACTGTAACTCTCCTGCAACAACGTCTCTGATAGAGACTTAACCATAATGCAACGATTTAGCATTTTTACTGGCTTTCAAAAATGTAATTTGTTCCAAGAACTTCACTCATTAAGTTTACCCCAACTCAAAGAATTCTTCTGTGTAAGTAAGTGGACAGGGTAAGGGAGAGCAGAACTGTATTTCAGGCAGTGGTCACCTACAGATTTTAAATATCTGTTTATTTCAGTGACTCTGGTGATTTGAATGGTACTTAGTCTTCAAATTTGAAGTATCCTCGAATATAAAAATCATGTAACTACTTTTATCAGACTTCAACTGCAAGTAAAACCACACCAGTGTACTCACGGTTCTAAAGCTAAATTACTTAATCTTTCAGGAGTCTACATGAAACAGTTATGTTTAAAGATCTGCACCTCTAAGGACCTATTCTGTAAACACACACTGCACTACACTGCAGCATATACCCCTGAATGGAAAGAATTCAAACAGTCCTGCTTGGAAGAAGTATTCCCCTCTCACTGTATTAATTGCTACAGTTACAGGGTGCTCATTGTTTTATTTTTTCTTTAATGACTTCAGTCAACAAAACACAGAACAATTCAGGAGCATTATGAAGTACTTTTTTTGCTAGAGGGAACAAAGTGACAATACGTGTTCCAAAACATGTCAAAGGTATATGAGTAAGAAAGGTGTGGTCTGCTTCAGCTAGTTACAACACTTAGACTTTCAGAGCCAAGCAGCTGCAATGGTAGTAGCACAACCAGCATTCCTGCTTTTGAAAAAGTGCTTAGCTCTGCCAGGCTGTAATGTGGTGTATAGAGCTGCCATCCTCATCAATGTTTGACTCCAGTTACTCTACTGTCAGGTGTCCACATCTAGAAATACTGAATAATCTACAGCTTAGTTTTATTCCAAATGTCATCTGCATAACAAATCTTCAGAAATTAAACTACACAAGAAACATTAAGGGCAGAAACATAATTACCGTTGAAAAAAAGGACACTAAAAATATCACACAATTACACTGAAAACCATTGAATATTTTATACAGACACATAATGGGTCTCTAGAGGGAATGTTCACCCACTTGAGTACACAGTCTATAAGCAAGCATTTAATTTTCTTAAGGGCTGCTGCTGCCATGGTTCCACAAGAGCATCTACTATAAACTAACAGAAAGAATAAATTCACTTTGAAATTCTACATAAAACTGCAACTGGTTTATGCCTTTTAGAAGAACAACTCACATTCAATACAGTTAAGCACTGAGCACCACTACAGTTAAGAACTGAGAACACCAACAACTTCGCACATCAGAACTGAAGCTCTATAATCAGCTGTCCGCCTCCAATCACCTAGTTGCTACTTTTAAAACTGCCGCGTAAAGTAGGGTGGGTCATGCTAACCAAAAGCCTAGAGGCATTTTGTTGTTCAGACAGAACCAAAGCGCTGCTTAAAAATCAATGGGGGAGGAAACAAAACACCAACCAAACCCGGAGTTCAATCAGCTGACCAAATCTTTGACATCACAGAGCAAACTCTTAAGACCTTCATGAGTTTAGCAATAAAGAACGTTCTCCACATGGTATGCATTACAACAGCATTCATTATACAACTAGATAAAGCAAGTTACAGTTCTCTTGCTCTTTTTGTTTAACTGTTTAAAAAGTCATGACACAAACCTGGATCCACGTGCCTAGAGTTTCTTCTAATTCCATTTGTTCGTTTCTGTAGAGCAAAAATACAAATCAAGGATATGAGTAAATATGTTTTCACATAGGCATGCTGTACTTCTTTCATTCCCACAATCTACTATGCAAAGCTGCTTTTCTTTTTTCCCCCTAACCAGCACCACAATTATCTTTATCTTGTAGAAAGATCATAGTTTGTAAAATATTCTTAGTAATGTAGATAGTTTTCTCATAAATCCCATTTTTTCTTGACACCAGGCTCAAAAGTTTCTTAGTCAGTAGCAGGTTTGTCCATACAACAACATCTTTTGATACCAAGAATGCTTTTTTTTTTTAATCTTGTGTAGTGGGTTGAGACAGGGGAGAAAACATGCCATTCAGCATTAGCCACCCTAGACAATGTCCAAAATGACAAAAGTATCAAAGCTGCTTGCACTGCTTTAATAAGGTAGAAATGTTCACTATTCCTACTTTGTACTTCAGGTAGACAGAATTTCCTACAGTATTCTTAATTTTCTTATTACATAGAATTACTTCAATATGTTTAGTAACTCACCTTCATCTTTTAAATTTGGCTCAATCAGACCCAAAAATCTCTGACAAGACTGAGACTTTTTTATTATTTTTTTAATATATTGTATATTGCAAGACACTTAGTATGGATCCCTGCGAATTTCAACGTGCAATAACACCTATCTGCGAAGCACTGACCTGATTCTGCAAACTTGTTTTAACTTGTAACTTGCATTTATTTTTTTAATCAAACCAAGCAGAGAAAAGCATGTTGCATAACAAAGCGAACAATTAGGTTGCTCCGATTTACTTGCAGTTGATATAAGCTGATGCAGGACACACACAGAGCAAAGCCCAAAAGCAGTAACCTGAGGCACAACCAAATTACTAAGCCCTATAGCACTGCTGACAAAATGAAAACCTTGGTTTAAAAAGGTCTTTTCAACTTTTGAATGTTTGGACGCATTCTCTCCGTACCCCATAACTCAGATTAAAGAAAGGATGAAAGCTTTGTTTCAAGAAAACTTTTAAACTGCTGGTACAACGAAGGTCATATTTAGTGACTAAGAACAAAATGCTCAATTATGTCCTAGTTGTTGAGTTTTGTTTTAATGAAGGTTGTATTGCTGATAAGGACTGATGCAGAGTGGTGAGTAACCACAGATTTGCACAAGAGAGGGAAAGGGGCAGGAGTGAGAAAAGCAAGCACAAAGAAAGATACAGAAATATTTAACTGAAATAAGGTGTTTTTTTTAAGGTACTATAGTTCTGTGACTATGTAAGCCATATAAAACAAAGGGCCAGAAGGGAAACCATTCTGAGTTCTTGAATTTTATGAAAGTATGTTCAATATTCTTAAATGTACTGCAGTACCAGTGCATTTTATTACATTACTGATATGAAATCTCACTCCATGTTTTTATAAATTACTGCACAGAGAGAATTGAAGTAGGCACTTAAACAAGAGTCTTGGTAAAAATTAAAGACATCCTGACATTTTGGATCAATACTCAACAGTAAATCAACAGCTCCAGAAAGGAAGCCATTTTTCATCCCCTCAAAAAAAAAAAAAATTAAAAAAAGAAAGAGATATTAAGCAGTCAGGCTAGGGAGTGAGTGGCCAAGAAGTGGGAGAGAGTACACAGAACCAGTGTAAGTGTTTTCTTCATCCAGCTACAGTATGCTTGCCGGAGTTAGATTTACTGAGTCTGATGACCTCATCCACAAGACCCAGTGAGTGACCTGGTTACAGCTCCCCAGCACTGCCTGTCAGCTGCAGCACTTGGGAAACTGTTAGGCAACACCTTCCCTAGTTTAGAGTGCCCTCACTGATCAGGTGTTTCTAGGCTGAGACATGGAAAGTCAGGCAGCACATGTCAGGGGCATGGCCGATGGAGCCGTGATGAGAGCATCTCTGTCACAGGCACGGTCTGTGGTAGTGCAGCCCTCTCCTCCCTGGCCCTTCCCCTGCCAGGCTCCCAAGAAGCCAGTGCCCACTGCTGTGGCTTGTGCCTGCCTGAGGCCCACAGGCAAGAAACTCACCAGAGTGTGCAGGGCTCCCTCATTCAGCACCTGCTGCCATCTGGGGTTACAGTGACACTGAAATGGCTTGAACACCAGAGACCACAGATGCAGTCAGCCCTGGGCATGACTCTCCCCTGCACCAGTCATGTCAGCAATAATGTCCTTTTGATTCCATTACTTCAGTGATAACAAACACATACATGTTTATGAAGTAACATACATGCTTGTACACGGTTCATAACCAGCATGTCATTTAAGCAGCTAAACTACCATGCAATTCTGATATAACCATTAATTGTGAGAAGTGGCAGACAAAAATCAACTGCTATGCTCTTCTGTACTTCAGTGGAAAGCTATCGGGAGCTGGCCAGAAAATATCCCAGGTTATCTTTCACCTTCCTGGGCTGAGGGTATATTACATGCAACACAGCAGCGCCTCTGTACAGGACACGCTTTACTCCAGATTATATAAACTGATAACCACTGAATAGCTCTGCAACTAATGTCTTTTCACATGAAAAGCAAACAGTGCCCTGCCAATCTTTCATTGCTCTGGAGTCTAGCATGGGAGGGATGAGTACACCTAACTGTGTAACCCCAGCAGGGCTCACTAGCATTTAAAAACTCTACTGCCAGATTTGGTCTAGGAACAGTAAGGATCTAGGCATTAGATGTGAAACCAAGTACATTTTTTTCCTTTTAGTTAAGCACATCTCCATCCCTTCTAGTGCTACCAACATTAAACTGACCCACATTTTAAAAGAATACATTTCTATCATTTCTATTTAATTATAAATACCTTGATTCTTTCTATCTTTCAACTCTCTACAAATCTGCTGTTCAAAATAGAAGAAAATAATACCTGCCCCAACAGCACACACGCAAAGTAAATAAAGAACACTTTTGTCACTGACAAAACAAGTATCACATGCAAAGGAAAACAAATCCTTACCTCATGTTTCAGGTTCCCGTGTTCTGGAACATAAGTAAAAATTGGCATTATTGGCAATTGCAAATCACACACTTTTTATATATCAATCTCAGTCTGTGTTGTGTTGCATTACAGAAAGCACTGGTACTTTCTCTTGCTACCCGATACCTGTAGTTGCCTTAGCAGCCCAGGGCTGTTCCAGGTCCTGTTGTGCAAACCCTGGTGCACACCCCTCCCCGCTCATTGGTGCTGCCGGGCTGCACTACGCCAGCTTGAAGGGCTCCTTGCTGCAAGGTGTGCTGCACCTTCCAGCTACCTGGTTCACTAAACTTTTTAAAGTTTCAGGACATTTCAAAAATTCTTTACATATATTGACACTGGGAATTCAAAAAGCTTCTTCATTGCAAGTCAGGTTTACACAGTTTCCTGGTCTTTTGTGTTTTCATAGCATGTCAGTGTGTATCAAGACAAGATGTAGACCTTTGAGCTCGTAAGTTTTCTGTATTTTGTGTCTTTAAGTTCAATTCAACATTACACTAGTATACTACAGACTTTGAAGCCACTGGTGGCTTACTTGCATCTTCTAATATAAATTATCTTGTACTATTAAAAAATTATTACAAAAAATAATGAAGTCCTGGGGGTAATCAGAAGGACTGCATCAAAACAAAATCACTTCTGTGCAGACACATTACAAAAGAATCAGACAAGAGTATTCTTTTTTCTCCACAATTTTCTTTGAATTTCTATTTCTTAACAGATATTTGGATGCATTCTAGATTTTGGTTGAGTGCTTTATTTAAGCACACACACCTCTATTTATGTGTGCTCCCAAGCACTGCACACAGCTGAGGCAAAGCACAAGCTGCACATGCCAAGTATGTGCTTGATCACATCTAAAGCCTGTCATATTTTGTAAACAAACAAACAAAGTCATATTCGCACTAAATCAGTGAAAAAGCTTTAACTGCAAGTCGACTTTCTGCTAGAAAAAAAAAAAAAAAAATCATTAAATAGTATCATGGGAGGGGGGATCCTTGGCTTTCTAGCGTTTTATGCAAAGATAAGGCATGCCAAGACGAAGCACTGCAGCTGAGGAGTCTGGGCTAGGCCAGGGAGGCACAGCCTGTTTACCACCAGTAGTGCTCTCTTCTCACGTAGGCTTTCAGCCACCGTTTCCTCTCTCACGCAGTGCGCCAAAGACACATCACCTTGTCATCCACAGAAAACACTTGTATGATTATAACCTTTCCAAAAGTATTCATTTGCATTTGCAGAGTGAGCAAAGAAGAGAAAAATAAGTCTGCTCAGAAGGAGGACGTGCTGCTAGACTACTGAGTTTTTCCACAGAGCCTGAGGGAATTAGTCACCTAAGTGCTGTTGAAATTCAGTATTATTTTGGTATTTACTTTCACAATTTGATAGGCCTTTTTGACTTTTTGCCAAAATCTGAATAAATCATCTTTTTTGAATGTTTCATCTCAGTATTATAAAAAAGACCTCAAATGAAGTCAATTGTTGTGATAAATACTTGCGGGGTAGGGGCAAAATTTCAAATCCAGACATGGGAGATTTTCCCAACCCCCCTTTTATTTTTTTTTTAAATGACCTCTATTTAGTCCTGCAGCTCTCTTGACAGAAAAATTAAATGGAATTTCCACTCTTATCTTCAATGGAAAGGAATGAATCTGATCTTTATGATTGCTGGTTGAATAATATTTTTACCACTAGAAAATATCCCCAACCCACCTACACAAAGGAGTTCCATGTGACAATGGCAGCATCCCAATAAGTTTCATAATAAATAAGAAACTTATTGAGTAACTTCCTATAATCGGATTCATGAAATCACCACACAAAAGCAATTAATACTCCTAGTAACTCACATAACATAGATTTTATGGAAAGGGAGCTGAGGGGGTGGGATTGGTGGACTAAAAATGAGACTTCTGACTTCACTTAGCTCTTCAGAAATAGAAAAATATTCCGTATGTTTATTTCCACATAAAATCCTATCCAAAAATAAGACACTTGTCTTGTTATTTCATTAGTTTAAATATTCCTGTATTTCAGAATATTTTGTAAGGGTTTAAGTGAATTGTTTCAGGAGAGATCTTTCTTCCAAATGTCAAATAGATACAAGGTGGGGGAAGGAAAAAAACCCTAACCCTTATTTATATTTATTTATATTTTTTGAAAAATTTTTAAATAATGTCTGAGGATATCTACCAGCAGATATTTTACACATGACAATTTTAATTCAAGTTCCTGCTCATCACCAATGTACCAATGAAACTGTCAAGTGAGTTGTCAGTTCTGAAAGCAACCTACTTACACTGCCATAGTTCAGCATCATTTTTAGTTTTTTTGGTCTATTCACTGAAGGCATGATACCATTAGGACACATCTGATGATTGTATTTTACTACAAAAGCAACAGGAGCATCAGCTGGCCTCAATAAGTGAGGCAGTACAGACTGGAAAATGGGAATAAGATGCTCCTCATGGGTGCAACAGAGCAGCTGGATTTAAATGCAAACTAAATGGAGAGTAAATAAAAAGGATATGTAGTAAACTACTCACCTTTCCATTTAAAAGACGACTCAAAATATTTTAAATGTAGGAGCTATAAAGTAAGTCACTTTGGAGGAACTGTGGGACTACCTGCTCCTTTCCAGTCATTTAGCCAGTCACTGCATAGTCAGAACTAAGAAAACCATGGCCTACAAGCACCATAGAGCAGGGCTCTGCATAAATTATCAATCCCTTTATGTGACCTCTGTTCAGGTTGAGCAAGGATGGGTACTTAACCAATACAGCTCAATCTTTGTTGCAGTCAAATAAAAAGTGGCATAACTCCAATAAACATTCTGGGATTTAAGCATTTAACTTGTCAATTTTGTTGACACAGTAGGTTTGGAGGAAAGCCAGCAATTTTGCAACTATTGATCAAGCCAGCAAAAAGGTAAACAGCTGCTGGTCTCTTTTTAGATGTCAAAAACACATGCTTTCTGTGAATAATATCTATTTTGCTGTAGCAAGCAATGATTACATAAACAGCATGGACTGTCATATCGGGCATACATATTACCATGTGAAAGCAACACTAAACTTAACCCATTCATACAGTAACATTTTCTTTCAACTTCATCACACAGTTAAACTTCTTTCCCACCTAAAGAAATGTAGATTTTTTTTTTTTTAAATATCTGAAGGAGAAAGGAATCATGCATCAGGTAACTAAAAACATTACTTGTCAGTTGAGTCTATTCTATGTAACTGCACTTTCTGAAATTAATGGCATATTTTCACAGGCTTCTAGTCTGCTTCCAGTAGTGAAACCCCCAAATGTTTCTAGTTAGCACCCACAGGGAGGAGCAGACAGGACAGGTGACCATAAGCTGACCAAGATACTCCATACATCATGTTCAGTAGAAAGCTGAGGCACCACAAGTGGCAAGTTCTCCTCTATTCATCAATGGCCAGCATCTGAGGAGGACCCTGTCTGTTCTGCCTTCAACCACAAACCATGAATTTCTGAGTATAGTTCCAGAACTCATCTCCTGAATCTGGATCCTGCCTGCCACAGAGTCCAGTCTGGGACTTCTGCCACAGCGTCACTGGTGACGGTAACTAATTGCCATCAAGGGGGGTGGGTTTGATGCAGTATGGGCTTTGTATATACTTATAAATTTTTGGTTTCATTTTATAATTATTACAACTTTCATTAAAGTAGTTTTAGTTTTCTTTATTAATTCATAAGTCTCTCTCCCTTATTCCCTTTCTTTTCCCCTTCAGGAAAGGAGAAAGATTAATGGTGTCAGTTGTCTAGAGGTCTGCCCTGCCCTAAACCTTGAAACTCAGTTAGTGTTTTTCTAATCCATCTATGCCCCAATAAAAGATGCTTCCAACATTCCCTGGGAACAGTGATATAAAGAAGAAAATTTTGCGGGTTTGGCACCACATTTATAATATTCAAAACATTTTCAAGATTCTACAACCGTTATTGGAGGTTCATCTAATTGAAATATTCAACAGTCTGTGGAATCAGCAAACATTTGCCTGAGAATACTTAATTCACTATAATTGGATGGACTTGGGAAAATTCCAGTTTGGCAAGAGAAATGGATTGTTTATTTTGCTGGTTTAGACTAGCAGGCTAAATGAGCAGACCAGTCTAGACCAGTCACTGGACTTCTGCAGCGTGTTCTGAGAAAAGTGATACTATTTTACCAGTCTTGAACACCTCTGCAGAAATTGCAGGACCACAGAACAACCTGTACAATGCAAGTGTGAATAATGAGAGATACCATTTCTTCTTTCGTCTGTTAGAGGACTTAGGCTCACTTAAAGGTCCCACTCTTAACTATTCCCAAATATAAATCCTTCCATATATTGAGAGGGCATCACCAGATAGCTAAAGTTGTCCCATGGCTTGAAATAACACATAGGAATGCAGATGAGAAGCCAGAAGTAAAAAAGGAAAGGCAGACCTCCACATCAGACACCACAGAAAAGAGCAACATCTATGTTATAATAAATGTGCCAGAGAAATATGTGCATTCGTTTTGTAATCCTAGTGTTTAAGAATTTTGTCAGGCCTTGTATTTAGGATTGCAGAATCAGACTTGCAGTTCATCAGAACATAAGCAAAAAAAAGAGGGAGCACAGAAGATTTCAAGCCACAGAAAAAGAGATCAGGGCATAAAAGTAAAATATATGGAAATACAGAAGTCTGCTTGAACATGTATGGGGAAGCATTTCAGGGGAAATAAATTTTTTTATAATGACAGAAATGAGCACAAAAGACTTGAACCAGCACTGACGATTTACTGGCAGAAACAGTAACTAAAAACAAACAAAAAAACCCCACCACCAAAATTCAACCACTTAACTCTGCATCTTTCATCCCTGTAATTTCTACAGTCTGTTGAACTGGCCTACTTTGAAGTAAAACATCTGAAGAGATAGCATATGTTTGTGTACAAAGCATAGCATGACAATGCATCCATTTATCTTTGAGTTTTGTCAATGTTTTTCTCATAAGTGTATAATTTTCATCTGACACTTATTAAATTTGTCATTTTAAAGCTTTCATCTGTCTTTGGATGTTTGTCCTTTGAATTTTCAGGGACTGTAACTTTGAATGGAAAATGAAAATATTTCATCCACTCGGGGAGATCCTGAGCATCATTTCAGAAAGGCTAGCAAAAGCATCTCTCAGTGGTCCAGAAAAGAAAACAAAATCCTCAGCTTACAAAATCAGAAAAAGCTGAGGAAAATTCAAATGCCTTTAAACCTATCAGTAAATTCTCATTGCAGTATTTTGAATTCTGATCACCTCTTTTCAAATAGACCTCCAGAAATAGAAGTCACCTACAAAATGGGAATGAAAATTACCTGAGCGACAGAAAAGTTGCACTTATTAAGAAATAATTGAATACAAAAATACATTAAAACTATTCAGCCCAGAGAGTATGCTAATAAGAGGTCATAAAATAATTTATCACACAGAAGCAGTTAGTCAAGACTTCCATTGGCTCTTCTTATAAAACCCCACAAAGTCCTATATTAAACTGAATAGGTAAAAAATTCAGGCATAACCAGAGTAAGATAAGCAGCCTAGAAATTAAGAAAAAAGAAAAATCTTTACAGAACTCACTGCTCCAAATCTTCTGAAATGCAGTTAGGAAAGCTATGCAAAGGCACTAACAAGATGTAAAAATCTCTCAGGACACCAAAAAGATAAAAAGAAAGTTTAAATGGATTAAGAAAGTAGCATCACTCCTGGGCACTGTCACACAGAGCTTTTGCACTTTTCTGTGAAGCATCTGGAATCAACCACTGGCAGAATGACAGAACACTAGATTGAACAGACCACACATCTATCATGGGGTACATATATACCTTGGGGTATATATATTCCATGTCTGTGGTACCAATTAATACTACATGACTGAGTAATAATCATGTCTGGGTTTCTAAAAGGGAAATTATGGCTCATGTCCATTATACCCGGTGAAAGAGGTTGTAATAGTCCCCTAGAAACAGAAGAAATACATAGTAATACAACAACTATTTCCAAGCATTCTGCTATATTAAAGCATTCCAGCTACACTCCACAATTTCTTATCCACTAGCACGCTCAGACCACTTCTGCTAATTTCCCACAGGAGCAGCAAATGACATTGCTAGAAAAATTAAATTTATCATAAATTAATTTCTCTAAAGACTGCAAAAGGAAAAGCTTCAAAATTAAAACTAAGGTAGAATTTGGTCCATGTAGAGCATCCTTTTTCTATGAAATGCAGGGAAAGCATTGAATTTTACATGATACCTTTGTGCCTGTATTCTTTAGTAATATTTCATAACCTAGCAGGCATGATGGTAACTTACAAGAGATCTTGTTACTCAGCATACCTCTCAAAAAATAAAAACATAGCTCCAGAAAATAATTTATACTGGAGTTCCACAAACCAATGTTTAAAAAGTCTGAATTGCCCCACCCTTTTATGGATCATAGAGGCAACTGGTAACAAAGCTTTTCCTTAAACTTTTCCTCACTCTGTGCACATTATGCATGTGTAGCACTGGTCAAGCAACACTTTTCTTCAGAAAGGCAAATAAAGAGTAAAAATGGAAGAACAGAGGAGAAACCTCAAAATTTCCCTTCCCATTCATTGGCCAAGTTCCTCATTGGGTGGAAAGAGGACACATTTTCAGTAAGGTGGCCAAAATCATTTGTCTTTTCCATTCATAGAGCATGAGGATGCATGACAAGAACTGTAATTCACAGTTCTACTCTCAGAGCAGGTTGTAAGGAAGCCACAGCCTACCACCTCATCATTCTGCCTCATGAGCAGGCAGTAGAGCTTAGTAACAGAGCTACAGACATCTTGGAATCTTTGCATAGAAGAAAATTTGACTGATAAGAGAAAAGGAAAGTTTAAAGAGAGAACAGAGAGCAGAACACCTGGATAGAAGGTAAACACAGAAAGCTAAACAGAAAATAGCATCTAAATCCAGCTGCTTCCAATTTCACTTAAGACAGACTTGGTACAGTATCATTTTACAAAAATCAGGGCAATGATTTAAAGTAAAATTCAAAATAACATTCTGCTCCTTTGAAGTTGTAAAATGACAATTTATACCACTCACAAAAGCAGAAATGTGGTTTTATTTTGTTCCCTCTAGCAAGTGCACAGCACTACTTAAGTATATATGCAGGAAAATTGCAAGAAATCAGGCCTTGTGTTATCTAGGCATTTAATGGTCATTCTTACTGATACATGCTGCACCATATGTGTCCACAGCTCTTTAAAGAGGAATCAAAAGACAAGCTCTTGCCTCCTGGGGTGCCAGCTATCCAATTAAAATAAAAACTACAAAAGCAATTAAAACAGAAGGTACAAAGGAAAGAAAAAAGTAAGTGTAGGGATGGTTTAAACCATAGGAAATTGCTCTCTTCTGAAGAACAGTATGTGTTTGTTTCTCGACTCTATCAATGCAATTGATTTAAAATATTCAGGTTTTAGTATCATGTTAGATACTACTTTTCTTTAGAATACCCACAGGAGGTTCTGTGAAAAACCAGTGTTCAAGAAAGGATTTAAGTGAAAAATACTATTGGTTTTCAGACCTACAAAATATTATTTTTAACAACCCAGACCTGGAGGACAGCATGGAAGATCTTTAATACAGGAAAGGAAGTGAGAAAAATCAAGTTCACTGACGGCAGCAGAAGTTGGTACCTGCCATGCTACTGATTTCATGACAGAACAGGCAAATAGCACAGCAAGCCAAAAAACAAGTACAATACAGGAATTAATGCAAATAGGGACCAAGACAGAAACAAGTTTATACAATTTTGAAAGGAAGAAAAGGCTAGAGCCAAAATTTTGAAGCAGGAGCTCAGTGAAGTCATAATGTAATTGAAGCAGTGGGAGAGATTATTGCTGCAGCATCTTTTTGCAAAGACTGTAGACAGTAATATCAAAAAGAAAATAGCACAATGGAGGAAGCTGCAGTAGCTTATGTGAGAAGAGAATCTTCACAAAGTACTATGAAATAATTCTTGAAAGTAACATAGAGATTATAGAGAATTGAGATGGACAGTTAATTAGAAATTTTGCCAATATATAGAGCTACACTATCCAGAAATCATCATATGTTCCAATGGCTTTTCCTTTTCAAGCACATTCAGACAAAGGGAAATTCGGGATGGGAGTGTGTGTTTGTCAGTTGCTCCCCCCCTCCATAAGGACCAATTCATCTGTGCAAAGGAGAAAGGGAAGAGTCAAAAATGGCACAATAAGTCTGTGACTAGCTGGTTGGACAGTAACAAATTCACTGCCACCAACTAGGTCCAGTGAAGGGGTACAAATTATGAGAGCTAACATTTCACACTAGCAGTGGGAGATTTGGAAGATGTCAGAGAGGATTACAGATGCAATAGAGAGCAGAAAGGGAAAGGGTCAGATTTGAAGTCATCAGTGGGGGTGGAGTTCAAATGGTAGCTGAAGCCAAAAAAGTCTTTAAGGTCCCAAGGAGCAGAATAGAGGAAGTGCAAAGTGACAATGGCCAGGCAAGAAACTCAGAGTACAGCAATCGATAACAAGAAGAGGAAAAAAATAGTCCTTAGATGTGGGAAGTAGAAAGCCATCAATCACCTTTTTGTGCATATTATGAGTGGACAGAAACCATGGAAACCAAAGAGATGAAAGAGGAAGCTGAGGCAACACAAACAGCTTTAGGAGCTGAGAGGGAAATATTAAAAATTACATAGACGTAAGGGGAGCACCACAAGGATGATAGATGATATGCCATACAGAAGGTGTTACGTATGAGCAGTCTACAATTAAAACAAGAGCAATTCCCAATTGTATACAACACTGATGAAGAAATTGGGTTTGACCTATAACAGTCCTCTCCTGCTTTTGAACATTTCAGTTTAGTAACAATAAAAACCCCTATGAATTCCAAATGCAATTCTAATTGTGCTTATAAATGGTAGTTTCACAAGTATGTATGTTACAATAAACACAAATTAGAGGTAAATTAAACCTTAATTATATCTAGCAAGTTTTATGTCCTAATTAAAAATGGTACTCTAACAATAAAAATGACTTACCACCTGAATTAGCTCTGCCACAATTGTCTAATCTTCCTAAACATTCTTTGTGTGCTCCAGCTCCACACTTGGAACATAAATACCCTTGATAAAACGTTCCCCTGCAAAATAAAATTAGGTTGTGATACATTAGAGGTGGTAAATTCCACAAATAAAGGAAATAAGAGACATGGCATAAAGCATTAGAAGTCATTTGCTGCTATACATGATGATAGTCCTTGTACTGGGCAAAAGTAACAAGTGACAAGCAGCTCATCTGCTTTTTGTCACCAGTAGTCATTCAAAAGTTGTTACCAGGTTGTTCTTCTAGTAGTCCAGAACAACTACCTCCATTTCGGTTTAGCCCAAAGCAACTCCATCACGTTATACCTGAAATTGTACTATTACACATCTATCCTACTATAGATCTATACTGCATTTTGTCTCAGTGGGAATTTGCCTAGACACCATGAAGAATAAGATGTATTTCAAGACCGTGACAAGCTTGAATATATATTTAAGCATTAAGTAATGTATATGCTATACTGCAAATATTCTTGATTTTATAGATGTTAATTTAAAGAAGGAAAAACAAAACAAACAAAAAAAAAGGGGGGGAAAAAAAACCACACCACCAAAGGCAGAGAGATATCCAAATACACTTCAGTTCATACTCAGAGCTGCTAAATGAGGAGCCACTTCCCTTGCTTTAAATGTTCTGCCATTCCCCTTAAGGAATTGAAATGAAGCCTGAGGAAATTGGTTTATTTTCAGATTTGTGCCTGGCTTTTCTCTTAAGTTCACTGAATGGCTAACAGGCAAACAGCTTTTTACATGTTACCTCTTAGCAATTACATGTTTCATCTACCGATATATTTGCTCACACTTCACACTGTATGTATCTGTCTCCAAGATCATCCTGACCAGCATGGAGTGATTATGCATCCCAGTCTAACATGATACCTTCAGATTCAAAGAAAACTCAGGTGTCTCATACAGAACACAGGGGAATTAAAGCTGAGCATAATGTACAACAACTGCTATTTACTACAGCAATTTCTAGACTGTTAGCGATGAAATATATTTTTAATTACATTCAGAAGCTCAGTATTTTTAAATATTGGAATCTATAAATAAGTAGAAAATGTTAAAAAAAACAATGCACAACTTTATTGCAGTCTTCCATTTTTATTTTTTCTTTATTGTTACACAGGAGTGCCAGATATTCTAGATTAAAATATGGGACACACTATCATCCTTCATTAAAGATGCCATTTAAGACTAGGATTTTATTCCCATTTCAAGATTAGGCACTATGGGTCGCTTCCTCCCCTCCCCCTCCCAAGAATTTGCACATTGCCTTATGCTTGGATCTTAAAAAACAACTCATTTTTTAAAGATATTTAGGCATTTTATGAGGGTATATTCAATATAACTTATATACCCAGAGACATGACTGTATAGCACAGGGTAGCACTTGGGGATATCCAAGCTACCTTCGAGCAAATTAGCATGTCTGCAGAACAATGCAGTATCATGCAGGCTGTGCCCTGAAAGCTCAGCAACAGCAATTAGAGCAGTAACAGAGACACGATGCCTCAGCCTCAGACATCAGTCCTTCCATTTCCCAGTTCAGGGTGTCTGTACCATCCTTCATAGTAATTTACACCCTCCTGTATGGCTCAAAGCCCTTGAACACTTCCAAAGTCAGGGCATTCACAACTTCTCTGGGCATCCTGTTACAAGCACCCGAACTGCTGGAAGTTTACAAAACTTTCGCTTCTCCAACCTACACTATGAAAATGAGGTTCAATATATACCTCTATACCATTGCACTATCCATAAAAAACAAACATAGTTTCTAAAAGATAGCTCAAACATTGAATAAGAAACTACAGATGCACAAGCTTGTGTGTTTCAGAGAAAAGAAGCAGAAAACACAGATTACTTTTTTTGCTCCAGTTAGCTTTACAAATCCATGCTCATGAAACCATTAGTTGCCTGCAAGCATTTATCTAGCTTTGCAACATCTACCTTCAATTCATCTACATAGCTCTGGTTCAGAAACATCTGTGGATGCCTCAGTTATTTTCTGTCTCACAAAGTAATATCCCCATATCAAACATTTATGAGCATTGTCATCATCTGATTTTCTGAACATGCATTCCATCTGTTCTTGTGACTGGAGGTCTACAACTGTGAGTTCCATGAAACAGCTATGGTGGTCACAACTGTACCAAACTGATGTCATTTACATCAGCATTCCTGTAGTAAATAAAGCAATTCTCATAATAGAATCATGATCAAGTAGGCTTCTGATAAATGAAGAATGTCTTGAGCTTTTAAGCTTCTAGCAACACTCCTGATAACATTCAGAAATTTTATTACAAATACTTGTTAACACAATGAGAAATACTATGTATGACTTCATGGCTTGTCTCTCTTGGGACAGGTAATCAGCTAGCAATATGTTTCCACAGACTCTTTTGACTCAAGATAATTCACCAGGAGTGGGGTACAACAAAAACACTAACACACACACACACAAAAAAAACCCACCCACCACCACACAAATTACTTCAAAGTCTTACCTCAGAAGCATCTGACAGACTTTGCAAGATGTCACACGACTGAAGGTATGCATTTTGAACTCATGAAAGCTTGTATCTGCATAGTCTGGCCGTATGTTTGACCTAAGAAAATAAAATTGGAAATCTTCTTTAAACTGATAAAATCTACAAGATAATGTGATGTTCACAGCAGGAAACCCAAATCTAAGAACAACTAGGTTTATCTGCACTTCAGTGTTTTCACTGAGGAGAATCAGAAACACAGACATTACCACACAACTTGAAGTAAAAATTTAAATTATGATATTATATAGACCTGGTCCTTAAAATACATCCTATACCTACCTTAGCTGTTACAGTAACTAGAAAACTATACATCAAAACAAGCAGCAATTGGGTTTTTATTCCTGTTTATTTAACTAGGATCATTTTATGCACCTGAAGAAAGCTGACTTCATTCTCCAATATTCTCTTATGTGGATGTAGAAGAAAAAGCAGCTCACGCTGAGACCCACCACATGGGCAGATCATTTGTGACAGGTCATGGCTACACAGCAATACATTGGATAACATAAGTGATTTCAAGAGCAATTAGAAAATATTTACTGGGGTTTGGCTAGTCTTTCTTAAATACATTTCCCAATGCCTGCAGTGTTCCTACATGTGCTTAATTTAACAAATTATATAGAAGATCATGGGTAGATCAAAGTACTGGTGTGTTTGTATCCATGTGTTTTATCCTTCCTACTGATAACATTTAAAAGCAGAGTATAATACTTAAATGACCCACTCATCATTTTGTTGCACTGGTGCATGTTTGCAGATTCATTTACATTTTATTGAGTAACACATGGGTTTTTTTCCTGTCGTATTGCCCATTTCCAAGACTAGAGGGGAAAACACGACTTTTCAATTGGCTTACGTTTTTGTTTGTTTGTTTTGTCTTGAACTCAGTAACATTCCCCAAGCTATCTTAATACTGTCAAAATCAGTAACACTGACATGCTAGGTGCATAATTTCATATTCAGTGTATCAGACAAGAAAAAATACATACAGTAAGGATTAATGTATTTTTAAACATGTCCTAGTTTTGAGCCGCAAGCTGCCCAGGGCAAAAGAGATTTTTACCCCTTCCCAAGGAGTAAGATAAAAATGCTCCACACTGATTGGATGTGTAAATGGAAATCCCATTTACAAGTACATACAAAAGGTATTCAAGTAGAAGGAATACATCCACAAAGTAGGCTCAGTCCTTCACCTGGGCCTACCAGGACAAAACCTGTCAGAGCCTTCCAGAAACTTCCACCCCCCACCGACCTGGCCCCACACTCACAGTAGAGCAGGCCTCCCGCAGGCTGCCACAGGCCCTGTGGCATAGCCAGAGATTGCCTGCCAGCCCAGAAAGCCATCTTCCCCACGACCCACGAGATCACTGTGCACACTCCTCCCAAGAGCAGAGAGAGATCTGGCTGTGCATTCCCTTCAATAAAGGAACACTGGGAAACTCAGTAGAATAAGAAGTTACAATATCCTGGGATGACCTGCCCATCCCCTTGGGACTGTCTTGCTTTCAGAGGACTCCTCTTTGTGGTTATACCAATTACAGGATCACAGAATCAAGCAGGTTGGAAAAGGCCTCAGAGATCATCAAGTCCAACCTATCACTCAACACCTCATGACTAACTAAACCATGGCACCAAGTGCCACGTCCAGTACCCTCTTGAACACCTCCAGGGATGGTGACTCCACCACCTCCCTGGGCAGCACATTCCAAGAGCTAACAACTCTCTCTGTGAAGAACTTTCTCCTCACCTCAAGCCTAAACTTCCCCTGGTGCAGTTTGAAACTGTGTCCTCTTGTTCTGGTGCTGGTTGCCTGGGAGGAGAGACCAACCCCCTCCTGGCTACAACCACCCTTCAGGTAGTTGTAGACAGCAATTAGGTCTCCCCTGAGCCTCCTCTTCTCCAGGCTAAACAACCCCAGCTCCCTCATCCCCTCCTTGTATGGCTTGTGCTTGAGGCCTCTCCCCAGCCTCGTTGTCCTTCTCTGGACACATTCAAGTTTCTCAATGTCCTTCTTAAACTGAAGGGCCCAGAACTGGACACAGGACTGAAGGTGTGGCCTAACCAGTGCTGAGTACAGGGGCACAATGACTTCCCTGCTCCTGCTGGCCACACTATTTCTGATGCAGGCCAGGATGCCATTGGCCTTCTTGGCCACCGGGGCACACTGCTGGCAATTGACTATTGACCACAAAATATTATTTACATCAGAATGCTTAGGGTTCCCTATTTTTTGGGCAAAAATATTGCAATACATGATATATAGGAATTAAAATTAAAAAAAAAAAAAAAAAAAAAAAAAAAAAAGAAAAGAAGTAAAATCCTGAGTGTAAGAATGAAAGAATCTACAACACGCAAAGGAATGACCCAAAGGTCAAATTCATGCATTGAAGTTGGAGATAGCTATTAGGATAATTTCCTTTATATATATTATGAAAATCTTCTAGATTAAAACACAGAGCAGCCACAAATTGCAATGAAATTTAAACATAGGTAAACATGCAGTCATCAATCTCTCCAGGACTGAATGAAAAGGCTTTATAAAAAAATAATCTGTTTATGTGCCAGTGTCAGAAAGGTCAATCTTCTAATCCACATGATTAAAATTGTACTCAAAAAGCAAATGGAATTTTGCTTTTATGCTTGAGAATAACTTTACACTCAGTATTGTTTTGACTAGCTCACTAGTGTCTCCTTTTCTGCAATGATGCCAATATGTCAATACTGCAACTCCAGCTAACTAAAACAGGCATTGATACTACCCACTCACAGCAGGAAGGTACAAGTATGAGGATAAAATTGATCTCAAAATAGTAAAGAACTTTTTAAATCAGGAGAAAAATATATTATTTTGTGGCTGTTAACTCTACAGAGCAAGGCCTATATTTCAGGGCTATAAGACACCGCAAGGATTGTCTAGTTCCAACTCCCCTGCCATAGGCAGAGACACTTTTCACTAGATCAGGTTGCCCAGAGCCATGTCCAGGGTGGCCTTCAAAACTTCTAGGGATGAAGCTTCCACCACCTCTTTGGGCAACCTGTTCCAGTGTCTCACCTCCCTCATGGTGAGAAACTTCTTCCTAACATCCAATCTGAATCTACCTACTTCTATTTTTGCTCCATTCCTCCTAGTCTCATTACTACCTGACATCCTAAAATGTCCCTCCCCATCTTTCCTGTAGGCCCCATTTCAATATTGGAAGGCCAGAATAAGGTATTGACAGAGCCTTCTCTTCGCCAAACTGATCAACCCCAACTCTCTCAGCCTCTCTTCATAGGAGAGGAGCTCCAGCCCTCTGATCATCCTCATGGCCCTTCTCTGGATACGTCCAGCACACCCAGATCTTTCTTGTAATGTTTGCCAAGGGGTTGCTGAAACCTCTTGGGCTACAGAGTTAACTATGGATAATCATGAACATTCCCTGGAACTTGTTACTCTACTTAACGTTCCCAACAAAAGCTGATTTTGTTGCCCATTTGGTTCAGACCAGGATAGCTTGCAAAACAACTTGAAAAAATATTAGCCTAACTGCAGGGACTCACAGATTGGAAAACATAAAATTAATCCTAACAACCTGACCATTTTTCAGAAACAAACCAAACAAGATTCCATTAATTTAATTAGAACAGGATCATTCTTCAAAAAATAGTAAGTATAGTAGATGAAAAGAAAAAACATTGCAACATCATACGGACAGTTATTTAACACAAGCAATTGACTGCATAACTTCCTTTCATATGCACAATTTTTTTTCATTCTTCTCTCAGGCTATATTACACCAAGATTGGAATACATGAACTACAGAAAATATGTCTCCTATTAAGAGAACAAAGATGATACACTCTGTTCATTCTTCTTTACATAAGAAGTAACATTCTAGTTTCTTCATATTTTATAAAGCCATTCTGTTTCATTTTACAGTCCTTAATAGAAAAAGTTTTGCCCAAGAGGAGGCGGGGGGGGGGGGGGGAAGACATAGAGGTAAAATGGGAAAGAATGAAGCTGCTGCCTCACTGAACAGCTGTCACAAGCCCTCCACTTGCTTTTCAATAAATTTTCCTACTGCACCTACAGGCTAAATGATCAAATTATAATGTCCTAAACACGACAGAAGATTTATCTAGACATGCAGGCTTACAGCTTTGGCTCTCTGCAAGGAAATTTCTCAGTTTCTTTCAACCTACCAGGTTTTAATTTAGTGATTGTAAGATTCCAATGGTTATTTCAATACTTTTTTTATCTAAAAAACTGACTAGTGACTACTTCAATAAATTCCTTATCTGAAAAACTGTTTTTTCTTCACCTCCTACACATCTTTTATACTCTCTTATTTGTTCACTGCCATCTAACTTCATCTATTTCCTTGTTGGCTATGGCCAAGCTAGCACAAAGATCTTCTGAAAAAGGAAAAAAAAAAAACCAACACAGGAGCCTGAGTAGCACTTTCAGGGGCACACAGCACCTATTTGTAAACCAGAAGCCCACCCTTCCACCACTCAGCTGCCACAACACAGTAAAAAAACCACTTCATCCTTCTCAAATCATCTTTTCCCTTCTACTTCCCAACCTGTGGTCATGTTTGAAGAAATAGAAAAATATGTATTAGGTCAAAATTATTTTTTAGCTTAATACTGTTTTCTTCGGAAGAAAAATTTTTTGCCAGGTGGGGAACCTACACACAATTGTTCAAAAAAAATCAAACATATTGGGTTAGGGTTCCTTCCCCATCACACTGTAAGAGTCACTAGACAAGCCCTCTAACACGCAGGAGCAGAACCCTCAGTTCTCCTCCTACAACAACTTCTATAGGGTGCCCCAGGCTCAGTGCAAATGAAATGTTTTATCCATTTCTCCTGTCAAACAAACTGGATCAGTGGCTAAAGCAGGAAGTCAACCATATACCAAGAACATCTAATCCAAGGTAAGTAATTTTTTTTTTTTTCATTTGATGGCAAAACTGTGTCTCTTACTTTTACAAGCAATGTGGGGAGTCAAAAATGGTTTCCCTTATTCTCTTCTACTTTTTCCCCAGGCTGTTTTAACTTCTGCACTGTAGTAGAGATAAAACGTCAGGATACAGAAACAGAGTGAATCTGTAACAAGGAATTTTTTTCCAATTCACTCCTCAATTCAGCAGCAGAGTTTTTGTAAGGGACAACCGTGAGTGCCCTCTCCTGCACAGTGCAGGATCCCCTTAACCAGATTTACTCCAGTCACTACAGCAACGTCCTTGAGCTGCCCCTAAGCCTTTCGAGTAAAGCTTTCTCTTTCCAAGCTTCTTGCTGAATATTAGTCCCACAGGGACCAATTCACAGCTACACCACCAACCCAGAGACCTGCAGGTGCTTGTCTTGCTAGTCTCCTTCGTCATTTGGACATGCAATTCTTGTCTCTGCATCAGCCACTGGAGCCATTGCTCAAGGAGCCAAATGACTACCTTCAGTCAATTCTGCATCTGTGAACAGAACTTTCTTCAGTAAAGTTTGCAGAGTTCAGCGTAGAAAAGGATTACCCAGGTACCTTATTTAATTGCCCTTAATATCATCAGACTCCAAATCACTCCTTTTTAGATGACCTCATGCATACAAAGTATTCCCCTTTTATAAATGCATTTGCAGTTGCACTTCTCCATAATTTGATCATAGGCCAGCTCTGCCTTCAGCCGCCCATATAATACAACACCTTCATAAAAGGTGTCAGAAAGTGTCACATTATCAACCATTACCGACAAGCTTTTGCAGTGACAATTCATTCTACTAATAATCTTCACTTCAATTAATGGTACAGCTGACCACAGACTATCGCATAAAATTATCTCGTCACACAAAATATCTAGGCACCTATGCCTATGGAATAAGAAATAAATTCTCTCTACTATCCTACCTCAAATAAGAAAATAATTGTGCATATGAATAAAATGAAATAATTTCTAACTCTCTCCTATAGTGGCTGATGTAACAGATCAAAAACCTAAGTAGTAATTATTAACTCTCAACTCACAAAAATGTTATAATCAGAACATTAATAATTAAATTAAATCAAAAATCTTCTTATATCCAACAATGTAAGTTCTGTACCTCATTTTACCAAACTGAGCTTTGATCACCTTGGGTACAAAGTGTTTCCAAGATGCATACTGCAATGCAAAGCATACATCATCGACATGAAGGATGTTATTTGCTTATTTAAACAAAACCACATTCTGATGTGAAAGCATTAAGGTAAGAACATCTCTGAATAGCAATAGCATACAACTGGCATTTGGCTACTTACTAGCAGTGATTTTTCAGCACTCTTACATTCACGTTCATTTCCAGCAAGAAAAAAATATATAGAAAAACTGAATAAATTAATTGTCATTTCTTCAGTGGGACAGGCACAAATATGCTAGTTTAAACTTCCTCTACAGAGTTAAGGCTTACAAAATAAAATGTACCAGGCAAGCTGCTAAAATTTCAGGCATAAAACTCCATCTTATCTTTCTACTAAATGTGTACATTACTAAAGGTCATGTGTCTCAAGAGAATAAGTAAAAGGCTAAGAGATTCTTTAGTGTAGCTTCTTCTTCCTCTTTTCTCATGTGGAGAATAAGCACATGAAAATCCTGGTCTTCATTTCTAGAAAGGTCATATTTATAAAGACCTAAACAACGAAAAAACCCTTATTTCACAAATTTTAAACATACTGAATACATCTTCCCTTGAATGTTTTGCCCTTCAGAGATTTCAGCATTAGCCTTACAGACTTTAAGAACTACTGTCTCAAGTTTTCCATGAACATTTTACTGGAAGTCTACTGGCTGCCAGAAAACCCAAAAAAGAAAAAAGAGAGAGAGAGAAGATTAAGCATTGCATTGATTAATTAAATTCTTATAGCAAGTTTAAATTTTAAATAGGAAATTAATGAAATGTAAATAACACTGCCTCTACTCAAAGAGTGTACAGAAAGGAGAAATGGTAGTACTGTAAAAATGTTAAAAGTAGAAGCAATTAGGATGGATGCAATCATATGGATGACAATTTCACAGCACTAGAAAAAAGAAGGTATTCAGCAGCAGAGAGCACTGCAAGTCTACCACATTGTGGCTTCGTAGTATAAGGAGATAAAGGACAGAGACCTCAGAACACAGCACAAAAACTCTCTTTTATTCTAAGTCTATTTACTATTACTTTTAATACCACAGCTGGGAAACTGTACTTTAAATAACCTGCCTACAAGGCCCACTGCTGTCTTCCACTACTGAGCAGTCCCTTGCCTTTCCTGCTGTACTTTGACAGCGATTTCTTTTAATTGCTTCCTTGGCAGCTTTTCAATACCAGCTTGACTTCAGCAATTAAGACCTGTACAGATTCCTTGCCACTCTGGGCCTAGACCACTAAGAAGGTGTTGCTTATACTAACTGCAAATACTTCAAGAAATGTTGAGAAATTGCTTCTCTGGAATTAACAAGTCAACTTCTCCTTCCCAGACTTCACATGTTTTTAAACTTTTTTTCTTTTTCCTCATTAAACTGGAAGGGAAAAAGTATTACAGGGTTTAAAAAAAAAAAACCACCATGTGAAAAACATCTCACATTCCTCAGATAAACACAAATCCTTTTTCCACTTCCAAAGGCACATCCACGCTTAACTACAGGAATCACAGCACACATAGGAAAATAATACATCACACAAAGAAATGCAAAAGTAACTGTGCAAATGGATCAAGAAAGCTCTTTTCCAAGTGAATTAGCTGCAAAACAAGACAGTATTAACAAGAGCAGGTGCTGACCTAGATGCTGTTGAGTAGATAACTTCTGCCACAAATGCATTATAAACACTGACTCAACAGAGCCATTCTTTTCAGGGGACTAACAACAAACCTCACAGGTATCATTTAAGCCCAGAGATGTTCCTCCAGGTTGCCATAACTCAGTGGGGACTGCAAACTTTAATTGAAGAGGAACCTTATCCTCACCTAGCAGCAATGCCAAAAGTGCATTTTTCTGAGTTACCTGGAACAGCAGCAAGTGACCAGATATGGATCTTTTTAGGTTGGTAACAGGCTGTCCAACAAGGTCCAAGAGGTTCTGTTTAACAGTACTGTGACAGCTGCCCTTTCTTTGGGCTTGGCATGCTCCTAAATTCTAATGATATTTTCAAAAGCTTTGTTTTGAAAAAACTTTTTCCCATATTGCTCTCTTCAAGGAATTAAATCATATCACAACAAATTATGCAGGATTTGATTGTATGATGATTGCAAAATATCCCCACATTTCAAAAGTCTGTTCTATTTGAAACTGAGTAGCCATTTCAGGTGATTAAAACTTGGCTCTAGAGAATAGCCAATGTATGTATGCCCACCTGTGAGCCCAAAGGTATAACAAATAAGCAGATGCATGAAGTATCACATAAGGAGTCAGCAGTGAATTGCACCTGTTTTAAGTATTAAAAGATTAAATACTACAGGGAGGATAGATAGAACTCAATACCTTGAACCCTTGTCAACTCTCAACCCCAAGTAAGACCTCTGCATTTTATAGCTGTCATTATTCTGCACTCCATATCATCCTTAAAATAATTTAAAATGCTCCACACAGAACTGCTCAGAATTATGAACACCCTGAGCACAAACTGCTGAAGAACATCTTAAAAGTGTATGTGACATGAAACTTGATGCTGTGTTCATGAAGTGTAGCCTAGAAAGAAAATGGCAAAGGTTAATACCTGAGGACACTGACAATTTTCATTCCAGTTTTACTTACTGTAATATTAGACACTGCAAAAAAACGCATCAATAAACCTAGATCTGCCTTAACTATTTTTAAGTTATTCAAAGCAAAGAGAAATATATAAGACGATATCCCGAGTTAAAATTCCTAGTTTGTGCCAAAGTGACCTCCTTTTAAAATGTTAAGCATCTTAGAGGTTACTCATGACAACTGGTACTAAGCATCTCAGAATACTTTGGAGAATTCAACTAGGCAACAAAATATATCTAACTTGTCACGTATTAAACTGTTTTAATGTAGTAACATGGAGAGCAGAAGTTAAGAAACACCAAACTATGTATGTTGCTGTCAAACGAGACAGAAAGCCTTCAGTCAAAGAACTGCAAAGCTGATCCCAAGAGACATTCAACCTTGCTCTCTGCTCTGCTGTGCAGCAGTCTTCCCTTAGAGTCCTGGTCCCAGTAAACAGCAGAACCAGCCTTACATTTGCTCCACCCTTTCCTTCCATATTAAACATTTTGGATCTGTGCAGCTATCACCATTCCAACTGATCATTTCATACAAAATGCTGCCATCTAATAAAAAAAGGCATTTGTGTAACAAAATCACAAGGTAAGAGTGCAGAGAGAAATCCAAAAATAAATAATGTTTTTTCAATCAATACAAGGATGTTATTTCCTCTGAAAAGGTGAAGAGAGAAAACAGCATTCTTCAGGGGTATTCTCACTGGAGACAGGCAATGCCATTTCACAAAGGACAATTTTTGGCTTCTTTCTATCCTTTTGGAAGCAATGCTGATTACTTACAGCTAATTCATTTTCTCTGCACCAGCTCAGGCTGTTGTATTTCAGAATCATCTTTGAAGATGTTATTTACGGAATTAATCAATCAATCAATTCTCTATATGCTAATACTCAAACATTCTGGTTTCCCACATCAAAGAGTCTCCATCAGGAAGACATGTTATATAATTGAATTAACCATATCACAAGTAAATTGTGCTTTTGATCAAGAACGCACAACTTCTAAGACTTTGCTGGGAAATTTGCTTATTTGATCGTATGATGAGTAGCTTTTTTGAGATCAAGGAAATTATCTTGTTAACTTCTTGGAAATATACTACATTGTTTCAAACAACATAATGCCTTTCTTTTTTTCTTATCAGCCTGCTTCCCTGAAAAGCACAGGAGATGGACTGCTTTGAGCTAATCTGTTCCCATTTAACATTTTTCAAACACCACCTGACAAGAACAAAGCTCTGTCACACATCAGTATTGGTAAATCAAAAGCATCAACACTTTATGTACTTTAATATTCACTGGTTGAGTCTTACTTGTGAGAGTTCTGAAGCTTACAAATTCAAATTTATGAAGTTGTTTGTCTTGATGAGCTTTAAATATTTTATCATATACTTACATGTAACTGAAGACAAATATCTACACTTTAGAGTAAAAAATGGTAAAAGTAGAGGATAAATACTGCCATAAACTTGCAAATTACCAGCCAAACACCTAAATTTGATAAGACAAAATGTAGTACTTGTTGGCAGGGAGAAACTAGCACATCTTTTCATATAGCCATATTTTCAGGACAAACATGTAATGCAGCATTCCATGTTTAAAGCCTGGATAAAGCTAACATCTTGCTTTAAAAAAATGATATTTAGATGGTGGTACTTTATTGTTATGATGTAGTGTCACCACAAATCACTGTATTTTAAAATACTCCTATTCATTTTCATAGTAATACACCTCACACACTGTAAGTCAAGTTGTAAAAAAAAAAAAAAAGACTTGGAAATCTTTGGATTTTGTGAACCAGAAGATGTAGTAGCAAAGTATATTTACCATCTCCAAGTGTTTACACACTGCTTTCATAAATTATGTTGGCCTTCCACTGTGCTCTTAATCACATTCAGAACCTTCACACAGTTTTTGCTGCATCTGGAATAATCTAAAGAAATTACTTAACTATAAATATATGTTGTGAATGGTTGCTTATAACCCTGAAGAGCTTATTTGGGAAAAGGAGAAGAAAGAAAGAAAAACAAGAAAACCCACCAACCTCAACTCACAGCAAAGAACAAGCAAACACTCTTCTTTAGCAGACATGAACTTGGCATTCAGCTTGGCAAAGCCCTGGCAGATGTGCTCATTAACTACTTCGGTAAGCTCTGTGAGGTTGGTACAAAGTAAAACACCTTTGCAGGCTATTAGAAAAATGCAGCAAATAGCTAAGGCTTTTAATATGCTCTGATACGAAGGCTTTAATTTAATGTCAGTGTTCAATATGCCAGAGCTCAAATATTCTTTCAGAAGAAGTCTTAATGCATATGCATTATTAATGCACTATCTGACAGAATGGATTTATTTGAGCTGAATCTGACCATTGTCATTAGTCAGACTGCACTCCAAATCTGGAGGTATGGCCACAGATAAAAGAACATTTTCACCAACCTTGTTTCTTGTACTAGTTTTCTTTAAAATTTAGAAAACCAGTGAGGTCTATCTGCAATTTATGTAGCTTGCCTAACCTAAAGTGTTGCACAAATACCTATCAGGTTTCAGAATCGGTAAATCCTGGGATTATTTCCCTAGAATCAGATTATGTGCTCTGCATCTCTTGAGCTACAGGGTGCAAATTCATGTTTAACTCAAACTGCAGTTTTTCAGAAACATACTGGACTGTACTTGAGCTGCTGCACAGACTCTGTTGTGACCTAAAACTTACACACAGTGTAATTAAAACTAAAATCACTAATGTTTTTGAGGCATGTACAGCTTTCATGTCTGAAATCTCTTTTATTTGCATGTTTAAAAGCAATTAAAAAAAAGTCTGATTCATTAACTCCATGCAATTAACGCATACCCTAATCACTATAATGATCACGTGTTGCTCACTGATATTTTAGGCATTACAAATGAGACATGATGTTAATATTGCAATTTCAGTAACAATGTCAAAGAAGAAACTACAATCATGGAACTTCTAAGGGTGAAATTTTAACTAAGTACCTTCATAAAAAGGCCTGTTCCTCTGCCTACAAGAGGTTCTCTTGCACTTCTCAGTTTGTGAAAGAGAGAGGTTGAGTAAAGCCTAATTAAAAGGCATGTTACAACACTGCTGCATGAGTCTTGACAATATTGGGTTTGAAATCCAGCAGTACTAAGCTCAAACTGACAAGGCACTAAGCAACCTAAGCCCAAAAGGTGACCAAAGCAGACAATCTCCACATACCCCTTAAAACCTAAACTCTTCCTAAACAGCATTTGTGTTATGTGATCCTATCTGCAAATACATATAGAATCGTCAGGGTTAGAAGGGACCTCAGGGATCATCTAGTTCCAACCCCCTTGCCATGGGCAGGGACACCTCTCACTAGATCAGGTTGCTAGGAGCCACACCCAGCCTGGCCTTAAAAACATCCAGGGATGGGGCTTCTACCACCTCCCTGGGCAACCAGTTCCAGTGTCTCACCACCTTTATGGTGAAAAACTTCTTCCTAACATCCAATCTGAATCTACCCATTTCTAGTTTTGTTTATGGAAGCAAAATTTGCTGATAGCCATTTTTAGAGTGGATTGCAAAGCACAATTGAGAAACCAGACAAAGACTTAATGAAATTAGCAAATTAGACACCATGTTGACAAAATAAATTCAGCACAAAGCAGCATAAGATATTGTATGACATATTGCACTAATGGAGTCATATATTAAACCACTGTGAAAACACAGAGTACGACTTTTCACAGAGAAGGTTTGTACCATGGAAGACAACATGCACCTGCTCCATGCTCTGCTGTGATCATGAAACAAACCACACGCAAAGAAGTATTTAGCAGATAGTGTCAACACAAGGCATCTATAGTAATAATTAACATATTTTCTTTCAGTATTTCTTCTGTCATCTCATGATGAAATAAAAGAAAATTAAAATCATCACCACAATGAAGGTAAAAGCAGTTGCTATGCAGTAAGAAATTAAGTCTAATAATTAGTCAGCTAAGGAGTTTCAAAGTAATATAACTCAGGTATACAGACACTGCAGATGAGGACATCTTCCAATGTCAAATTTTTCCCTTTCATACAGAATAGTTGGCATAAATTCATTGACATATTACTCAGGTCTTTTAAAATGTTAACATTTTTAAGAAGAGAAATATCAGTAGGAGAGATTTCTAGGGAGGAGAAAAAAAACCTAACACCCAGCTACGCTCCTACCTTCTAGCACAAGCTGAACAATATAAAAGTTACATCTAAGTATAAGACACTACATGTTTGTTATGATCCTTCTGGTTGGTTTTAGCACTGGAGAAGAGAGTTTGGACAGGTTATGCTGCTAGAAAATCTACGGGAATTGTGTTACATTCTGAATCATTTTTTGAGGCTGTTAATGGCTCAGTTACAGCAAATAAATCACGCACTTCAATTGCTGACAAACTTTCACTTAATACATAATGTCTCTAACCTGGTGTAGTAATAGGAGTGTATAGTCAAATTATCTTGGATATGGAGAGACTTTGCATTTAAACCAATGCTATTTGATATGCTAGATTAAATTTAAACATCCCATGTCTAGTAAAATAAAGTCTTCATAGTATTAGCTTTTAAATGGTGCTTATTCACCCATACAGCTATAGGCTCATCCACTACTCTGAACAGAGTTCCAAGACCTCCCATTCAACTGCTCAGATTAACCACAGCCTCTGTTAAGCACCACATCTCTTCTGAAACAGTAAGCAGTTAACATGCCTTCTGTGCATACAAAACTTCCATTCACATCAATAAGGGAATGGGTGTACCAAGACAGAACTCAGCTGTTTGGGAGATGATGGCTCCTGTTAAAGTATCCTCCACTAATCTTTTTCAGATAGCTTTAAGAAAACATCACAATTCATCAGATTCATGAGTCCAACCAAAGTTTCAGCTTTGAGATCTTGACTGCAATGTTAACTGTGCTGGCCCAGTGTCCTACTTCATTCTGTTGTCACCCGGAAAATCCAACACCTCCAAATAACCAATTTTGAACGTTGTACATAATAAGCACAGGCGGGGGGGTGGGGGATGCTGGTGGTTGGTTTGGGGGTTTTTGGTTGTTTTTTTGTTCTGGGTTTTTTTTGGTTTTTTTTTTACAAAAAGGGGATTGGGGCAGGCAGAGTAGGTTACCCAGCCTCAGCTGTGGAGACTACTGTACACAGGTCCATAGAACCAAATCCAGTGCAGCCATACCAAAGCATCACTGCTGCTGAAAATGTAAGTGTATTAATAGGCTTCATCTATAACAGTCAGGAAATTCTTGGGGGGGGGGGGGTGTTAAAAAAAATCAAGGTGGTGTGCTGCTATAGACGTTCCAAATAGCTTAACAGCCAATACATAGCAAAGCAACAGAACTGCTGTATGAACAAAACCAATCTGCTCAGTTTCTTATGACCAGTAACACATTGTTCCCAATCTCCCTCACAACAAAACAACTCACCCCATACCACCTAACAACAGAGGTGGCTAAGAGTCAGAACATTTTCACAGGTTTGTGAAACAAGCTTTCTAAAAGAAACTTACTAGTCTGCAAAGTAACACACTGGAAACTGCTCTGGGATTTCATCTTCCTTCCTCAAAAGTTTTTCCGTATCTGGAGTGCTTAATGCATTCCAGCCCTTCAAACCTCAACAAAGCCTAGACAGCAAAGCAGCGCTCTCCTCTGTTTCATACTTCATCAATAACAAGATTTCCATAGCTGGAGAAAAACTCTCATCTCAATGACACCAGTATTTCAACAGTAGATGACTTTTCATTAACACAACTATCATCACTGTTGTTCATACACTGGTATAAATACCTAAGACCCTAAAAAATGGAGGAAAAAAAAATTACAGCCTAGCTAACAGTTATGCCAACAAAAGGCATCAAGGATAATTCTTAATTTAAAAATAGGGAGAGAGATCCTAATCTGTTCTCCTGTTATGTTCTTAGATTAACACTTGCACAGACCTGACTTCATACAGAATGCTATCCTGAAGGCAACAAAACTGCATTGCAATTTCTGTTTGGAACTCAGCAAGTAACATTTCTGATAATCAAAAAAAGAATGTAATTCACCCCTTCAAATGTGCTCTTTTTGCAGGCACTTTTTGCTTTTAAGCAATGAAAAGTATTTCACCCACAAAAGCAGCAATTCTAATTGGATATGATGAATAATAGAATCATTTCAATCATGGCTACTTTTCTGAGTAGAAACAGACTAGAAAAGACACCCTACACAGTAGGTAGTAAGACCCTTGAAACTACCAAATGTTAAAAATGCTTGGCTTGATTTATTCCCAAATACAGCATATGGGAGCGAAAGCATTGCCCAATGCACATTATGCCATTATACCAGGGGACACCTCAGCCCTGACCTACAGGAGGGGAGGCCTGCTACTCCAGTTCCCCTGCCTCTCCATTGCAGTCTTTAATCACAGGTGAAGAGGTTAAACCAGAGGTGTGGGTTTATGAGAAGGACAAACGTCCACAAAAGACAAGGCTGGCATCACTGCTCATTCTCAACAACAAACTCCATCTGCCCAAAGAGTAGTGTGTTAACTTGTCAGCCCTTCAGGTCCCATTTGCTCTGTTCACATCGGGCAGCCAGCAGCAGTAAAAGGCATGCTCATAACCAGCTTTTGAGCACTGGCTGGTACCAGCACTATGTGAGCATAAGCAGCTGCACTCACTCACCATACACACAGCAACAGTGAGGGTGGCCCTGCACAAACCATAAAAATGTTTGGGAAGAATTAAGGATATGGTCCTGGAGAAAAATTATAGATCTCATTGCTTCCCTTAGCTCCTGGGGCAGCTCTTGTTTTGTGTGGCTGGAGAGTTTTGTGCACTAGGCCAAGATACCTGAATATCAGTCAATAGTTGCAATGGTCAAACTAATAAATCTGAGTTCCTCATGCTTTTTATCTACGTTTTATCTATGCTCAAGTAAATACCAATAATGACATTACAGGGAGAGCACAGGCACAAAGAGAAACAAAGCACTCAGCTCTCTGAATATGTACGAACACCTCCTCCTGTCCCCCACCATGCTACCCAGAAAGATTTGCCACAACACAAGCCTTTTTTGGTTTCAACAGAAATTAACAAGATGTGAACCCTAGTAAGAGTTGAAAATATCAATATAGCCTGGCCCTCTTCCCTTATATTTTCATTTAAACCATTAGCACTCATCATACTATGAGGGTTTTTAATTGTATATATAATTTATGACCAAGTTTCACTCACATCAGCTCACAATAGCCTTTTTTCTAAATACACATATCTTTAGAGCCACATCCAAAACAATCTTTATTAATGTTACCTCTGAGATACTGAAAGTATCTTACTCCCTCCTCATTGTTTTTTGGGGGTTTTGTTTGGTTTGTGTTTTGTTGGTGTGCTGTTGGTTTACATAAAACAAGCATCACCTGGTCATTTGAATCCCTTGTTCATTAATTTAATCAGAATATCGGAGGGGTCAGTAATGGTTTTTGTCTTTCTGACAAGACTCAGAAATGGAAACAAAGCTCATGCTGCATAATAATAATGTAACCCTCAGTGCTGCATCTGAACAACTTACTTTCCAAGGAGTCTAAAGCAACCTCCTCTTTTAGTCAAAAACACACAAAGAAAATCAGCCTTTTGAAACTAAATTTCATAAACCAAGCAACCTGATCCAAATGCTAAACAATAAATTCATTAAAAGCACTAGGAAAGATGCCAGAATACCCTCTCAAATCATCAGCCTTACCTTTCAAAAAAAATATACTTCAGTTAGTCAAAACTAAAATGGGAAGGGGGAAAATGTCACTATTCTGTTAGATATTTACTGTTCAAAAAATTATTTTCCCCACTGGCTGCTTAAGACAGTATTACTAAAAAAGTCTCAGCAGCAAAGTTGGAAAGTAATACATAGCCAAGAGTGCCCTCTGTCATTTCTTAGAGGAAAAGACATTCTGTAAATGAAGATGTCAGTCAGTCACTTCTCAGAAAGTAACATAAAATAGGTAACTAAGCTGTATCAAAAACACAAACATGAAAGCAGTTCAGCATAATTGAAGTTATATTCTTACACTGGTGATTAATGTGAATCTACCCTAATGAAAATATACTTACAGAGCCATCTGAAACTGTTCCAGCCATTTTTTCTTCAAGTCTTTAGTTTTGCAATAAACTTCTAAACCATTTTGACCTTGGATATGAATGAGGTAGAAGCCATAAGACCACTGCATAAAAACATTGGCAATACAAAAGGGTCATCAGTTATGAAGAAAGGAAAAATTTAAGAGCAGCATTTGTACATTCCTTAGTTCCTGGGTTTGAGGAATAGCAAGACCATATTATAGTATTCACTTAGAAATTACTTACTCATATGTTTCAATTGCATCAAAATAAACAAAAGCTGAAATGATAGAATAGAATAGACCAGGTTGGAAGAGACCTTCGAGATCACATCACGTCCAACCCATCATACACCATCTAATCAACTAAACCATGGCACCAAGCACCCCATCAAGTCTCCTCCTAAACACCTCCAGTCATGGTGACTCCACCACCTTCCTGGGCAGCCCATTGCAATGGGCAATCACTCTCTCTATGAAGAATTTCTTCCTAACATTCAGCCTAAACCTCCCCTGGCATAGCTTGAGACTGTGTCCTCTTGTTCTGGTGCAAGTTGCCCTTCCACTTACAATTAAAACATAAAACTACAACAAATATTTCAGATAACCAAAAGAAATTGTCCAGATAGCTGCTAAAAATATAGGAATTAACAACAAATATTTACCTTCTTATTTTCTTTATCAGTAGTGGGGTTATTTGTAATTTTGTATTTCTGAAGATCTATTATTTCCTTCATTTCATAATTGTCACCTCTCCGTTTGCAAACAATTACAGCTAGATCAAACAGGAAGATATGCCTATGAAAAATACAATGTAAAGATGGTTCAAAACACTCCAGAAAGCCAACACCCAAAATCTTATTCTACATACCTGTGGCATGTAAAATTTTAAAGATGAACAACTAAACAGAAGAATAATGAAATAAAAACAGACTGAAAGTATTTTTGCTAAAGGCTTAATACTTTCAAGAGTATTAGGTTGACTACGGATGACAACGTAACAGCTAACTTCCCATGGGTCATTTTGCAAATTCACTTGGTAAATGGTGGACAGGCTCTGTAAATGCACAGTGAAAGAGACAGTACTCTCAAGAATCACTGAACTAACCATAACAATAGTTACTTTACAGGCTTTCTAATAGCAAACACCAGAAGTTGTAACATCACCTGTCTTGCCTTGCACGTTTGTCTAACGTAGTTATCCTTATTTCCCCATCACCTTGAGGTCTTCCATATTGTAAGAGGGAATGATTCTGAAAGAGTAATATATACAGTTCAATATAGCAAAAGCATGAAGGTGGTGACACAAACTGTATACCATTCACTCCTTTTAACAACAATAAAAGACTTTTCACACCTGAAAAGCATCTTTGCCTCACTATCATCTAAAACTAAACAGAAGAATCAGTCCACTCCATTTTTGTCTTCAGTGCAGGGGAAATTTACCATTACAAAAACATCTCAATCACTGCACAAATATAACTAATTTAACAAATTTAACTATTCCAATGCATTTAGCCACAGCCAGACCCCACAAAGTAGAGATTTCTGTACCTCAGTATTCATGTCACGCTAAACCAAGCAAAGCATACTTATACTTAATTACTGAGTACTATAATCTCTCATGAAATGGGGAAAAAAAAAATCCATCTATCTATATACTTGATGAAAAGCTATTTATAAGTTGAATGAATACAAAATATCACATACCAAATTCTCTATTGATAGTTGGAACTGTCTAATTTCACGCAGCGTTTCATTATCTCTCTTCACTTCATTTACATACTGAGCCAAGTCCTAGAGCATCAACAAAAAACAGGAGGGAAGAAACTTTTTCATAACAGACCACTTTAATGCATTATTTTGGCATATTAGTTCCTAATTCTGTCTTTGATTATTATGTCTATTCAGGCATTTTGTAAAATATTAAATATCTTTAGTGTTCAAGAATTACCAATATGTACATCTTAAAGGAGAAGAGCCTCTGCATATCTCAAAACATATTTGTAGCTTTCTTCATCTTATCTATTGAAACACAAATTTAGTAGCAAGTAATAGTAATAAATTGTTTAAAAGGGACATTTCTTTCTTAATTTTCATTGTGTCTTACTTTCAAGATTAAAGATGGAAATGTAATTTATGCAGCATACTGTCAAAATAGTAGTCAATAACATGCACTGAGAATAGGACAGAAGGTAAATAAAGCATATAGCAGGAAACATATGTAAGGCAGCTGAAAAGCAACATGTAAGGCGTAAACATATCATAAGCTGGGTGCTTACTAGGAGAGCAAAAGCTACTGCTTAGTAGTATGATCTTGGTCCTACTGTGGCACAGCAGAAAAGCCATTACACAGTGGATTTTATAAAGGACTTTCAATGGGATATCCTAGCTGAAGTCACAGGTTGAGATCATTATGGTCTTTTTTACCAGAACATGTACTGTACACATTTCACTAAAGCCTTTAAAATGCTGTGAATGTGCTTGAGCAATAGTCACAATTTGCTGGGGCTTCTCTGTTTGTGGCTAAATATGAGACGTGAACAGGAGTGATAACTGATAAGGTCAGGGATGCTGACAGCAGTAGCTGGAAAATGCATTCTGATCTTCACAACTTGCTTTTACAGTATCCTTTCAATATGGTCACAAATTTGGAGGGCAGAAAAAAAAGATACATCTTCTTCCTCAGAGCTTTTTAATCAGAATCTAAGAATAGCTCACATCATTATGCTAGCTTCCCAAATGAATATGTGCAGGATACATTCACATGGGTCATAAAAGAGTTAGTGTAGAAATTAAATAGCCCTTTTCTTGCTGCTAAAAGAAATCTGACAGCATAATCCTTCCTAGAATTTTCTTTCTAGAGGGTCAGTACCACTTTGCTGACAAGTTCTTCCAAAGACATTTTATTTCAAGCAGGGTTTTTTGAGGCAGCATACCAATACTGTGGTTACTTCTCCTACACTAGCAGGGGATATAAGAGGATACAGTAAATCAAGAGGGGAGCAATCCTGCAGCCTAGGGGAGCAATCCTGCAGCCTGGAGGAGCAATGGATGATACTTGTGGCTTTTTAGGGTGGGAATAGGGAGAGGAGGCATGAGTGGAGGACTTGGGGCTTCTTTTAATTGGCAGGTTATGTCCTGACAGCCAGCACATAACTGCCACAGCTACTCTGGAAAGGGACTGCTTAATTTGTCTTTGCAGTCCAACAGCCATCAAAAAATAATGTTGCAAGACAGCAAATGGGAAACAAAAAGTGGTAGGGAAACAAAAAACAGGGCTATTTCCCTAGCCAGTTAGCAGCAGCCAGGATGTATGACTTGCCACTAGAAGGTAACAGCTGTGTGCCACCCCATTTCAGGCACCTCTCCATTGGAGATTACCATGGTGGTGACTCTTTGCATTCACTGCAAAAAAAAAATGGACTCCAAAAAAGGGAAACCAGCTGGTCTGTATTCCAGACATGCAAGGCAGACAGTCACATAATGAGAGGCAGGTGTGTGACCCAAAACTAACTTAGTCTGACTTCAGTGGACCATACAGATTAAATAGAAAGAGATATGACCTGTGTCACATTGGCTTATTTCTCCTTTTCCCACAAAAGATAGAAAAGATTTTCCCAATTCCAGTGCATATATATCACAACTCATGCTGCAAAGCCAACTAAAGCAGAACTGTGCCCTATTTCACATCATGTATTATCACAAGGCAGTGCAGCTACTCCATATAGCATTTGTTGATACTGCTTGCAGATGAATGTACAGAAACACATAGTCTGCCTCCAGAAAGCCAATACTGCTTTCAAAAGTAAAGCCACAGAGGTCACATTAAGATGACAGAAAAGGTCCTGTGAAAAAAAAAAGATTCCATCTCACCTGGAGACTACCAACCTTGATTAGAATTGACGTACGCTACTGGAAATTTTCTTCAGTTTTGGAAGAGAGACCAACATTATTGAAACACCTATTTTTTACACTCATTATATGACAGCAAAATTGTGTAAAAGTAAACTGAAATAAGGAAGTTCCATTTCATAAACCCTCCACTTCAGAAAATTACTGAACTTGTTTCACAGACTTGAGCAAAGCACTCAGCTATATACTTGCCCTGACATACTCAAAGCTCAGGGTGACCTGTGAAAACATGTTTGATCTGCTGTGAAAACATTATCTCCTCCAGGAAATAGAGTTCCGAGCTACCATTTTAACTGCAAACAAAGGCATAAATTTTTCAGTGCCATGAATACTTACCTTCATTGCATCAAGTGCCAGTTTTAGATTTGCCTTCTCCATGGGATCTGTAGTGTGCTTTACCAGCTCCTGTGGACAGAGCGGTTAAAAATGTTCACCCACTGTCTGTCAGTTTATAAACTGAAGTTGTCACTGCACATCCCCCACCCAACCACCTCAAAACAGGGGAAAAAAAAAAAAAATAAAAGCAGCCAAAACCACAACACAACCCAAAAATTCACATTTTCATCCCCAGTGTGCAGACTACCACAAAGAGATAATTGGCGAGTGTTTAGGAGTGATTGCTGCAGAGCCTGAACACTGATTTTAGCTGATAATGAACCATCATTAGAAAATCATTTGGTCTGCCAAGGCCTCAAAACTTGCCAGATCAGATCACTGTTATCTGTGCATGATGAAAGCACAGGTAACCAACTTCATCTGTGCATTACTGGTATATCACTCCAGTCCAAAGCACACACTTATCTGCAAGGAGAAAAGTATGCTGGCAATAAAATCCCAGCTAAACTGCACTCCTTAAAAGAAGTCACTGTCTCATTATGCCTAAACAGAGAAGACATACTTAAATCAAATGCAAATGTTTAAAACAAAATTATTTCAGCCAGTTCCCATAAGGAAAAAAAAGGGGCTCTTCTGGCTGTTATGAAGTGAAAAAGTAACTTCTTACAGAAAAGGCTATTTCTTCTTTATAATCTGAGAAGGGAATTATACATTTCAGCTAGCATAGCTTGCTAAACCCGTAGGAAATGAAGGAGTAACTATTTATAATACATATTACAATTCTAATAATTTACTGCATTTTTTTTTCTCTCAAGTCTGTAATATGTTTATTTCTTGCATGATGTATACTACGGTGTCACAGAGCACAGTGACATTACATATCATCTATTCATAACATACAACTTGATTATAAAATAACTCAGGTCCAAACTATTTTTTCTTTAAAGCAATTATACTGTTTTGTTTTTTCCAGTTTTCCATTGATGAAAATATTAATGACTCATTTATAGAAATGTTCCCCAAAATTTTCTATGGAATGTATGTTGATCCACACAGCTAAAATTATGCTCCACATACAAGTGGTAGATCTTTTTTAAATGACATTTTACAAGCATCAGCAGGGTTGACAGTCTAGTATAATAATATATTTCTTTGCAGCTGAACTAATGAGTCTCCTGACACAGCTATCAAATTAAATTTATAAGACTCTCCACCCTTATTACTGGACTAACTGCAAAAGCTAATGCTTTGTGGATTATAGGCAAAAGCATTTCAAAATAAAGATGGCTGTACTGTAATTTATGACAGCAAAGCAGCATATTAAGAGTATGCTCTAATCATGGTCCAGCTTCCTCTTTTGGGGAGTAATGGTTTGTATTTCCAAGTACCATGATCACAGTTTACTACTCCTAACATTTTTAAATAGACCAAGAATGACAGGTTCAGATACTAAGAAAACTACAGTTTCTTTGATCTCTGTGAGCAAACCCACACTCAACTAGATTATTGGTTAAAAACTAGCCTCAAGCCTAGAGAAACATCAACCACCTCCCTTTCATAATGACCTATAGCTCCCATTCTTATAGTCCACCAGCAAGAAACAGTAACAGTTTTGCTCTCTGTGTCTTAAATTTTAAGAATTAAGTACCTGGAGCAGCAGGTGATATTTTAGCACTCTCTGCATTGGAACCACTAAAAGATCCCGCAACGTAAACTTCCCATTATTGGCCCTCTTGGAACATTCCTAGTTCAAAGCAGAAGAAAGAGTACGACAGAAGAGTTAGAAAATAAAAATACTCAAAATACTCAAGAGTTATATTGGAAAAGCCAATATATTAAACTTGAGATAAAGAGTATCAACAAAATGAAGGAAAACAGTTGATTGGCAGTAATAGCTAAGAAAAAAAAGAAGGACTGAGTCTAAACATTGTTAAATACTTCAAAAGCATGAGAAACAGTATATATGACAAAGACAACAGAAATTAAGAGCCCACTGGACTTGAAAAAAGTCACTGCCTGTAAACACAGCAAAGGTGGCAAATATTCCACCTATCTTCAAAAATCAATGCTTGCCCTACTTGACTGCTTTCCACAATCAAATGGCTAAATCTGGGAATGTGTGGGGAGAATCTATCCTGACTTTTCCAAGGCTTTCAACATCACCTCCCACCGCATCCTGACACTCAGCTTGGGATATTATATTCCAGATAAATGAACTGTGTATGAAGAACTGGCTAGGTCATAAGGTTAAAAAAGAACAGTGACTAATGTTCCCCACACTACCTGAAGAAGAGATGGTAGACCTCCTCAGAGATCTGTCCAGAGACCCCTCACACTTAATACCTTTAGCAATAATCTGCAGGGAAAACACAGAGGACACCCACATAATGTCTGCAGACAACACCTGATTGCAGGTGCAGGTTAACACTCTACAGGGCATGTCCAACAGGAAGCTCACTTGAAGGCAACATGAAAGCAAAGTCCTTCACCTGGCACGCACTCACCAGGAACACAACCCTGGGGAATGACCAGCCAGGGAGCAGCTCTACTGGCACACACACAGGGTCATGACAGACAGCAAGACCTGTGAGGCTGTGAGACCAGCACTTTTTCAGCTTAGCAGTCACTCCCAACCTGAATGATTCTCCAATTCTGTGACCTCAGCTAAGGTGTCAGAGTAAACAGAATGGTGTCACTGATGAACACTTTCAAAAAAACAAAACAAACCCCATGGACATCAGCAGCAATAGTCCATTCACTTCAGTGCTAGGATGTGTAAAACAACAGCTCAGATAATCATTTGATCAGAGGCTCCAAGAAATTAAAAGGAAGAAAGAAAAAAAAAAAAAAAACACCAAAATAATAACAATTTTTAAAATTTAAAAATAACTTCAAAACCCAAAACATAGATCTATCAATTCAGATTATTTTTCATCACATGATGAAAAGTAAAGTTTTTTACTTGGCTAAAAGCAGGGCATATTCATAGAAACACATTACACACACACACATATATATGTTGAAAAATACTGATACCTCCAATTTCAATTTAACATCTTCTTTTGTCTTAGAGATGTTGTCTAAACATGATATTGCTATCTCCACCTGACTGCAGTACTGTCCATAAACAACCAACCTAAATCAAAGCAAGAGATAAACAATAAAAGCAACATTTCCTTATTTAAGAATAATCCTGGATCCATTTTCACAAATACATTGTTAACTATCCTCCTTTCAAAAGCAGCAGTGCCTATGAAATTTTAGGATTTAGCCACGGACTTCAATGAATACAAGGAAGACTAAGCAGCAGAATACAATTTTTATCTACCTTCAAAATGCTGAAAAACCATTGACATTTCCTTTAATATTCACAGGTATATGTTCTGCTAAACACAGGACTTGTTTAAAAGCAGCATAACTGCTGCCTAACAGAACAGTCTGTAGCATTTACAACACTGTAGATAAAGAAGCCTGTAATGAATTAATTCTGCAACACAGACTTTACAAGATTAATTACAGCTATCCTCTGATGCACTTGTAGGTTACCTTAATCTCCAACAGTTTCTACCAGGTTACATCCTGTAAGCTCTCAGACCAAAATAACAGTGTATGAAAACTCAAGAAACTTTCAGTAGTCGTGAAGTGCACCAGTGCTTCTTGAAGGAGCCTGGTTTTATGACAGGACTTTCTTACTCCTATTTGGGGCTGTTTCCTTTCATATTTTCATACATTCCATAAGGCAATTCACTCTGTATGCTTCAAATCCCTTTTCTTGGGACTTCCCACAAGCTTTCCATTGGTGTCTCTTAAATTTCTCCCACCTCATCTTAAGCATTTTTCCCCCCACAATTAAAACAATTATATTGATTTAACACTTACCAGTTCTGATTATTTTTAATCACAACACAGTTAAGATACTGAGTTTACCTTCACCTGTTTCCTTTTGGTATAATATAAACTTGAGGTTTCTTTTAAGTGTCCTTTGTTGCCCTTTTAACAAACATTTCAGAACTACTTCTGAAAGATAAGCATTTTCCACAAGAACTTCTCGTCCCCTAATTCCCTCCTACAGCAGAAGAAAGTCTAGCAGCCAGGGAAATAACTATGTCCTGTTCCAACATAAAAGCTGAGACAGAGAGTCTCTGAAGACAAGACTGTTTATAAGCAGCCAGGGACACCCTCCTCCCTCAGAAAACAACTCTCCTGTCTAACGTTTATGGATGCTGCCGTCCAATTTCTCAAAAGCCTGTTAGTACTGCAACAAACCCCTTCCTCATCACCCCCAAGAAAATCCAATTATCTCCCACAGGTCGTTCCTACTCTGGTTCCAGAAGGAAATAATTTTTAACCACAACCCAAGGGTTACTTCAAGGTAGGTCAGCACTGTAGCCCTCAGTACAAGTGTTTTTCAGTGAAGTACCACAGGCACATAAGTTCATCTATATAGTCCAACAGCTGTTCAGTGCTGGCAGAAAAAATAATCTGAAGAGGTGAGTAAAAAAAAAAAAATGGCAATTAGCCCACAGGGTATGGCATGCTGCCACAGCTATCCTGTTATCATCTTGACCCTTTTTCACAGTTTGAAGGTGAAGTGTGGTTGCTTTACTGTCACACCTTTGACTGCAGGGTACGGTAAGACCCTAGTGTCCTCTTTCTTCTCTTTTGCACCTGCTTTTTCCTCTTTCAATTTAGGACTCCTTCTGTTTTCTTTAGCCTAGAATAGCCTTAGTATGTATTCTTGCCCAATTTTGACCTTCCTCCTCTTTCACAACATTTTATCTGTTAAACAATACAGGTACATGCTATAAAATACCTGGAATTATTTGCATTTAAAAAAAAAAAAAAAGGTGAAAATAAACTAAGTTTTGCTCAAACTACTGCCAAAACTAGGGGTAAGAAAAGGAGGGGCTCTTATAGCAATAGGTTACATTTTTTACTTCCAAGCTCAAGATATTAAATAGTAGCTTTATACCTGATATCAAATTCAATCCTGTTTCAAAAATATTAATCAAGTAAAAATATCATAAAATACCAAATTCAGCAGAGATTGTCACAATTAGTAAGAGGGCACAAATCTTACCTTTCCTTGTAGTTAATGAAAATCTGATACAGGTTCTGATCATTTTTGTTAACAATGGACTCATTGATGTCCTGTGTTAGATTCCTGTGAATTTTCACCAAATCCTTAAAAACAGTAATGGGGAGGGGGAAAGCTTTTTTAAAACAAAAGGGCTTAAAGCTTTGAATATAAGAATTAATTATTTCATATTACATCCATTGATTTCAATAAACAGAAAAACACATCATTTGAAGGTAGAACCTGGTTTCAAGGTCTACCACATCTTCCATAGACTGCAACAAAATACACCAAAGAACACCACTGAACTCCAACAGCCGCATATTAGAGACTAATTTATTCTAGCACTGTGCACTGTTAATTCATCTTCATTTCATAATGATAATTTTAAAATTAAGCACGTCAAGTAAACGCTTTAGTGACAAGATAAAGTAATGACTCATGTCCCTGAGCTGTGAAAAATTAGCTTTGTACATTACATTGGTCAATTAGTGATGTTCTAGTGCTCAGTTAACTGCAATCATAATGAGTTTCCCAATACAGCAAGCAACTACTGGTGGAAAGGCAATACCACTGCAGAAAGGTTTGCTCCCAGAGTGCAGCAGCAACTGGCTTTACTTGTTAAGTGTCATACAAAAATCAAAAAGCAAATCTAGGAGGCTACATCAGCCTTAACCAGCACAGATATTGTCAAAGAATTCACACCAAAAAAAACTACATTAAAATGGGTTAAAAGTGTTTTGAAACCAGGATAAGTGACTGTAAGCAGTGAGCAGACCACTGCAATAAAAAATAGAGGACTGTTTAAAAAAAAGAAAAAAAGGGCAAGCTACTGATGATGTCTTAATGAGGGTCCCACCACTTAAATAGCTGTTACACGTATTTCCAGCCCCCTCTGTCAACACATCTCAATTCCCATGCACGCACAGGTGTACATGCAAATGTATCTGTGTGCACATGTGTATACATAAGAGAAATGCACATACAAATGCATATATACACAAATATATAGATATATATGTACACAGATACAGGAATGTAGAACCATAGATGTATTTTGTAGGGCAGAACTTTGAAATCTGAGCCCTAATGAAAGGCACTCTTTCTAGACTGGTGAGTAATTCAGGGTGGATGCTTTGGGTCGTTGGGGGATTTGTTCTTAAAAATAAAATCTATGTTGACGTTAATAGAGGGTTTTTTCCTGCAAACACCTTTTAGATTCTATATGATTAATATAGTATCACCCTAAAGCATGAATCCTTCACCACAACCCTTGAACAGAGGCAAGTCCATCCTGAGAATGCTGCAGCTGCTCTCCACACCCCAGTTTGCTGTAGAGCTCTATGCAACAGCTATTTTTAGTTTAAAACAAGCTTCCACTGCCCTCCAGCCTTCCTGCTAAGGAACTGCTGCAGAAATGAAGTCTGAGTAGACAAAGCATTTTCAGACAAGCAGGCCCTATATTTCTTCTAATCTTTTTTGGTACCTATGAAACATTGCTGGAGTCAAAAATAAGGACCACCTTGTAACAACAGAATACTGAATGTTAATAACAGAAAGCAAAGTAAAACAATCTAAATGTAACAGTGTACTTCCCATCTTCCTAGTTTCAAATAGACAGGTTTTGTTCTTTTTACTCCTCTTATCTGAGCACCTTACATTTCTTTAACAAGTAGTTAGTAGGCTGACCTCTCAGTTTGTGCTTACAGGGTGTAAGCCCTTTCATTCTCCTGTACAGTGTTTCAGGTTGACTAGCTTTAGGTCTTGCAATGCACCAAAGTCAACATGCCTGGGCACACAGAGTCTTAGGAAAGAGGTTTACAATAACTTAGGTAGGGTCTTATTTACAATGAATAAGAAATATTCCCGTAAGATAGAATAAAAATTAGTTTTCAAAATCAAAGGGATCAGATTAAGGGATCACAGAGTAGCTATTCAAATCCTCATGAAAGCACTACTCAGCATACAGTGGCAGGCAACTCTTAAGTCACAACTTTTAGTGTTGGCTCAAATATTAGCATGTTGGAAGATAACCCACCTTCTCTAACATTATTAGCTTTTAAGGGTCAAAGATAAATTGAGGTTATAATCATTCAATCTCTGACAAAATAATAGTATTCTTCTTATCCTATTCCCTCATGCGGGGGGGGGACATGACTTACAGGAATGTTGATGAAAACAGTATCAAACTCTGATGCTGACAGAAACCTTTTCAATGGCACCATGAAAAACTGCAAGAGAAAAAAAAAAAAGAGTACATACTTATCTAGTCTATTTTCTAGATTGTTATAAAAATACACATTACTGTTTTATCAGTAGTATCTTACTTTCTCTATCGACTCCAAAGTTTCAGTGTATTTCTCTTCAGTTTGCTTTATTTCAGCAAGACAACAGCTTCTTATGTCATTTTCAGTGTATTTCTGCAATTACAATGGAGTCAAGTTTAAAGTCATTAACAGGCACCTAATGGATAACAAATGTATTTATTTGTTTAGAATTAAGCAATTAGGATAACTGCTTCCTGAAATTTTCCAAGTACTGCAGCTTCCAAAGATGACAGCAATAACCATGAATATTTTAATGTTCAATTAGCTGATGACTTAAAGAGTTTTACTAAAATTCAGCATCAAAGTAATATTATGAAAAGTTAATGTTTAGACATAAAACACTGAACTCTCCGCATGTTCTTCAGAAGCTGAAATACAAGGTCACATTTCATTTACATCCAGACTGAGAAATCTTATTTTAAAATACTCAGCAGTTAATAATCCCATTAAATTTAACAGGGCTAAATCATGTAAGTAACTTTGCATTGCCATAAATATAGGATTCAGCCTAATCCCTGCACTTATTTACAGTCTTTCCCTTTTAGTTCTCAAGGGAATCTTTCTCTTCAGACACAATGTGAGTATGTCCTCAAACCAGGAGGTACAGTACCTCTAAATTCTGATCCTGACTTTCATGAGACCCCAGGATTTTAATATCCAAGCCACCAGAATAACACAACATTGGAATAATTATCAGCACAGGACTCTATAAAAACAGTTTACAAGCACTCTTCCTGAAGCTTAGAGTTACAGCGTTATAGCTTCAGTAACTTTCAAATCTGATTTCAAGTGGAAGAGTAAACACCCAGAAGAAGGTATGGAAGTATTCACATCAAGCAAGACTTGCAACATCTGGAGACATACTGGTCAGCTCTTGGATATGGCTCTCACAATTAAAGGCAGTAATTGAATTGATTGTTTTTCTCCAAAAGCAACAATAAGCAGTGGCTTGATAAGCAATAGTAATATATCACGTCCTTCTGAAGCATATTTATCAGTTTTTAATATCCCTTCACACTACATGCAAACGCACTACAGGGGGGAGTCCGGTCTAGAAATTTTGTACTACAGTTCCTTTCAAAAGCTGAAGTATTTTTCTGCATGAACAAAAGACTTTTCTCCTCCAGCAACAGCAAAACGTCTAGAATGATATTTAACAATCAGCTGTTAGCTGTCCAACAGCTAGATGACTCCTGCTCCCTTCTCCCTGCTATCAGCTTACTTGACAGACTTGCTAAGCACACCATAGAAATAACAAATGGCACTTAAACTGTCCCTGAGCCCCATGGAGCCCCTAGGATATCAATTTTCCACCTGTGAAAAGTGGAAAATGTACTCCTACCACCTAAACTAGATATCCAGCTGCAAATCATACAGGCACATAAAGTTTCCTCATGGTTCACACTTCTGTTTGCTGGTTTGATATATCTTCTTCACTCTTCTCTCCATTTCTCCCCATGTGATTCTACAAGCAGCTCTTAAAACTGGAACATGGCTTCTCACTCTCATCTACTAGCTCAGGAACTATTCTTTTAAAACCCAGTTGTTGCAGTTATTTTCCCACAACAAACATTACAGTGCCAAATCTTGCCAGCTGCAGACATTTTGCAAAACTACATTGTCATTATCAGTAGAAACATCATCATCTGATGATCAGCCTTATCTCCAGATCTATCACTTATTCCCAAATTCTTTGGCAGAGGGAAGTAGGCACTGTCACAGTTAAACATAGTTCATTAATCTCAATAAAGTACGAGAATTTTACATGATTCAAGCTTTTACTTATTTCCCACTTTAACTTTTAAGAGCTCAATACTGCTCAAGTTGCTTGCCATATCTGCACCAATACAGAAGTCACTAAACCCAGTGGAAATGTACAATCTGCAAAATGTAAAATCTGCAAAATGTGGGGGTTTGTTTTTCACCAGCTGTCATACATGCAACACAAAAAAAATCCTGGGCTTCCACTTCACAAGTTGTTCACTTCAGTTTTGTGCTCAGCTAACCCAAAGAGACCATTCACACAGGCACTTTTGAAAGAAATCAACGTATCAATTTTCTCTCTGTACCACAAACTTATATAAGATTTGAGTACAACAAACAGAGAAAATAAGAAATATTGTATGAATACCAGTGCAAGCATGAAAAACTGCCTTTGAAGTTCAGCTATTGCCAGAGAAAATTTAGTGGAACAGTTTACTTTGCAAGGTAATGATAATAAATCAAGGAAGAGGGACACCAGAGGAAGAGGAGGCAGCTGCATCTGCAGGCCTTGGCCCCCAAATCAATGTGGAGCAGATACCCCTGGAGGTGTTTAAGACCAGGCTGGATAAGGCTCTCACCAGCCTGATCTAGTGTGGGGTGTCCCTGCCCATGGCAGGGGGGTTGGAACTAGATGATCTTTGTGGTCCCCTCCAACCCTGACTGATAGTATACTATGATACTATGACATGCAAAGCATTTTGGCTGCTATTGGAGACTTTAAAAAAGTATTAGGTCCTTATGAAAACCTACTTGAACATTGTGCTGTGCTAGTGTTGCCACACGCAAGAATTCTCAAGTAGGATTCAAAAGAAAGACCTGCACAGAAACATCACACTAAGAGGAACTATCATAAACCAGAAACAGTTACCACATTCAAGAAAGCTCTCATGGCAAAATAACTGTAATGTCTCCAGTCACTACGAGTTGGGGGGGGGGAAATATTTTGCTGTACCACATTTTTCAATTTTTATTTGCTTTTTGTAAGAAGCAAATGCAAAGTCTGTTCCACCTGAAGTATCCAGGTTAAAATGCAACTAAAATTAGAATGTGAGAGTTATCAGTGCTGTATTACTCATTTGCTAGAAATACAAGTAAATGAGAGTGATGTCTGCAACAGGACAGAAAGAATCAGAGCAAGTTTACACACTACCAACTGCCAAAGATTGCCAACTATTACAGTTGAAGAAAGGAAAAAAAGCCACCCACATGCATTATGTGAATCTGAAACTTAACATATTTTGAAAATCAGCAGAAAATAAAAACTCATAACAAGACAGAAAAGATTTCCTATGATTTGAAACAGTTTTCTAAAACATCCTGTCTGCAAGTGAGTGTGAATTCATTACATACCAAACTGTTTTTTCAATAAATTTTTAATTTGGCTTTCATTGAACAATCTAAACTTTAGGAGATAAACAAAATCAAGCTGGAGAATTATATTGCTATATTGTCCTATACAGGTGTCAAAAATATAAAAACAAAACCAAACAATCAAACAAGAAAACCACAATAAATTGTAAGATTAAGCTCTTCAGATGCTAGCTATAAAGATTTTTATTTCAGAAATATTAACTTAAAAATATATAACTGTTACTGTTTAAAAACAGCTAGGAATTGGAACACATACAGGTTGCTGGGCTGCTTCATCTTTCATTAGGTCTTCATAAACTTCCCCACCTTCATCTTCTCCATAGACACAATCATACAACTCCTCATCTTCATCAACACCAGTTTCACTGGAAGGAAAATACAAGTGAAAAAGGAAAAAAAACAAAACAACACAAAAAAAAAGAAATCTGTGCAGCACAGGCAAATTACCATCAGGTCTCCAAGGGACCACTCCTCATAGGAAAAAATTTCTAGAGTAAATAAACAGATTATTAGAACTATTTAATGAAAACAACTCATTCTGGAAAACTAACCCCATTCATTTTCATCAACGGATTTAAAAGACAAGTGTACAAACCCAACACAACACTGAAGGCTGTATGCATTTAAAACCACACAAGAACTAAAGCAGGCTCCAAGAACAGCTTGTCAGGACAGCTCTGTCACAAGGTACTGTTCAGCCACTCTTTTCTGTTTACCCCTTTTCCCCCAACAGCCAGCCAAAAGACCTCTCCTTGTTGCTTGGCATTCCACTGCACTGGGATGTGAGAGACTGGCACAGGTCTCTCTCCTGCCTGAAGGAAGGATTATCTGGGGTAAAATACACTGGAAACTAGTGTAGCAGCCAGCAGCTGAGAGTCTGTACCTCCACACTCTAAGTATCTTGATCATCCCAAGGCAATTTTCAGATGCCCCCAAAAAAAATTACGAGTAAATAATCACCCTTTCAAACTGAAAACCAGACCACTAAACAAAGTAGAGCATGCACAAGAAGTGTCCTCCTACTACTCAGCCTATAGAAAGAATTCAGCACAGTCAACGATCAGCTCTACTCTACGCAATTTCAGCTTCATTAGAGTCAGTCCTGTTGGAGTTTTGCCTACTTTGCAGCAGGACCATTAAGCTGATAATACCACTTTTATCATCATTTCTTAGGCTATGTCTACAAAGGAAAAGGTCCAGTCATAACAATATAGAGGCTTGATCAGATGTGCTGATAATTTTGATATTTTTCTTGTTGAGAGGAAACACTGAAACTCCTTCAGAGTAGAAAAACAAATTGAGAATCAGTCCACTGGAACTAGGGAGGAACTACTGGATCATCAGTACTCAAGCTCTATTGGCAGAGACTAATGATTGCAAAGAAATCAAAATTAATGAGAATTACTACCAACACAGCTGCCACATGGTCTACTGGGAAATGCCAGACAAAATCATTTTGTCTATAGTCAGGACTATATATAGAAACCATATGAGTTTTTCATTTCTCACTGAATATGGAGGGGTGTTTGTTTGGTTCACTTTGTTGTTTTTGTTTGGTTATTTTTGTTGTTGTTTTGGGGGATTTTGGGTTTTTGTTTTTTTTAAATTGAAGACATCAGAAGGATGAAGTAAGAAAGCATGAGAACTGTGAACAAATGGAATGATTTTACAGTGTTTGAGGGATTCAACAGAAGCTAAAAATTCCTCACATCCCTTCATTTTCCAACAGATATTATGCCCCTTGTAAGTTAGCTCAGGTGCTCCAGGTTAGTTTAACATCTCCCTTTGCACAGTGAGGATGCTCTGCTACCATTTCACATTAACCACTATCAGCTGTGTCAGATGCAGCACAGGCACACTCATTTCACCACACATGCTCCAGGGAATGAAGACTGGCAAAAAGGTAGAGCAAGAATAGAAACATTTAACTAGTACAAGTCTTTATTCAACTAATATATGTCTTTATGATGGAAAGCCTTCAATTCATTCTAAATTCTTTAGCTAGCATTTGCACTCGGGGCAAGTAAATTAATTTGAATCAAATACGCTTACTAATTAAGGAACTGAAAAATGAGGTCATTTGCACCATTCACTGGTAGGTTTGCTTCCTGTGAAGAGAGTACCTGTTGAATTGCTTCCTCAAGTAAAACAGCATAGAACTATCAAGTTTCGGTGAAGAATATCTGTAATTTGGTGGAAAACAAGAGCTACGAATCTCAATTTTGTTGGTATCATTTTTTACCTTTTTAAAAAAATAAAGTGGGGCGGGGAGAACATAAAGACAGAGTGTCTCTCGGTACTGAATTTGTACATCTGCCATCTCAGAGCCAGAGTCTGTGTGTCCTACCTTCTGCGCATTCAGATACACAGAGCAAAAACCAGCCATCTCTGAGACAGTCACTCAACTGCAGGAAACAAGAATAAGCTTTGCAGGGAAGGTGATAAATTGAGCAGTGTCAGCCAGCTGGGGTTTCCCTTCTTTGTAGGCAATAAACAAAAACACAAATCCACTGTGTGAACAGCTGCTACTTCACCACATTGCAAGAAAGACAGAATATGGTCAGAGCCAAGACAGAGCCAGATGAATGCTAGTGAACTTCGAGCTTTGAGACAGTGAGCTCTGATCCTAGCTCTTGTCTAACATGATCCTTAACAGATCTTGAGAGGTCCTAGTTGTAGGACACAAGAGTCATTCATCACAACAATTTATTATGCTCACCTGCATTTATCTTACCAGTCTGCAAAATAAAGTCAGTGTCTAACATTTGCTACTACGTAGTATGTTCATGTCAGTCTTACTTCTATCTCAAAGCAAGTAAGTCTGGTAAAGATTTATTTGGAGTGGTAAGAAGAATTTCTTTGACTTGAAGGAAATGACCCACTTGAATTATGATCCAAAAATGCAGTTCCTTGCAAGTTCAAAACAGCTTCCTTGAATCCCTTACAACTGATATTGGAATTCTGTGAAAGCAATCTCGTAGCACAGATACTTTGAAAACACAGTTATGATTTACTTTGCCACCAACACACTTCATGAAATATGCTTCCTTACATGTATAAGTATATTACAGTCATTCAGATAAACTGTTTTATGTCTTCCTCATTCAGCATAATCACAGAATTGTAGAATTATTTTGATTGGAAAAGACCTCCAACAAGTCTAACCACTGACCTAACACCATTATGGCTATTAAACCATGTCCTGTGAACACCTCTTAAATAAGTATTCCATTTTCATTAAAGCATGCAACTGAAAGCCAGTGTGTTAACTAAAGATTACAACATACTCTATTAAATCAGGAAGAGCTTTGTAGACATCATCATCATCATCAACACTTTCTTCTGTAGGGAAGGGCCTATGGAAAGACAAAACAGCATATATTATAGACAGCACCATACAGTCACATAGTAGGGTTTTGTTTGGTTTCTAAAGCTTTCCCTCAGATTACTCTATATTAATGTGTTTGTCCGTTCCCCTCTTTGATGAGCACAATTATAGTTCACAAAGTTAAGCACGGTTGGGGTTTTTTTGGTTTCTTTTTGAAAATGAGATTCTCAGAAACTTGGTAGTTTTACTGATTTTTGGAAGAGAGAAAGAGAGAAAAGCCATTTTTCTTTATGCAGATCAGCACTGCATCAGCCTCACTTCCAAACCATGTGTGATATTAACTGCTCATTTGTTCAGCTTGTGTTTTAGCAGAAGTAAATGCAGCTCAGGCACCTCAGTAAGTGTACCGGAAGTAGAACCTTTGGAGCTCTGGGTAGCTGTTCACTGGGCAATTTAATTTGAAAACAGAGAAGTTCTTACTGGGGGATAATGCCAATACTGCCTCTAACAACTTTTCTAAGGAGCGTCACACAAGTCATTGTTCCCCAGTATTCACTAGGGCATTAACATACCTTATTCCTGTGCCTAATGCAATGGGAGTGTGAGAAAGTTTTGAAAGGGTTTCTATCACCTGGAGAAGAGAGAAAACAGACACCATGATTAGCTGTAAAACAGAAGAAAAAAAAACTATTTTGTTCTTTAATTTAATTATCACCAACACTATTTCACATCAAATTATATAAACAGGCACAATATATGGCTGTGCAAAACACTGAGTGCACCAAACATCCACAGATTTCCCATGAGCTGGCTGTCAGTACTCTTGTACTGGAGAATGTGTTGGGAGCACACAGAGAGGAAAAGGGGAAAAAAAAATCTCTTATTTACAAGTTTCAGCAGTAGTAAAAAACAGTTTCAGTGGATTTAAAATTAAGTCATGTACGTCACCAACTGGAGATTCAATTTCCAATTGTAACCTAATTGTAATCTTACAGACTGCTGTGAAGATGTTATTTTCTGAAGTTCGCTTTTCCCACAAGTGGCCAGAAGAGGGAGACAAATACCAGAGCAGCAGAAAGCCACCTCGTCAGGACCAGCTCGTCAAGGAAAGAAACAGGTAAAGAAGCCGAATATTTGAGTCCATAGGCTTAGTTTATTTTTTAGAAGATGGTAGCAGCCTAAAAGATCTCATTTTAAGCAAATATCTCCTGTAAGTGCACAAGGTCATATAAGTCGACACTGGGAACATTAAAGATGGTAGAATACATACGCATACGGACACAGACATGAAGTTGTGCTCCCAGCAGTAATAATGCAAGATCAACTGGTACTCTGCCTGGCATCTTCTATCAGTCACAAATATCCCAGGCACAAATACAGGCTGGGTAGTGACTGGCTGGAAAGCAGCCCTGAGGAGAGGGACTGGGGGGTGCTGGTGGACAAGAAGCTCACCATGAGCTCTCAATGTGCACTTGCAGCCCAGAAAGCCAATCAGATCCTGGGCTGCATCAAGAAAAGTGTGGCCAGCAGGTCAAGGGAGGTGATTCTCCCTCGCTACTCAGCTCTGGTGAGATCCCACCTGGAGTACTGCATCCAGTTCTGGAGCCCCTATTACAAGAGGGATATGGAGGTGCTGGAACAAGTCCAGAGACAGGCCACAAGGATGATCAGAGGGCTGGAGCACCTCTCCTATAAGGACAGACAAAGAGTTGGGGCTCTTCAGTCTGGAGAAAAGAAGGCTCTGAGGAGACCTTACTGTGGCCTTCCAGTATCTGAAGGGGGCCTACAAGAAGGCTGGGGAGGGACTTCTTAGGGTATCAGGTAGTGATAGGACTAGGGGGAATGGAATGAAGCTGGAGGTGGGGAGATTCAGATTGGACATGAGGAAGTTCTTCACTGTGAGAGTGGTGAAACCCTGGAATGGGATGTTCAGGGAGGTGGTTGAGGCCCCATCCCTGGAGGTGTTTAAGATCAGGCTGGCTAAGGCTCTGGCCAGCCTGATCTAGTGTGAGGTGTTCCTGCCCATGGCAGGGGGGTTGGAACTGGATGATCCTTGTGGTCCCTTCCAACCCTGACTGATTCTATGATTTCATTTAGAGCACTATCACATCAGCAAGCCTTATTTAAGAGAAAAAGAAAAAAAAAAAAACAGGCAAAATGACACTCTGTCTGAATTGCCATACTTCCAGTGACATGCCTGCCAAACATCTGCTGGGAACTTAACTCAGCAGAGAGGAGGTTCCTAGAGCATATGGAGGACAGCTTCTTGATGCAGCTGTTAAGTGAACCAACCAGGGGTCAGGCCCTGCTTGACCTGCTGTTCTCAAATAGAGAAGAGTTGTTGGGAGATGTGATGGCAGGAGGCTGTCTAGGGTGCGGCAACCATGAGATAGTGGAGTTTTCAACATGCAGGGAAATAAGGAAGAGCAATAACAGAACCCTTACTTTGGACTCATAGGACAAACTTCAGCTTATTTAAGCAACTTATTTGCAAAGTACCCTGGGTAGCAGCCCTCAAGAACAAAGGGGTCCAGGGCAGTTGGACCTATTTCAAACAGAAGCTCTTGAAGGTACAGGAACAGGCTGTGCCCACATGCTGAAAGAGGAGCCGGGGGGGAAGGCAACCGGTCTGGATGGGCAAGCAGCTCTTGAAGGAATTAAGGGAAAAAAAGAGGGTGTATCACCTTTGGAAAGGGGGGGAGGCATACGTTTAAGGATGCTGTTAGATCTGGAGTGGCTGGAGAACAGCCAGGCTGCTGGAGTACTGTTTGACAGCTAGGTGAACATGAGCCAGCAGTGTGCCCAGGTGGAGGTTGTAACCAGGTGGGGGCTGGTCTCTTCTCCCAGGTAACCAGCACCAGAACAAGAGGACAGTCTCAAGCTGCACCCGGGGAAGTTCAGCTTGAGGTGAGGAGAAAGTTCTTTACAGAAGGAGTTGGTGGCCATTGGAATGTGCTGCCCAGGGAGGTAGTGGAGTCACTGTCCCTGGAGGTGTTCAAGAGGGGACTGGACGTGGCACTTGAAGCCGTGGTTTAGCTAGTCATGAGGTGGTGGGTGACAGGTTGGACTTGATGATCTCTCAGGTCTTTTCCAACCTTATTGATTCTATGATTCTAAGATTCCCCTGAACTTAGCAGAAGTTTCATAACTATGTTCTGGCTAGCTACAACATATGAAAAAACCCAAATGTTTATATTAAAAAACATCCTGCAATGACTACATCCCTTCATACTGGAAAACTCAATAACTCCCTAACTCTCCTGCAGCAGACCTGAAATTGCAAGACCTTAGCAAGACTTTCAGGTATAAAAGGCTGCCCCACCTTCACATAGCTTCTTCACACTGCCTAATGCCACCAGAGAATGTTTAGGCTAGTCTTCAGAAGTCACATCAAAGCCGGAGTTGCTTCAAGATGTGAACACTCAAGTTTGTTTTTCAGAATATAGCCAGTCTATGAAAACCATGCCTGAAAATTCAAATCTCCAGCCCTGCAAGAGAAAGCAAACCTTAGCCTGTGCCCCCAGGAGTGGCCATGCTGCTCATTCATGTTTCAGGCACAGCTGCCCAGAGCAACAGTCCCACACTACACATTAACTTTTTGCTTCATGAACTACACTAACAGCAGATTTTTTTTTTCTGGCTTGGTATTTATTGTTTCACTTGACTTGCTCTTGTAGGTCAGACTCCAGTTTATGTAAGCACTTTCATACCCCTTGTCAAAGCATTATTTTTTAATTCCCTGTAGCCATAGCCTTCAGTGAATCACACCCAATATTCCTAGGCATACTTACAGCATCAGTAGATTAGAGGGACTCTTTGACTACATTCCATAGCAGTGGTGTGTCTGAGTTTAAAATGTGTCTTTTTAAGTTTTGTTTCTTATAAAAGAAGAACCTAAAAATCATTTAGTTCAAGAACAGGCAAAGCACGTTTCTAAAGTACTTTTCCACTTTTAGAAGAAACAGAAGTAAACCATTTTACAACTCACTCTCCCCAAACAGGTAACATTTCTTTGCTATTGATCTCCTTCTATGATCAGGTGACCCTCCTGGTGGATGTGGGGAAGGCTGTGGGTGTAGTCTACCTGGACTTCAGCAAGGCCTTTGACACCGTCCCCCACAGTAAACTCCTGGCCAAGCTGTCAGCCCATGGCTTGGACAGGAGCACTCTGCACTGAGCCAGAAACTGGCTGGAGGGCCGAGCCCAGACAGTGGTGGTGAACGGTGCCACATCCAGCTGGCAGCCAGTCACTAGTGGTGTGCCCCAGGGAACAGTGCTGGGTCCCATGTTCTTTAATATCTTTATTGATGATCTGGATGAGGGGATTGAGTCCATCATCAGTAAGTTTGCAGACAACATCAAGCTGGGGGCAGGAGTTGATCTGTTAGAGGGTAGGAGAGCTCTGCAGAGGGACCTTGGCAAGCTGGACAGATGGGCAGAGTCCAACAGCATGAGGTTTAACACATCCAAGTGCCGGGTTCTGCACATTGGCCACAACAACCCCATGCAGTGCTACAGGCTGGGGTCAGAGTGGCTGGAGAGTGGCCAGGCAGAAAGGGCCCTGGGGGTAGGTACTGGCTGATAGTAGGCTGAACATGAGCCAGCAGTGTGCTCAGGTGGCCAAGCAGGCCAATGGCATCCTGGCCTGTATTAGGAACAGTGTAGCCAGCAGGAGCAGGGAGGTCATTCTGCCCCTGTACTCAGCACTGGTTAGGCCACACCTTGAGTACTGTGTCTAGTTCTGGGCCACTCAGTTTAGGAAAGATGTTGAGTTGTGGAACCTGTCCAGAGAAGGGCAACAAAGCTGGTGAGGGGTTTGGAGCACAAGCCCTATGAGGAGAGGCTGAGGGAGCTGGGATTGCTTAGCCTGGAGAAGAGGAGGTGCAGAGGACACCTTATTGCTCTCTACAACTACCTGAATGGAGGTTGTAGCCAGAACAAGAGGATACAGTCTCAAGCTTTGCCAGGAGAGATTTAGGCTGAATGTTAGGAAGAAGTTCTTCATAGAAAGAGTGACTGGCTATTGGAATGGGCTGCCCAGGGAGGTGGTGGAGTCACCATCATTGGGGGTGCTCAGGAGGAGACTGGATGTGGTGCTTGGTGCCATGGTTTAGTTGATTAGATAGTGTTGGATGATAGGTTGGACTTGATGATCTCAAAGGTCACTTCCAACCTGGTTAATTCTATTCTATTCGGCCCATATTTATATTTCTGATGTTTACCCAAAGCGAAAACAAGAAGTGATCTGCAAGTGAGGATAGTAAGTTTCATAGCTTTGACCAGTAAAACCTGGAAAGACTCACTTATGGGTTAGACCTTCAAAGCAGTTGTTTTCCCCTGTGCACTTAAACCAGGATATGTTTTTCTAAGAGAGGAAAAGACCAAGATTCACAACCATGTTACATGTCAAGTCTTTTTTCAAAATCTGAGCCTCTAAGTTAGCATTTAAATGTTGCATTTGGCTGAAAACTCAGCTTCACTCCCCACCTTGAAGTGAATTTATTTAGTAGGCACAGAAACAGATTAGAATAACATAAAGCAGTTATTTGCCCATAAGAAATATTTCTAACATCAAGTTACTTTTTTACATGCTACTTTTTGATATGTTGGCAAGGGTTTCTTCCCAAACAGGTCTTGCTTAACTTTGTCAAGTTTGGGGGTACACAATATATAAATAACAAGCTTCAATTATAAAGGCAAATTAATCCCTCAGAAAACCAATAACCTCCTTCACTACACTCTGCACTCCAGTGTCTAGGTTGCAAGAGTGATCTCAAGCACTCTTACATTCAAGAAGACTTTAGCTCTCTAATTATATGTTTAACATGCCCCCTTACATACTGACTTCGGAATAGTTCTGTTTGGTAGGCTGACTTTCACATATCGCAGTGTGAAGTATCTAAGAATAATACCTCTATAAAGAGTGAAGGTTCAGCATTTGCTACTGTACAATTAACCAGGACAGTCTTGGATCAATACTTCATTTGGTACAAAAGAGAAGGAGATGAAGGAAACATATCTTAATATGGTAACATCACCCATCATTAACTTTTAAACCAAAAGACCTCTAAGAACTTCTAAATTTACATTTGCATTTCACTTAGCTGACAGATGTGAAAAATGACCTGTAGCCAGAAAACTCCAGAGTGATTACACAGCTGCTGACCTAATGAGCATATTATTCCAAGTAAAGGGTGAAATTGAACATTTTCATTCCATCTGCCTTGTTCTGGTATCATGTCAGTACTCTGTGTTGGTTCGTATTGGGTTTAATCAAACCACAAACCCCCCAGGGAAGAAGAAGGGGTGAGGATTTTTCAATTAAGATGAATGAATGAATGAAAGCTCATTTAAAAAAAAAAAAAAAAAAAAAAAGGGGGGGGGGGGGGGGGCACAATAAAAAAAAATGGCCTAAATACAAACCCCTTGACTTCACACAATGCACCTCTAACAGATGCTTGAAGGCAAACTGCAAATTCCAAATGCTAACCATGCAAATATGCCTCTACTACATACTGCTATGGCAGAAATTGAAGTGTTGAAGTCACACAGACAGAAACATGTGAAAGACTGAAAGACAACTTAATGTCTTGGCACCCACACCAGTTTTCCTTTGAAACACGACAGTCTGCAGATCTCCAGCAAGCAGATAAAAATGTAATAGCCTCATTTTGATTACACAAAGCTTCGCAGATATCACAATACTGATTTGGGGCACATTCAAACACTGAAATCCAAGCTTCAAGTGAGCACTGATAGCTGAAATCCAAAGGAACAAAGGGAGGACATAGATTTGCTTTCCACAGGGGTAATCACCAGCTGCGGGATGCTGCCTGTTTTCTCATTGACATCACCTCCAGCTAACCTGACTCTGGCATCATTCCATTCTTTCATTTCCACTGAACTACATCCTCAGGAAAAACCTGAAGACCACTGCATCCTTCTTTCCCTTTAAAGCTTAGCACTGGACTAGTAGAAGCAAGGAATATTTCCCAACTGTCCCAGGGAACTACGGCAGAGAAATGGACAACCTCAAGCTAACCTTTTTGTGACCGAGGGGGGCCTGACAGCAACTCCAGAAAACCGTTTTAAACCAGGTAACAAACACCTGTACGCAGAGGAAGCAAGTGTTTGTAACATGGCTGCTGTAAAAACTGGGTCTGGTAGTAATGTCTGTTTCCTTTGAACACAGAGCACCAGCTCACAGCTGTGAGAAGACCCCTGGACGTACTGACATAGCGCTGGGGGGGGAAACCTGGCTGCCTCATGCCATGCAAACCTCTGTACCATACATGCATTGCCCTAGGGAAGTCCCATTTTCTTTAGCGTCTCTACAGTGTCTTCACGATAAAGTGGCAGGAAAGTCTTTCTCCCGACACACACACACCAAAAAAAAAAAAAGCGCAAGCAAAAAGCAGCACACACCACTAACAAAAAAAACAGCCACGGCAGGAAAAAAAAACCTCCTGGGTGTCGCCTCTTTCTGTCTGTAGATAAGCTAACGACACAGATGCAAACTGCTAGGACTTCAAAAGCCTTGGGGAAATCAACAACTAAAAGAGATGCAACATTTTCTCCAAAGCTTTGTAAGGACAGGTGAGATCGAGAACGGCATGGCGGCAGCTCGGCACCAGCAGCCAGAGAAACAGAACATAATTAACAGCCTAGAAGACATAAGAGGACAGAGGATCTGATGTCCAAAAAGATAGGTTGAGGCTGAGCCTTTTAGTGAAAGTAACACATCTGACATTAAGTAAGAAATATCCAAAACTGAATAGTTACAATGTTTGGTTTTTTCACTTCTCTAAACTAGACCAAGGGACACTTGCTGTCTTATGTTTATATTACAGACAAAGCACCTACAGCGGTTTTCTCTAGGGCAGTGGTTAAAATAAGAGCATAAATGTAGTTTCCAACAATAACAAGGGCCAGGTTGAACCTCACACTAACCGAACTACTCTGCCACCTCTTTCATACACTGACCATTTTTAATATTATCTCTTTTATAGGGACCAATACCCCTTATTAAGCAAACTCCTGAACTGGAATGATGACACTGGCAGAAGGGGGGAAGGGGGGGGGGGAAGGGGGAATCACCACCACCAAAACAAAAAAACAAACCACAAAAAAACCCCAACAACCAAACAAAACAAGGAGTGAAAGAGAAGCAGAACTGAACACTCTCCACAAAGCTGAAAAGCTTAATACCATACTATCAGGACTACAGTGAGCACAGCCAGCAAGTCTGCAAGTCTTTAACAGTCAGTATCCAAGTATGGACACAAGTATATAGACATTAACCAAAAGTTGCACTTTAAAAACCCCATCTTTTCAAACTTTAGACAAATGACATGACTACAGTTGCTAGTCCAGAAGCATGAGAGGTTCCCTGGGCAGCTCTGGTCTTATAAGGAACTGAAAAAGTCCCAATTGCACAAGCAGCAGCACAGTCGTTAGTCTCTTGGTTCTTTTTGTCTGGCACAGGAGGGAGTTTTAGCAGCTGCTTCCTGTCTGCTGCTCGTGGGTTTGGTTCTATGAATACCTTTCAGCGTTCACTATGCTTTCAGGGTGGTTAGTTCTGGGGTTTGGGTTGGGTTAAGATTTTTTTAAGATACTGCTTAAAGAATCACCAACTTCAAGCACTGCTGTGATATCAAGAGAACACTTGAACACTGCAGCTAACAGCCTAAGTGCAGACTGCCTTCAAGCATATCATCTCTGCGAAAGACAGTGAAATAGGATTTTGTCCCTTCTAGTCCATTTATTACATTTCAGGGTTTGCATGGAGGACAAAGGAATATAAAAGGATATGCCTAGGACAGTGCTGCAAAACCTAGCTGCCATTAAATCAATCCAGTTCCCTTCATAAAAGTTATGAGGATGACTTACACTTACAAACAGCATCTTCAAACTGTATTCAGCTTTGACAAAGTGCTCACTTTCAATGCTTTGCAAACACTGTTGTTAGTGATGCCACCATTTTTTTACCATATTTTAGATGGGTCATAAGACTAAACAGTTAAGGAGAAAACAGCTTTTTCCTGCATTTTAAACAGCACATTTTAATATAATCCTAATTATATGAACATAAATCAGTGCTATATGTTTTTCAAAGTTGCTTTTCTATTGCCACTGTTCTATAACAGACTTCAAAAAAATATATTTCACCTTTGGAAAGAACAAGCAAATTCTCTAAACTGCAATCTCCAGTTCAAACACTGTATAAAATGTGGGTGTTCTTGACCTTGGATGTTTAAAATTAGCATACAAATGTTTTAGAAGGAAACAAATGCTCTCATATTCATTATTGATTGCACCTCAAATACTGTTTTAGGTATGCATCCTGGAATTTAAGTGACCTGTGGCTTCTTCATTCCCCCTGTTTCTTTTACTTCAATATTTAAAATGATTCCTTGTCAATTTTGATATTGGCAACAACGATATTCAGAGAAGACCACACAACGACTTTCTTCCTCTCATCTGCTAAAAGCAGAGGAAGATCTTTCTCTTCCTGTCTTGAGTGAAACAGTCACTGCCACACTTCTCCCTTTTCTGAAGTTCCTTTAACCATTGACCATATAAATTGAAGTGCAGCTTTACTGAATGATACCAAGTCATACTTGAACCATGAACTGAATTTACTCCAGTACACAATTATTGAAGATTAGGATTAAGGGTTTATTGGGGGTAAAAGCACACTGTAAGCCTCCTTATTCTCAGATATGGTGGGTAATACAAAGGGAAGTGAGCTGTTCTCATTGATGCAATTACCCTCCAGCTCACTCAAGGCTGTCTTTCAAGCCTCGCACTCTGAAGAATTGTCTTCTGTACAGAAGAGACACAGGATTGGATTAGTCCATCCAAAAAGCATTGCACTTGCCTTTGAAACAACCAAAAAGAAAACCAACCCTGTATTTAAGAAGGCATCTTGCAATGGAAATGGCAATACCATCAGCTTCTATTCTAGAAACATGAGGAGCAGTTTGAGTTTCTCCCTAATCATTGGTTCACTTAGATTGAAAAATGAACAAACAAACCTACAGTTATTAATGAGATTTGCATCTCATTCTCCCTGAGTTGTATACTGATTCCAAAAATTACAAAATTAATGACAGCAACTAACCTGATAAGCTTATTTGCTACTGCTTAATTCTCTCGTTATGTTCACTTAAATATGCAGCTGCTTGCTGCCTGCAGCTTATGTTATCTATGTATAGATCTTTCCCCTTTAGAAGGAGTACTGCACAACCATGGGAAAGTGACATTCCTCTCTATCTTTCCTCTTTTTTAATATTTGCAATACAAAATATCACTTCTGAGGTAGTCAGTATCTGATAGACATCATATCCTCCTTTGCACCCATAGCGACGCTGCCTTTACACCGCATATGACAAAATTAAGCCAGTCAGATGTCCGAGAGCTTGCCATCTGACAGATCACTTAGAAGACAGAAAAGACAAATAAGACACTTAAAAGTAGCTCATTTCAAATTTAAAAATGAATTTTTTTTTTTAAATTATCTAAAATATGCATCTATTTAGGTCAGTGTTTCTTCCTAAGCCAGCCACCCATTAACATACACCCATTAACAATGTTCAAAAGTATTTGAATACAAGCAAAGCAAAAGTATTTGAACACAGTAATTGCAGAGGATCAAAAACTCTGTACCTCCCTACCAGGCACAACACAGGTGTTATGCCCATATTATTTAAAAAAAAAAATAATAATTTAAAAAAAAAAACACCAAAAACCAAATACTACCACAACCACAAACCCCAAGAGTCAGGATCAGATCTTCTTGTAAATCTATGTCTCTGATCTGTCCTGTCCCAAGTCCTTCACCTCCACACAATAGAAGAACACTGAAATCTTAAACACTCTTTTCTCAGTGATATGATGCTGTTTCTCATTGAGGAAAACAATATTTGCTTTAACTCTTCCTGTCAATTGGGAGGGAAGGGGGACTATTCATGGATGATCTCATACAGCAAGGAGGACAAGGGTAGGCACTGTTTTTTTCTCTCACAAGGAAAAAACCAACAACAACAAAAAGCTTTCAGTAGTAATTTGAAAAACACTTTATTCTACTGTTGCATCAATATCTGAAGATGCTGGGCAGCCAATATGTCTGATACTAATCTAAGAACTGCAGCCCCAGACCTGAACTGCAGAAAGGAATCGAATTTCTTTCTATCTGACAATGCTAAGTGAGTCATATGAGATGTCCTTCAGACAGGGACATGCTCTCCAATTTTCACTTGTCTGGAGATTTCAGAGAAGTCTGAGTTCTTCAAGTATGTGATAAGGATCATGCTATGTATTTTAGATGTAGATACCACTGATACCTATCACTTATATGTAACATTATGATGTCTCCTGAGATTTCACCAGCACTACTGACTTCAGAAATTTATGCCCTCTGCCTTGTACTCCTCACCCACTTGTTTCTGCCTTGCACTTTGGATTACTACTGTTTTAGCTGTGCTAACACAGCCATTAGCACGGTCATGTCACAGACCCCATGGGAGACTTGATACACAGAGAGACAGAGATTTCTTAAGATACCAATACGTACACTGGCATGAGAAAAGAAGCAGAGCGAAGGAGAAGTAATAACTTTTGACATTAATCTTGCCTCTTTAAGTACACAGAACTATACCTCACTTTTACTTTTTAGGGTTTATAAGCATTTTCAAATACTTTGTGTGGAATTGTGCTTCAAAGCACTTGTGAAAGGGCAGAGAATTCAACACACCACAGACTGGTGACAGGTTATAAAGCTTCATCTAAAGCAAACTTGTCCCAGTTATTCATGAAAAAGGCAGAAGTAGCACAAAGGAGTTCAATGAAACTCTTCAATGAAGCAAGTTGGGCATTCCAATTTTACATGGCATGCCCAAACCAACCACAATATCTGGTGTGCTATTTAGTCCCACCAGTGTCTCAGAAGAGGCTTAGGAGTGAAGAAACACAAGATTAGCTGTGGGCAAGGAGATGCATCTAGATAACATGAGAAATGCTGAAAACTATTCTCCGTCCTAGACATCAATGGGCTACCAGAAGAGGCCATGCTTTACAAACAACAGACTCCCACACCTTTTGCAGTCAACACACAAAGTCATTCGGGGGAGACAGAACCAGGGAAAAAGACATTGCAATCAACCAGCTCTAGAAGTGCTCTGGTTTTACCTACCATGCAACATGAAAGACACATTTTATGTGATACCCATATAGGTAGGACTAGGGGACATCATTCTGTAACAGACAAGTTTAGCTATTTCAAATCATTTCAAGGAAAAAATAAGAGGGGAAAAAACAAAGTTTGTAATCATACTTTCTCTACTTTTTTTTTTATATTGGAATGGAGCAAAGAGTTCCCGTGTTTATTGTATTAAAATTACACATAGATAATCTATCAGGTTAATTGAATTGCTGTTATCATTAATGTATACTAATAAGGTATCTGCCAAGCAACACACGGACTTGGTAACTTTCAAGTTGCTCTCACTTCTTAACAGCATTTTTGTTGGTTTTTGCTTCTCTGCCTCCTAGTCTTTGATTACTATCAAGGTGCAGTCAGCTAAGATTCAAAGTGCACTGCAGGAAATGGTAAGAAAAGCAAATAATAATGCTAGAATAAAAACCTCTTCTAGGCAATTTGTAGTGTTGCTTGTGTTGGTTTCTTGCCAGACAGAGGAACAACACTGAATGTTAGGAAGAACACAGTTTACAAGTACCATACTAATTAAGGTAAATTGGTTGTAATCAGAACTCTTCCAGAACAGACCAGTAAGAAACTGAATGGTTTTTGACCCTATACAAAATCATCTCCCATTTTAAACAGGGTACTAGGTTCAGTATTACTTTTGAATAAACATCAGAGTGTATCTTCAATATAACCTCATATATCTTATTTCAAGACAGACCTTTTTCTGTCTTCTTTACTAGAAGATTCTCATATATAGCTTTCATTGAGCTCTTGAGTAGACAAGTAGAACTGAGATACATCAAATGGGTTGCTTCATATAGATCCAAACTAGCTAATACATAGCAAAAGAAAAAGATGTAGAGGCTAGTTAAAACTGGCAAGAAGCATAAAGGTCCAACACCATAAGTAATAAGATACATATTAAAGTGCTGAATGAATACTCTTACAGTAAACACAGAATCAACAAACAAATCATGAAAATGCATGCCTTAAGTCCAGAGGAAGGTGGTAACATGCATTTTTCCACTTTTTGCATGCTAATTAATTTGAAATACCTGAGGGACAGGATGCCATCCAGAAAGAGGACCTGGACAGGCTCAAGAAGCGGCCCCTGTTTGAACCTCATGATGTTCAGCAAAGCTATGTTCAGGGTGCTGCGCCAGTTCAGTCCTTGGGATCAACAAAGGCTGGTGGACAAAGGGATTGAGGATATCCCTGCAAAGAAGGACTTGGGGTTCCAGTGGATAAAAAGCTGAATGTAAGCCAGCAAAGCATACTAATAGCCCAGAAAACAAATTACATCCTGGGCTGCATCAAGAGAACCATGGCTAAGAGGTTGAGGGAAGTGATTCTCCCCCTCCACCCCACCTGATGTACTGTGTCCAGCTGTGGGACCCTCAGGGAGACTTTATTGCAGCCTGGAAGACAGAGGAGGACAAAATTCTTCGCAGGGTCTGATGCAATAAGAGAAGGGATAATGATTTTAAATTATAAGAGGGTAGATTTAGACTAGATATGGTGGGGGGTTGGAATTAACCATGAGGACAGTGAAATGCTAGATCAGATTGCCCAGAGAGGTGGTATATGCCCATTCCTAGAAACATTCAAGCTCACACTAGAAGTGGGTTTTGAGCAACCTGATCCAGTTGAAGATGTCCCCACAAACTGCAGTGGAGGTGGACTAGATGACCCTTAAAAGATTCCTCCCAACTTAATGCATTCCATGATGATAGAATACATTATCACTAAAGCACCTTATACAGCCTGCTGTCCCCTATTACCTAAAAACCTGTACAACTTGCACTATTTCCATACAGCTAACAAGCACATGGATTCCCCTTGGCCTGCTTATATTTAAATTCAATAACCAAAGCTGCTCTGCCCCTTCATCTCTTACTATCATTTAATAGTAATAATATCTTATTTCTTCAGATGCAAGAGTAGCCAAGTGTTCAAAGCAACCCTCCAATCCTGTAAAGACTACACTTGAGTTCACGCAGCTAAATAAAACCCTAGATTTGAATAGGACTTTGACAATCAGAAAGAAAGTGTGGTCCAAGCCACTCAATTCTCTCCCTAGAATTATTAATATAAATACAAAAGAGGAGAAAAAACAAAGCTTGAACATGACTTGCACAAGTAATTCTTTTCTCATGGGTCTATAAAAGGATGTGCAGTCAACCATGCCAGAATATACCATTACAAAATATGTTAACAGTAAAACACTAATCACTGCCACAGATGTTCATGTAACTTTGCCATAAGCCTTAAGGCAGCTCTATGGAACAGATCAAGCCTTACCTAGCCAAGCTGTGGGAAATCAGTCAGGAAACTGCAACAGCACTGGGTTTACCTAATTCCTGGCTAGGGAAGTAAAAAGCTGATATATCTTTCCCATTGTCAAGATTATGCAGTGGCACAAAGTTCTCTTTCTTCCCTTCATCACATCCAAAATATAAAATGGAAGTAAAAGGGAACAAAACAGGAACATTAAAAATAAATAAATAAATAAAACCACACCATACCCAGGAAATCTCCTTCATTACACAGTGGTGGTATTACTCAGAATCTAATAGTTACAAGCAGACATGGGGAATGTCAACAGAAAACAAATGTCCTCCAATTCAGAAGAGGAAGAGGATCATTAAGTAAGTAAAAATTGCAAATTCTTCAGCTCTGTGACTGCACTGTGCTTCAGTCTGCACCTTGAGTATTTGATTTGCTCTACTGATGACAAAAATAGAAGTCCAAGGACCAAGGACCAAATTCAGTGGGAAACCCAATCTTGCATCTTAATGAGATGTGAAATTCAAGCACTGTTTGCAACAGGCTTTTCAGGCTCATATTGAGCCCATTCATGTGGTAACTGGAAATCTCAGAAAGATCAACAGGCCCAGATAACTGCACTAGACATATCCCCTTTGGTCCTAGAGATATTATAATTGAATGCCTGTGTCAACTGAATCTTAAAATCTTAGAGCAGAGAGAAAGCAAACAAGCAGAGAACCCAGGCAGCAGCAGGAGAATCTAGGTCAAAGCAGGAGAGGGATTCTCTTAGAAATTAACAACACATGCTCTCATCCTTCCAGTAACAGGTTACACAATTTGTACTTCTCTTTCCCCACTATTCCATTTATCCACTATAGTGAAAGAAAACTCAAGCTTCTCCTCTTGGGAAACCTCATAGATTTGCAAATGAGGGAGTAAAAAGAGGACAGGAAAAACAAACAACAACAAAAAAAACCCACACCTCTTCTCTCACCTTCTTAGAGTGTGAGCAATTCCACTGTCACAGAAAGAGACATGCAAAACTCCTCAAAGTTCATAGAGACTTCACCTTCAAGATGCTTACTAATTGCCTTCTGGTTTTATCTATGGTTTATATTTGTGTTACTTGGACCAATCTATATAACCTCAGAAAGATTTGGGTTTCAGTGTCAGTTCCACCATCAATATTTGGTTACTAAAATATTGATAGTGCAAGGAATTCATTCTCCATTTAGAAATGTTTTTATACTTTATAAGAATAAACAAGTGTTAAACCTATTCAAGCTCCGACTGTCCTCTTCCTCTAAGACTTCCTCCACATCAAGAAGAAATGCAGGCTAACAGAATTCAATGCGATGATTTTAGTGTCTCCAGAACACAATAATCAGATACACCTAATATTTGTACAAGATCATCTTAAAAACAAAGAAAAGTGGTCAGAAACTCAGTTTTATTCTCTTATGTTAGCTTTTCCTCATTAACCTTGTCACATTTGAAAAGAAGAAGAAAAAAAAGACTCAAAATCTTCCGGTACTTCCAAAACATCCCAAGCACACCCTGGATGAGAATTTTTCATTAATGATCAAACACTTGTGGCATCTTCACCACTTTGTGATGTGGTCAGAAACAACGATTACTATTACCATTTTCATCAAATGTGAGCAACCATTATAACTTGACAAGGACTTCTCAAAAAGGTGGGTGATGACCTACATTATTATTAATCCCACTCACTCACCTACGTCAAAACTTAGCCCCAAAGTATGATTTATGTTCTCTGGAGCTAGAAGTCATTTTTTGTTATCATTTAAGGGTGGCTTTTAGGGGGGGCTCCTGAGTGCTTGATCTTTATGTAACTCCCTACAAATAGAAATAATATCCAACAATTATGGTCTTCATGTATGCCAAGCATTTCAACAGTTTTGCAACAGGCTAGTGTTTTCTTGATCATTTTTTCCAAAGCATTTCCACAGAGTAAGAAGCTGAAACCTGTCCATATCTTCTGTTTCTTCATTTTCCAACATACACAGGCACACCTTGAAGGAGTTGAAGTGTCATTCATCCCAAGGCAGTCCATCTCCCTGAAACACTTGAAAACATAGAAATGCTGCTACTAAACCAATTGTACAGGGAGCTTGAGTAAACCAGTAAGGGTTTTTTGGTGGTGGTGGTTGCATTGTTTGGTTGTTTTTTTTTTAATTCTAGATTTCAGAGGATACAGAATTTGGTTTTATGTTAAGTCTTGGTTTTATACCATTTCTCTTCCACTATCTGAGTATCTTTACCCAAAAAATGCCATAATGTCTTGGCATTTTCCCCAGTGTTTTAATGTAGTTTTAATGTAACTTCATTAGTGAAAGTGATCATATTTTGCTGTATTATCTCTCTCATCAAATGAAACATGAAACTACTAGGGCTCATCTGAACTGCTTCAGTTTTACTGGAGATTTCTTCTAACCATTTTTCCTCTTCTAACAACTGTTCTTTCTTGTGTTGATTTTGGTGTGTCTCAAACATCTGCCTGATCTTCCTGCAATCTCTTAAACCTGAGCGAACACTAACACATCAGGATGTTGAACTTTCTGCTTCATCACAGCCTTGATTTTCTTTGCACTGAGTTACTAAAATGGTCTCAAACTACACAGCCTTAGTGTATTTCACAGCAGTTGCTTGATTTTACATAAACTACCCTTTAATTGCCACTGTACAGCTACACTGGACACTATTTTATATGACTTTAAATGCTCAGGTTTGATTGGTAGCAATTGATATCTTGATCCCCTTATTTGGTTATTTTTTTGAATCATGACGGAATATTGTATGTTATTCGTAGATATCAACTGCAGGATTCCTAGTAGGGGACTTCATGGCTATGTTCAGATTACATCACTTTTCTCATAAAAACCCACTCTGAGCTCAGTTATGATTAGAATATCCAAAAGCAGAGTACAAAAAAAAAAAAATTCTTTTTCTGTCAGTTTTCCCACCCAGGACGTCAAACACATCTCTCGGAGGCCAAGAAGTAGCTACTGACATCAACAGACACTGAAATTAATCCTCAGATTCCCACTTCTTTAACACATAAACTGCAAACTTTCTTCAGAGAACAGGGATAGCAACATGTGTTGCAGGGTAGCAAACAGCAAAGCCCGCTGCTAGAAGAGCGTACAGGGCTCCCAGAGCTGAAAGGACAAGTATCAACATTTATTTGTTGATTCTGGCACACAGGTAAAAGGCAAGAACCTGACAACCCTGCAGTAGTGAAAAATTACTCTCCAGCATGGAATTCATAATGAAAACACTGTCTGGCATCCTTTGTGCGTGGGAGGGCATTTCATGCTCCATCAGGCACTCAACACAACGACAATGAATTCTGCTGATAGAAAGGTGAGTGGGAATGGGCAAATACTGTAGAATTCAAGGAAAACCTACTGCTGTGAAGGTTTAGAAAACGTGACTTAAGAACCACCCTATTTCTGTGTAATGTAGACACTTTTTATTCAAACACAATCAATCTAAAAATAAGAAAATCTGTGTTATTATACTTGAAAGAGAAACAAACACCCATCTTGTAACAGCTGGTATCAGTCACACAGAATGTACACAACAGGAACGTGCTCATGGGGTTACCTGCTTCCCTGTTTCTTAACCTGTTCTCTATGCTGGTACTTAACTTCACCTCTGATATCCATCCACATCATATACACCCTTCTCTCTAATCACTGAGATCAAAGAGCCTGTGCAAAGTAGAGTACAAAGTTCAAGTCAGATTTTTACATTATGTCAAAGCAGCTGAAAACAGCTCCCTTACCCCAAGCTATTAAATGCAAGTTTCACCATTGCATCAAACATTTTGTAACTGGTATTTCACAAGGCTGTTAGAAGTTTGATGACTGATGGCAGTATACAGCTGCTACTTCTACCATGCACATGGTTTTGCTGCCATTTTTTTTAAAAGGCTTGAAAAAAATCAGAATATTTTTTAAAACACCCGACTGTTTCCATCGCCAGCTATTCCCTTCAATCTTATTTCTTTGAAGGCACACTGATCATTTACAGTTGACACGTTTCTCCTGTTCCCTCCACTAGCATGCTTAATCGGTCATTGAAATCTGTCATATTAAGTAGAATATTCCATCATAAGACAACAACTTGAATAAACATTTCTTCACAAATTCACTTGAAGTATTTAAAAGCACAAAATATGCAAGGCTTACAGAGTCACCTCAGCTACAGTTTATTTACAGCTGACCCTTAATAAGTACCTGACAACTTCTGACATCTCAAGACAGCTTCCAGTACATGAAGGTGTGTTAGAGGCTTTAGATACTGCACTCGCTCATTCTATCATCTATTTGGTCAACACTGGAAAAGTGTTTTTGTAAACCATGTTATCCTTTTTCTTTGTATCTGTACACATTAAGAGAAAGTAGTTCAAGGAATTTTTAGAATTACTGGGACACAGGAGGAAAAGTCTGCAGCACTGATATTTTGGCCTTTTGCATACATGTTACTTCAGAAAGGTTGGAGATCTAGAACTATACTGGAGTTGGAATTCACAAGAAACAAATAATGAAGGGGAAAGTTGAGAAGCAAAGAACAATCTGAAAAAAAGCTAAGTTTTCTTATTCTCATGGCTGCTACTAGCCATCAGAGCTTCTGAAGTCATCAGTACTGAAATCCCATGTCATTCACAGGTATTCTCAGCTAACTGCAAACACAACACGGTTAAAACGGCCAAGGTAACTCATCATAAGGCTAGCTATATATTCATACAGCTGTAATTTCTCCCTCCACTTTTTAAATGGCCTCAAACGCTTTACAAAGCTGACTACATGCTCATTCAGAGGGTAATAAAATATACAGATCTGCCTACCTAAATGTAACTTCCACTTGTGTGGCAAGCTTCCACATAAACATGCAATAAAAACAGTTAAATAGCAGCGCCATTACACACCTAATGGTCCAGTATCACTAAACTGAAATGTAAGTGTGAAGAATAATTAGTCTATTTCTGCTACACTGTGGCAACAAACAGTCAAAACAAAAACAAAAAAATCCCCCACACACACACACATACCCCAAACCATGTCTCTGCATCCTAATTTACTTTGGGAAGGAAAAAAAAAAAAAAAAGTGTCATAGACAGAAGACTTTTTTTGTTGCTTTTTAAACCAATTATTATTTACATAAAACTGCATTGTAAAGTAAATGCTTTTAAACTGACAATTAAAGAGTACCAGAGACCAATTTGTTGGGTTTAATTCTGTCTTAATTCAGAACTTGTTTACTGAGTGTTCAGTAATGCAGAAATAACAGCCAGCACTGCAAAATACTTCTTCAAAACTAGACTGTATGAAAAAAACCAAACAGAACAGGCTACTCATGTTTATGTGGCACACAATGTGAAATTCTCAGCAATTAAATACAAGATTAAAAAAAATGTCTGCATTGGGCATAGATCTCCAAGACTTGAAGCAAGCATTAATATAATTGATTTACATTACATACCTTAAGTAAGACAAAAATGAAAAACAACTATTTTAATTCCTCTGCTACTTGCACAGTCAAAACAAACAAAATATATCATTTTTAATAAGCAATACACCAAAATAGTAAAAAAAAAAAATCAAATGTTAACAAAATCTTGGTTGTAAATATGATTTACAAGGACAAACGAATGTTCAGAATAACTAAAGAACACTTAGAATTACCAGATTTATCTAATTTTATACTCCAAGGACTTTAAACTAGAAAAATAAATGGTTATTTTGGCTAACAGTAATCACTGAACTATTTCCAAGGTCGGATTGCAGCCCTGTTTCACACTTGCACTCTTACATCACCTTCAACTCTCTGTGTGCTTACAAAAAGAGCAGTGTATAAAAATTAGCGGATAAAATTAGAATCTCTTTAAAAAAAAAGAGTGATACTTGAAATATACTAAATTTGAATAAATAACTATTTTTGGTCTAACTTCAGGTAATTTTTAGACCTTTTCCTGTGAAGTAAGGCAATGATGCCCTATGACTCAAAAGCAGAAACCAAAGCTGAACTGAACATATGCTGGCCATGACAGAACACAAAAGATATGTAGGAGGCTGCAAGCAATAGACTGGAAAAAAGTTTACCTATAGAGTAACTAATTTGACTTACAGAATATACTTCATGCAGTGTAAATTAGAATAGTCCCATTAACCCACCACTGCTGTGACAGTTTTACAGCAGATTGGGGGGTGGGGGGGTGAGAAAAGAGGAAAAAAACCCACAACAGATTTAAAAACTAATTGTCAAAAGAAAATTTCCAAGGGCAGATACATAAGTGAATTAGGTTGGACGCGATGATCTCGACGGTCTCTTCCAACCTGGTCTATTCTATTCTAAATTCTGAGCACTTGAGGCTAAAGCAACACGCTCTAGTATATGTAGTCTCACTATGTATAGGCCCAAGGTTTCCTATTCCACACTATTTACATCAAAACTGATTACATCAGACAGCACTTAACCAGAGTTTGCCATCTTCACGTTTCATTTACCTTTAACCCATCTATGCTTTCCACACCTTTGGAACTGTTGGAGAGTGTTCTCTGCCCTTTTGTATCCCCTTCAATGGAAGTATAATAATTCTGCTTTTCCTAATTCTTCCACACTGTTGGGTTTTTTTTTTAACCAACAAATGTTCACCCATTAGTCACAACTTCTACACCACATCTAGCATGAAAGCCTTCTACACTCAAGCAGAAGACAGTGTTACTCAAGATATAACTATAAGAATCCTTACCTTTCCGAAATCTCTGACATCAAACAAATCGAATGCTTCAAAAAGTTCACTTTTTTTCATCCCAAATATTTCACAACATGCCGAAAGAAAAGTCCTTATATTCTTCAAGCAAAGAAACTAGGGGAAAGAAAAGAAAAACACTAAGCATCAAGTGTGTCAATTAGCAACATGTATGCTTACTGTGAGCACAATTACATCATGAAATTCTTGAATTACAAGGTGAGATGGCTAAGCAACATAAAACCTATGTGCTTCTTCCACCTTGACACTGGCACCAAGAACTGGGTTGGGAATCCACAAGCTTTTAAAACAAGATGGCACATACAAAGTGATTAGCATTTTCTGGTAATTTTTTTCCCCAAAGTTTATTACTATTTTTCCTAAAACCCATCAAGGGCCAATAGGTTTGTCCAACACAGAATACGGATTTAACTTGAATACCAATTTACTTTCTTACACTGAAATTCTCACCACCACTGACAAATTTCTTCCTCACTGGAAAAACTCACCTGCCTTTTTAAAGCCTGTGTTTTGAGTTTAGATTAGGTAGTGCTGAAGTCTGCCAGAGCAAAGAAAGCTTACAGGTGCATTAAATTGTTTACCTCTAAAGAGAGCAGGATGCTAAGGGAGACAGGAGCTGTCATGAGCCTAATATCTGGCCTAGATTTACTAGAGAGCATTTGAGTGAGTTGCATTTAGCTTCTTAATATAGCTAAAAGAACTGTTCACTGTATCAGCACAAATGAAATGCCCTTCCCATTCTGAGAAATTTCCCCAATTATTAACAAAGGTCTCCTATAATAAAAGGTCAAAATGGCAGGTTTCCCCACACACACACAAGGTTTATTGGTTACTTCAAATCTGAAGGGAATTTTGTGACATCAGCCTGTTATGTTTAAATTACCATTGCTATGAATTATATGTAAATAGATGAGAGAGCATATTTCAAGGTATAGTTTCCCTTAGCCCACATTTTAAAGGAAATGTTGAAGTACCTAAACAGTAAATAATAATATTGGAATATTCTAACAGAGATACTGAAGAACAATGACAACCTTCTGGTTTTTAGTTTAGTTGGGCAACTCATGATTCAGAACCCATCCATTTTCTCTTACAAAATGAAAATGAAATGCTTATTACTAAACTATTAAGCTAACTGCAATAGCTACAAGGATAAAATGGATAAAGTGTTTTTTTTTTAAAACACTTTGTTTGAAAATCTTATTTATTACCCAAAAAGTTTTCCAAAACTCTCTATCATCTACAGAAACATTTTTCCTCAATGAAAACAAAGATCTTTATCACTGTTCTTATTGTATGAATAAGTACAAATTAGCAGAAGAAACCTCCACACTAAAAAAAGAGCGTACACCTAAAATCTAGGAAGTTCCAGAGAAGACAAACCTCCTTGCTAACGATGAGAAAAAGGCACCAATCTGCAGTGTCTCATTAGTAAGCATTGTCCTCAGGATATTTGGAAACCTACTACATTAATGTGTTTTTCACAAAGAAAAACATTATACTTCAGCATACCACAAGGGAGATCATTAAAGGCATAAAGAGCAGTTGGGTTCCCAGGTCTTTTAGAGATACAAGGAGAACTAGAAATCTCTCACTTGGTTTAATCTCCAAAAATCTCCTCCACAGGAAATGTTGTCTTTCAGTACAAAAACTGGCTTTTCTTCATTAAAATACAACTTTAAAACATTCTCTGGAAAAGTTAATGCTGCCTTCCCCCCTCCCCCCCCCCCCCCCTTCCTTTTTCAATTACATGGCTATCTCAGGAGATGGCAATACGGAAGCCTTAAAATGTGGGTCAGTAAAAGTATTGCAGTATAAAGCAAAAGTCTGAAAAAGTTTACTCTAGGGAAAAACACAGCTTCTATTTGTCTCTACTCCAGATATACAGGAGAGGAGAGCACATCCAGCCCCCTGGAAAATTTTCAGTATTAGCATATGTAGAGTATGAAGAAATTCCTAAAGCACCCTAATGTTTCACAGCATAAGTAGTCTACTCCAAACCAATAAATTGTCATTGTATGGTGTTATGGGTTGGATTGGATCCCCCCCAACAACTTCTTCTGGAAATCTGCCCCAAAGAGCAAATTCACCACTCTCAGAATTTGGAAGTAAAAATGGAATTGTATTTACAAAAGTATATTTACAGATATATGCACAGCTTAACAACAGCACAGCCCCACCTTGTACCTTAACTCAGTTTATTTATCCCCTCCTGAGAACAAGGGGCCCCAGTAAGCTATACAACCACACATGCTCCCTCTCCTCAGTCCTGTACCTTAGAGAAGTCAAAATAAAGAAGCCAGAAGGTCAGAGGGACAATAGCAAAATCTGAAGCCCAAGGCAGAGCAGAAAAAGAGAGAGATAGCAGGCTCATATTGCAAAACATAAGCTAAATTCTTCAGACCAATTGAGTGAGAAATTTTTCTTTATTATAATAGGAACTCTGAGGAGTCCACCCCTCTTGGACTGTCCAAATCCTCTGGAAAATTCTGTATACAACAAAAATCTAGTGCTGAACTGTAACATATGGCTGCTGAAACAGTACAACTCCTGTGGTAAACCACAAGATTTCATGGAACAGACTGGAGTTTTATGGTCTCTGGTGCATTCTGCACTGAATTTAATTTGGTAAGAAAAAAAAAAATTCAGGAAAAAAAAAAAATCTACTATCTAAAAAAGCAGGTACAGTTTTTCTAATTGGGACTGTATTTGTCCGAGCTTAAAGCAGAAGAGAGTGGGCAAACCGAACTGCTGAATTCCATAGAAAAAGCATGCTGTTTTCTACCATCACTTCTGTCACCTCACAAACTTTGAGGCTTTTTCAACACAGTATATGGTCATCTGTGCTGACGGACACGTACAGAAATATTTTACAACAGAATAGAGCACAGAATACAACTGAATAGAAATTACTAATTAGACTCAAAAAAGCACTAGCAGGACTACAGCTGCCCACAGGGAAGAATGATTTCTCTAACCAGGCATCTAATGAAGTGAAAGATGAAATGAAAAAGGAAAAATAAGGCAGGGGGAGGAATCAATTTCTTAGAGCTATTTCTCAGAATATTTTAGCACTGAAGTACTTCAACAGAATAAAGGCCTGGTACAGACCATAATATTCAGCATCCGTATGTATTTTTTGTACTGAAAGCACTCCTAAGGGTGTTGAGAGACCAACACAATGAGCTCTGAAGATCAAATTCTACCATGAGACATTTATATGAAATTCAAACAAAGCAACACCAGTCAGTCGAGTGAAAACTGAGAGGCCAAGAAATTACAAGCATTTAGGACAGACAAGAGGTCTCCTCCACCTCCAACTTAGTTTTTTTAATTATCAGTAATGGGGGGGAGGGGGCACGGAGGGAAGCTATTTATTTCAACTTCCACCTTCTTTTTGTTACAGTGATTTCAGCACAAACAAGGAAAAAAGCTTAGGTAGCTGGCAGTTTCCCTGTATTTGGATCAGGTTCACACTACATTTGGGATACAGTAGAGAACATACTGAAGCCTGAGTATCTCAGACAATCTAAACAGATGCTAAGCTCAAAAGGAGCATTAAGAACAAAATGGATTACTGCTACTGTGTCTCAGGGAAGGTGTTGGGTTTTTTCCCAGTGTGATTCACACTTGCTAATACTGTACACCCATCCCTTCCTCACCACACTTCCCAGGCTTTTTTGCATGTTGTGTTCATGGCCCCACACAGACTTTAGGAGGTTCCCAGAAACTGCCTGAGAACTGAAGCCAATCACTCCTAGCCAACATCACAAAGCTATGACAAAAGAGTAAAAACAGAAAACAGATCACTCTCCTTCGCCAATTCTCCACAAAACCTGTACCAGGGGCATACCAGGGAAAGTATAGAAATATTCCCTTCCTATACCTCCTCTAAATAGCGCCTCTTTTTAAACTACCCAGCTTGCAGACTAGTCTTTAAATGACTTTGTAGGCATACACAAGCAAAAAAAAAAAAAAAAATGGTGGGGCTCTGTGTGAAAGCAGACATTTTATGACAAAAATAGTTGAGGAAAGGTCAGGCACACCAAAAAAATAAAAATATGTAAAGGTGAGGTAATCACATAAGCAAATTTGGCTGCAATTCACACATCTCAGAAGGCACAATCACTCTTATTTTGAATTCATGAAATACTGACGTGACATGCAAGGAGGCATATGCAGGCTGGTGAAGATGGGATATTTTTCTATTAGCCATTTATGGTCTTAGAAAAGCAGAATTACACATGCATAGAAGGCAAAAGCATAAAAGAGGACCAGATCATTGCCATAACACTTACATGCTGTCCCTACACCTCAGCGCTTACTGCAAAACATGGGCTCCTGACCTTTCCTGTCCATTTCTGGTATGCTGATGAGAACAGATTTCCTCTCTGTTCCTGAGAACAAAGGCAAAAAGGAAAATAATGCAGTTATACCTCTTAAGCACAAGGAACAATGTGAAAATTGTCATAATGGATTTAACTGGAAGAATTGCTTTTCCACAGTCCATCACCAAGATTGATATGTGCAAGGTTGCTCAACCTGGAGAAGAGGAGACTCAGGGGTGACCTTATCACTCTCTACAACTACCTGAAGGGAGGTTGTAGACAGGCGGATGATGGTCTTTTCTCCCAGGCAGCCAGTACCAGAACAAGAGGACACAGTCACAGGCTGCGCCAGGGGAGGTTCAGGTTGGATGTTAGGAAGAAGTTCTATACAGAAAGAGTGATTGCGCTATGGAATGGGCTGCCCGGGGAGGTGGTGGAGTCGCCGTCATTGAAGGTGTTCAGGAGGAGACTTGATGGGGTGCTTGGTGCCATGGGTTAGCTGTTTGGGTGGGTTGGATTGGTTGATGGGTTGGACACGATGATCTTGAAGGTCTCTTCCAACCTGGTTTGGTTTATTCTAATAAAGGTTTATTCTAACAAAGTTATTTCAGTGAAAGAAAGCACTGAAACAGAAGAATGTCCTGAGGGCTGTTCCAGTATTTGCTGCAACAACTGTGTTGAGAAGAGAAACATATATTCCATATTGCTTAGTCTCTGCTAAGTGTATATCTAAGAGAGATCCAGGAGCTGCCTACTCTCCTTGCTACAGACCAAGAACACTGTGAGCACAGTGAAGGTACAAAAATTGCACCTTGAACCTAGACACAAAAAAAAAACCAACACCAAACAACACCACACCACCCATACAACCCAACCATCACCAACCATAACTAGAGATACAGATCCAATAGCTTCATCAGGTCCTGCATAATGTGTGGGCACTGGAAACGTCTACTTCCTTTAAATTCTTTCAGCTATGTCCAATAAAAGAAGAAAATTAGGTATTTGCAGATACAGCTGCTCCTATATCAAGGGCTCCTTCCACAAGCCAGGCCCCATACATGCTCTTTCTACACATGCCCCCTTTCACAAACCAATCCCAAAAGTGTTACCAAAATAGGAGCACCTCTGCTGGATAACACAATTGATTAGTTTTTTGTAATATCTCTGTGTTCATTACCACCAAAACGCTAGGTACTCCAACAACGCAGGGGCACACTGCAGTACTGACAGAATTGTACATTCAGAGTTAACAATTCAACACAGAAATCATTCCTGGCTCTCCCACATATTTCATCAGCCAAAGCACATTAGATTAGTTCTGCTCTGCCAACAGGAGTAATTATCACTATATGCAGTAAAAAATAGCTGTAAGTATTTCTAAGTGAATGAAGTAGGGTCCCTGCTGAAGTCTTAATTCAACATCTATTAATGCCTTTCCCTAAGCCAGCAAAAAGCAGTACCAGAGTCAAGAATGGAAGTTTTAATGTTTCTATTGTTCCTATGTGTGCCACTTATTGTAAGGATCTTTAAATCTTTACTAAGGGTAGGCAATGAAAATGGCCATAAGGAATTTAAAGACCATCCTATTTTCAGCAAACAAATGAAAGCTACAAGGCTGTCTACAGAGATTTTTCTGATTTGAAGTGCCACAATACCAGAAGTAAGCATTATTCTTTTTCCTCATCCTTGGATAGAGCACCTTAACTTGAAAACTACAGTTTAAAAAGAAGTTGATGCACAGGAAGAACAGATCACTCCAAAGAATTCAGGTTTAGGTTCTGCATTTGGCCTCTTCTTCTGAAATCTATCTCCATCATTCAGACAGATCAGCATTTTTAAAACTTTAAGCAGGAACAAAGAAGCAAAATATTAAATACCTCCTAAACTTTGCACTCCAAAAAGTTACAAAGCAGACACACTAACGAAGATGGAGGAGATAGCCCACTGAGTTCTGGAAGAGGTACACTCATTATCAGTACCTCAGCAACTCACAGCCTGTATCTTAGCTCCTTGTATACTCACTTAAGAATCACTTTTTGGGTAACAAAAGATGCAAGACTGGTGTCATTCTATAACCGTGAAAAGTATGGCTAATTAGTGTGCTATGCAAAGAACAACAACAGACATTCCTTAATTTCAGATAATTAAAAAATAACTAGAGAGATCTGTAGTGTTGTTAGCTTACTAGATGTGGGCATTCTTTGAAGGCCTACACAATGCACAGGATGCCATACGAACTATAAAATACATTAAATTCTTTTGAACCACTGCTAACACTGTATGAATATTAATAGCATGTTCTTTATTTGCTCAGTAAATGTAGTAATTAAATATTCATAGAAAAGCTCCTCTTAAAATTCCTAACTGACTACTATTCAATTGTGTCTATTACATTTTGGCTTGAGTATGAAGCTTTGTTTATGTACATTGGCTCTTCTCTGTGCTTCAAAGAAAGAAAATGGAAATTGAAACTTGGAAAAAAGCTGAGGAAGCACAAAGGATGCTCAGCTTTTATTAGTAGTGATATGGAGTTAACAGAGGGCAAACAAAAAAAAAAGTTTAAAACACAGCTCAGGAATTATTATACATTGCTGACTCTGTCTTTGGCTATGCTGGGACTATCATATTTATTAAGCAAGTGAGAGCAAAAAAGCATTAGAATTTTTTGTGTCACTTCGGTCAAGCACTCCTACACACTGTGAAACTGGCAACTTCTGGGCAATGGTCACGGAAACATTCAGCAGACAACTTTCATGTCCTACCAATTGCATCAGAACAGGAGTCACTAGGCTGTCTGAAGAAGCAAGAAACCTTTTCTCCTTCACATACTGCAAGATGAAAAATAAGAGACCTTTGGGAAACCACACAGATACTAAGCAGATGGGAATTTTTAGACTACAGAGTCCCAACTAGAGGAACTTGCCAAGTGTAATTGATAAGAGGCTTCAGTGGGAGCTCCTGCTGCAAAGAACAATTTTTTTGAGTAGCCCTTTGTTCCCTGTTAGCAAGAGTTATGAGTCTATCCTGCAGTGTCTTGTCAAAAAGAACCAGCAACTGGAACACAGCATTAAGTATGCAAAGCATACAGAGATTAGCTAGGTGGTTCCTGTATTTAGTTACCTTTTCAAATGACTAGCACTATCTATCTTGCATCCCAGAGCCGCATCCCTAAAATGTCTTTCACTGAAGATCCCAGTGTCTTTGTAACAAATGAAAAGGAAGACATAAGGAACACAGAAAACAGTCCTGAGGAAGACAAGGAAATGAAAAGACCACAGGAAAGGGACAGACACACAGTGAAACAGAAGTTTAAAAAGAAAATCAAAACAGACAAGGAGAAAGATGAAAAGGGGGGGACACACAACCCTGAAGTCTACAGCATAGATGAAAAATTCAAACAGAACAGTCAGTGGAAAACCTCAAGACATGATCATTCAATGCCTTCATGATCGGAGAACAAAAAAATTCAAATTCACTCTCAAACCATAAAAACAGCTACAGTATGAAATACAGATCTTCACATTAGTGCTTAACAGAACACCCATCTAATTTCTTTCTTACTGTTAGCACAACACTTCAAGATGCTGCTTCCATTGCATTTTTGTATCTTTTATTCATGACTGCACTTGGTTTTTACAAGACTCTCATGTCAGTGTGAGAATATCTTTATTAGACTGTATCCGTGCAAGAGAAATCAATTTTGGGCTGTAAGGAGCCACAGGAAGGCACAGCAAAAGACTTTCAGGGGAGGAGGGAGGGCAGACTCTTCAAACAGTTGGTCAGTGTCTATTAAAGTGAAGTTAACCAAAATAGCTCTTCTATTTCTTACCAGCAGACAACATGGATCATGTACGAGGTCTATGATTTCCAACAGGAAGGAATAATACATGATTCAAGAAATACTTTACATATTTTCTTGAATTTTATCTGAGTCGTCTTTTCAAGGTCTTATGATCATGGAATCAGTTGCTAGTAAGACTTTAAGGATGTAAGTGCAGCTCTCTACTATTTGCCAAATACATCTGTCCTCCATTACCTATTTCTGAAAATCCACTGTTCTATTTTTGCTGGTGTGTCACTTCAGGTTTGCAGTTTATTAGACCATGATCTCTGTGGCAAGGACAGGTGTTTCTGGTATCTTCAGAGAACACTTATCAAGGATTCCAAGTGAGGTAAGTTGAACAGCTCATTCCAGAGGTGCAAACCACAAACTGGTGGCAACAGTCATGAATGAAAAACAAACTCCAGCAACAAATTTGCAGGACTAAAAGCGAAAACTCAGTGGTCACAGAGTGTACCGACGACATTTTTGCACCTTGTGATATTCTGTGGAGCATCAACATGGCACTAAATGTCATCCTTCATACACTGAGCGTCATACAGCTCAGATCTAAAAAAGTTGAGGAAGAAGGTAGAAGTCTTTTAACTGCTCAAATGTACAATACACTTGCATCATGGGGTTCCATCTTACTTAGCAGGCCAAGAAAGCTAGATGCTTCTGCAATCTTTATTACCACATATACTGCATTTGAGCATTTCCCAGTAACAATGAGTAATTTATTAAAAGCAAATTCAGTTTGTTTCACTGGTCCTAGAGTCTCACACAATTTGAAGTAGAGCCATGCATACAGGATACATCAGCATATGCCTCACTTGAGAACACATTTTCAAATGGATAGTGTCACCCCAGGCTCTGCAGGATCGGCATTGAATATAGGAAGAAACACACGTATTTCATAGACCACAGAACAACACTGTACTTATACTGGTGACCTCATAAACAGCAGATTTCCTGAACCATTGTTAAAATGCCTGTAGAAAGTATTCCTCAGCCCCAAAAGAAGGGCTGTGTGAATTGTCACTGATAGTTTCATATTCAGATTTTCATCTCTCAAATTTACAAATAATATACACATCAGTACCAGAAAGGTTGTACTAACATAGGAATTTTTCACAGTGTTCTCCTAGTCTTCTCAGCTGGATACTGCCTATTCTAGTCAAAATCATTCCTATTTTAACTAAATATTAATTATTTTAGCAACAGTGTATGCTAGCAGCGCACAGAATTTGCCTTGGTTTTATAAATACATCCTTATCATCTCAAAATCTAGTATTGTCAACAAAATTAAGTCTGGAAAGGCTTGCCAAAATTGTAGCAACATACTTGCTATTTGCACAAATCTAGATAAAAAAATTGAAAGTCACTCCTGTCACAGCTTTAACAAATTTCTGCATGACCTGTAACCTCTTGCTGGGTTTGGCACTGATGTGTAAAGGAAAATATAGCCTCATAATGGAGGGACAGTGAAAGAATCTTCCTGCCTGCAAGCAGGTTTGTTATTTTAACCTATTATACAAAAGAACACAGAAAAGCAGTGCAAACAGCTGCTGTAACATACTTGCAGATCTCTGAACAGGCATCGGCTTGTCTATCAGAACATCACTTCAACACAAATGATTCCTTAACTGTTGAACGCAAACACATATTGAATGCAAACATTGGAACTGAGCTGCAAGAATGTCTAGGAAGCCTAGGTTTACATCTGAATTTGTTTAGCATTATTTTGCTCCATAAACTGTTCAGTTAAATACAATGGAATCCAAATAAAATACAGTATGATCCTGAACTTGTTACTGTTTTCTAAAAGGCAAAATAGCTTGGTGAGACAAAGCAGGTGTGGATTAGTAAGAATAACAAAACATATATATATGCATTTTCTAACCAGGAATTTATAATGACAGATATTCCTCTGCCTCTCTGTGGAGATACTTCTCCACAGGAGAAATAAGAGTGCAAGCACCAAATTCCTATAGGAAAAGACAAACTTGTTCACTTTGTTGGAAGAAGATAATGCAGTGTGAACAACTAGACAGAAAACTTCTTTTGAATGGAATTGAATGGAGCAGGATAGATGAAGTCATGGTGAAGCAAAGGCAAAAGAGTAAGTAGGTAAAACAATTAGAATAGAACCTTGCAACTATTTTTGTAGCTGTATTATTTACAAGATATTTGTGTAAAGACCCTGTTTGCTTTTTGCAGAAACCATCCTTTCCCCATTTATCACAATAACATGCTACCGCTCAGTATGTGTTTAAAAAAAATATATATCAGAAGTCAGTATACAAAAGGGATCTGAATTATACAGCCTAATTATTTCACTGTTGCACTACTCCATTTCTAAATGAAACCACAAGAGCAGATAGATGGGTACTTTCTACACCAAGGACTGGAAATTCACAAGTGTGTGACTCATTGTTCCCCAGCTAAGAACAAATGTACCACACACAACTGACCAGTCCTTTGAATGTGACTCACACATCTACCAAAATATGTGTCAAGATCCTCTACCAGCCAGGGGCCACCACATCAGGAGGCAAGCATCTCCACACGTATTCTTGGCAAACTCTCCCACAGCCACTCTGCTCAAACCTTCCCACTTGCTTCAAAAGTCTCAACTTTCAATTACAGCACATCCACAAACTTTGGTGGAGTATCAGTTAGGCATTGCTGCCACCTCTGTCTGCAACATCCATAAAATTATACCAGGCCTATAAAGAAACTGAAAAAAACACATGTAATCTGAATAGAAGAGGTCTTAAGTAATCTCTAATAAAGTTATTCTTGTATTTCCATCTAACCTGATTCAAAGTTGCCATTTGCCATCAAGGTAATTCCTGTGGGACACCATGATCTTGCAAAGGCTTTTATCGCACAATACTTTGTGGCACTAGTTGTCTTACCTCAATTTTAAGCAGGCCTTTTGCCTTCAACCTGTGAAGCAGAAATAAAATTATCATACTATGATACTATGTCTATCAACCCCTCAAGCGTGAGTAGAGCTCGCTTTGGAAGGAAAGAGAAAGAAACCGTGGAGATCGATGCCCAACACATGGAAGAAAATGATGGCTAGCAGGGCTATTTCTGTCTTGCAAGCAACACAGCTAATCAATTTGCAAAGTGGTTATAAATAACTACCACTCCTATCCTAACCTGCTCCCTCAGGACACAACCCCAAAAAAAAAGTATTCCTTAAGCACCTCTGCAGTGCCACAAACCTCCAGTGGTTGGTGGGAAGGGCAGAAAACAAGTGATGCTGCCTTAGATAAGTTTCCAGTATCAGTGGCTGATTCACTCTGCAGATGTCCAGCCCTAGCATTCATCATTGTTGCTCCCCACTAGAGTGGTCTGCTCTATCACCTGTACCAAGCAGCAAAACAGTTTTAGGGACATGCTCCCATATGTTGGAAACTTCTGACTGCAACAGGAGGGAGGCAGAAATTCTCTTGAAATCCCTGTGTTCACAAGCCCTAAAAGCGTAACCTCCACTGGAGCCTTCCTGCCCAGCACTCTCACCTATGCAGGAAGCAGCTTCCAGAGGGAAGACACCCTCATCCATGTAGGAAACAGACTTCAGAGGATCTGAGGAGGGATGAGGCCAACAGGAACAATGAAGACAACATGGAAAACAGCTGAAAGGAAGAAAGAGCATCAGGAAAGAAGTGAAAGAGGAAACAGCTGCACTGGAAGGAGGAGAAAATACCAGGGAGAAGGGAAAGGCAAATGGAGATGGTAAAAGTAGTATCATGCAGATTTAGAGGAGAGAGCACAAGCACAGAACAAGATGCAGAACTGAAATGAGTCAAGATGACAGAGAAGAAAAAAAAATAAAATAAAATAAAAAAGCAGCCAAGATTTGAGATCAAGCAACTTGAGGAAAATGAGAGAAACAGAAAACTGAAAGGAGGTCATCACTAGCAGAGCTGGCAGGAAAATGAAAGATCCACAGAAATCCTAATATTTCTGAATTTGCTGCTCTTTCAAATCAAGACAAAGGGCATTTTCGGTTCATTAAACTTTAACATGACTTTATTGAAACACTGGATTTTAAAGTCAAACTCTAATGAGATTCAGCACAAAACAGGAAAAGCTAAATACTACTATATTTCTTTTCCAAATGGTTTAAAGAACATCTCCTATGAATGCCATTCCTATAAAACTTTCCAAGACAAATTTTTCTGTGGAACTGCTCCACCACAAATTTTACAAACATTAGATGAAATCACTATTCCTCACTGGAATGAAAAAAATATATCACTTAACAGTCTGATTTCCAAACAAACAGTTTAGCAAAGCATAATTTGTGCCTGTGGAGCCAGGCATTTTGACAACCATTTAAAAGACTTGTTCTGACCCAAGGAGAAAAATCTCAGCCTTTCTCCCCTGCTAATCACAGGCCACTAATATACTAATGATGGTAGAAGGATTTGCTCCTCAGGCCTATTTCTAGTGAAGTGAGCTAAGAGACAGTGTCACAAATACACTCCCTCCTAGTTCAGGAGTTTTTTAATTAGCAGTTGTTTTCTTATGTTTCTCCCATTGGCTATGACAAGCAATTTATCATTTCCTCTTTTTTTATTATTATTATTTCATAACAGGTATTTTTAACACTAGACAATAAATCATATCACACTCACTATTTTGCTAGAGCTTTGAGTTCTTGAAATAACATGATGCACTAGGGGGCTTACAAGCTACAAAAAATCTAAATTCTCAGAAAAGTGAATGTAGATAGCTTAAATTAAGCAGATTCCCCAGGAGTCCATGCATTTGAGCAATCATAGATGGGAAGACATTCAAGTTTGATATACATTCCAGTCTGCTCAGGAGCTTCTTGTGAAGTGTAGCTCTCCCATTCCCAGCAGGGCTAAGCCATTCCTACACTCACATCCTCTCCCACCACCATGTCTACATTTGCACACAAATCACAAGTGTCACAGTCAGCAAAGGCTTTCCTCTCAGCTCATCAATTCACAGAAGTCCATAGGGCTCTGATACATCTAGAGAGGCATTCCAATAGGATTACTGGAGTAATTTCCACAATGTCTCATAAAACCTGCAAATAAGGCACCTTCCTTCTAACCAACATCGCTTAAGAGCACCACTGAGAACAACAAATGTGGAGTTAAAGCTCAGCTTTTAGAAACATTGCCATCTGTTCAGCAAACTTAACTGTGAAATCAGTAGCCTCAGAACAATCCACAGAAAAAATAGAGCAACCTTCAGTGCTGCCAGCCACAACTGCAAACTGAATGAACACAGACCCTGAATAACTTTCTTGTGACTACTTGTAGTGATTCACATCAAGGCACAGTGCTGGGTAAATTCACACTGCCCTCTCTGAGATGGATAAAAAGGTCACTACTTAACAGGGACAGACAGAACCCAATTCAAAATGGTTTAAGTAACTTTATTTAGGACTCTCGTAAAACCTCAATACCCTTACGCACCTATCAAACACAAAGTTTTAACATATACTCCACTTTTTAAAACAGTGTAGGAATTCCCTAGAACCAAACAGTCCTATGAGGATACATTCACATCCCAAATGAGCCATATGGCTAAGGTTCAAAAACCGTTGCTTCTCATCAAGCACCCCAAAACCTAAGCAAGATTTAAAAAAAAAAAACAAAACCGACCAAAAACCACCACACCACCACCCAAAAAACCACCTTCAGCAGAATTTTTCAACAATATTTAAAAACAAGGGCTTTTTAATTCAGGTAAGTGTTTGATACAACCTGGAAACCTGTGTCATTTTGTGCACACATGCAGAGGGTAAACCACTAAGGCAAAGTGAAACGAATGTTTCCTACACAAAACTTGGTGCAACTTAAGAAAGCCAGTACTGCTTCTGAAATGGAAACCTTGAGCCACGAAGCAGAATGAAGAGGTTTTCAAAATATCAGCCTCAATACGAGTTAGCTTATCTTAAACTTGGCAGAAATCCTTTTCCATCCAACCCAACAGCAGCTGACCGTGAGCCCAAAGGTAGCAGCCTGCAAGGGCACTTCAGTGTGTTTCAGTCTATTCTGAAAGTAAAAGAAGCTACAGGAAATAGCAATAGTTTGAGCATTCTTCCTGGTGTTTCCTACTTTCTTCTACTTCTCCATTGGGAAAATAAATCAATCAAAGCTTGATCTAAATCCCACAGAAATAGCTAAGATTAATGGCTGTTTCCCTGAGTTACAGTTCTCATGGTAGGACAGTATCATCACCGTATCTCCATCCAGAGACACTTAAAATCTGATGGGTACATTACTTCAGTGAAGGTATGGTACTCCATCTACCTTTAACCATCTCTGCACTACAACCAGACATATTTATTCATAGATCTTGAGAAATCCAGATGGAAAAATAACATGGCCCTCATGGCCTTTTATCAGGTAATATAAGACATCACTGCTAAATGGGATAATAGTTGGTGAGAATTTGTAGTCAGTAACTGGACCATGCAAGTATAATTTAAATCTTGATTGCAAACATGCAAGCAAAAGACAAGGAATCACAGAGTCTGCATTGATGCTGTCATTATCACACTATTGGTTTAGAGTGTGGGCAAAGAAACGAATTGGGGGTTTTGGGCATCATGTTTCCTACACAGTGAAGTGAGGCTGCTTTGGCAGCCAAAAATTTCAAGGGCCATACTCTAATAATTCTTCCCATGTAGAAACTATGCCAGTGCAGGAACAAGTAATAGTACAAAATACCCTAAGTATATATTCAAAGCATAAGTATAAAGATGTCTGTTCAGATTGACATACCTAGCGCAAGTCTCAGCAAACAGCTAGTACTTCACAACGCCTGAGGTCTTAAACTCAGCTTGGCAATGCCAAGTGTGAGGAAAGAAAATGTAGCTCCAGATGATGCTCAGTAAACTGGAAGAGTGAAGTAAAAATTTAATAGACAACATGACAAAGTACATGTTAGGGGTTGGAAGGGACCTCCGGAGATCACAGAGTCCAACTCCTCTGCCAGAGCAGGACCATAGGATCTAGCACAGGTTGCACAGGAATGCATCCAGATGGGTCTTGAAAGTCCCCAGAGGAGACTCTACAACCTCTCTGGAGAGCCTGTTCCAGTGCTCCATGACCCTCACAGTAAAGAAGTTCCTCCTCATGTTGAAGTGGAACCTCCTGTGTTGTTGTTTCCATCCGCTGCCCCTTGTCCTATCACAGGGTGCAACTGAGCAGAGCTTGTTCCCTCCCTCTTGACACCCAGCCCTCAGATATTTATAAATATCTATTAAACCCCCTCTTAGTCTTCTCTTCTCAAGACTAAACCATCCCAGGTCTCTCAGCCTGTCATAGGGCAGTGCTCCAGCCCCTCAATCATCCTGGTAGCTCTCTGTTGGACTCTCTCGAATAGATCCCTGTCCCTCTTGAACTGGGGAGCCCAAAACTGGACACAATATTCTGTACTTCTCAGAGCAGAGATTTTGAAATACTGCAATAATGCAGTGTAAGGTGGCACAAATCATTGCTATGGAGTATTATGGAATAATACAGAAGTACTGCAATGCTGCTTCAGCACAACAGGAACCTGAATAAAAATTAAAGGGTTTTGACAAGATATTGCGTTTGGTTTTCAACGACCTACCAATACAATTTTTGTGTTGGGGTGAATGAGTTCAGAACCCGAAACCTCTATTATCAAGTAAAATTTAGTAGCTAAAACTGTCAGTGACCTAATAAAACACTACATCTTCCTCTGTACCCAGAGGAACCCAGCCAATGTAGGGCACAAGCCAGGACTTCCCTGCCTGCACCAGGCAGTGACGCACTCCAGTCTGGATGCACTCCCTTCTCCCTTGGCACACAGCAGGCATACAGAGGGTACCACACTGCAGCAGGTTTCCTTTGCAGCCACAGGCACTTGTCCTATTCCCATCTGGGTCAGTAGCTGGTCAGTGAGCCATCGCTTCAGCAGAAAATTATTTCTTTCTCGGCATGTCTCTATTTTACCAGTATCAAACTGTATTCTGAAAGTTCTTCCTGCCCAGGTTGCTAGCTGCTGCCCCCAGTTAACCCTCCTCCCCAGCACCCACACCAGCCAAGCCTACACTCAGCTATTCATAGGCCAGGAGCTGCCAGGTCCCTACTGGCATGGCCATGTTGGATGCACCATCACACTGCCTACTATGGGACCCCACCACCACCACTTGCTCACCATCTGCTGCCTTGCCTCTCACCTTGCTGCCTCCTTACCCTCTGTATTTCTGGTTTTTTTACACCTATGATTTAATCTTTGAACCTACAATTTAATCAAATCTTCCATCTTTAAAGGAGAGCAGGAAACAGGAGCAGGCAACAAATCCAAGATCCTCTATCTCACAAGTGCACAAACTGCACTAACCCATCCTCATGCGCAGTCCTGTAACCTGGTAAATAAGCCCCTGGACCTCACAGTCTCCAGATGGTACATTATAACTGAGACCAATACACCACCATTAAATGATAATGCCATTATCATTGAAGAATACAGCATATTCAAGACTGGTTTTCTGTATTTAGATTGGGATAAATCTTAAATGATTTTTTCCCGCCCTCTCTCAAAATACCTAAGCATCTTGCTTGTTAACAACCCCCCTTAAACTAGGCTCCCAAACTTTTCCTGACCATTCTCTCTAGCTCATCTATTTCTCTTGTGATTGTTTCCCTCCTATTTCTTATATAATTCTCTCTGCTCTTGAGCCCTTTTATTAGTTTCTTCTTAGAAGCAGTCCTTCAACTTGACACTATCACAGGTCTCCCACCTTTGCCAGACAAGGCTCAGAAAATAACCTGGCTTCTCCCACAGAACACAGCAGCATGCCATACAAAGAGAATAATTTAAATTGTCCACTGCTAGTACACACTATAGCCTCTTTGAGAAGCCAATATGAGCTATTTTTCCTGTTAATGAATTAGACAGTTTCCACCACACTAAAATGTTGCAAAGGAGGGAAGTAATTTGAAATAATTCTTGGCAAGTTGCATAGGCTGAATTTAATAACAGCATGATAAATATGGCATGTAAAATAAGCTTTACAACACAGTGTAACTGCAGATTTCCCTTTCCCCAAGCCAAAAAGAATCCACAGGAATCAATTTAAAAAAAAAAAAAAAAAAAAATCACTATATCTGTTTTCAAACACAATTTTCTGTCTTAACCTAGAAAGTGTGGAGTCTCCCTCTCTGGAGATATTCAAAACCCACCTGGAAGTGTTCTCATGTGATCTAGTATAGGTGATCCTGCTCTGGCATGGGAGTTGGACTGGATGATCTTTCAAGGTCCCTTCCAGCCCCTAGCATTCTGTGATTCTGTGAAGAACTACCTAGAAAAACTAGGTCGCTACTTTTTTGATAAGACATGCTATGAATGCATCTTATGGCCAATGCAGTCTTCATTCACATGAATAAGGTGTGCTCACCAAGCCATTCACCATTATTTGTCAACAGTCCTGGCTAACTGAGGAGGTTCCAGTTGACCAGAGGCTATAAAATGTGGCACCCATCTACAAGAAGGGCCAGAAGGATGATCCAGGGAGTTGCAGGACTGTGAGTCTGACCTCAGTACCATGAAAGGTCATGGAGTACATCATCCTGAGTGCCATCACAAGGCACTTACAAGACAACCAGGTGATCAGGCCCAGCTAATGTGAGTTTATGAAAGGCAGGTGCTACCTGACTAACATCATGCATCATGTCCTTCTACAATAAGATGACTCACCTAGTGGGTGATGAAGTGCCACAGACGTTGTCTACCTAAACTTTAGTAAAGCCTTTCACACTGTCTCAAACAGCATTCTCCTTCAGAAACTCATGGCACAAAGCTTGGATAAGTACACTCTGCACTGGACTAAAAACTGGATGGATGGCTGGGCCCAAAGAGTGGGGGGTGAATGGAGCTAAATCTGACTGGTGCCCAGTCACTAGTGGTGTCCCTCCTGAAGCAAGGTTGAGCAAGAAGGAGGCCAGCCTCTTCTCCTTGGTCTCAAGAGACAGGGCTAGAGGATGTGGTCACAAGCTGCACCAGGGGAGGTTTAGGCTGGATGTTAGGAAATACTTCTTCACTGAAAAGGTTATCAAACATGGGAATGGTCTGCCCAGGGCAGTGGTGGAGTTCACCATCCCTGGAGGTATTTAAGCAGCCTGTGGACCTTGAGCTTAAGGACATGATTTAGTGTTGACCTTTTAGTGCTACGTCAAGGGTTGGACTGGATGATCTTCAAGGTCTCTTCCAACTGGATGGATTCTGTGAATCATGGAAATAGCTACATGCAGTAAAGAGGTTTGGTGGACCAAAGTACAGCAAGCAAGCAAAGAGACTGAAAAAACATGGAAAATTAAAAAAAAAAAAAACCACAAACCACTTTTACAGTAATTACAATGAATATGCAGAGTTTTAAATAATTCAATAAAACAGAGGGAGTTTGAACATCTCTTTTTCTACACACCTACAAAAATGTAACCAGTTCCCAAACTCTTGTTCAAGCCCACAAAGCTTTGCAGTGTCAGAAAAACTCTATTGATCTAAATGTATCTTTGTGATATTTCCTTAATTCAATAACCAAGCACATAATATGACAAAGAATAAGAGTTATTTAACACAGCATTCCTCTCACAGATCTCTCCACCCAAGGGAAATAGATTACTGATATCCCACAACTCCTGGGAAGGGCAACAAGCACCACTCCAAATCCCTCTTATTTTCTCATTTAGCACATCTGGTCCTTTCTAAGATCCCAGACCCCACACAGAGGTCAACATCCACTTGCATCCCACTCTTCCTCTGTTAAATAACATGCAAAGTCAAGAGACATTACCATTTCCTCCTCTGCAGGACATGACACACAGAGTTTGATACTCTGACATTTGGTATGCTCTTCTAAGCTAAAATTTGGAACAAAAAACAACAGCAGAAGAATGGGAAAGCACAGGGGAGGGTACTCACCTAGAGCAAGCTTGCAGACAAGGGATGCATGCTCACCAAGTTTGGGGTGATTGTGAGTATCATTTGGGGGGGATGGGGAAGCTCCAAACCAAGGGCAGGATCAGAGGAAACAGCATACTGTCTCCTGGCACACCCACTTCCTGAGGCTACCTGATACTAGTGTAACCAAGAAAAATAAACTCCTGCTCAAAAGTTTAGTTACCACATCAAAATATAACATGGATGACAACGATAATGAACTTCCTTTGGACCACGTGGTCAGGCCACACCAAAAAAAGAAAAAGTAACTCCCTAAAATTAGAAGACATTTGAACTTTCAACACTAAGTGAGTGATATTTTGTTTATTTTTCTTGGAATAATAGGAAATAGTTATTTTTAATATTTAATCTATGTCAACATCCCCTGTAGTAAACTCCCATGACAGTATTGCATTAAGTGCAGTTTTCCTGTTTAGCAATCTCTCACAAGTTAACTAAAGGCCTTGCAAAAAAGCATTTCAAAACTAGTTTGCAAAGTATTAAAAAATAAAATAAGCATCAAATAGATGACATCCCAAAATCCAGCTTAATCCGCTGGTTTAGGTTTTATATTTCTGGCGATAAATTGAGCCCATGTATGATTTAACATTAGGAGCAGTACTCTCTGTTATGGATCACTTCTATTTTTATCTTCACCAGCCTACTTCAGCCAAGAGGCAGCATCTTGAGGAAACCAAATTGCTACAGTGAACAGCTCCCCAAGTGCAAATGCTGAGCTGTAGTGCTCCCCCCTCCATGTCCCTGTCACCAAAAACTGATATTACACTTCAGGGGAAATCCCACAACACATAAGCATGCCAGTAACACCTCTGAAACTCATTTAGGACATCCCCTCTTCCAGTTTCACTCCCAGTAACTGCATGATTTAGTGCTTCTTCACACAGTGCCTGCAGTAAGACCACTTTCACCACACCAACTCTCAAGTCTGAATCAGACAGACTCCTCCACAGTTAAGGGCCAAAAGACATTGCTTGATCCATCTCGCAAATTTCCTGTTCTGTTGGTACACACACTTGTTGGAAATAACTAATGTTGCTAGATGTTTAAAAACCCACAAACAAGTGTTTTTGAGCCTTGATATTTAAAAGCTTTTAACAGAGCCAACACTCTCCTGTTCTGTTCAGAGTGAAGTGAAAACAAAATGGACACAAGTGTCCCTGAACCCAGAAGTTTCCAACCACATACAAAGCCCATGGACAACTTTTCACAGCAGACCTAGCACCGAGAGATGCCAGCTTCTCAGACAGGAGCTAGGCAGAATTCAGTTGGAAATCTGAGGGTGGGAGATTCATTGGCAAAACAACATCACTGCTCGTACTTTATGTATGTGAGGTTTATACCTTCACATCTGAGACTTACTTTCTGGAAAGCTGATTGAATGAACTGACTGAATCAGCTTGGGTTCTTTGATTTCCAGTGATGAAACAGAAGTATTTTCACAAACATGCAGAAAAGCAAAACCATCCAGCATTCAAATACTCCTAAACCAACTGTTTTGTAGCCTAAAAGCTGAGACATTTCTCTTACACACACATTATCTTCAAAAAGGTTGGGGGGCTATATCCACAGATATCAAATACACAAAATACCCACAAGAACAGCTGTGACAGAAGGTGGATGGTTGGTGGTGGGACAAAGACATGTGGTTCCCCATGCTGGCCAGCCTATAAAAGAGAACATGCCCACTGCCATTTGGTCAAGCACATGTGGCTGTTGCAACACTGAGTATCACCAGTCTCAGCTTCTACCCCTGCCCTGAGAGCCAACAGCAGCTGGGTGCTTACAAAGCAAAGTGTCCTGTGGAACTGAATGAGGTTCCACCAAAAAGCAGTATCTGAAGCAGCAGCATCAGTCACACTCCCCCTGCACTTCTGTTGTAGCTTTTAAGGGGTTACCAAGGCATACTGAGCAAAGCTGATGAGCATCCCTGACATCTGACCTGCCACATGCATTCTGAAAAAAAATAGTAAGTAATTAATAGTATAGACTTGTGTGACTGTTTGAGGCTGTGCCTTTAAGAAAGGGACAGTGCTGGGACATTCTGGCCGAACGTTTTGGTGAAGACAATGAAGACATTGATGTTCTAAACGAATGTCATTGGTAGATTGGTAGCATGCAGTTTTAAGTTTTAGTGCAGCTGGAGTTTTTTCTCAGTTCGTTCCTTTCCTTCTCCCTTCCAGCTTGGCTGCTTCTGGGCTCCTAGCCAGAATGACCCTGGATAACAGATAAGCAACTAATCCTATTAAGAGAGAAGAATTTTAGTAGGCCTATTAATAACTGCCTTTTTCTCTCTTTCTAACCCTTTTTGGGAAAAAAGGGAGGGAGGGGGAGAGAGTGGGGTACAGGGGGGGAACCCTCCTCTGTCCGGAGGAGGGAATTCTGTTCCTGTATTCTTGTTTTTTTTACTTTGCTGTATATTTCTGTATATATATTGTAAATACTGTATATGTTGTATATCTAACCTGCTTTCTATTTAAACTTTCCATCACTTTTGCAATCCGTTTGTCTGAGTTGTTATTTTTTGGTCGTGGCGGGGTGGGGGTTGCCTCAACCTAGCACAACTTGATTCTTATGTCAGTGGCCTGACATCTACTCCCTGGTCTGCCTGAGGCACCACCTCTCACTTTCCTGCTTTTTGATGCTGCTTGATTCACACAGAAAGGCTTGACAAATGCCAACAGCTGTAAGAGTCAAGGCTAAAATCATGCACCCTGCCTTCCACAAGACACATTCAGGAAGCCTTCATACAACCTTCTCATTCTACATTTTTATTGCTCAAAAACTGCACAGTAAGAACACTCTGACCCATTCTAAAACTGTGCTTTGGAAAACACCACCAGATCAGGGAGTAGGAAAGCAGTAGCTTAGTTCTAGAAGATGATAGATAAGGGCCACATAAGGTTCAAACAGCTCAGCCAAGTGGTGCAGACACAGTATGTTCAGCCAGACTGTGCAGTCAGCAGCCAAGACACTACCCATCCTGATGTCAACTCTGCTCTGGCACCCCACAACTCCAATGTCTATAAATCATTACCCTACAAGGAGCAGGAGAGTCAGCTAGTGTTTCTACAAGATCCTGAGATCCTATGATGCAGCAAAGTTACTAGTTTATTCTGACGAAATCCACAATTTCAGACTCACCACATTAATAATCTTCAAGCCTCTGAGACTTCAGCAAAGTTACTGCTAAGTGCTCTTCACAGTCTCAACAACAAACTACAAGCAACTTGCAGAATTTAGATGTACTGTATTTTCAATAGCAATTTCTAAATTTTTCACTGAGTAATCCTTTCCAGCAGAAACTGTCTCCTCCAAGAGGCTTTTTATTAAACCCCACAGAACCTCACTAAGCCAAATCTTGATCTCACAGAACACAAAGATAACATTCCCCATAAATTTAATGCTCCATGGAGTTACGCATTACTGGTTTTGATCAGCAACAGGTCCTCTTATTTCAAAGGTGAAATCACTGTATGGCAGAAATGCACCACTGGAGAAGGTGGTCTGCAGCATCATGAAGTGCAGGTTCTTCTGGCATGCAGCAGACACACAGACAAGGAGGCAACTGTCATAGCTGTGAAACAATTCAAGTAGCTAGATGATACATGTATAAAGCTCAAGTTCAAAACATGCATTATAAATAAACCAAGATCTACAGTTATAATCCATAGTTCAAATACACTTAAAGAAATAAATATTCATCTTGATTCCCAAACCAGCTCTAAGAAAGAAGACAGCACTGCATTTTGACACAACTTCTTAGCAGACAGGAGGTCATTATGGCTGTAACTCAAAAATAAAAGTAAGTAATGCTAGTCCAGACAAGTAATATCAAATTTTAACTGAAGTTGATTCAGTGATCCAGAAAATACCATGTATAATATCATGAGGACACCTTTCCAGTTTGTTAAAAACCACGAGAATCTCCTTTCATATCTTTTATCCATTCTAAGCAGGGCAAGAACCATTGCCAACAGTTCATATGCAAAGTATTTATAGTTCTGCAAGCTAAACTGAAAAAGGGTCAGTTTGGAATCAATCAACCTAATGAAAATATAAATCATGGCTCCAGTACAGTTCAGCAAGTCTTGATACTGAGAGAGTTTGAACGATGCAGAGAGAACTTCTCTGGATTTCTTCCATTTGGAGGAGCCCACCCTATGCATCCCTCCATTACTGTGATCAAGTATTGCCTCTGCACACACAACTCAAGTAGGCACTTGAGTTCTCAAGCACACAGGGATAGCTTTAATGCCCTTCACATCAAATACAAGGCTCTGGGAGTTTATAGTTTGACTAACTGAAATATGTATGTGGTATTTTGTTCACTTTTTGCACCATGAGCTTAAAGAAAACAATCCATCAGTAGTGAAACATAGCTGCTAAAACCAAAAGGAATTAAAACCAAATAAAATAACTGGCTTCACAAGTAAATGTGGACAAAGAACATTCCTCCCATAAGTGTAATTCACTACTACTCCTTTTCGCTACGAGTGAATGGCATTTTTTTCCTATAAACAGAACCTTACCAGTGAAATGCTACAATGTACCCGTTTCTCCATGTTCTAAAACACATGAAAGGCTCAGAAGTTTAGTTTCTTTTCAGACAACATCTGCTTGGCTGCAAGCGTCTCTGAGGAGGCATAGGTGTACGCCGAGCAGAGACAGGAAGTCATGTATATAAGAGAACCTCTTCTCACTGAATTATTAATATTGTCTTATCTTGGTACCTGCAACCAGCTTTTGGAGACAGTAACAAAACATCAGTCCCCACTAAAAAAAAAAATAAAAAAATAAAATTAAAAGGCATTTAAAGGGGGATGAATTATGAATTTGGAATTATACTTGCTATTTAACCAAAATACCAGTTTTAAAAGCTGAGTATAACAGCGGATAAAGAAAAGAAAGATACTAAATCACAAGCAACCAGCCATCAAGAACTCATTAGTAATCACTCTTGACCATTCAACTTAGTAGGTCTCCCAAAGACGCGCATGCCAGTTGCCCAATGCCACCATCGCTTCTCTTGCCCGCTGTTCCACAGGCCTGCCCATTCCGCTCCAGCCCCTGCCCTCACCGGCCAGGCAAGCTCCACGCCCTTCCACCTCACCTCCCGAGTTGCCGGTCGGTGCCTCGGCTCTCAGTCCCCCTCACCAAGGTAGGTAATATCTCGGCCACCCAGAAGTAAGAGGTCAGTTTCTATCGCCAGCTGCTCGCACTAGACGCTAAAGTACACAAAAGCGCAATGCTCCCGGACTACCGCAGGGAACTTCTCAACGCGAGCGCTTCGGTGCGCCGGGCCCGTGTGGCTGCCGGCGCGGGGTTCCGGCAGGCTGCCTCCAAACCGCCTCCCGCGGCAGGCAGCAAATCCTCACGGAGATTTGGAGAGCCGCTCTCTCGGAGCTGCAGTCGCGCTCTCTCCCACTGCCTGGGACGGGCCGGTAAGGAATCCGGCAGAGGCTGCCCCCCGCTGCAGGGTCGCTCCCTCAGGAGCGGGCCCGCCCCGGCAGCGGTGGCGGGGACCTGCGCCGGGCGCGGAGGCTACATGCAACTTCCCGTACCCCGCGGCTCCCGCTCCGCGCCGCCAAGAAGCCTCAGACAAAGCACGCGGAGGGCCAGGGCGCGGCGGCCCCGTGGTCGCACCTGGGACATCTGCGGGCGCAGATTGATCTCCTTGAGGTTGATGGAGTGGCTGCGCAGGTTGTTAAGGAGCTGGCAGAGCAAGACGCCGTCGCGCAGTGTCTGCGCCAGGTCGAAGACCTGGGCCGTGTCCCAGGTCACCCGGTGGTTGGGCGGCAGCACCTTGCAGCTGATCAGCCACTGCCCGCACTGCTTCCAGGGCTCCATCCCTGCTGCCGCGAAGCGATGCCGCGGCCGCTGCTGCACCCTCCTGCCGCCGGCCCGGCCCGGCCCGCCCCACTCCCGTGTCCGCGCAGCCCCGCCCCAGGAGGCGGGCCTGTCGAGACCCCTCCGTCCCCCGCCTCGATACGTCGGAGGGTATCTGTGCAGAACCTCCTCGGGCGTTCAGAAAGGTGTCGCTTCACAGGTTTCCAGTTATGCCTCGGGCAGCCTTGAAAGGCCGCTCCCTGAAGGGGTTCTTCTTTGCTTTGCAGCCCACCCGAAGTGGCATAAACAAGGCACCTGCGGCGAGCAGGATGAGGCTGTAACAGGCAGGTATATAAAATGGCTTATGTGCAGTCGTTCATCCATTCACTGAGAAAACAGCCAAGTGCTCAGAAGAGGTCAGAGCAGCGTGCTGCTAGACATTACAGAAGGTGCCTTTCAGCTATTTCTAGAAACAATAGCGAGTGTAGCATGGCATAATATTGTCTTCCTTTCTGTTCTCCTCTAAAGTATTTTGCACTAGCTGAACTGAATGTTGTATTCACTTAATGTAAAAATAATGTTGGAAAAAAACTCAATGTGATAGCTTCAGCATGCATTCAGGCAACTTCAAATGAAGGAGATCTGTGATTTTAAATTAGTAAATGTTCACAATATTCTCTGCATCTCAGAAGCTATTATCTCCTATGGATTTCTGAAGCACTGCTAGAAAGTTGCTTTCGCAAAAAATATTTTTTTTTTTTAAAAAAGGCACATAAAAGGATACAAAACCTCCACCCCTTTTTCCCTTTTTTTTCAACAGAACACTTTTAAAGTACTATTAATGCATAGTTTATGGAGTAAAAAAAAACCACAGTCCTGGGTGAGAAAGCCTGCTAACAACAAAAGACAAATATGCTTATTCAAGATAGTCTACAATTGTTCCTAGTTTTCATATCTCCTCTGTTAAAAGCCTAACACTTAGTGCTTTCTGAGCTCAGAATAATCCCACAAATGCTTTTAATAACTTCCGAAATAATTAATACAAAAGTTCTGGGAATTTCTTTCAGAAACTGAAGGCTGGCAAGTGATTTGCATGTCTCAGTAAACTTAAAATGCTGCCTCACTCTTTTATTGTTACAAACAGGTGCTATGTCTGCTGTTCCAAGTATTTTCCTGAGCAGGCAGTGGTGTTAACTTTGGATCACGGGGCCGCAGAACATGCCACAGGACAGCTCACCACTTTGCGTTGCATGTACCCAAATAGGAAGAGACAAATTTGGCCCTTTGAAAGCAAGAAGGATGCAGCTCCATCACCCGTAACACCTGTGCCACCACCCAGCAAGATAGGTGTGATTTACTATGTAATTAGAAGGCATAAGTATTGCTCAGGCTTATCAGGGAGCAATGTTTCATTCCATCTCTAAAGATGCAAGCACCCAGTCTGCTTTTCAGACCTTTGCTGGTGTTAGCTGGGTTCTCAAACTAAAACAACTTCCAGCTTTGACTGAGCGCAGAGGAAGCTCACAAAGCTGCTCAGTGCAGGCCTGGCCTGTCGAGTAGAAATACATTCTAACAGAACACAAACTCCCATTAGCAGTAAGTGGTTTTGCATGAATAAAAAGAGGGATCCCAATTTCAAAGGATTGGTGGCAGTGCAGCTGAGCTTAAACTCTTCAAAAGAACCTCTACATGGGAGTGCATGACTTCGGGTTGAGTTGCCTCAGCAATGCTTCCTTCCCTGATCTCAGCAGATCCCTTCTGCCTTGTGCCTACCCAGGCAGCCACAGCCCATGCAGCTCCTGTTTGTCAAGAGAGATGCTAATTCTTTCTTCAACCACCTCAGCCCAAGCTCTTGGTCACTAGTAACAAGTACTTCTGCCTACTGAAGGCAACACTTTGATTGTTCTATGCCTGAGCAACTGGAGGAGAGGGAAGTTCACAATGTATCAAAGTATCAGACTGCCAACAACCAGGCAGAATTAGCATTGCATTCCTAATTTAAATCAAAGGAACTGAAATCAACAGCCTGTGTTGTGAACATCCATCAAAATCAACATCAGAGCAGTTTGATCAAGAATACAATAAAACACTATCTCATAGTGACATATTTTTTCTCTGTGACAAGTTCAACATGAAGTGATAAGTGAATAAGAATTTAGTTATTTAGTTGTGCCCACAAGCTATCCACTGTCAGGCTGACAATTATATTACTGAAGCAAATGCAGAAGGCAGAGGAAAAAAAATAGATAAAAAAGCAGAAAAACATCTGCACTACATTATCTACATGCCCCCTTCAGCTGCCTCCAGCCAGGATCAGTCGTACAGCACCCTGAAAGTGACACAAACTTTTGGGATGTCTTTGCAGAGCTGTAGAAAAACAAGCATTGTTCTGAGTCACAAGCAGGAAAAGAAAAAAAAAAAGGCACATCAGGGTTGTTGCTCAAATGGATCTAGATCTTTTGCATATTTTTAATAGGATCAATCCAACACTCTTTAATCCAAACTTTACATCTGAAGAATAGGTGTGCTTTAAAAGCGGTGGTTGGAATTCTAACTATCTGAAAACTCCACGTGGCAGATTTAAATTGTAAGTCACAGACTGTCGTACTGCAATATAAACTAAACTGAATTGCATTCAAAATACATGGGTTTGGTCCTCTGCTGTACCTCATGTGACCATGTGAGTGACATTCCTCCAAAACGAGAAGAATCCATATATCCACATAAATTCCAGAAGGTTAACTACAAAGAGTTAAGTGGTTGAGAGGAGGGAAGAAGTAAATGGACTCGTGTGCCAAATCCATGGTCAGCACAGCCTTGCTAGAGCAGAAGGCTCACTGCTACTGAGGTTCAGGAATATCTGTATGTGCACACCCCCTCTCTTGCAGTACTCCTCATAGCTTTCTCCAGGTTCCTACACTGCACACAGTCACCTATTACAAGGGCCTCAGTTTTTCCTTTATTCCTAAATCTGTTTGTGTTCAAGAGCTATTTTTCTCTTAATAGCTACAAACCCCAGAAAACCCTATAGCTCCAATCACAGAATGTTAGGGGTTGGAAGGGACCTTGAAAAAATCTAGTCCAACCCCCCTGCCAGAGCAGGCCCACCTTGGGCAGGTCACACAGAAACACATCCAGGAGGATTTTGAAGTCTTCAGTGAAGGAGACCCCACAACCCCTCTGGGCAGCCTGTTCTAGTGTTCTGTCACCCTCACAGTGGAAAAGTTTTTCCTTATGTGTACACGGAACCTCCTATGCTCCAGCTGGCACCCGTTGCCCCTTGTCTTGTCATTGGACATCACTGACTGCTGAAGACATATTGGAAGTTAGAGCTTCCTGTTCTTCTCCTACCCTAAAAATTACTTCTAGATCTGTGTGGATGGAGTTAAAGAGGGGCCTATTTAAAAGTCACCTCAGTCTATCTCCTCCAGTTTCACTGGCACACACTGGCATTTTATTAACCTGCATCTAGATCTCGGTTTAGATTGCTCAGAACATTCAATGTGTCACATACTTTTCTTTTTCCTCAGTGAAGCATTTCTTTCTTCACATTTTTATAAAGAAACTGTAAAATTTCAGACATACATTCCCACTTTCAAAATACTGCAAAGCAGGAACAGCAATACCAAAAAAAATACATCTCTATCAAAAGAGCAGCAAGTCTGAAGGACAATTGTTCACCAAATGGCACCCAAAAATAGCTTTTGCTTGTTTTTTCTCTCCTTCCAGGAGACAACTGTCTCCTTACAAGAGACATCATCATAAATTTGTTTTCTTTACTCTTACTCTGTGCTGCATCCTGTGAAGGTGGCATCTTTCCAGCTCTTTTCTTGTTGCTTTATTTCAAAAAAAGAAACTCATTTTGGTTCATAAGCTTTTGCAAGCTTTCCAAAATAACTGTTTCCCACTGTCACCATGTTTGCTGTGTTTAAATTACTTACACTGCTCAGGCTGAGGAAAACAACATTTAAAAAATAAACCCACGAATGTACAGGTTCCCTTTTTTCCAATTACTCTTGCAGTATGAGCCCCAGGCACAAACATCTTTTCGTGCAAGGTGCCAAACAAGAATAACAAAATTGTAGCTCTCTTCCCAAAGAGCATCACTCCTCTCTATCCTTTCCTTCTTGTTCCTTTATTCACCAATGAGTTCATCAGCTCTGGCACTTGAAGCTTTCCTGCCTTCTGATGACTGCACTTGAATGCACGTCTGAATGCTACAGGGAGAAGGCAGTGCAAGGCCAAGTGAAGAACTACCCTCCTTCCTGGGCGCTAAAGGCCCACATCTTGTCTGAGCCAGCCCTGAGCTTATACTCAACATTAGACCCACTTAATTATACTAGTAAGAAAATTCATTTACCTGTGGTCTGCAAACAAGCAGGAACATGCAGTCCTGTGTCTCAGTTATTTGTATCTTCTCCAGTTTGGAAATACAGTGGGATCCTGAACAAAAGCCTCCCTCAAACTCCCTCTTTTTGGCTGGGTGGGAATAAAAAGGAGGTGGCTCAAATCCAGCATTTCTTAAGTGGCCTGCTTATCTCACAGCAGAAGTAAATGAGGGTAAGATTTCTGACTAGAAATCTTCAGTAATTTCTGTCTGCCACTGTGTGGATCAAGATCTCCCAGATGCATCTGTCTGTGTCCTACAGCTATAGGGTTCAGTTTCAGAACTATTTTGGGAAGTAATAGGAGAAAATATCTCTGCCCTAGCAAGACCACACCTGGAATACTGTATCCAGTTTGGGGTTCTCCAGTTCAAAAGAGACAAGGATCTGCTGGAGAGAATCCAATGGAGAGCCACAAAGGACTTAGGCGACTTGAGCATCTCCCCTATGAAGAGAGACCTGGGGCTGTTTAGTCTTGAGAAGACTGAGAGGGGATCTGATCAATGTCTATAAATACCTGATGGGTGGGTGTCAAGTGGAGGGGGGCCAAGCTCTTTTCAGTGGTGCACAATAAGACAAGGAACAACAGTTACAAACTTGAACATAGAAGATTTCACCTCAACATGAGGAAAAACTTCTTTACAGTGAGAGTGACAGAGACTCCACTGAAAAATACTAGGTTTATGTTCAGCTAATGTCAGAGTGGTTGTAAGACTATTTCTTCCTCACATCGTTTTTACCTACAGCACTATGCTAGGACTGAAATAGAAGTGAAAGTCCATTACCAGTTGCATAAAGACCAACTGCTACCTCTGGCTTATGTATAAACTTGTATTGTGCTCTATGAGCCATCATCTCACCTACAGGAGAGAGAGAGTTTGCCAGAAAACAGCCCACTGAAGAAAGCAGAACCAGCTTCTGGCACACGCCAGTAAATAAGCAATAGTCTCTGATAGGATGCAGGTTATGTTGAAGGCACGGAGTTAACATAAACACAACCTGCCTTAAAGAGCTTGCCAAGATAATATGAACTTCAGCCTAGTAAGATTACTTTAAGCCAAATATATGACCACCCAAAGACAGAAGCATAGCTGTTCTGTCTACTAAAGAGCTGATTTCATAGACAAAGCTGACAAAAAATGGACAGTCCAAGTATTGCTTAGCTTTCCTCCTATTTTTGTTCTTCCATGTTGCCTGCAATCCAATTTTCTTACATCACTTCAGCTTGTACACAAAGTTCAACCAAGAAAACAAAGCTGAACTTAAAACACCTATGTGCCGCAGTACAGCACTTCACAGATCCTGGGAAGGAGACATTACAAAGCACCCTCAAAATTCAAATTCCCCAGGCACAACTGTAATGGCCATAAGTGCTTATATGATAGCAAAAGATTTTTTATCCAAATTAGATAAACTGATGCAAGTTGTCCAGGCAGCCAGGATCAGGCTAGGAAAGCAAATGCTCAGCTAGACTTAAACTTGACTAGGAACAAAAAAAAGGGGAATAAGAAGAATTTCTTCAAGTACATGAAGGACAAAAAGGCAGCTAGGGAAGGTGTGGTCCCTCTGCAAAAGGAGAATGAAGACCTGGTCACGACAGATACAGAGAAGGCTGAAGTGCTCAATGACAACTTTGCCTCAGTGTTCACTGGCAAGGGCTCTAGCTATACTGCCCAAGCTCCAGAAAACACAGGTGGGGAGTGGGAAAAGGAAGATCTGCCCACCGTAAGCAAAGAGCAGATTCAAGACCATCTAAAGAACATGAAGGTACACAAGTTCATGGGGCCCAATGAGATCCACCCACAGGCCCTGAGGGAACTGGCAGATGAAGTCACCAAACCACTGTCCATCATATTCAAAAAGTCATGGCAATCTGATGATGTCCCTGCTGTCTAGAAAAGGGGAAACACAACCAGCATCTTCAAAAAGGAAAGAAAAAAGACCATATAAACCATAGGTCAGTCAGTCTCACCTCTGTGACGGACAAGATCATGGAGCAGATCCTCCTGAAGGCCTTGCTAAGGCATATTGAAAATGAAGAAGTGATTGGTGGGAGAGCAGCCTTCCAGTACCTGAAGGGCACCTACAAGAAAGCCAGGAAGGGACTTTTTACAAGGGCTTGTAGTGATAAGATGAGAGGGTATAGCTTTAAGCTTGAGGATGGCAGATTTAGACTAGATATTAGGAAGAAATTCTTTACACTTAGAGTGGATAGACACTGGAACAGGTTGCCCAGGGAGGTCATGAATGCCTCCTTCCTAGAGGTGTTCAAGGCCAGGCTGAATGAGGCCTTGAGTGACCTGGTCTAGTGCAAGGTGTCCCTGCCCACGGCAGCAGGGTTGGAACAGGATGAACTGTAAGGACCCTTCCAACCCAAACCATTCTATGCATTATTTTCTTTAGGATTGAAAGCATACCAGTAGGTAACAGAAAGACACAAGTATAATGAGCACAAATTGGTCCCCAACAAAGCCAATCCCTCAGCATGAACTGCAGCAAAATCTGACAGCAATCACAAATGAGATCTTTTCCCTTGCTCCAAGGGAGAGCTGTTCCTGCTGTTTCCTTTCCCAAATAGCTTTGGTTGTATTGCTTCCTTCATTGGATTTACAAGTAGGGTGTATGAATGAACACAGGCTGAATTATAGGGTTTGATGTGTTGGCTTTTACTTCCCTTTTTCCCAGGAAGGTACCAAAGGCCAGAAAAAGCATAGGCAGATGCCAGGCAGAGGTCTGTCAGCAAACAAGCTGTGCTGGGATCCAGAGCCTGGAGCAGGAACCAAGCCTGAACAGGCGGGACAAACATCGGGCTGACCACCAAGAAACCCCCCAGGGCGTGCAGCACACATCCCAAGATGTGTGCAAATCCAGCAGCCAGCTCCAAAAGGCAGTCTTCAGTCTACTGGGAGACTAACAAAGGCCAGGTGGCCCTGACACATCTTAACTGCTCAGGAAACCCTAACTACCAGTTATGCTAAAGAAAACCTCCTCAAACAGGGCTCTTGTGGGCTTATAGAGGTCCCCATCTGGAGTCTGAGTGAATACAAGGTAGGTTAACCTTGTGTGAAGGCTGTTCTTGGAATGTTTTGGGCTGCATAAAACATTAAAATACTGTAAACAAAAGCAAAACGTCTATACACAGAGGCAGACTTCACTGGTATCTCACAAAATTATTAGCTGTATTAAACAAGGTGATTGGCAAGCCTACAAATGCATCTGTCCTGCTAGATTGTCAGTATTATCTTCATATGGAAATAAAGGGGGGGATTGAATTTTTTTCTTCAAATGCAATTCTACAAGGATTCGTACTGATCCAGAATATTCAGAACTATGAGTACTACACTAATAATCGATGCCTTGGACTTCACCATCTGTGACATTCCCTGCAGTAGGAGACAGCAGGAATAAGAACAGCAATCACTCAGGAGCTGTTGTTTGCAGGTGTTGCATATGCAAAGAGTCTGCCATGAATCTGAAAAGACAGAAGCATGTTTCAGTACCCCGAGGGGTGAAATGTGCAGTGCTTTGGCACAGCTGATAAGGTGCAATTCAGGTGCTTTTAAACTGGCTGAACACTGCCTTGCCACATTAATTTCTGATTGTGGGATCCAAACCTGTAATTCAGAAACCCAGCTAGCTGTGCAAGTGTGAGAGGGAGAGAGCTTACAAATTCACTAACCCGAGAGGGAAGGATACAACATAAATGGACGTGCCCAGTGTCACATTCCTTTGCATTTCAAATGTAAATAAATATTTTTCAATAATATGACCAATCTACCTTCATTTTCTCCATAATCAGTGTGGAAAATGTTGAATTGTGCAGATGCAAGTGAACCATCTCCTTTTCTGTATAGGAACAACCCTGGGAATGTTCAGCATGGCCTTTCTCCCCTTCTTCAAAAATCTCCTTTGTCACTTCTGAGTCAAAGGTCTGTGGCACAGCCCACAGCCACCTGCTCCTGGGTCCACAGCTGGCTGAAGCGACAGCCACACCGAGGCAAGGCTCCTTGCTGCCCACACTCTGCCAGCTCCAGGCCACCAGTCAGCCAGCACAAGCCTTTAGGGAGAGATTTTAGCCGACGTCAGGCCCCAGTTGTGCAGGATTATATTCTGGAGACAGTCTCATGCAGGTTGCAGGCTGGTATGCAGAGTGAGGAAGGGTTAGCCGACTGTGGAGCCATATCTGCCTTTTGGATGTCACATTTCTCAACACCAAACACTCAAAAAATGCAGTACTGGAGAGGCTGGTAGTCCTCTGCTGCAACAGTCACCACAAATTTATGTTTAATTTACAATTTACTAGACTTTCAAAGTATTTATTTGCCTATAAGAGGTATCTGTTTACATTTCTGTTGGAATTTCAGTGTCCATAAAAGCAAGAGTCAGCTTTTTCCTCCCATTTTCAGAATGGCATGCTCAAGGAATTGAGCATAAATCTCCACTCACCCTCAGCAACCTGACCCATTATATGTACTTTTTTGGGGTGGTTGCATTGGTTCGTTTTTTTCCCTGGCAGGGGGACAGGAAGCCTGGAGGGAACACTCAGAAAAATAATTTAAGTGACACCTTCAAAGCCAGGCAGTGAGGTGACTGTCTGCTCAGCCATGTAATTGCATTATGTTCAGTGGCCACTAACAGTCCCTCTCCTTTCTATGTGTTAAAGGCACTTCTAGGTACTGAGATAAATCCATCCCTAGTGAAAAGTGCTCATTTCAATAGAGTTATACTAGGCATGAATTTGAACCACTGTGTTCCTTCAAAATGAGCCTATTTGGATTAGTTACAGGAATGCAGTTGAGCTCAGATATAACAGTTAGCAAGATCAAGTACACTGCTGGCCTACAACTACAACTGAGAAAAACAAATGTACTGACCAGCTGCCAATCAAACATATGAAAATCAATAGCAATTAGCAGCATTAGCTATTTGTAACAGCTTGCTCATATTTGGACCTCAGATACCTTAAACAATCTGGAATCTCAGTATAATGACTGCTCTAAAAGGTGGAAACAAAAACATTGATAATAGTTATTATGAGACAGTAAGGTTTTAAACAGATGGCAAAAAGTGTTAGTCTGAGCCAAAATATAGATCTCTCTGCTGTTGAATAATTAATGGAAAACTCCTTCCCTGTTACAGTTATTGCAACTGTGTGACAGTTTGAATAGTCTCATTTAATAAGACCTTGTGTATATGAGCTCAACTCATCTCTTACAATCACTTTTTTTTTTCCCCCAGGGTTGATTTCTGTTGTGCTCTCTCTCTCTCCTGATCCCTTTCCACAGAATAAATTCTGTTGTGCCTAATCAAGCAGACCTTCCAGGGAAAGCAATCAAGGCAGCTTGATTTAGCAGCGCAACCTTTATTACAGAAATCCTGACCCCACTGAAGTTGGTTGGAGCCCTGACAATTACTTCAGCCACGCAGACTTGACATGTCCCGATTTCTCCTTTAAACTGGATCATATCCTTCTGCTGTCTTACACCAGGATAAATGGAAGTTTTCTGATAATTTTATTTATAGGTATTGGATTACATGAATTAGAAATTTTCAAATACAGCAGAACTAAAAAAGTAAATCGTGCAACCAGCTGTAACTTCGGGGGCATTAATCTAACATTTAACTGTTCTTACCACACCAACTGCCATGAACTACTGCTGTTATGCTCTTGCATGTGTTTCATAACAGAAGGAGGATCTGGGAGCCTAAGATCACTGGTTTATGGTAATAAACACCAGTGGGTGAGTTGAGGCTTCCATCTTCCCATGCCCCAAAAAAATTATTTCACATCAGCAGGCATTTCATTCAGTCCATGCATATAAATGCTTTTCACCATGTCAGAAATATAACATGGAAATAAAAGCATTAAAAGCACTACATGTTTAGTATGGCTGTCACAGTAGTGTACCAGATACTCCTAATAGCTGCTGCGAGCCAAGTCCTGCCTGAAATTAATTCTTAAATCTTCTCTTGGAGAGTGCATGCTAGCAGATTTCTTTGCACAATGCTCACAGCTCACCTTCAAATGTGTGCTCGGGGAAAAGAAACAAACTCAACGTTATACTTGCAAGTGATTTGATCATGCCGTTCAGTGTTTGCCAAATTCCTTCATCTTGCTACAGGGGGAAAGACAAATTGAAAGTGGGGGGGGGGGGGAGAAAAAAAAGAAACTTCTTAATGCCCTACTATCACAGCAAATTCTTTCCAGAGAAATCCCAAAGCTGACTATCTACATTCCCTTGCAAGGCACAGCCAGGGAAAAAAAAAACAAACAAGATATCTGAAACAGATGACTCTTGAACAGTGCTGGCACAAAGCACATCGCTGTATCAGTCTCAGAGAAACACCAGGGTATTGCTTATGGGCTGAGCACCTTCAATTTCCTAAGAAGTAAAAGCACTGGATGTAATGTTGCCACAAGTTTACAGAACTAAGACACATTATTTGAAGACAATCTGAGATTTGTCCATGGCAGGATGTATGCTGCATCTCACCTGGAGGCTCCTGCACCATTCCTGGGATGGACATGGCCAGCCAGGCCCTACATCCCAAGAATAAACACACTTGCTGGATATGAGATGAAGACCAGTGTCACTCAGGACCAAGCTGCAGAGGCAGAAACTATACAAGGAACTAAAGCAGTCCTCCGTATGGAGTGCAACTTGGGAATCAGTCTGCAAGAATCCTGGTTTTCATCACGAGCTCACAACAAGGCTTCTACAGCTTACTGGGATTGTCACAGGAAAGAGCTTCACTTACAAAACAAAGTTCATGGTGAAAAGAAATAAAAAATTATTTGAATCCTTGCAGTGAACACCTTTTATGTCTAAGAGCACTGCTAGTATAATGTGCTACCTAACTCACTTTAGTGAACTGTGCAGTGTCTTGAAGTGAATTGGCATTCAACCATCAGTGATCTCACTTTGGCAATATGGACCTTGAGTGCTAAATGCAATGGACGACAAGGACCAGGTGCTTATTCATAAATAAAAGATCAAAGAGCTGCCCAGCACAGAAACCTTTGGAAATGGCTGTGGAGGGGAAAGCCTTTAAAGTGCCATGCAAGTGTACTCCATTCAAGCAAAATGACACTTGGATAGTTAAAAACCAAAATAATCATAATAAACAGTAAATAAATTAAAACTGAAGACATTTAAATGCAAGGCTGGTCAATGAGCTCAGAGATAAAGGTTTATCCATTACCTTTTGGGACACAGGCAGTTTTTACCAGTACATGACAGCATCCCACCCCAGCTGAATTTGCAAGGGAGACAGGGATGCTTTTGCCTTTTTGCAGGTGGGCTGACTGCATCTTTGACACCTGATCTGCTCAAAGCATGAGTGACAACCTATTCCTAGCTGTTGCCCATTGTCTGTATGTTCCTAGCATTGTTCAGCCCTGCCACATATAGCGCTGGGTATGAAACAGGAATCACTTTGCCTTTCCTTGGTGTTATCTTCAGTTCTAAAAGCCCATTGATTCAGTAAGAAAACAATAACTAACTCAGGTAATATCCACCACCAAGCGTCACAGACAACAAACATCATGTGAAATTTCCAGCTGCACTGTTAGAGATTGCTCAAAGAGGCTACAGCTAAAAGCTGCCCTTTCTCCATGCTGACCACTCACAGTTTTAAAGTGCTGTTCACAAAGACAAGGTTTTTTTCCTTTTGTCAACTCATAAGAGTTGCCAGAGTTACTCAATGTTCCAAAGCAAGAGCTACAAATTCTCAAGGTAATGTAATTCCTGTCCCTTCTGATGATAAAAGCTCATCCCTCTGGATGCCACTGGACACCTCCCGGGCTGCTACAGCAGAACAGCTGTATGCAGCCTCCTGCATGAGCACAGGCAGCTACACAAAACCCACATCAGCAGAGAATCAGCTTCTTTGATGAACCAGTGTTTGAAACATTAGGAATATAAGGTTCTTGTCTAGAATTAGGGAGACCATTATTTTTACTGTCATCGTGAGTATTTTTTAACTATTTAAATTAATCTCTTGATGAAGATAAATAAATTGCCTCTTGGGAGATACCAGCTCTTCCTTTATGCTGGTTGGTGCCAACAACTGTAAGAATAAGGGGTGACAGGTACAACTACAAAGGAAATTAGTGTAACATTTACATACTCCCCACAGAGAAATAACCTAGGAGCCTGCAGTGAAGAGAAGAGAGTGAGTCAATGTGTCTTTGTAAGATATTGTGATGCTTTTTCTAGCTAAAATGCTTCCCAGCCCCAGTATAGTATGGCAGATGAGCATATCAATGTGCAATTTACCACTTCATATGTCACTGTTTTCCTTTTACTGAGTCACACCTGATCATGTTTACAAACAGATATTGTACTTTGAATCTCTTGGGGTGGATGCAGAAGTGACAACTTAGGAAAGTGTTTCTTAAGCAATGTGAAACATCTGCTTCTGTCTTTCAACACATACATTACTTATTCACAGGAGACACAAATTTATGTTTACTTCACAGTTCCACCTACCAAACTAGTACAATACTACTGCAATGATGATACAAACTGTAGTGCTGGAATGGAGCCGTTTTCTTGACCACAAAGGTATTTGGTGCCTGTAAAGCCTCCTATGTTTGATGTCTCCAGAGTGTGTTTGTGTGCCCTCCTGTTTCAGCCAGCAGATCCCTGAGTAGCAATTTTCTTTCTACCTCAAAGAAATTCTGCTGTTATTAAAAATCAGTAGCTCTTCTATGTCTGGAAATTCTGATTATATATAAGATACTCTAAAAGATGAGGTGCTTTTTACAAGTTGGTATTGTCCCCATACTAATGTGGTGGCAAACACAAAGAGAATATGTGAGCGCTTAACTTCAAGGGCAGCAGCAAACCTGCTCTGTACTGTGACTCTAGCAAAATTCCCTTAAACATTATTTTTAGTCTTTGTGGTCTGAGTGCTCCTTTTACTCATCTGCTCAGTTACTGCACATAGATGTTTACCCTTTTTATGGCTGAAACTGCTTTACAGAGATCTGCTTTATTTTACCACTGACAAGATGGAAGCTTAATATTATTAACATCGGTTCAATACAATACAGTGCATGGAAGGAAGGAGAATTAGTTGCCTCAATTATTTTCACTGATCATCACATTACCTTCCACAGCAATGATATAAAGTCATGGTGCTACAGGATAGCAACAATACTCCTTTCAGTGCCTTCTTTGATTCCCAGTCTTCAGTTCCACTATGCATGCCCGCACAGAAAGTCCTTTAGTCCTGGTATCATATATAACAGACACGTCCACCATGGAAATGCCACTCACACATCTTTCATACCCAGGGAAAAAGCCACTGTTTGAACTCCTGCCCATGCCCAAGGCACAAGGCTGGCACACAGCCATGAGTGCACTGTAGGACAAGGTGACAACATATCTCTGCTGTTGAAGGGTTTTGCATGGCTACGCTGTTTCACACACATGGGACAGACCTGTCAGCAGGGTTAATAGCAAACAAAGGCAGCACTGCTCCTCTGCGTAAGCTGCTCTTTACAAGCATTGGAACTGCCGTCCTGCTCCTGGTGCAATTTTAACAAGTGGTTACACAGAGATACCTGCCTGTGGTCCAGCTGCACTCCTCACTTTGGAAAACACAAAACTCTGACTCAGACAAATAGAGAGCTAGCGTTAAGGGTCTCCAGAGTTTGACAGCAGGTAAACAAAAGCAACCAAGCAAAAGGAAGCATATGTAAAAACTCATAAAAAAGACAAGCTAAAAGAATATATCTAATGGTTTCTTATAACAAAGACATTCTTTTCATTCATGAAATTACATGAATTTAAATTATCTGGAGAAGTTACCATCTTCCAAGAGACAGGTTGCATATTTAGGCCTTAAAAGAGATTAGAAGTTAAAATTATGTTAAAATCATTGGCATATGTAAATCCTTCTTTAACTGACACTGTGTGAGCTGCCAGGAATAATTAATAAGGCTAAATTCAACTGCTGTGGTAGTATTTCCCTTTCAGATGCAGATCCTTTTGGACAAAGCTTAGGCAATCCAAGGCAGGTTCATCTTGCTGGTGCTGCCAGGGAGGACTGGAGCTGGGGAAGAGGTGATCTGGGCTTTTTTCTTTGGAGAGCTGCAACCATTTTATGTACAACTGTGCTGAAATGCTGCTCCTCTCCTATAAGGTGCTGTTTCAGGCTGCTAACTCTTTTCAACCTCACTGTAAACCAGTGAAACCAGATGAAACCGAACAGGCAGGTTTACCATTCTCTGTTTTGCTTTGGTGTGTGGACTCTCACTGAATTCACATCATCCTCAGGAAGGAAAGCAAACCCAAACACCTTGCAGGCAAGCACTGGAAGGTTAAGTGGTGCTACCCTGCTTTGGGTGCAAGGGAACTTGGTTTAGCACCATGCAAAGAGGCAAGTGACCTTTTCAGCCCAGTCCAAAGTTCTGTCTTGCTCAGTTTCCTGCCTCTCACAGCCACAAGAGAAAAATGGCAGAAGAAACAAGTATAAACTTGTTATCCCCTAACTTCATTTTAACACCCTCCTTCCACTGCTTTCTCTGTGAGAAATTCAGGGATCCAGAAGAACACTGTTGTATTAGGTGAGAAAACAGTCGCTGAGAAGGCTCTGGCATTCAGTCAAGCTAACCCAATGCCTTCTGCTGGTGTGAACACCTGCCCCTACCAAAATCTGCCTGAAATGCTGCCTACAGCCCTCAAAGTACAACTAGTGCATTCCTAAATTTGAAGGCATGAGCAGGGCAATCTGGGTGGCTCAGCAGCAGCTTCAGCACAACAGAATCTCTGAAAAATCTTTAGCAGCAACTCAGAGGAGAAAACCAAACTGCCAGTTATAGCAGCAGGACGTAAGCTGGGTTTTAGCTCATCAACATAGTTTGTGTTCTACAACAGGAAAAGATGATTCCAAAGCTCATCCCTGTTAGCAAACACCAGTCCTGTACCATGTACAACCTCATCTTCTTCTTTCCCTACTATGTAATTAAAGAGAAATATAAAAAAGGTAGAAGAATAACCCATAAACATCAGTGGAGTGGCAGTTGACAAATAATTGCACTCACATCAATTACCACAGTGTTTGTCTGCAGGAGAAAGAGCCAAAGGGTTTTATTATTGTGGTTTTACCACCAGGAATAGTGCACATCTCACATTTGGATGATGAATGCAAATATTCTTCAAGGTACAAAGAAGAAATACTCCTAGCAAAGCCTGTCTTGCATGACACAAGAAAATTTATACTTTGATCCATAGCAGGAGAAGAAAAGGCTGCAGCCATAAAGCTGTTTAAGCACCTAGAGAGCAACCATAACACAGAAAGAGTTTTAAATTATTTTAGCACTCCATTTAAGAACTGTTTTAACACCCAGAACAAACCATCCCTACTCAGAAAGAAAATTTGGGTTTGTGGTTAAGACAAAACTGGAAATTCAAGGCACATGTTAATTCCTATTCTTCATGACATGGGAGTAATTTGATTCCATGTGTCTCTTGTGTGTCCCAGTTCCTCACCTACAAATTAAAGCTGAAAATAATAACTTTTTATTTTTTTTCCTAAGGCACTGCCTTTTATGTTATCAGCTCACAGAGCAGGTATTACACCTTACCGTGTACTAAATACAGCATTCAGATAAAAGATGCTATAATCTCAGCTGGGCAAGCCTATACTCAAAGCTGAAATTTATATGGTAAGATTTTAATTTTAACGTGATTCCATGTCTTGTCATGTCTTTCTTGGGATGTACTGACTTCACAGAAAGGGAACAATAGATTGTACTTATGTCTCATGCACTTGGAAGAAAAATTAGTGACTGTCACTGCCATTTTATGTCCTCACTCAGTATTCAGCTGTCATGTCCTCATCTACTTCTCACCCTTCATACTCAACATGTCCTAACACCACTCAAAGAGCCAAAAGCCAGAGTTATTTGTGGAGAATGAAGCAGAGGTCTGGGACAGAAGGGGAGCAGCCTGGCACATCCCCCAGCAGAAGCACTGCTTTGCTGCCTGCCTCCCCTAAAGAGCATGGGCTCTCATGCAGGCTTACTCTGCATTGCTCTACACTGTCTTTCCAGTGTGTACATACCTCCCAAGAGGAGGATGCCGGGCCTTTGAACTGGTGCTCTAAACCACATAGCTTATAGAACCTCAGTCCTTCATGCATGCCTGAGAACTAGGCTGTCAGCCTGAAAATCTGGGGTTTCCACACTCTCGCATGTTGCTTTGCACGTTTCAAGCCAAGACCCTGCCAAACCAACGTAGTATCTGCAGGCCCTGTTGCTGGGCTCACTGCAGCTACACTCAGGCCCTCAGGTAGCTCTGTCCTGTGTGCTGAGCATCCCCATGGTTCCCTTCCCAGACCCAGGTCCCTTCTGGGGCACACTGCCACACCCCGTGCTCTCTTCAGGCACACTTTTATTCCTCACATAAGTACAGACAAAACTTCTGCCTGCCACAGCCCCATTGCCTGTCCCCATCATTCCAGGCTGACTTGTGTTCACTCTCCTTGGAGGGAACACCTGGCCTGTCTCCAGCAGGTCTTGCTAGCTAACCTTAGTTTTAATGGAGTTGCCTATGGCATCTCACACCATTTACTGGTCAGGTATTTGCTTTCATCCAAAACAGTCACTCCTTATGGGCTGAATTTGAATGGGCTGCTTGAAGCACATGCAATGGTTCCTGTTCCCACACAGGTTAATAGAAAGACTGCATTTCCACACTGGTTGCAATAGCTGACTACTGAACTAGCCTGGTACCTCCAGCTGTTAAATTTCCCATCAGAGACTTTTAGGGACATTCCTGCTTCAGGTTAATTTGTCCATTCAGAGCCCCATACTGGATCTCGAATCCAGGTTTCATATGTATGCAAAACAGGCTAACTAGCTGGTTTATAAAAGGAACCATAGAGTCCCTGATGGCTGGCAGTCCATGCTACACAATAATTCAAACACTGCCTGCCTGTGATGATAAAGGACAATTGCACAGCACTGGCAAACACATCCCAAATAGATTGCAGTGCAGCCTGTCTCCATACAGCCCCATGAGTCATGCCCAGTTGGAAAACATTTTATAAATGCTAGTAATGGCTGGCAATCATTTTAATTAGATATGACCTAATTAAAAAAGAATAGAGGCTTTTATCGTTCATACCTCCTCAGTGTGCACTAGGCATCCCCACTGTTTGGCAAACAGAAAAAAAATGTTTGTATTATTTAATAAGCATTGTGCTATCAGCAAAGCTTTAATGCACAATTTAATGCATAAGCTCTAGCTCACCAGGCAAGATTGTGACTGTTCAGTGTGCAGTCTAGATAGAAGAAGGTTGCAGGCATCTCTCACCTCTCTAAATGAGATGGGAGGGGGGGAAATTTCAACCCACCACAGTCTCAAAATGATTAAGTACAAACAAAGACTTGGCCAAGCCTCCTGGGTGTTTAGTAAGCTGTATGTGGGTGTTTGGCAGATTCATTCAGACACAGTAAAAATTGTCCTAAAGCTGCAAAGTGACATCTGAGGTTGATCTAGTGTCTCTGCGGACATCAAGTAATGAGGGAAGAGAAGCGGTGAGGCCAGTGCCCTCCTGCCAGCCCCATGCCTGCCCACAGCTCACCCTCCTGCTCCCCTGCCACTCTCCCCAAAGGGTTCCAGGTATTCCCAGCTGCTGAGAGCACTGCCATACCAGCCCTCATTCCTCTACTGCAGAGCCAGGAATGGCCACGGAAAGCAGAAATTCAGTGCTTCCATGACCTGGCCCACTTCCAGTGCAGGTCCCTCTCTCATTTTCACATGCTGTTGTGTAATGCTTCCACTCTGCTGGGGGAGGAAGCAAAGATACCACACCAAAAATCACTTCCTGAAGTATTTCTGAGCTAGTCAAGCACAGGAAATAATGGAAATGACAGCAACGCACAGGCTACTGAGTTTCTTGAGTCTATTTTGCATTTCTGTTATTTCCTGTGTTTTTCACAGGAATACTTGAAATCATAGAGAAGCTAAGCCTGCATATACAGTCATGATAGCATTAAAGTAGTTAAAGCTTCTCTTCTCCTTGAATATATTTAAAATAACAGAGACCAATAGCCTTAAGTGAGTGACAGCCATGCCTTGTGCTCAATGTACCACCCAAGCCAGATTGCTCAGCCTGCAGCCCCTGGATGCCGGTGATGCTACAGACTAATCAACGACCATTATTTCTGCCCAGGGAGTCCCAGTGAGCTCATGTCACAAAACAGCCCAGCGAGCTGAAAATCTGCAGCGTCTCACTGAGAGGCTGCGGCTTTGGTACAACCAAAGGACCTCTCCGTGTTCAAACCACCCTCCACATTATGTACTTGTATATGAAAGGGCTGGGGTACGGCAGCTGCCCCAGGCCAGGATGAGCAGCCAGGGTCAGATGTGGGCAGGGCTGCCACAGGGCTGGGGCTGCCTGACTCCGGTGTCAGTATTTCTGCTGAAAGCCAGTGCTGCTTTCTGCAGCAATGTATTGATTCGCCTCACCCGAGGTCACCTTAGAAGATGATTTACATTAAGAAAATCAATTTTTTTAAAAGTCATCGCTGGGAGCAATGCTTGATTTCTAAATTCAGAGCACAGCCAGGCATGCATCCGAGACCAAAGAGTACACAATTCTTATTAAAGGCAGCAGGAAATCTTCTGTCCACTCCATAGCTGTACAGACCAAATAAAAGTTCTCACTATCTAGCTAGCATAACTCCAAAAGACTTAGAAGCAAAAGATTTCCTTCTAATCATTTTGGCTTTTGCCAACCCCACTTGAAGTTTGGAGCAGCAACTCCATTGCCTTGAAAAGGAAAAGGGGTTTTGAAATGGAGTTCTTTCCAAGTACATCACTCCCAATTTCATCATTTCCTTCCTCACTGAAACACACACATTCACCTACTTTTTAATAAAAGAGAATCAGATGATACTTAGTCACCCATTGCTCAAGACTCTGCAGGGATGTCATGCCATGCGCTCGGTAACTCATCGCTGCTGTGTCGGCAGTGTTGCCCTGCCAGCCAAGCTCATTCATGGCTTTTTTCCTGGCAGCTAGTTAGATGCTGTACATATAAAAGTTCCACATCACTGCCTACAGAGGTCCCAAATACTTTTTACCATGCTCTTTTCAGCAATAAGGTCACTTTTTGCAACCTCTGTGAGGACCCCCTTAGAGTCCTGGAGGTGAACCCTTGTGCCATCCATGGCGGTGAGTGGACTGCTGCCCTACCTCACTCCTTCCTGCAGGCAAAGTATAAACCCCAGCCAAAACACAGATGTCACAGGAAGAGGTAAAACCAGAGAAGAGCCCTGCAGGGCAGAAGTCCCAGCTTGCTCCAACCTGCCTACAACTGCATTAGACAACCAGAGCAAGTTTCCAAAGAGGGTGTAGATGGCAGGTTGATGGCTAAGGCATCTTGATATTGGACCTTCTCTTTGTATAGTGGGAGCAAAGTAGAGAAGGACCTGGGAAGAAGAGTGAGAGTTGAGCCATGAGCAGAAAAGCAGAGGCAGCAGCTGATGTCCCTGTGAGAGTGTTCTCCTAAAGCTCCTGAAGGAACTTATTTATAAACAGAGATTCTTCTCAGACTCTGTTTTGGAAATCTGTCCTTTCAGCCAGAGCCATATTTATGCCAGTTTATTGTGTGCTTACCTCCTCTCAAAACCAGACCAGGTGCTTTGCCATGGCTCAAGTCACAGACCTGTCAAGGCTACTCTGCCTCCCAGGTGGCTTGCAGGACTTGCTGTGCTGGCAACCTACAGCCTTCACTTGTATTTTCCCTACAGGAGTGCCCAAGCAGCATGGCATTTGTGCAAGTGTAGCCTTGTTCTGATGGCCTGCTCATACTATACATCCACACTTGACCTGGCTACATGTCATGATTGATCCTAGTATCCCCCTCCAAGACTTCATCTGCCATCAATGTGTCTCCTTAGATGGCTGTGAATCACCATCCCCTTCCTTCCTACCTCATCAGGGAGTCATATTATTCCTGGCAGTGGCCAGGGGTCTCCTTTTGCTCCAGTTTGCCAAACTGCCCCTCCATTTGTGGGCAGAGGACACCATACTGGTCTCATGCTAGAAAAAGGATAGCAGATGCAAGAGCAGTAACTTGCTAGTCAGCCTGCACATGTCCTCTGCCCCACTACAGGTACCTTCAAAGCCCAAACTATCATTCTAGAATATACTGTATTGTTAAAAGAGTTTAAAATGTATTCACACCTCAAAAAGCTGCTTAAATAATACATTAGTCTGTGATAGGCAGTAATTTTTTTAAGCTTTCACTAATATACATATTGATGTGCATAAAAACATAATTATGTGCTTTTTATAGTAATTTATCCTCTTTTCAGTCCCCCCTGACTGTCTGTCAGGATGATGTCAGCACGCTGAGGTGCTGACTGCACACAATGCCTGCTAGCTGCATCCACACATTTACAAAACACAAGCGTCAACTGCTGCACATTTCCTGGTGTCAGCACCATTTGCTCAACACATGACAGAAAAAAGGATAGATTTGGGTTTTCCTGCTGATCGTGGTTTGTTTTTTTTTTCCCAGAGAATGAAGGCATCTGTTCCTGAATCTCCTCAGTGAAATACAGACAAAGCATTAAGATGACCAATAAAGTCTGGAGAAGAGAGGACTGAGAGGGGATTTAATAAATGGTTGTAAACATCTGAGGGCTGGGTGTCAGGAGGGAGGGTACAGGCTCTGCTTTGTTGCACCCTGTGATAGGACAAGGGGCAACAGATATAAACTACTACATGGAGGTTCCGCCTCAACATGAGAAACTTCTTCACTGGGAGGGTCACAGAGCACTGGAACAGGCTCCCCAGAGAGGTTGTGGAGTCTCCTTCTCTGGAGACTTTCAAGACTCATCTGGATGCATTCCTGTGCAACCTGCGCTAGATTCTATGGTCCTGCTCTGGCAGGGGGGTTGGACTCGATGATCTTTGAAGGTCCCTTCCAGCCCCTAACATCCTGTGATCCTCTGAACCCAAAGGTGCTATTGCAAACCTACAGTACATATCCTTGTCTAGTTCCAAAGGAATTTTTTTTTTTTTTGGCTGTGCCTGTGTAGTTAGGAATTGTCACTGAGATGCTGCTACCAACACAGCTGGGCCTGGAGCAAATATTTATTAAAGCTCCTTAATCTGGGGTACTTATCTAACCTTAACTAGGCTGAGTATTACTGTACTTTGCATTAAACGTAGTGAGATGAGCAATGTACACAACAGCTGAAGGAAGGAGGGCAGATTATGAATCCCAAACATATCTCTGCTCTCATCTGCTATCACAGTTAATTTGGTGACTACCCAATTGGGTTATTCCCATGTATTAGGAGCTTCCTTGTCACAGAAGTCTACTTTGACTCAGAAGGACCCTCAGCTTTGAATTTTTTTATTCACTAGTCCTGACTGGCCCATGTTATAGCTGTTTCCTGGAGACCATTAGCAACCAGGTACTTTCATCTCCTATTTTCAGCCACCTCTGAGTAGTACCATCAAGCCAGTTTGTCTCCATACTGGATTACATTAATCCAATTACACACTCCAGGCAATTTTTTCTTCAGCGTTTGCTTTACACCCTGACCCTGTGCATTTTCTCTCCTTATCTGTAGGGTAATGCATGTTTTTCTTTTCCCTTCACATGTTTAATTCTTTCACTTTAAAAGCGTGTGCAGACATCAGGCCCAATTCACCTCTAACTGAGAATGGGAATGTTGAAGGAAGGCTAAAATGCCATGGAAACACCAGAACAACTCTGATAAAACTGTATGCAACTCTAGGAAATAGAAGCAGCACCTCTATACAAACACTGAAAGAAGACCTTCAGCCCCTTCTACCTCTTGTAATGGTGTTGTAAATTCCTTCCATCAGAAGGCTTTTTCCTTCCATGATTCGAAATGCTGAGGATATGTGAAAAAAATGGAAAGGAGGAATTTAACCAATGTTTAGTAGAATCAAGTGGGACAACAAGTGAGTTTTCCCAGAGCTGTAGATTTCACAGAGATATTGATGTTGCTAATATTCTTGCTTTGTAATTCATCCACAACTGAAATTCTGCCAGGAGGTGCCCTGCTATCTCTGGGAAAATAGATTGCTGTATGGCAGGTGTACAGACTCTCCAAATCCTCCCAGAATGGCCAGCTTCAGCTCACGGACAGTGAACCACCTGCATGCTGTGGCATGTAGCTGCCAGACATGGCTCAATAAGCCAGCAGGTACACTTAAGGTCAAAATTATCTTAATTCTACTAAAACTTAGAGGGAAAACAGCAAATGAGTTAATAAATATTTAAGGTCCTCAGAAGACACTCTATTGAAAGAGGTCTGTGGCTTTCATAGCACAGCCCGAGACTACCTCCAAAAAAAGAAATCAACCAGTTCCTCTGTGATAAAAACCTGTTTGCCTGAAGTAAATGGACAAGGAATCAGACTGATACAGAGGGAAAACAGTTTTATCACTGCTATTTTTATGTAGCTACTTTCTATGATGAATAAAGACCTCTGATAAGACAATCTCAATTCCTGTATAGTACATGATATATTCCTACTCATTCATTTACATTTTGAGATGAAAGATCTGAGTGACTTCACTGGATTTGGTATAAATATTAACTAATGTGTAACACTCCAGTGCTGAATTTAGCAATGGTCTAACCACATGCTATTCATAAGTACTAAATGGTTATGCCTAAGCTTGCAAGTAATAATGTTCTTCCTAGAGAAGGCAAGAAAGGACAGCATCAAAGATCTAAATGTATTAACTTGTAGGACAAATGAAGAGCAAGAGAGAGAAACATTAAAACTATATATTCTTAAAAAAAAAAAAAAAAAAAAAAAAAAAAACACACACAACAACTAAGAAACCTCAAAATCATATTGTTGTCTGCCACTTAGTATGGAAAGACTGGCAGAGCTGTGGACAGCGAATACTTTATCCATAGTGAACACAGTTTCCCTTCCTTCTTAGCAGCTGGCTGGGAGGAACTAAACTTAGCAGTCCTGAGGTGTAGGAAACCAGATAGCACGGTGTATGGCTGGATAGGAAATACAGGGCTCAATGTGTTTGAGGTTAAGATTAAGCCCTGACTTCCTTTGGGTCTATTTTAAACAGTGGCAAATGATGGCATGCTTTCTTACAACAAAATGACAGATGATCAAAGGTTGAATATGATCAGTATGTCAAGCATTTGTACATGGACCTTTCTCTGAGGGACCAGGCAGGAAGCATTTTAACATGGTGTCTCATACTTCCCTTCATCTGTGTTTGTTCAAAACATACCAGTAACTGGGGAAAGCTGGATGACTGGCTGTGGATAAATGGCCAAACAGTGTGCGCCTGCAGAATGAGAGCACTTGGGTTTAGACAGAGCTATTGCTCATGTGAGGAGAAAGAGCCAACATTCATCATGCTCACACTCCCAGGTGTTACAGCTGAGAAAAAGATAAAGCATGCTGAGGGCATTTTTACACACTCCCCTTTCCAGAGGCAGTCAGGAATCAAAGCAGAAAAAGTGAAAAAGCATTTTAGAAACTCTGCACTTTCCAACTGCTCTTTTAAACACTGTTTTACAACACCTGTAGCAAATAGGAGAAAAGACTCACTGTGCCATGCTTACTATGGGTTACACACTTGCTAAACTTATTGTTATTACGTACTACGCACAACTGGTGCCAAGGCAGCCAAAAGAGGACTCTACGCTCACATGAGATTGAAAAACACATAAGGAACAAACAGTCTTTGCCCCAGAAAGTGAAGGGGTATCTGATCACCACCGCCACACCATCTCCGAGAAGGCTCACTTCCCTCCCACCCTCCTTCTCTTACCTAGAAATCTGCAGGACAAAAGCCTATGTTTGGAAATCCCTCTTTTAACCAAATTTTGTCTTTCCTTGGACACTGCTGCAACTTGTCAGCTCCAGCTCTGACCTGGATGGAGCTCACAGACAGCTCTGCAATTGCCCCTGCCAAATACTTGCCCTACTTTGGTAAGGCAAAGAAACAACTTACTAAGGGTAACTGGGATCAATGATCCTCTGAAAAGCCACAAGAACCAATTTATTAGTGACACCAAGAGTTTTATTAAGCTGAAAATAAAGTGATCTGTTCAGCTCATAATTTCTGAGGATCCTGCTGACAGCACCTAGTCTCATGAAAACTGTTAACCTTTAGAATTGCAACTGTGTGGACTCTTAAAAAGCAGCATAAAGCCTGCTTCTACTGAGATTTGACACTGATTGAACAGAGCATGAAGAATTTTTAAGTACAGAATCTTCCATATGCATTTGAATCACAAAAAGCATTTTCTGATGTTAGGTGGGTGGGAAATGAAGAGGGCGATTTGTGCAAAGCCATTGTGTCTTCTCTATGCCCTGTCCTCTGCCTCTGCCAGCACAGACCATTTAATTCCCTGTCAGGATGCCAGTGGGAGCTGTGACAACAGTGACCTGAAACTGAGTTTTAAAATGCACACTACAGCCTAAACAATGAGAGGTGAATATCCTCTTAAACTCCTCTGGGTTGTATAGAGGAATACAGGTAGCATTTCCATGTGACTTTTCTAAGCTTTGTTAGCCTTCCAAGGGATCCTATGAGCAATTCTGGACTTCAGCCAGCTCTGAGTGTGAGCAAATGCCCACGGAGACGATGGTGGGTACATAATTTTACATAATTTTTAATGTTCAAGTTAAATGTGCTGTATGTCCCCATCCTCCTGCATGCAGCCTGAGGAAACCATGTAGCCCTTCTGCTCACCTGGCTCTTGGCAGGTATCTCCAAGCTCCTACAACACAAGTAGAGGAAGGACCCTAAAGCTTGCTTGCCAGCCACAATATAGAAACAATCTAGCAGCAGATGAGTATTTTACTGCTCTGGAAAGAAAAATATTTTTAAATTAAAAAAAAAAAAAATTCAGCAGCAAGGCAACCATTAGAGGAAAAATATGGAAATAGTCCCATCTAGACACATACCATTAATTAACTTAGAATAAGACTGAAAATCAAGATGTCTAAACTGCATTTTTTGGGCTAGTGGCTGAACTACCAACGAACTGGGACCAATGCAAAGATCCAAAGTCTTCTCATGCAAAGAAAAGTATTCTTACTGTCAGAAGAATAGGAAAAAAAATCACAATGTCATTTCAAGTCAAAGCAAATATGTTGTTTGGTAAGTTTTAAGGTTTGGATTTTGGTTTTTTTAAATAAATAAATAAATCAATCTGTGTTTTGGTTTTATACAGCAAAGTAGTCGCTTCCCAAGCAAAACCACAATTTTGCTCAATATCATTAGGGGGTTGAATTTTTGGTGCTTTGAAATTGGATGTTGTGTTTAGAAAACACTAAAATGCTTTCCAAGTGCCCTAACTCTGCCTTCTGTCTCTGGATGAAAGCTTTTGCTGGATTTAAGATAAAAATCACTTCTGCTTCCAGTGTCTGTAACCTATTTTCTGACATATCATTCAGCTTTAATAGGCAATTAACAAGTGCAAAATACAGTGTTTCAACACTATCAGAATAGAATAGAGTAGACTGGAATGGAATGGAACAGAATGGAATGGAATGGAACAGGTTGGAAGAGACCTGCGAGATCACCACATCCAACCTATCATCCAACACCAACTAATCAACTAAACCATGCAACTATGCTGAGCTTAGTGCTGGCCCATTCTTCTCTCAGATGTTGAAACCACAAGCAGGTGCAATTCAGATAAAGGCAGGCCATGGTGACCAAAATAAGCTGTCAAGTGGGTATAAGAATCCTCTACCTGTTACATCCCCATCCCATAACTTGGTATCTTCTTACATCATGGTAGCTATCAGCATGTATGCTACAGACCACAAACAGCAAGGCCATGGAGAATAAAAGACACAAATATCTCTGCTTTATGGTTTAGAAGCTCAGCAGAATTAAGTTATTCATTCTCTCAGCTGTGAAAGACCCCAAAAGATACATCTCAGCATAAGTAGAAAAAAGAGAACAAAGGCTGTCACAGCAACATGAATGAAGGTCAACAGAGCTGGATTTCCTCATTCATTGTACCCATTTCAGATTGCCTGCCAGTAAAGGGGACCACTTTATAGCATTACTCTTGTTAGAAAGCTGCCACCACTGAGTTTTCATTACCTCCAAAGCACGCAGTGTAGAGAGCACAAAAAAGAACATCTCAGGGTAGGAAGGGCTATGACTGAGCCACGCAAGCTCTTTTTAGCTGCTAGAGTGGATCCCAGAGAATAACCTCAGGCTCCACCTGACAGTCTGTGGCCAAACCTATTGCCCAGGCACTGGTGGGATTCCATTTCATCTTTACTGCAGCCCATCTTCTGGGAAAACGGTGGAAATGGTGCTTCCAGCACATAACACCAACAAGGCAGAAGCTGAGCTTCTGGAATCATTTAAGGTGTGATCTTCTTGCAGAACACAGGCACTTCAAGGAAAGTACAAGGCCTTGATTAAAGGAAAAATAGTTCACACCATTTAAAATAACTCAGAGCACTTTAAAATATTCATCACATGGAAGCAGACAGAACTCTCATAGTTTTGCAAAATGTTCCTTGAAGACTGTGAGTATGACACAATTGTCTCCATATCAAGACTGACCATTTTCAGGTGCTCCAGCATTGATTCAGCACTGAGTGAAGCAAATAATAAAATTGTTCTGTAAAAGCAATGACCAGGTGTTCAGTGACTTTTAATCAGGCTGGTGAGGAGGTTCAGCATTTCTCTTCTGAACAGTTCCATTCTAAATATAGGCCTAGAGTACAAGGGGAAGTGGAAGACAGTTGGACCCTCCCTCCTGGTATTGCCCACACCTTTTGTGCAATGGGACATGGGAAGGTCTGCACTACTGGGCAGCAGGCATCCTTCAGTATGAATTACAACCACCAACCTGCCATAAACTTTATATCTGAAAAGGTACTGAAGTAATCAGAAAGGCTGCACAGGGTAATTGTGAAGGCTTTAATTCACAGTGAGCCAGTGGGGCTGGAAGGATAAGCACAAGCACTAAAGCACAGACTTCTCTTGCCAGCTCTGCCACTAAGCCCATGCAAATCACTTAATCTTCCTATTCGGTTCTTCCTCTGCTAAAAGGGGAATGTTAACGTTTATTTACCTTCCAACTCACAGGCATGTTGTGAGGATTAATTAGTTAATAACTGTTAAGTGCTTTGAAGATACAAGTGACTGTGCAAATTACTAAGTATTATTAACTAACATTAGGTTAATGATGCAGATAGGAGGGGCAGTTTTTATTTGGTGTATCAAGGCAGATACCAGGTTTCAGCCCCGAGATGCACACTAGCTAGCAAAAAATTAACAAGGTTATGAGAAAGATTAAAAGAATAAAGTTAATTTATTTCTACTGGTTCACTGCAACACAAGAGGAAATAAGCAGCTCTACCATTTGTGACCTAGCTAAACCACAGCTCTATTAATAACTCGAGACCACATTCTGAAAGCTGCTGCTCTGCACCTTGATTAGTCATATCCACCAATGTGCAAAGCTAGGGTTTTGAGTCGGTGGCAATTTCCACTCCTACAAGTTGCTCTGCACCTGTGAGCATGGTGACATGCAGCTTCAGGCAAGCAAGAATCAAAAGCAGTGTGCATACCTCACAACTGCAGCTTTTCATCATGATTGCTTGGCACTTTCTTTGGCTTCTATGAGGCTTCTGTGAAGCTTCTGTGAGGAATAAGGACGGTTATCACAGTATCACAGTATAACTTAGGTTGGAAAGGACCTCAAGGATCATCGAGTCCAACCTATCAACACAGACCCCATGACTAGACCATGGCACCAAGTGCCACATCCAATCTCCTCTTGAACGCCTCCAGGGACGATGACTCAACCACCTCCCTGGGCAACCCGTTCCAATGACGAATGACTTGCTCGGTGAAGAACTTCCTCCTCACCTCGAGTCTAAACCTCCCCTGGCGCAGCTTGAGACTGTGTCCCCTTGTTCTGGTGCTGGTTGCCTGGCAGAAGAGACCAACCCCCTCCCGGCCACAACCACCCTTCAGGTAGTTGTAGAGGGCAATGAGGTCACCCCTGAGCCTCCTCTTCTCCAGGCTAAACAATCCCAGCTCCCTCAGCCTCTCCTCATAGGGCTTGTGTTCAAGGCCTCTCACCAGCCTTGTTGCCCTTCTCTGGACATGTTCAAGTGTTTCGATGTCCTTCTTAAACTGAGGGGCCCAGAACTGGACACAGTATTCAAGGTGCAGCCTAACCAAAGCAGAGTACAGGGGCACAATGACTTCCCTGCTCCTGCTGGCCACGCTATTCCTAATGCGGGCCAGGATGCCATTGGCCCTCCTGGCCACCTGGGCACACTGTTGGCTCATGTTCAGGAGGCTGTCGATCAGCACCCCCAGGTCCCTCTCTGTTTGGGAGCTCTCCAGCCACTCCAACCTCAGCCTGTAGCTCTGCATGGGATTGCTGTAGCCAAAGTGCAGCACTCGGCACTTGGACTTGTTGAATGCCATCCCATTGGACTCTGCCCATCTGTCCAGTCAGTCGAGGTCCCTCTGCAGAGCCTTTCTACCCTCTAACTGACTAACATCTGCCCCTAACTTGGTGTCATCTGCAAACCTGCTGGGTGCATCTTTAAGAGAAGGCTCTTTTTGCATTTACGTAGCACTCCTCAGGCCAGGCCTGAGGTTTGTGAGGGGAGGCTGCAAAGAAGCAGCACACACCTATGCCTTACACTTTGATTAAAACTCCAGCGAAGATAGATGGCAAAGACACAGCCTGGAAAATTGAGACAGCAGCTAAAATAACTTCAGAAGATGCTTCCTCAGAGCAGCTGTCCACATAGCTCTGCTGAGGAAGCCAGGTGCAGCCCCTAAGAGCCATCAGCAACTTACACCTGTGGACCTAAATCACTTGTTGCTTATATGAAAAGAGCAGAAAATCCCCAGTTTCAATTGCAATCAAATATTGTGCGGATACTTGCTAAGAATTTGCAATTTATGTACAAAACAAAATGTATCTCTTAGTATGACTCTCAGTACTGTAGCTCTGGGTGCACAAGGGAACATTTTCTCAACTCTCTTTTTTCACTTCTCCACCTGAGCCAGCAAATTTACTTTTGGTAAACTTTTGCCTTTTTTAAACTACTTTAGTGGTGACAGATGTGGGTAAACACACAATTATTTTAGGAGGGTTAAGAAAGTAACTCTCTCTAGGCCTCTATTTTTCAGTAAGTCTTCATACAGCTATTCTGGTCCTGGGCAAAACTTTTAAATTCTATCATATCACAACATTTCCATGTAAAATAAAGATTAATATAAGCTTTAAGGGACAGAGAAACACAGAAGCGGAAAAAGCTGATGAAAGATAAGGAATTCCATTATCTCTAAAAACCTGGAAAACTGTTTTCTTTTGAGTGATGTATTTAAGCCCTGATGCTATGAATGTCTGCTGGCAGATACAGGACTTACTGTGAGGCCACAGGCTCCTTTAGACTGAAGATGCAGGCTCTCAGGCCGATGGATGATTAAGGAAGGCATGCAGCCAACCTCTGCTGCACTCATTTGACTCACTTGTGAGGAAGGAGGCAATTCCTTTACTCTCACTTCCAGATTACAAAGCTCAGAGGCACAACAAAATTCTCGGAGATAGAGGTTTGTCACCAGCACGAGAGCTCTTATTCTTCTCTGCATTACAATGTGCTAAGCCCTTGGGGGACCCCCTACCCTGTGCTCAGTCTCCTAGGTACTTTCTTCCTGGGGAAAGTGAAATAAATTCCTTTGTCAAGCCATTTCTTCCTAACAATGCTTATGACAGGAGAGGGGCTGCCGCTGTAATTAAAACAGGTTGGGAGAAGAGTTCCTGCTGAGCCCAGTGAAAGTACCTTAAGCCTACTGGTCAGGTAGGAGGTGTTGTACATGGTTGCAGCAGAGTGGCAAAATATAATTAACAATTAGGTACATAAAGTCATTGTTGTAAGATTTAAATACAGTAAATAACTTCGATGACAACTGCATCTCGATAGAAGGAATATGGGAGGTTGAATTTCGTACTTCAGTGTAAGGCTTAGTGTGGTGTCTACTGCTAAAAACACCTGACTTTTTAACAGCCTCCTGGATATCAAGCTCTATTTTCACATGCTTACAAAGTGAAATTTCCTATAACTGAACACTGACTTTAGGCTGACCTATTTATCTCAACAATATATGTGTTTTTTTTCTTCTAAAATACAAGCAAAACATTTTTCATGTTAAAATACACCCATTGTGACATATATATTCTTGCATCTTAGTAAGCACCAACATTAGCTCAAGATTTCTGTTTGACTGCAAATACCAATGCCCATTGCAAATATATTTACAATCCACTTATAACACTGTAAAGGTTAAAAACATCTAAGCAAGTACAAAGGTCAACTACTTACTCAAAATATCTTGTCCCCTAGACATATTGTTCCTTAATTTTTCACATGGGCTTTACTTTTCCTGCTGAAATTTACTAGCTATTGTTTGGCACTGTGTTGGACTAGAAACACTGTAAATCTGAAATGCTAATGTACTTTCCACTGCTATATCACCTGTAGTTACTTTTATCTCAAGCCAAGACTAGGAAGAGCAAAACAGTCTTTTATTGACTTTAGAGCTTAGTCCATTAAGTTTCCTGCTTTTCCATCCTCCAAAGACAATCACAGGCTGATAGCACCATCCTGGATTTTAATTTGTGTTATTATGAGCCCAGCTTCCATACACAAGCAGTATCATGGGGGCTGAGAACCTTCTCCAAGGAAAGGATGCAGATTACTCACCAGGTACCTGGCAACAGGAATAATTGCTTTCAATTTTTTAAAAACATATGGTGAGGGGCAGGCTTACCCAGTACAGAAGCTTCTGCAAAGCCTCTGGGGAAGAAGAGTAAAAAGCTCTTCATGCTCTTTGCCAAGATATTTCAGATGCAAAGTGGGACACCAACAAAGCTGAACCAAGTGACTAAAACCCTCATGAGCCAGCCACACAAACAAGGAAAACAACCCTTCAGGAAGAGATTTTAAAAACAACCAATAGAAAAGTGAAAAAATGCATATAATTACAAGGAGTATTGCTCCTTAGCATGTACAAATCAGAGATGCTGTTGTCTAAAGGATGAAAAAGCACAGACTCTTGTGAGAGCAATAGCCAGTGCTCCAAAACCTGTTGAATTACCAATGCACTTTCTATATTTTGCAGGCGCTTAACTCAATCCATCGCTCACATATGGCACAAGTAAGCACATCCAGCACACTTTAAATTATTTTGAGCAGATCTGGCACAACATTTTGCAGTTCAAAAGAAGCTGCCCCAGCATCCACAGAAGGTCTGCAATCATTCACTCCACAGCGTCTCCTGGGCACAGAGAGACTGTGGACAGAGTACAAAGTCAATGCAAGTATCTCGTAACTATTGCTGACATTAAAGGAGCTTCCAAGGCCAAAAGACAAACATCCCAATTCCTCTTTGTGTTGCTCATAGTCTAAAAAGGACAGTATTACTCTGAGGGCAAAGGCGTTTTTCAATTTACTTGCGTAAGCAATTTTACATATAAAGGTTAACATCAAAATCTGACTAGAACTAATCAGAAAAGGGTATTTTCTCAGGAGAAAAACAGGGGGTTTGCATCCTCCATGGATATAATCCAAAGCAACATCAAAGCCCGGCTGTATCCAGGGCAGCAGAAAAAGATCCAGCAGAATTCAAGACACTGGACAAAGGATTTCCCCCACAGACTGTCAAATCTTCTCCCTACCAATTGCTATGCAGGAAGTTTGTGGCATGTGGAAGTCCTTGCATCTGCAATTCTGAAGAATGGAGGGGTCAGCAAGGAATGAGGGTGCTGATACACCTAATGAATTAAAGGATATGAATTGTAACGCTACTGTTGTCCCATAAACAGTGGCCTACCATGAACTTAATTGCTGTGCTGCATTAAGTGTGTGAGATACAAGAGAATTAAAACCTACTACAGAGACAGTATTGAAAGTTTAGCCAGGAAACCCTCACCCAAGTTCCTTTTCTCTCAGATTCCATGAGACATTCTACTTATGCTACCTGCAGCTTCTTTACTAACATTTTCTGAGTTTTGCTAACTCTAGTCTTAGGTTCATCAGAAATCACTGTAATTGTTTGACAGCTAAGCACATGGAAATGAGATAGAGGTGGATTTGCAGTACTACAGTGAGAGCTGTTTACAGCAGGATCACTAAAGAAATACTAACACTGCTATAACAGCTGTGTTCAATTTTGTGGGTACAGAGGTCATCAGTAAGATGGCACCACATTAATAATCCTTGAAAACAAATTAACTGGTTGATTTTTTTTATTACTGAGTCCACATATTTCTCATTTGTTCTGGTTGACAGCACTGCAGCCCATTAGTTAAGAGTGGCTTGGTTTTGTTGTTAGGGCTATTGTCCAGGTGCCTATGAAATTATGTATGTTACAAGCTTAAAACCAAAGTGTTTCCTAATGGCACAGTATAAATTATAAGGATATATGGATTTTCTTTTTAAGCTAGACTTCAAATAAAATGTCATGTGAAAGAGAAAAGACATTCAAATATTGCAAATCCACATGAACATGAGTTTATTACAGTACAGCTCACTGCAAATTAACTGGGTACTAATCTTTTAATACTGTGGCTGATCCTTGGTCAACCTGTTACAAGAGTAAATTGCCATTCCCAGCTGTGCCATACTATAAGAGGATAAGCATCAGAGGGGCCCTTAGGAACAATCTATTTCAAGAATATCTCCTCATTCTTTCACAGCTAATCAGAGCAGAGTTAACACAGGAAAAGCCACCAGAAGGGAATGCAAGTGAATATGAATCTACTGCAATGCTGCAGTAAGGCAAGGATTTGTTAAATGTAGTAAGACACTGAAAATTCAGTAGTAAAAAGATGAAGAATTGAGAGAACTGCAAAATTAATTCAGCCCAAGAATTAATTTCAGTAAGACCCAGGGGTGTAACATTCAAAGACTCTGGGTCTAAAAGCTTTAGAGAGAGAGTTTATTTTCTCTTATTGCAACAAAGCCACAGCAGATCTTGGTAAAAGTCAGGTATCCAAGTGCTGAGCTGTTTTGGAGGAGACTTCTTGGACTCTCACATCAAAAGTTGCAATGCCAACCAGAGCATGACATACATTTGGGAACCCAAACGTCTCTGGCTCTTAGCAGCTGCTACACAAGCTGCATTTCCACTGAAAGGAGTTTGGCTCAGCATGTTTTCATACTCAGCAGCTTCCATGCCATAAATGCATTTTCTCTTTCAGTTTCTTCAACTTTCATTTTCATTTGCATTTACTCTACCTTCTGATTCCTTCACAATTTCAAGCTGACTACTCTAAGTCACAGCTGAGCAAAAATCCTCTCTGCACCTCACTTATTTCAAAATACTGTCAGCATTTGCAAAGTTCATAAGGCAGAAATAGTTATCTGCTGTTTGCACAACACTGAAAGCTAAGAGACATACAACCTATCTAAGGCTTTTGGCCACTGTTGCAATATTAATGCTGCAAAGTGATTTGAAATTTATAATGTTTTGCCTTCTGTTGCATATGCAGGAGAAGTGTGTTTGTGTTAAGTGATAGATGACTAAATGCCACCTCTTCTTATCATTCTCATCTTACTCCAAGATGAGAAAATAGAATCATAGACTGTTAGGGGTTGGAAGAGACCTCTAAAGATCCTCTAGTCCAATCTCAATGTCAAAGAAGGACCACCTAGGGCAGGCTGCACAGGAATGCATCCAGGCAGGTTTTGAAAGTCTCCAGAAAAGGAGACTCCACGATCTCTCTGGGCAGCCTGCTCAAGTGCTCTGTCACCCTCACAGTAAAGTTTCTCCTCATGTTGAGGTAGAACTTCCTGTGTTCCAGCTTATACCTGTTCCTTGCCCTATTACTGGGCACCACTGAAAAGAGGCTGTGACCTTCATCCTGACACCCATCCTTCAGATATTTATAGACATTTGTTAGATCCCCTCTCAGCCTTCTCTTCTCCAGACTAATCAGACCCTGGTCTCTCAGTCTTTCTCAACAGGAGAGACATCCAAGTTTCTTAATGATCCTTGTAGTTCTCCAGTGGAATCTCTCCAGCAGATCCCTCTCTCTCTTGAATTGGAGAGCCCAAAACTGGACTCAGTATTCCAGGGCAGAGTAGAATAATTGCAGAATGTAGAATAACTGCAGAATCACACTGTTTAATATGCTATAAGACAGCAAATAACCTCCCATCACCTACTGAAACATTTATGTGGATAAACAATGACTTCTAGAGAAAGCTATGTTACTATTGTCTTTCCATTACTGTCAGAAATATGGAGTAGGCAATCTTAAATATTGATAAAATCTAGCATATGTCTGGGAGCTGGATCTGCAGAAGCCACCCTGGTGCTTCTACCATCTAACCCCCAGTTCTGGAGAAATGATCAGAGGAAGGAAACACTGTTACTACACAAACACTACCTCCCTGAGCAGCGCCCATTTCATGTTGTGGGGCAGGACTGGCTGTGTTCCCTGCTTTTTCCCCTCCCTGCCCCAAATAGTTCAGCTGCATCCACCCAGTATTGCCCAGGCTAGTGGAGAGCTGACCCTCTCAAACCACTGCTATTCACTGCCATTCTACAGGCTTGCTTATATGGTGTAGTTACTCACACCGCCTGCTGCTGCTGGAATTAATACTGGTGCAATCTGCAGCGATAGCGCAGGGAAACAAAACAGCTTGACAGATGACTACTGAAAACTGAGAAGTGGTGTTAACCACGGGAAAAAAAACAAGTGTATATGAGAAATGCTAATAAAATAAACTGCTGAACACGGAGATAGTTCCCATGACTTTAGGAAGAAGTTCTTCACCATGAGGGTGGTGAGACACTGGAACAGGTTGCCCAGGGAGATGGTGGAAGCTCCATCCCTGGAGGTTTTTAAGGCCAGGCTGGATGTGGCTCTGAGCAACCTGATCTCGTGTGAGGTGTTTGTGCCCATGGCAGGGAGGTTGGAACTAGACAATCCTTGAGGTCCCTTCCAAACCTAACAATTCTATGATTCTATGACTTATCCCAGAGCTAGATTTAAAAGCTGGCACTAAAGAACACCTCTTACCAGACTTAGAAGCTCCTTTTTTGCCTATGTACTGTCCTCAAGAGTGCCTGGTATGACACAGACTAAATGGCTTTACACCTCAGGATGAATAGGCAATATATGGGGATCTTAGTTTTTTTTCCACTCTGTCCAAAAATGGTAGACTTATCTTCAGCCTTCAGCCTTCCTCTTGCAGGGGCAATATTTGGCCAACTCTCAGCAACCAAGTCCTGTGTTAAAGCAGCCAAAATTACAAAATAATGACAGCAAGAGCCATGCAGCCTGCTTTCTATGTAAAAATCTTGTGTTCTTCTGCTGACAATGTCAGAATCACCTCTCCAAAACCACAGAAATTATTTCCCTTTTGTGCTGACACTTCTCCTGTGTGCAAGAGGAAGGATGGTCTTGTGGCTCACAAAGACTGGGCTGTCAGCATGTGTGGCTCCTGTTCCCAGTGGTCACCAACTTCCTTTGTGACTTTAGTGGAGTTAACTTCTCCATCCACCAAAATGTCTGTCTTCTATACCACAACATTTAATTTTGCCCTCTTGTGTAAATACCACTGGAAAACTTAATGGCTTGTGATAGATGGGAAGCAGTATGAGAGTTCAAAATGTTATTCTTTTCATGGTGTTATCGCTTAGAGGGATTTTAGTTCTCAGTGAGCAAAACGTTCATCACATGTGCATGCCTTTATCTCTGAATATCACCTACAGTGCCAAGACATGGAGAGATAACTATTTAAATATACCTATTTTCCACTGCCTGAGGTAGGGATGTGGTAAACACAACCAAAGGAAGCACATCTTGAACTTAGTCCTGCTTCACCTTCATAGTTAAAGTAATTTTCAAGAAGCAAGGCAGCAAATGATTCATACATGTTTTGTGTAAATCCCTCTCCAGGCAAAAGCTACCAGGTAAATAGTCCACATCAAACAGTTACTGAAGTTCTCAATGTCTGTTTCATTTAGTTCTAATAGGATCACAGGATGTTAGGGGCTGGAAGGGAGCTTCGAAGATTGAGTCAAACCCCCCTGCCACAAGTCACACAGGAACACATCCAGATGGGTCTTGAAAGTCTCCAGAGAAGGAGACTCCACAACCTCTCTGGGGAGCCTGTTCCAGTGCTCTGTGACCTTCATAGTGAAGAAGCTCCTCCTCATGTTAAGGTGGAATCTCCTGTGCTGTAGGTTATATCCATTACCCTTTGTCCTGTCAGAGGGTGCAACTGAGCAGAGCCTGTCTCTTCCCTCTTGACACTCAGCCTTCAGATATTTGTAAACATTTATTAAATCCCCTCTCAGTCTTCTCCAGACTAAAAACAGACACCCCAGGACACCACCAGCACTGTGCAGTATAATAGATGTCTGGCTAGGCGACACAAGTTAACAAGGCTCAAATGAAGAAGTAGCTACGCTGGTACACATACCCTTATTCCTGATTCTCAGTGCAACACTGACTTGGACAGAAAGCCAGCTTATGTGCAGTCTCTTGTGATGGTGTTCACCTGGAGTGCTGGCGAGAAAGACAACGCACAAGGAGGTGGCACACTGGCTACATGTTAGACTACCTTCTACAGGTTAGAAACAATGATTTTAAGAAAAGTTTGAATTCCACAGATTGACAGGCACCAAGGAGGCTTGCACTGAGAGTCTTCAAACCCCATGTACTTGATATAATGCTGGAAATAATGGCTATGTAAATCAGGAAATAATGGCTAGATAAATAATTGCTTCGATGTAGACATGTAAGAAAAAAAAATGTTATTTTTAGTAAACAACCAGGCAACCTTGAACAGTAACTTACAATTAAATTCAGAGTTCCTGCTCACATCCCAAACAAACTTCATGTGGCTCACCTAAATGTAGAGATGGAGACAGAGAAGTTATTTTAAAAAATACTATAGAGGGAATTGCCTTTCCTTACATCATGCCTTTTACTCTTTAGTGCTGCATAACTCAAGTGCTGCTATAACAATCAATTATGGCATCCCAGTGAATTGCATAGGTTTGGAGGACTTTTTTGGGGTTTTTTGGTTTTGTTTTGCATCAAAAATACTGTATTGATCACCATTACCTATGACTTGCCATCCAGCTTCAAAAACAGTTCCTATTCAATTAAGGTATTGAGAACTGGACTAGAGGACTGATGGAAGCAAGGTGGAACTGCCATCTAAAACTTTCTGCTGCTTTGCATTAGTCAGAATTTTCTACTGAATTTATTCCAGATCTGTTTCAGAAATAATTATGGCTTTGTTCATAGAGATGCCATGCCAGACTCCAACCAGGATGCAGCATATGTGTCAAAAGTCAGCTTGTGCAGAAAAATTATGGAAGCTGTTAAAGGGATCTGTCAGTTTCCACTGTCTGAGCTCCCAAGAAACTCCAAGAGCAAACATGGAGGCTATAACAGAAGATTAGCTTTCAGATATTATTTCAATGCAATAATATGAGCTATTGTGGGTAATGAAGGAGAATTGTTTTCATGATTTGATTTGAGATGTAATGGTGACCTTCCTTTCTTTGGAGGTTACTGTGAAAATCAGAAACAGCAGCAATTAATCTGCTTTCCCCCATACATGCATTAAATTCCTACTCACTGACACTTGTTTTTCTCAGATCCTCATTCCAGTACATTACATATTCTACATGATAAACACATAAATCTGCTGTGTGTGTCTATTCCACCAAATCTGTAAGCTGTTTAATATTGTCTTGAGGGAAATACTTTGTTCCAAGTTATCATTCTCTATTTTCCTCAGTTGAGAAACTTCCCAATAAATGTCATGGACTCCTGCTGTTTACTGATAACACCAGTCACGATGTGTGATCAAACGATCAGGCTCTTCTTTACCTCACCACTACAGCTAACATAATCCTACAAATTAGAAACCAGGCACAATTGTGAAAGGAAATGACCAAAAATACTTTCCCTACTTCACATCTTCTGAGCAAAATTAAAAGCAAAACGTTCCCCCTATTACAAAGGTACAGTGCAGTCATGGCCATTTGGCAAGAAAGGAGGCCAGACACTCATAAGGAGTGCAACTGAGTAACTAGATGTAGAGTACATTTGAATACTGTCTGAGAACCTTCTGATTTTTTTTTTGCTTGAAGTTCTCAATAACTAAGAATTGCATTAATTAACACCTAAGGGAATATTCATGCATTTTTCATACACTAAAAACATCTGCATGCATAAGCCATCCAGACTCTCCCCAGGTGACTCAATCTGAGTAAAGTTAGTCTGTAAAGAAAGCACTTTTCAGCCCATGGACTTGTCCCCAGACAGAGCTCACCACAAGCACTGGGGAAAAGAAGTTTTAGTTGGCTTAGGTTAAGTTGCTTCATATGGCAGTGCCTACTGGAGGACAAATAAAGTGCTTAACACATTCCACTTTAGTGCTCAAAATATTTTCCAAAGGTCCCTAGTACATTTTTAAACACAATAAGTGAAAATTGCCATTTTTGCTAGATAGGGAAAACATTTGATACGTTCTTAGGAAAAAAAGTTATTAGAAATTAATAGGAGATAAGCAGTCTGTCTGTTAAAATAAGCACTTTTTAAAGGAAAGTGCCTCTGGAACCATAGAGAAAATAAGATCTTACCCAAAACTCCCTAAATTTTTATCTTTTCTTATGTCTCCATTGAAGGTTTCAAATTTCTCCACTAACAGTTAAAGACCTTACATTTTTATTATTTATAATTAGGTACTGATACACAACTGCAAAATGAGGTTCAACAACATGAGCTGTGAGTTTAATCTTGAACTATCAGCACTGTAAATTTCCTTGCTTCATCAGTTGAAGACAATTTAATGAACCATTTATTACTGATTTAAACTCTTGAAACCTCTCTGAAGTTGAACTACGCTCGTGTCTTAATTGTGTAATCAGATGGTGGTGTGTCTTGATCACTGTATACATACAATATGCACCCACCCCAAATACAAGCAGAACACTTCAATCCCACAGCAGCAACTTCACATATGGTGTTAGAAAGAGTGAGAACTGGCAGCTGCCTAATGGAGCAGCCTTCAATGGGGGATAAATTGTTTTGAGAACACAGCTTAGTAACACTTCTTCCTCACCATCAAGACACTAAGAATTTAAAAATTGAAGCTTACTCAGAGGCAACGTGAGAGGTAACTTTCTCACTTCTGGAAAGCAACATACAGGCAGAACAACTGGGGTAAAGCCCTCACCTGCATGAGCCACGGAGCATCCCTTGAAGACTTTTACTGAGTTTTGGTCATTATTAAACTCAACAGTTGCAGTATAAATCCCTTGAGTGTTTGTATTTCAAGTATGAACAAATACAGTTGGAAGGAAAAATAAATAACACAAAAAAAAAAAAAAAAAAAAAAAAAAAAAAAAAAAAAAAGGAAGCCAGTAACTGCAAGTTTGAAATGCTTCCAGTGAGCAAGAGTTTCTGAGGATAGAGATGCCTAGAGCACTGGCTTCTTACCATGTAGCTTGCAAAGTGAACTCCAGCCCTAGTGTCTTTCCATGGAGCAAACCATGTGAAAGTCAGATTCTGGCAGCTGGGAAACTTCCAGAACTTTGGGTACCTTAGACTGATTCTTGACTTATTTCTTATAGCACAATGGGAAATTGAAGGAGATGTGCATACAGCTTGATTTTTTTTTTTTTTTTTTTTTGGGGGGGGGAGTGTGGGGGTGTTATTATTAATAGTAAAAGAACAAGAATAAAATATTAAGTTATTTTCTGAAACTGTCTCACAAAAAGGTCCTGTGGTCAGCCATGAATGTCAGACGTCAGCCCGTAACGATTACTTGAGCCTTTACATTTGCCCACATGCACTTCGGCCCTAGGCTTTTGGCGCTCTAACTCCACCCGAAAACCGAGCCAGAACCCAGACTGGTGATGAAAGACGCTGCCCTACTGACTGCTGAAAGACCATTAAACGTCTTTTGTCTTTGGGGTTCTTTCAGCCTCAAGTGACCCACAGCAGTAAAGGGCTGTCTCTGATGCGTGTTGCAATAGATTTGGTTTATTCTATTTTTAAATAGTGTCTCGAGGATTAGGAATCCCTTGGGGAAGTTTCTGCACTGTCAGGAAAAAAATTGTGACCTTCAGCCTCAGCTCTTCTTTTGCTCCCTTCGACCCCATCTTCCCCTCTCTCACCACAGCTGCGCGCCTCCCACCTCGGCGTACAGCTCCCGCGCGCCCGGGCTTCACCAAAGCACGCTGCGGCCTCAGTGGCTCCGGCAGAGCCAGGGGCTTCGCGGCCCCGCGTCTTCCCCCCGCCCCGGGTACGGCCCCAGTCCTTTCGCCGCGGCGCTCTCGCTGACCGGCCTCTGCCCGCCTCGCGGCCGCGGGGGCGCCCTCTGCCGGCTCAGGGGCAGCAAATACCGAGCCAAAACCCACCCAAAGCGGCCCACGAGCGGCTGCCCATGGCGCCGCCACCCCGCAGGGGGGCTGCTGCCTGGAAAGACTCACGTTAAACCCCAATGTAGTTACACTTTGTAATTCAAAGAGTGCAACAAGCCCTCCCGTCCCTCACGTACGCTCCAAGCACTTACGGTGAGAGGAGACAGAAGTTCAAGTAACCAAAACATTTAAAATAAATTGGCTCTGTCGTTTTGTGCTTTTCTTTTCCTTTTAAAGCAAAATTTACTATTGCAGCACTGGGTATTCCCTGTGTTCTCTGAGAGAGTGATGTGCAGCACTAGAGACACACTGCTGCCAATTGAAAATAAACGAGGAGGAATGACTGTAAATAATCGAGCAGAAAACCAAGTTTCTTTTCAGAGATGTATCTTAAAGATGAATACGTATTCATCCCAGCAGGCAACTTTGGCAACTGCCCTTTTTTAGAACAAGATTTGCTTTTCTGCTTCCACATCAGGTTTCTTTTCACACTGCAGTGTTAAATTCTGCACTGAACTACCAGAAAATCTCTGCAGATGAAGTCTGTGCCACTTTAGCAAGTGCTATTGTAGGCTGAGGTCTTAATTTTTAATCACAGTGCAACCCCAAGCTTCACACCAAACTACCACAGAACCATGGCAGCCCCTGCAAGCTTAACACGTCAGACAAGAAATTACAAGGACCAGAGCTGCTGAGAAAGGACACATGTAAGATCAGTAGCAAAACAGAGATGGCAATTTCCATCTGCTAGACGCTCCTATCTACAGGATCACACTGTTCCCTATCAAAGTGTCATGCTGTGGAAATGATGAGTACCATTAGAGTATAGTCCAACATATGTCTCACAGCAAGGTATGGACATCAAGTATGAGTCTGCAGGAGCAAGGGAGAAAACAGAATAAATCTACTCCTTTATCCCTTTTTTCCCTAGGATACAGAAAACACAGAAGACTGGAAAAGCAAACTAAAACCACATACTCCTTAAGAGACTAATGAGCAATATCTGATGTCTAAGCCAAAATAACTTCAAGGAGATGGCAGCATCGTGACTGATTCAGGGATGCTCCTACTCCAATTCCCTGTGGAGAAATGCAACACCACACCAGCACATTTTTCTTTGCTGCACAGAAACCAATCTTCTGCCAAACTCTGGCTGCCTGGTAAAAGCAAAATTAAACATTTATGTGTCAGACAGATCAGCTGCATGCACTATCACTCATTCATTAGTACAGACACTTTAACGAGCACAGGCTACAATCAGAGAGTCCACTGTTGCTGCCATCTCAGGCAGAAGGCTTTGTGTGAACAAGTCAATGAGTTTTGGGGAACCCCACAGTTTTCCACCCACATAGCACAACCTTTTCCTAACCCATGAAGTGTAATATCATCTTGTTCATTACAGAAGCAGCTAACTGTGGCGATGGATGAGTCAGAATTTTATATGCTTCCTCATTACTGTCAAAATTGGCAATGAAATCTCCTTCTTTCTTCCCTAGCAAAACCTTTGCAAAATCTGTTCAGCCATGGAGAAATAAGTTCCAAAGTTGGAAAAGGAATTCTAAAATATACCTCTTCCCTATGTACTGCAGGCCATCTTTGAGCTGACAGTAGAAAACTTTATGGTTGAGATCCATCCAAAATGTGAATTGCTAGTTTTAGTAATTAGGGGACAAAGAGGACACTTTTTGCATGTATCTATTTGAAGAAGGATGGCTTCAGAGATACCACCAAGCTTACTAAGAAATCCTATTTGCAAACCCAGTCCTGTTTAACTATCCTCACAGTAACCTGGCCTCTGAACTTCTCCTTTGGTCAATAATTGCTTAGCATTTTTACACTGGAAAAAGTGTGGCAGGGACAGATATACACCACCATCTGATGAAGCTGTTTGGCCTGAAGTTATCAGAGAAGGTCATAAAAGATGAGCTCAGAGTGCTGACTTCAAAATCCATGGAGCTATAGTCTATGTTAACCTAGTAGGTGCCTAGCTAAAGCCATGCGTACATATACTCTAACACAATGGATCGAACAGCTGAAAGAGGCAGAGGCTGTTGTAACTGCAAGGTAAGACATTTAAACGTAAGGTATTTAAGCAGGGAAAGCAAAATGGCCCCATTTGCAGCCTGCATCACACATATGGTACTGAAGCATGGGGAAAGCTGCAGGAACATGCCACCACCCTGCTCAAACATACCTTTGCCTTCCCAAAATAACGGATGACACAGAAAACAACAGAGAAATAATCCAAGAACTGAATATAGAAGTGGTTGTTCAGAGAAAGCTGAGCTTGGGCAAAGTGGCCAGCTGCCATTGATGGTACTTGCAAAACACTCATTCTGATCTGGATTTTGACCTCCAGGACACAGTGTTCCAGGGAAAAGCAAAACTCACTAACTTGTCCAATATCCTCTAAATACAGATGAAGGTGTATTTGGTTCCACAGCAGGAAAGGCACAAATCTAATTCCTACAACAAAACAGATTTAGAATGTTAGATTGGGCTGGGAGTAGAGGATAAAGAGTCCAAAGGTTTGTCAAACACAGAATTAGGCTATAGGGTAGACAGAAAGGCATTTATTAAGGAGTCCAAAGGTGGAAATGAATGGGGCAGTGCTGGACCTAGATGGACTACGTCCAGGGTGGCTTAGCTTGGAAGGGCATAACAACTGTGTCCACAAATCAAATTGGTGGCTGCACCAAGATGTAGTGGGGAAATCTGTAACATTTAGTGAGCAGCCACAAGTAACATTCTACCTGCACTACCTGGTTTAATGTTGTGAAACACAAACACAGCTTTCTCAGTGCAGACCTTGACAGCAGCATAATTAAGAAATACTGAAATACAGAACAGCACTTTTACTCCTCAAAAAGAGTCAGGTATTTTTCACACCAACCAGATTTTTCAGTAATATATCAGGAAGAATTGTTAAAGAACCCTTATCTTCCATACTAGCATATCTTTCTGAGCTAAAGGGATGCTCACAGAGATCAGCCTCCAAGATCACGATCCAAAGCCAAACTGTCCCTGCAGCAGCTTGGCAGAACAGCAGCACTCAGCAGACATGGTCATTGTGTTCCCCAAAGCCAGGATACACGTGGTGAGAGAAGCAACCTCCCTCACCAAGCTGGCCACTCTAATGAGAGAGGCAGGTGAGGCGTGGGCAGAGCAGCAGCCTCAGCAGGCTCTTTCAAGGCCTCAGGAGCAGGACTGAACAGGAGGGACCATGGCAAGTCACCTGGGTATGCTGCAGCAGTTGTCAGGGTTAGTCACACAGACAAGAACAGCAATGGTTGCAACCTGGGTAAAAGCTGTTAGCAAAAGAAATGTGGTGACCCAAACAGTGGCCCCACCTGAACAGGTAGGTGTCCAGGTTCCTGGCTGCAGGGCATGCCAAAGCCTTTCACTTGCGGCGGCAGACTGCAGAGATAACCCCTGTGTGCATTGTGAACAAGTCAATGATATGTCAGCCTGGTGGCTGAGCTGAAAGGGGAGGTCTTAAGGCTAAGGACTGTAAGGGAATGAGAGGGAGACAGACTGGTGGAGCCAGGCTTTTCTCTTCCTGCAACAGAAATGGGAGCACCCATCAAACAGCATGCAGGATCAAGATGCCCCTGTACCCTGTCCCTGGCAGGTGAAGACAGAAGCCAAAATGAATGGAGTGAGTGGATGCAAGTTCTTGGCCACAACAGAAAGCAAGCACCTTCCTTCCCTGTCTCACCTCCCCAGGTGTTTCTGAGAAATAGATCTGAGGCCCTGCTGGAAGGCAGCCAGTGTAATGGAGATGTGGATGCTAGGCAACCTATACCAGAGGTCTTACCACAGTCACATAGGCCTTCCAGCCCTGTAACAACCTCTTCACAAGGAAGAGTTGCAGTTGTTGGAGACTCACTTCTGGAGAGAACAGAGGACCCAATACAGCAAGTTGACCCTTATCATAGGGAAGTCTGTACTCTTCCTGGAGGCCAAATCAGGAATATCACCAGGAAATTAGTGCAGTTGTCAGACTATTACCCACTGCTGACCTTCCAGACAGGTGGGGAGGAAGCTGCATCCCATAGTCTGAGGGGAAAAAAGAGAGACTTTAAGGCAGTGGGAAGGTTGGTGAGTCTGGGGTCCAAATTATTTTCTCTTTTCTCCTTCCAGTTGCAGGGGATAACATGGCATGGAATAGAAAGATCCAGCCTGTAAATATCTGGCTCCGAGAGTCGTGCAACAGAGGCAGGGCTTTGGGTTCTTTGATCATGGGTGTTTTATAAGACACCAGGCATGACAAAATTAAGTGGGAAAGACTAATCTTTCAGGGGAAAGGGTTCTAGGACAAGAATTAGTAGGGGTTATTCACAGAGCTTTAATTTAGATTCAAAGGGGGATGGGATTGTAGCTGAGTCTGCACCAGTAGGGCAGTACTGGGACCAGTACTATTCGATATATTCATCAGCAACCTGGATCGGGGAACAGACAGCAGGGCAGAGGAGAGGGATCTGGGGGTCCTGGTGGATAGAAGGATGACCATGAGCCAGCAATGTGCCCTTGTGGCCAAGAAGGCAAATAGGATCCTGGGGTGTATTAGAAGGGGAGTGGTTAGTAGGCTGAGAGAGGTTCTCTTCTCCTCTACTCTGACCTGGTGAGGCCACATCTTGAATATTGTGTTCAGTTCTGGGCCCCTCAGTTCAAGAAGGACAGGGAACAGCTTGAAGGAGTCCAGCACAGAGCCATAAAGATGATTACCGGAGTGGAACATCTCTGTTATAAGGAGAGGCAGAGGGAGCTGGGTCTCTTTAGCTTGGAAAGGAAGAGACTAAGGGGCAACCGCCTTAATGCTCACAAAGGCTGTGGAGTCTCCTTCTCTAGAAACATTAAAAATCCTCCTAGATGTGTTCCATTGTGACCAGCTCTAGGTGGTCTTTTTCTAGCAGAAGGCTGGACTAGATGCACTTTCGAGGTCCCTTCCAGCCCCTAACATTCTGTGACTGAGTGACAAAAAACATTTTATGAAAGAAAAAAGGAAACAATGTTATAGCAACTCTAATCTTCTATTTCAAATGGTTTTCATTGAGTGGAGAAAAACCTGTGGCAGTTGATACCCAGTAGAGATTGTATCAATACCTTACTCGAAGCAGAGATGGCAATTCTTGCTGTTTGTAACTGACAGCTGAGGACATTGCTCCCACATTGAGTCAGGTCATGCTTCCACGATCACCACTGCCAGCGTAGCTCTCACAGGTTTATCCTTTACCCTCGCAAACTGTGTTTCCTTTGCTGTAAAAATATCTCCAAGAAATTAACTCAGATGTTCAGCCCAGAAAAGCCACGCCCCTTCCAAAGCAGTATTGATACATGACAGTAGATGGCGCTGCTCCACCTGGATCCGCACAGGTCCCTCAAACACGGCCAGAGAGACTCCGAAGGCTCGCACGGGAGATACATACTAATAACAATTACTAATCATATAGTACGTCCTTTAGAGAGACAGACCTTCCGTATAAGCTCTCTAGCAAGAGCTAAATTACAGGTCCAATATGTTAGCTGTAATAAAAATACTGCAGAACTCAGTTCTCCAACAGCCTAGCTCTAAACTGTTGTTTTAAGTAACCGTGCTACCTTTTGTAGCAGTTTACATTTTTGGAGGGGCAGAGAAAGGAAACTGTGCATCTAACTAGCATGTCTCCAAGATCACATTTCACCATTTGATCAACATGAGAGAGATCATCCACAGCCCAGCCTTTCCAATTGCAGAGAATTTCCAGTGAAAAGCACCCTTGTCTTGAGTTGAACATCAGTTTGTTCATTTAGTCAGGAGCCATACACCAAGCATTTACCTCTTCTGTTATTAAAAAGGAAATTCTAGATCTTATGTTCAGACAACTGTGTTTGCAGGAATCAGAGGCAAGAAAAGCCCCCAAATTTGTTTACAAATATCTTTAACATTTGAAAGACTGGTGTGAAAAACTCTTAAGTTGTCAACACTGGCTACTGAGTATGCTTTTAGTAAGATAGCCATGGTACATATGCACAGTAAATTAAGTTACAAAATGTTAGGGGTTGGAAGGGACCTCGAAAGATCATCCAGTACAACCTCCCTGCCAGAGCAGAATCACCTATACCAGATCACAGAGGAATGCATCCAGCCAGGTTTTGAGTATCTCTAGAGAGAGTCCACAACTCCCCCAGGCAGCCTGTTCCAGTGTTCCATCACTCTCAGTGAAAAAATGTTTCCTCATGTTTACCTGGAACTACCCTGAGAAGATTTTATATTGATTCTTTGACAAACAAGAACATTAACATCAAAGTGAGATAAACATTAAGTATAGGAGCAAGTATCTTTGTCCTGAGTATTAGCAGTTCTATAACACAGCATACACAGAAGCAAATCATGGTGTAATATTGTTCAATGAACAAGCAAAAATACTAAGCATTATTTGATCTTCCATTAAGCAATGAGACAGAGTTTTAAACAGGATGACAACAGACTAATCTCAAAGTGGGTTTTCAAACAGCAGTGTAATAGCAAAGCAAAAGCTAGGCTCAAACTTACTTTTAAATAAATTGCCTTAATCTTTGACATTAAGTATTATGTATATAATGCAATAAAGGAGTGTCCTCTGTCTGTTACAGAATCACTGAATGTTAGGGATTGGAAGGGACCTTCAGAGATCAAGCCCAAACACCCTGCCAAAGCAGGATCGCTTAGGGCAGGCCACACAGGAATGCATCCAATGAAATGTCTCCAGAAAAGGAGACCTCTCTGGAAAGCCTGCTCCACCCTCACTATAAAGAGCTGCCTCCTCGTGTTGAGGTGGAACCTCCTGTGATCTAGCTTGTACTCATGGTTCCTTAGTCTCTTTTCACTGGCACACAGTGACAGGACATCACCTTCATCTTGACACCCACCCCTTAAATATTTAGACATTGGTAAGATCCCTCTCAGCCTTCTCTTCTTCAGACTAAACAGCCCCAGGTCTCTCAGTCTTTCTTCACAGGAGAGATGTTCAAGTCCTGCAATCATCTTCAAAGCTCTCCATTGAATTCTCTCCAGTAGATCTACCTCTCTCTTCAACTGGGGAGCCCAAAACTGGACACAGTATTCCAGGTGTGGTCTCACCAGGGTAGAGGGGGAGGAGAACTCCCTAGACCTGCTGGACACACTTTCTTAATGCATCCCAGGATGCCACTGGCCCTCTCGGCCACAAGGGCACATTGCTGTCCCATGGACAACTATTAGGCTATGAAAAATAAAAAGAACAGAAAACAAACATCAGCACACTCCAACCAAATAAGGAAACAAACATTTATTAGAAACCGGTAGTTTCAGAGAGCTAGAAAGGTAAACATACATTTAAAAACCAAAGAATACTCAGTTGATCACAGTCATCATAAAGGCACATAATGAAAAATTAAATTTTAAATTACCTCATCTTTTCCACATTTTAAAACATCATTACCATAATTTTCAGCACTCATAATGGCACTTGCACAGTATAAACAAGATGGAGAAAGTCCAGAAGACAGACACTGTTAAAGTCATCTTAGCATCACAAACACACAATACATTTGCTCATTGGTCACAGTCAAATAAAATAGGATTGGGAACCGATCTCACAAACCCCACAAAGGTACAAGAATGTTGGCAAACCCAGAAAACATTCAAATCACAAAGGCATTTTACACGTGGATGATTTGGATAGAATGACTTTTTGTGTTGTTTTGTTTTTTACAAAGTGCTAAATCCAAGGTTTCCCTGACAGGAAGGCCAAAAGACACAGCTAAAGCTGCCCTTGTCTGAAGTCTGATAAACCAACATTTTATAACACAAATTTCATGGACTTGTTATTTATCAGTTTATGAAGATTACACATCAACCATGGAAGCACTGAACGCAGATTCACATCTGTTTGCTGCTCAAAAACTATGGCCCAAATATTAAGTGGACAAGGGAGTTTCAGGCAGTTATAGAGGTTTGCTTGCTCATTTGTTGAAAAATTTAAAAAAAAAAAAAAAAAAGATGCTTAATAACCTTACAGGAACAATGTTCTTCCTTCAGTAATCCAATTTCAGGAAGTAATGTAAGAGCAGTTGCTTTTAGAAGGTCAAGATAAGACTAATCTAGAATTTACAAAGATTAAGACACCACGCATTGCAGAAAACGGAAAAAGCATAACAAATGGGCTTGACAGTAAGTGTGACTCTATGTCAGTGTTCAGGCTTGAAGGCAACTGAAATGCTGCACATCCATCCCTCCTCCCAAACGACAAAAAGGAAGTCATTTTAGGAGTACCTGTACATGGAAACACCAGCAGGCTTTCTGCATCGAGGGAGCGCTGCTTTGTTTTTTCAAGGAGGAGCTGTTTCTCAAGCAACAACAAATTCTGTGTGCACGCTTTGTTTGCTCCAGTAACCTCAACCCAATGGGCACCTGAGATCAGTAGCCCCCTTTGGTCACCTGGGAAAGATGCTTCAGTCCTCCACTACCTGAATTTCTTGCACACAGCTAGTGTGCACAGAGAAGTGTGAGGGAAGGGGGATTTATAAAACCTTTACATCATAATGTAATTCTGAGCAAGGAAAAGAATGGGGAGTCCAAAGTGAGAAGCACTTCTCTTCACACAGCAGCTATGATGAGCTCCTCTATTGGCCGTGTTACAATCACTATCAGCTTAATACTGGATCCTCCACCTCATTTTTTAACAGCAACTTGCACTTGTATGGAATGGACCTACTACCCAGGCTTTTTCTGTTCCTGTGCATTACATGACTCTATGAAACACACAGCTGTAACACTAAGCTTGATGGAAATGTTATCACCACTTACCATAAGTGCAATGAAATTTGAGTCCAGTGCAACAAGTTCTGAAAATCACTGATTGTACTACAAAAATACCGTGTAAAATCCATTTGAGGTATTCTGATACCATGGGACAGCACTTTCTTAGGTTCTTAATATTTCAATAAGAAAAAAAAATACAAACAAACAAACAAAACCTGTTAGCCTGAAGAAAAAGGTGATGGGCTACATGTTAATGTGTTATTTAATCTTTTCTTGTATCTAAGAACCTATTTCATATGACCTCAATATCAAGTTTTCAAAAATAGCAATAATAAGTGCTTACTTATAGGCATGCAAAAGGTTGCCTGTGAATTACTTGAGTATAGGCAGTGTGACAAAACAAAAAGTCACTTTCATATATTCAGTATCAAGGCAGTATAAACTTCTCCTACCTTTGGTTTGATCCAGGCCAAACACACATTTAAGGAAGACAAATACAAAAAACCCCAAAAGCCAATGAGTAAAATATGCACAATTTCCTGAAAATACATATTGATGATTTAGATAGTTTCTTGATTTTTCTTCAAACTGAGTGATATTTTAAAGTGCAATATAGGCATCACTTTAGAAATGGTGAACTAGAATTTTTAAAAGTTTCTTGCCACTTCAGGGCAAAAGTAGAAGTTGCAGCATAAAGATCTGTCTCCATTGTGAGCAGACTGCTTGAGGAATCATTTTTGTTCTATTTCAACAAGATTAGAAGCATCTCACCTTCTTCCTTCACTCATGCTATTCCCAAGTTCTGCTTCATTTTTTCATACACAACATAGCTGATGCTGACAGCTGGAAGCACTTTCATAAAATTAGGGGCTATGCCCCTATAAAGTCCTCTGATGCCTTCTGTAGCAATAATTCTTCGAAAGAGACCAACCATGTTTAGCTGTGGAGCTCCTTCTATGGAAGCTAGAACAAAATGATAATGTGTCACACAGTTCTAGTAATATTAAAATTCCTAAGTATTAAATATGTGGGTGATGAGTCCACTGCACCTCTAGGACCACTGATTATAACTTCACTCCTCACAGAGAAGAGATCTCTTAAATCCCAGACATCTGAGAGACATCTGTGTGTCTAAATCCCAATGAAAAGCTTTAATGCACCAATATTCCTTTGGAAACTTAGACTCCTATCCTTGAGTCTATAAAGCAAAAATATCGCCTATGAAACTGTCATTAAATATTCTCCAGAACTAACATTGCTGTCTACTTTCACAGGATGATGCAAGTCCTTTCCATTTTACCTCTAAAATTTAGGAAGCATCCTAAATTTTAGACAAGTGCTCCCAAACTATGACAGGAGCTCTATGCCTAGTACTTTTGCATGGAATGTAGCTCTCAAAGCAGAGAGAGCACTAGTGTCTGCAATGTTACATTTAAATCAAGTATGATGGAGAACAATGTCAGGCATAATAGGAAGAAGAGACCAACATTAAGAAGGATTTTGCAGATAATTGCTTGGTTTTCTGAGTTGAGTTTTTTTATGCCCTTAACTCTCCTATGGCTATCCCAAATGATACAATTTTGATGTGACCACACAGAAACATTTTCAGTACAACAGAACTCACCTTGAGCCTGCATGCGTGTTCTGATAAGAGCAAGAGGGTAACTGGCTAACTGCCCACAAGTGCTGGAAGCAGTACCACATCCCAACAACACAAAAACACCTGGGTTAGCAGAGCTTGATGCATAGTGTTCTAGCCATGTACTCTTTAAGAGCTGCCAAGATATAAAATTAAGTAAGAGAAGAGATCTGTGTTCAATAAAATAAGCAAATGCAACTTTATTAACAAGAAATCTTAGGGACTCAATCCTGGAAAGTACTGTTATCACTAAAAGCAAGCATTCAGGACTGATGTAAAGCCCACAGGTAGCATCTTAGCACACAGGGAAGGACTTCAAGCAGACTACACTAGTTAATGGTTAGAAGACAAATCCTTAACAGACCCTGCAGCAATAACAGTCTCCATGTTCTAGACTTATTAATATTTTGGCAGGGGAAGGAGGAGGAAAACACAACTCAGGACACTACAGGGTAAAACTCCTCACACAACTAAGTATGTCACCCTATGAAGAAGCAAGGATGCAAACTGTAGAGAACAACTTCCATATTGCTTGGAAAAATGTTTGATCAAGCAATTCTGCTGATTACTACTGCAGTGTCACAAAGGAAACTTGTCTAGGCTAAGAAAAATATTAGTCAGACCATCTGAGTTACTTAACACACTTTGAAGCAACACCTAGCACCTAGGGTAGACAAAACATTTCAATTGTTCCATCATGAATGCAAGAGGTGGCAGGTCCTCTTAAAAGAAGAGAGCGGTGTTTCAAACACCTCATAACAACTCTGTGTCACACAGAATTCTGGTGACGTGCACAGATATGCCAGAAACCCGGGTTACTATAATCCAATTATAAATCAGAGAGAATGGCAAAACAAATGTATTAAGTATCACAAATGCACAGAAGGCAACATAACCTGACTATCAGATCAGTTCTTTTAAGGCCCATATTTGCTATCAAATGTGTATGTTCCAGTGCCACAGGATTAGTGAGGTACATCAGCACATTGTATTGCCACACTCTAGATAATTGTGTCTTACAATATATTTGTTTGCTAACTGCCACCATTTAAGGGCCCATCAGCACAGGCACTTCCCTCCAGGAGGGACAAACAAAGAAAAACATTAAAGTCTAGTAAGATTAGTGGAAATTCTCATTTGCTCATTTTTAAATGGGAAGCAATTGTAATACTACGAACATACAAAAAACCTATCATGATAGATTACAGATCTAACATGACCTGATTAATGATAGAAATATTCTAAAGAATATTTATCTTTTTTATAAACTAACCAATGAAAGCTACATGCTACCTAAACTCACCTCATAAACAGCAAGGTCAATGCCAGCATAAGGAATTATACCCAGAATATTAGGAATATAGCCTTTGTAGAAGGCCTTTACACCTTCTCTTTTCAGGATCTTCTTAGCACAGTCAAACATCCCAGAATATTGCCCCGTTTTACCCACAGCCAGTCTGGTCTTTAAAACCTAAAGGAGAAAAAATAGTAGCCTTATTTACATACCTATTTATTAATGTGTCTTACAAACACAGGAAAACACAGTATCTCTGCTTATTCAGTTATCTGGAACTGCTTTGCATTTTGGTATTTCAAATCTCCTTTGTGATGAGCACTGTTACGGCTCTGCAGGTTTCTTCAGGTTTTATCATCAGTACAGAGTAGCACACATACTACCACACACTAGCTTATAAAGCATTGGCCTCTTTTAAAATGGCATTTTAGCTTTCTTTTCTTGATTAATACATGTAGCAAGCAAACCTTTGATCACCTTGAAGGCAACAGTGTGGGCAAAATTTAATAGAAGAATTAGCTAAAGAACAAGTGAAAGCACTGACATATTAGCAGATGACACTTCTGGCCTGGGAACACCAAAGCATATTACAAAAAAAAACAACCAAACTTTCAAAAAACAAGAATCCTTTGAGTTGTAGTTAAGGGATATGAAGATTGAGTCCTACTACTGACACCCAGCATCTGATTAATAATGCAAATAAGTCTATACAGTACCTTAAAGAAAATAATACTAGTATCCAACAGAAATCACAGAAGGAATTCCCTGAGCAAGAATTTGGCCTAGTTGAAAGGCTCACGTGGTTGCAGGTTCCTCAGAAGCTTCCTCACACTTGGCTTTTCTCATTTACTTCAAAACACTCTACAAACTTTTTTCTAGGACAGTACTGTATCTTTGTTAGAAAGATCATAGCATCACACTGCAGAATAGTTCACCATATCTAGATGATCTACCTAACATTTCAGTTACTCTGTAGCTTAATTCATTCTGTACTCAGGCTAGCTACAATTCAGCAGCTCCAGCAATAATGCTGCTGTTTACAAAGAGCTCATTACCATTGCCATCAATCAGAACCAATTAAGTTCTATTCCCCAACACCCCTCCTGATTAAAAGGGTATTTACATTACATTTCCCATTACTTCCAAATCTCAACGTTGGTACAGGTTTAATCCCAGACCCAAGGTATATTCCATTTATTCGCATAAGATAAACTTTCTGAAGAACCAGCAGTAAAGGAAGTGTATCCTATTTCTAATTATGAAAAGCAGGATGTGAAATAGCTACCCTAGAACAGTTAATATACTAACACTAGTTAAAGTGCAACGTGTAGTACCACATACAAATAGGTCCTACAGAGAGGAGTAGTTAATCCACCCAGACAGAGCTGTAGTTGTTATATTCTCCCTCCACACTAATCTCCTAATCAGACTTGTCTCCCAGTTATAATGTAATGGAACTTCATCAGTTCTGCTACAGGCAAGATAGCTCCTTGCTTACATGTAGTGTGAAAAAGATTTATGCCCAATTTAAAAAATCCCTGAATATGCATGGAATTGAAATGCATTCTTGTACTATTTTTTCCCCTGTGGGCTATGTTTTATTTAAACATTGCTTTCACTAACATTATACAGCCCAATATGCAGAAAAATTACAAGTATCAATTAGCACAAAGCATATTCTGAAATGTCTGTAACTGAAATTCTGCAAGGAAGTCTAAAGTAAAAATAAATTAGGATATAAAAATATAGAGGAACTCCTACAATACTTGCAAGAGCAAAATGGAGTTTGATTTGAAAATGAACCAGACCTTTGGCAAAGTATCTACTGGAAGCAGAGTCTCTGTTACTTACCTCCATGGGATAAATAGAAGTTTGTGCTGTTGCTCCAGCCAAGGAACCAGATACAAATCTTTCAACGGTGCCTAACTTTCCATCATCCTTAGTGAGTATCTTCTTATACTGTATATATATATATATATATATAAAACAAGTCAGATAAATACCACATACTTTTTAGGAGAGGCAAGAGTTACTAGGAGAGGCAGAAGTGCAGTACAAAAATGTCTTTTCAAGCTGTACTTACATTTTCATGTATTCACAGTTACATTTACTAACCCAACATACTTAGCACTACACTCACTGCAATTCTGTGGGCAAGGATTCTCAAGAATACCATAAATATTCCAGCCTGCAAGAATCCTTTACATTAAACACTTCAGCCAAGCACAATATTGTCAGGTATCCTACAAACAGCCAACACAAGGGTACCCACACTATGGCCCCACATAACAAAGAGGAACTTCCTTGAAGATCCACTTCTTCAACCAAAGAAAGAAAGATTGACTATCACACTCACAGAGACACTTAGAGAGCTGTACACACTGTTTCATTCAAGAGACCATCACACAAGAATGCGCCATCAGCTCCCAAAAGGCAGAGCAAGAGTAAGGAATAATGTGCTCAATGTTACTCTATGGCATCAAAACCTGTCATACAGTTTTGTGATATCTCAAAGTTTACCTGAGTGGGGTTTTGTGTGCTTTTATTGCACAGTTGTATAGAAATGTGCAATATGCTCATCTAAGCCTTACTGGAGACACTAGCAAGCTCCACAGGGGAAAAAAAATGATCACTTAACTACACCAGAACAGGAGTTCATTTTCCAAAGGAGGATTAGACCTTAACATGATGCTTAAAGCTGATTCAGAGGTAAATATAACTCTGAAATCCAGGATGAGAGCATCTTACAGTGATATTTGACTTTGAAAGAATGCTGTATAAGTTCAGCTAGCATACTGTGCAAGGTTTTTAGTTGTCATCACTTCAAAGCAACAAATTAGGTATTAATGCAATACTCCATGTAAAGCTATGCAGACTGGATGAAACGTATGACAGATTCAGTTTATTTACACTGTTTGTAATACAACAATATCATCCTAATACCAAGTATTCTATTAACAGAATAAATCACAGAATCATAGACTATTTTAAATGGTTTAGTTGATTAGGTGGGTTGGATGATAGGTTGGACACGATGATCTTGAAGGTCTCTTCCAACCTGGTTTATTCTATCCTCTTGTCTCAAATCTGAAAGTCACTCTAAACTACTGTGTCAAAATCCACAACCAGGATAAGAATTCCTACATAACACAACAGTGCAAATAATGAACAGTGATATCATATTTCATTTACCATGATTTTCATTCCTAAGTTATCATCTTACCTGTTCATAAGCCCAGAACTTAATAGCTGTTTCAGGAGCTATTTTCACCACATTTACACCATTTCCCCTCCAGAGGGATCGGACACCACCTTCTTTCAACATTTGCTTAAAACCACTGGCTATATTCATTTTGTTTGACTTTGAACCATGAACCTAAAAACACCCAAAGTGACAGTAAACAATACTGCTGTTTACATTGTAAAACTCATCATGCAAGTATTAAATTGCTTCAAATATCAGCTAGCAAAAATACACCCATTACTGAAAAAAAGTATCTTATTTTAATGGCACAAGTGTTAAAATACTTTGTTTACACTTCAGCCAATATATAACAATGGAAAAAGACAATTTTAATGAATACAGAATAGGGAAATTGTCAAAACTTAACTAGACCTCCATACCTTAGATTCTGTATTTGGCCATCAGTTTTCTGAAAACTGAAGTAATGCACTGGAAAATAAAAAGTTCTTGACCATTGAACCTACCTGCATCATCACTTTAAGGCGATCTAATGGCGCTGTACCTGTTCGAGAGACAGCACCAGCCACTCCTCCTGCCAGCAGCTGCTTCCACCACTGTCCAGTCTTTTTCTCTTCCTCCGTGAACTCATCCGGAACAGTCAAACTATCTCCTATATCCAGCACCTATCGAATCCAAAGCAAATGTAGCTATCAATGTGCAAATAATAATCTCATTCCACCCTCTGAATTTTTATCAACAATTCCAATTCCAAATTAACCTAACACTTGGAACTACACAAACAAAATGCTAGTTAAAAAGAAAAAAAAAATCTGCAATTTACATTCTATAATTAACTTGCTACAGACTACTACTGCTGTTCAACGAATAGCAGCTTTTAATGACTTCTAGACAGATATTCAGCAGTAAGAGCACAGACCCACCATTTCAAAGACTGCACCATCCTCATTGAAGATGAGGACAAATGTCTGCTTGAAGTACGGCTGGAGTAGAGACATCCTGTCATGGTTGGTAGACCTTTACAGTCAGGGCTACAGCTCAAACGCTTTTATGTTGCAGCTAACCTTTCACCGGACAGCCTCCTGAGATTAGCTGAGTAATCTCCTAAGGATGCTAACAAAAGATTGCTCTCTCATGGCAATTCATTCACACACATGTGGGACTTCCCTCTCCCTCACCGATATTTAAAAGGAGCATTTTTATAGCCGATCACAGCATCACAGAAACATTCAGGTTGGAAAAGACCCCTGGGATCATCAAGTCCAACCGATAAACCTATTCTACAAGGTTCACCCCTAAACTATATCCCCAAGCACCATATCTAAATGATCTTTAAACACATACAGGGTTAGTGACTCAACCATTTCCCTGTGCAGCCCATTCCAATGCCTGACCACTCGTTCTGTGAAATTTTTTTTCCTAATGTCCAGTCTAAATCTGCCTTGCTGAAGCTTGAGGCTGCTCCCTCTTATTCTACTACTAACTACTGGCAAGAAGAGAACAGCGCCAGCCTCTCCACAACATCCTTTCAGGTAGTTGCAGAGAGGGATGAGGTCTCTGCTCAGCCTTCTCTTTTTCAAACTAAACAGCCCCAGCTCCTTCAGTCACTTTTCATAGGATTTATTCTCAAATATATTGGAATGTTCTATTTCCAGTAGTTGCTGTAGAGTATCTTATAAAATAATGAGTTTTAATGACACTTTATATATTTTCTTATCAGTTACACCAACAGACACAGTAATGACTTTTTTTAACTACACAAGTTTGACATTTCATTAAGAGGTTCATGATTGTATTACCATTCAACTTGATAGGCTTTAGTGCTAAAGTTGTTCAAGACATAAGTCTATGGCTATAAGGCAGAGCCATGGGACAAACAGGATAAGCACCTCATGTTGTGGATATTGAACAAAGAACAGATGAAAGGATTTTCAAATTAATCTTTCTGACATCCATGGTTTCCAAGTATGGTGTCATAGGTTGCTCAACTACATGGAATCATCAAAAGATTAATCACAATTTTTAATACATAACTTTCATGTTTTTAGCAATATGTGTATCTATCAGGATTTAAACCTTGTGTCTATCAAGCCTTAAACACAACTAAGAAAAATAAAGTACATTGGAGGGTGCGTGTAACAAATGCCACAGCTACCAACACATAAGTCTATGCCAGTGGAGCTGTCTGCTTGGAAGAGTCTGACGGCAATTGAAATATTACAATAAAAAACACATAGGCAGAGCTGTTGATGCCAGCCAAGCATGTGAGGTCTCACATCTGCTCTTATCTGAAACACCAGCAGTGCTGCTGTAGATCTGGATTTTGCTTGCTGTGATAACTGGGTCATCAGCTGACTGCAACACTGGAAGTTTACAAGAGACTTCAAAAATTGTTTCTTAGGGATAACTAGTGACATTCCATAATATTTATATATATATATGTATGTATGTATGTATATATATATATTATGTTTAATAATATTAATATGAAGCATTTCGTTAAAGCAAAGGGTTTTTTTCTTTCCACTAAGTAAGCTGGGACTAGGACTATTTGATCTCATAGCAGTCCTTATAGTGTTTCCTTTAGGCAACAGGGAGCTGACTGCCTTTTGGCAAGCATTTCTGAATTGAGATTGTACAGTGTGAAACACTCAAAGCTCTTAGATTTCATAACCTGTTTATTATGGAAACACAGACTATTCCCTGAAGATATAAATGGTCTCACTATATTAAAAGAATTCTATTTTTACCTAACTCTATGAGTTACTCCAATAATCTACAGGAAGGATACTTTGCAAACAGGATTATTATTGATTTACCTGATTATTTTTTCTTAGAAGTCAGTCACTAAAGTGGCTAGAGAGGCCTGTTGAATGGTCACTTTAACATTTTTTATCTGCCAGTGGACAGCCCACTGCTGCCTATTAAATCAGCACCAAGAGTGTGTTTGTGCACTGAAAACCATCACTCACAATATGGGTGCTTTTATGATAGTATTACTATATAAATGCAGACACTGAAATAATTCAACATAAGAAACAGTTAAAATGTTTCTACAATCTGTTTCAATATATCAAAAGCACTGAACCTAAGAATGTACTGTAATATGAAAAGAAAAAGATTAAATGCTATGGTTGTTATCTTTCTGTGGAATAAAATTTAGATGACACTATCCTGACTTCCTTTCACAAAGTGAAAAGAAAAAAAAGAAAATCTTACATACTAATGTGCCTGAAACAGAACAACTGTGAAAATGTTAGAATCAATATTGAAAATTAACCCAGCACAGGTGAACTGAAGAGCAGTAAGTGAAAAGAAAACATGAACTCACAGTAGAATGTTTCCAGTATCGAATTATTTCCTCAATGTCTGCAGCTGGGTTAAACATGAAATGATCTCTCCATTCATTCCAGTCTACAGTCATTGTCCCATCAGCATCAATACTGAAAAGAAATTGGGGAAAAAAAATATATACATATAAATAAATAGTAGCAGGTATGGGGATGAAGTTTTGCTCTGTTTTGTTGCCTTTCCTCCCCACTCTTTTTTTTGGGGGGGTAAAGTAATAATTGGCCATGACCTAAGCGACAACTAACTGATTGTAAATTCCTTATGAGACTTCAAGGCTAAATCTGTCATGGCCTTGCAATACTGTGCTTCTGCTATCCAAGTGCATCTGGCATATTTCACTTCAAAACAGAACACTTCATTCTATCAACAACATTTATAGGGAAATGAGCTAACATTCTCATCCCAAGACTTAACATCAGCCAAGAACAGATGAAATATGGGAGAATTCCTATAAAGGTACCCACACCTTTTATAGTTATAATCCCATTTATTCTGTTCTCAATTATGAAAATATTAAACAATACAAAGAATCTTAAAATACTTTAAGAAATAATAATGCCTGACCTTTGCAGGATCTTTTCTGCTTGTTTTTCTGAAATGCTTATACCCAATATCTTGAGGGACTGGACAACTTCTGATGCTTCAATTTTTCCTTGAAACATGAAGAAAAAGATGATAAATATTTAAAACTTGGATCTTAATACAATTAGCATATTGGAGCTCACTCATCTCCATTTTAACACCTACATAATAGTAAAGACAAATCAATAAACATTTAAACACAAATTCTGGTTTTGGATTGTCCATTACAGGGACTGAGCAAAGGCTAGCACGTTAAAAATATACAACCAAATGAGATGTAAACATTCTGCACATTCAAAACTATTTTATCTTTTATAAATACCTAGAAACTTTGTTACAGTTTCTCCATCTGGGGGAAAAAAAGAGCCCCAGATCAACAGCCCTAAAAGATAATAAAAAGGAAAAAATAACTACAATAATTCATTATTTCAATCTATAGCAAACTGTAATTATGATCCTATTAAGAAACAGGAGGGGTTCCACAGTCATAACTTTTCTTCTCCAGTTCAGACAAACAATATCAAGAAAGACAACCTTTAATGCAGTTTCCTCAAACAACATTTGAACAAATAAAATCAATCAAGGCATACCATCATTGTTTTTGTCCAGGCTCTTAAAAGCCAGTTTCATCTTTTTCTCATGATCTTTAAGATACCGCATAAATTCTTCAAAATCTAGCTGTCCATCCTGGTTTGTATCTCCAGCTTTAAAAATTTTCTGTCGAGAGAAAAGTCAACATTTGACTTTTCTAAATTACAGCAAGTCACAAAGGAACAGCTGCATGGCACAGCTCTGGCTTTAAGAAAAGTATCATATTGGTCACTTTGGGAATCAACTCCAGAACACATATAAGCATACACTTCAGAGCTGTTTTTAACACACTCAGTATTTTCATAAAGAGTAAAAACCAGCAGCAGCAAAGACAGACTTAAGAAAGCACTATTTATCATTTACATCATTTTCCTTCTCAAAGATTTTCAGGTTTATTACCAGCACTGGCAAGCTACACCTATTGGTATCAATTTGTGGAGAAGAAGGTGGGGACCAGGACCAAAACCATGTAAGCAAACAACTTTAAGCCTGTGACTTTCCTGGTATATACATGAAATTTGTCATTATGTCAGTAAAATTTAACAAATACCGTCTTAATAATGGTCTTTAATCCAGTCACCTACTAATTAAGCAATTAAGTATTTAACCATTGACCAAAACTAACTAACTAACTACTCAAAGATCTTGCTTGACTAACACTTCTATCCATCAGGGTCTGAAAAGGCAGGGCTTTCTGCTTCAAACTGAAACCCTGAAAAAATTAAAACCATCCAAACAACAGATTTTGTTACATAACAAAGACAAGCACTGCTATCTTCCAATTTTGGCACGTGTTTCCTAGTAACTGTCCTGCAGATAAGGAACATCTACAATTAACTACCAGATGAATGCATGGTATACAATTGTCAGCACTGCAGGAAATAAGCCTGAAACACAGCCTAGGCTACACTACTTGACCACCTTTGTGTGTCTAAACATACTTTTTAAACAGAAGAAATTATACCAGCCCCACCAAACATCAGCCTGTAACTGCTGAGACTTGTCTTCAAAGTCTGATATGCTAATAGATTGATCATTCAAAAGAAACCAAATATAAAGAAAAAAACAAACCACCAGCCAAAAAACCCCCCACCCACCATTCAAATTACTCAAGCTAGAAAAAGGGCCCTCCCATCAGACACTATAATCTCAACCCATCTTGTCCTGCACACATGGCACCTTGTGTTGTAGGACCCAAACACTCTGCTAGAGTTCTACAAGCTACTGAGAAAAAGCAATTTATGTAGAAGGCATACACACACTTCATGGGAACGCTGATCAACACAAACTGTTACTATCCCCTACTGCTATCAAAACTACATAAATAGAAATTAAGAACAAGGAAAGTCTTGTTCCAGCCTACAGATAGGAAGAAAAAAGAATAAAATTCTAATTACAAAACCTCCACTGAAATTCCTAGGGGGTTTAGAGAGCTGGCAATTAGTGCGTGTATTGAAGTGAGGCACCTTTCATTTCATCTGCCAAATGAATGGATTGTATGTTGCAACAATTATAAAAGGGCAAGGACAAACATACCCTCCATTGCCTACTTTTGCTTTTACAGTTATTTTCCAGACTTAAAGGCAGTCGCAGCCAATCTCAGGGAAGCAGAACAGAAGCGACAGGAAACAAAAGGGTGCTTTTCCTCAGCAGGCCCATGCATTTTTCTCACATTACAAATTTAAAAGTTCATATAAAAGCCTCTTAGTGCCTACAAAATGTACTAATTATGTGGGTGTTAAGGTTTCAGATTAATACCAGTAATTTGCAAGTTTGCAGAACGAACAGGAATGCTGAAAGGAGCTCGCCTTCTACCTGGAGGGCAGAAACTCACTCATGGGGGGTTATATACACCATGGGCATAGCCAGCAGGAAGACACTGGATTCTATAGCACAGGATCTCCCAGGTACAAACTGCCCATTCACAGCATCAAGTGGTAATTCAGGTTGGAAGGGACCTCTGGAGGCCATCCAGCACAACCCCTGCTCAAAGCACATCTAATTAGATCATGTTGTGCAGACTTACATCCAACTGAGTCTTGAACACCTCCAAAGATGGAGATTCCACAGCCTCCCCAGGCAAACTGTTTAAACATTCAATCACCCTCACTTCAGTTGAACAAGGGATCCAACTTTTCTGCTCTGCATTTAATGCACTACCAGATTTTGCACACTTAAAACCACTTGTCGCTGTGCCAATTCCTGGTTCACCAACTTCTCTGATGGAGGAGAACTGGATGCATTTAAAAACAGGCATGCTTACAACAATAGAGCAGGAACCAAATTAGATGCCAGTCCTCTCCTTAAGTCCTGGGAAACAATGTTCAGTGTGCCTGCCACAAATCTTGCCATTTCTTGTTACAGACCTACTGTGGGATCACCTCGCCTTTGTGCAGGCTCAGCACCAAGAGCAAAATGTTTCGGTTTTGAGGCAGGCAATTTCTTTTCTCATTGTCTAAAAGCTTGAGCCCCAAGCAATAAAGACAATTCACTAGGTAAAAGCAAAATGGTGACCATGTAAAGAATTGATAATTAATGATAGGTATATGAAGACAGTTTCAATGATCTTTCTTTTTAATGCTAGGGGCCTGCACACATACTGACTACAATGCTCCTGTGTTGACCTGTTTGGTCATGACACTGCTGCCTTTTTCCTCTTTTTTTTTTTTTTTTCCTGTTAGTTTTCTTCTTTTTCTGTTGTGCATTTTGTTAATACAGATGCTTTCCAAGTCCTGCCTAGCAAGGCAACACCAATATGAAAGACCACAAGTAGACTGAAACACGGAATCAATTTCTGTATTGCATAAAGCCTGTTACAGTGTTGAATTCCTACTTCTCCAGAAGACCTCTGTATTTGGTGTGGAAACCTAAGCCAGCAGGTCTGTTGGGAGAAAAAATATAAATAAATCAGAAAGGTTATAGACAGGCTTTATATACACCTCAAAATCCTGACACTCTGTAAGCGGCCTGATGAATTATTAGATTATTTTGTGCCAGAACAATGAACTTTAACACGTTCATAGCCACAATGTAAAGACAAAAAAAATCTTAATGCTTTTATACAGAATTTTCCCTTAAATTCTCAGGTTTTTTATATTACTTGCTATCATTATTTGTATATTGTGCTTAAGCCTTGATATTCTGGTTACAAAACTGAGTTGTGGAAGAAAGGCAGGGCTGCTCAGTACAGATGATTACCAATCCCCTATTCATTAGCTTCTTATTTCAGCTAATTAATACAATGTAAAGAATATTTAAAAGGAAGTGATCCATTAAGAAGTTACTGGGTGTTTCTGACTTCCTATCATGCTATCTGCAAAACAAGTGAAAAAAAACCCATAAAGACAAATAATTGATGTCATTAACAATTCATTGTTCTGTAATCTATGATTAGAATTCCAAAGGCCACAGTTACAAACACTGTATAGCAAACACATGAGCACCACTGTCAGAATTGCATTGGACATTCACAAATTTGATATTTTCTTTCAAAAACAGAGGTATTACATATAAAACCAATCAGGATATTGCCTTTTCATCTGTTTGATTCTTTTCCCCTTCACCTCCAAAATAAATAGATAGTTCCAGCCACTCACACAGTTCTACATTCTATGATTTTAAGTTATTAGACTGCAATCTTACTGGAAGCCAGATTCACTCACAGCTCAAGCATATGCAACTCTTCTCTCTTTACGGGGTAAGTACCCTACATTACTAAAAGCT